>NW_026294595.1:72767040-73402040 GCF_007827085.1 Peromyscus californicus insignis
AACAAGATATTTAAAAGACAGTCGCATTCTTGTCTTAAAGCCAGTATCCAAACTTGAAGTCTCTCATTCACTTTTCTACTCTTCTTTGCTGAGAGCTTTTGTCAGGTTTTTTTTTTTTTTTTGGTTTTGTGGTGAAAGTATGGTCTACCTAAAGCAACAATATTGTTTTTCTTCTTAAAGATGTTAAGGCCTTGGACTGTGAAGTACTTTCACTCTATAAAGTAATTGCATTGCAATTACATGAATCAAGTGCAGTCCCCAGGAGCCACACACACACACACACACACACACACACACACACACACACACACACACACACAAATGCTGTGTGTTCTAGTCCTAGCATTGGGGAGGTGGGGACAAACAGATTCCTGGACTCTGTGCCAGCTGAAAAAGCCTATTGAACCCACACTCAAGAAGAGACTTGTCAATCCAAAATAATTAGACAGATTCCAAGGAACAGCACCAAGGTTATCCTCTGGCCTTCACGGGAACATGGACAGTATACTCATGTCTATCACTATCTGCACAGATGTATTCTCCTATACATATGTCCTCATACTCTCATTCTTTGTCAATCAAGACTTCAAGTTCATGTGTGTTCAGTATCATATTGCCTTTTCAGAAAACTATCCCCTACCTTTTTTCCTCAGGCATGCTAATTATTTGAAACTTAGAAGTCATTCAATTCCATGAATGTTTTCTGAGGATCTTTTTGTATGGTTATCTCTCCCTCTCTCTTTTCTCTTGAGTTGACAATGCTAATATTTTAAATAAGTGGCTTTTGAGTTGTGCAAATTTTGGTGAATGCCGAGTGTCTGTACTGAAAGTGTAGAGAAGTGTCCCATGTAGATGCTATGTAGCACAGGATACTATGATCCAGAGTCCGCAGACCGTATGCTTCGGACTTTGCAGCTTTATTTTCACTGGAGTTTTGCTTTAACTTTCAGAATGACATCTCATATTGTTTTAATCTATTTTGCATTGCTATAACAGACTACCTCAGATTAAGGCATTTAAATTAAGCAACACATTTGTTGTCTCTTGTTTACAGAAATTGGGAAATTCAAGACCAAAGGGCTATCAACTGTCACGGGTCTTCATGTTGTGCCATCTCATGGCAGGATGGGGAAAACAGAATGGCAAAAAGATAGCCAGGAGGAGACAGAGTCAGTAGAACCTGCTGTTATACAGAACCCACACCCTCAAGACAATGTTACATGCAGCAACAATCAACCAATCCAATCACAAAGGCATTGTCCCTATGACTATACTGCCGTTATTATCCTCACCTGAAAACAGCGCTGCTATGAGGATAAACCTCCAACATACTAACGTTGGAGGAATGTGGTAGTGCAGACTCTTAAATTTCGCAAAAAACTGGGAGTTATAAACCATAACCTTGAGTCTCCTGAAGATACATGCCACTGAAATGAATACTGAATAGTTTGCTTTTTTTTAAAAAAAAAAAAGTAGAACATATGTGCTAAAACTTAATGCAAAATAAAATATGCCAAGTATATGAAATGCAGCTACCAACTTAAACATTTACCTTTACACATAAGATACATAAGTCTATGAGAGGTAGAAAGTGACAGTAAGTTAGGAGAAGAAAACTTTGGTATGCCTTTGTATTCCACCTTGAGGGACAGACAGAGATTTCAAAGTTGTATGGGGTCTGGAATCCAGACAGGGTTTATATTGATCAAATCTAGACTTAACCTCTCATGTATAATTAGGCCCTTGGAAGAATTAATAAAACCAGTCCTTCTCACTGACCCAAGGAGAGAAGTTATAAATTATAGAAAGCCAGGGAGAGAGAAAAGGAAAAGAATTGGACAAAAGAAAGAGAAATTGACTGATTCTTCTGTGACCATAAATCCTGCTTTATAGAAAACTTTTCAAACTAAGAAAATTTAAAAGTCTCACTTATAATTAGCTCTGTTGAATACATAGTAGAAGCTGCAATCTAGCCCTGTAGCAATAAACAGTGTCAGGTACACTCACAAACATACAAATCAGAGTCAGGAAAAATAGCTTCAGACTCATAAGGCAGCATGAGAAGAATTTGCAGAATTATTTATAGTAGAAGCTTTGAAGAGAGACTGAAAAATAAAATTCTGAAGGGTGTAGATGAAGTTTTCTGCAGTCCTGTCTGGCCCATGGTTAGAATAAATCTCTCTCACCCGCCAGTCCCGCAGCTGCTCAGACCCAATGGAGTAAACACACAGAGACTTACATTGTTTGCAAACTGTATGGCCGTGGAAGGCTTTTTGTTATCTAGTTTTTTTTCTTAAATTAACCCATTTTTATTCATCTATACTTTGCCACGTGGCTCGTGGCATACCAGTCCTTTACATGTTGCTACTCATGGTGGTGGCTGGCAGTGTCTCCTGTCTTTCTAGAATTTTCCTCTCTCCTTGTCCTGCTTATACTTTCTGTCTGGCTACTGGCCAATTAGTGTTTTATTTATTAACCAATCAGAGCAACACGTTTAACATACAGAACATCCCACAGCAGAAGGGGGTCTGTTGCTTCTAGGTACCAATCAAACTCACAGGCAGAAATGCAACAATGACCTCATTTTTATGTTTTATTTTTTATTAAGAGGTTTTTAAATTCATTTTACATACCAACCACAGATATCCCTTCTTCCCTCCTCCTGGCCCTCCAGCCTTCCCTTCAACTCATGCCCCATTCCCTCCTCCAACAAGGTATGGCCTCCCATGGGGAGTAAGCAGAGCCTGGTACATGCAGTAGAGGCAGATTCAACCCCTCTCCCTGCATCAAGGCTGTGCAAGGTGTCCCACCATAGGTAGTGGGCTCCAAAAAGCCATTCACCTGGGATGGATCCTGATCCTACTGCTAGGGGGCCCCTTAAGCAGATTAAGCTACACAACTGTCTCACTTATGCAGAGTGCCTATTCCAGTCCCATGGAGGATCCACAGCTGTTGAGATGACCTCATTTTTGTATGGAAGTAGGCAGCATGGGGACCAAAGGAGTTACTCATAACCATTCCTTTAAAAAAAAAAGTACATTGCAAAGGGGAGGAAATTTTTGTATGGAAATAAGGGTATAAGACTAAAGGATTTATTCACAACTGTGCAATTTTTATTTATATATAAGAATATGTTGAATTTAAATATCTTACTTGAACAACACACATGCCCTTCTATAAAGAAATGTATCAAGTAAGACAGAAGAATGGAAGGTGGAGTTAATGTTTGGTGATTCTTTGTGTATAACAGGAAAAGGAATCACATACAAATGGGTAAAGGATTTAAATTTGTGGCAGCTGGTGTTTTGTTCCTAACAGAATGGAAGTAATGCTTGGGAAAACTGCAGTGCTGGCCTTGCTATCCATAACATCCCTGAGTTTCAGCCACTCTATTTTACTAAAAGTGTATCACATGCAAAACAAGGCAAGTTATTACTGAAGGGACATATTCTGCCATATACAAGAGGTATGGATTTAGGAAAGTTGTTAAGTAGGTGCTCACAAGGTGGAGGAAGTTAAGCAAGTTTGTAGAGACTGTGTGATAGTCAGCTCATGGCATGTTGAGAGATAGCCCTTTATCCTACCAAAATAGCGCTGTGATGGAGAGACAGTTCCAACCCAGGCCAGTGGGAACGCCATCATTCTGTTAAAATGGTAGCATATAAGATCATTTTTTCTGAAATTAAGCTTATTCATCTTTCCTACTCTGAAATTAAAGAAAGCTTGCCTTTTCCCCATTTTATTAAGAACTTGATATACTAAAAACAAATGGAAAGAATACCAACCTACTAGCTAATGCTGCATTGTAAATTACTATCATTCTATAAGCTGGTAATTATTGTCTCTCTGAAAGTTTCTGCATTTTATTTCTGAGAGAAGAGTCTTTTTATAAATGTATTTCTCAGTTAAAACTGTCATAAAACTTGCAGAATTCTCTTCTTGCCTATAGGCCTTTTGATGAGGACATTAAAATTAGTGAAAATGATAATCAAAATTTTTCCACTGGGCAGATTATATGTGTTGGAGACAACCAATATTATCAGGTCATATTTGATATGTGACACAGGTACTTGTGTGCATATGTGTGCATATTTTGTAAGAGAGTATGGGCTATGTCATGGAATACAAACTTTATGAAATACACTATTCTGAGGAGAAAAACACAACTCCCCATGAAACTATTTGAACACGTCTCTTGAGAGGTCTAAGTGAGGGATTCTTGGGTAGTGAATGAACAAAAAGCAGAGAAAACTATTTATAATTGACTATCTTTTTTTTCCAAATGTGGAGACTTGAAATTGCCTGACTGAGTATAGTCAGGATTTTCTTTCCTAATACAAATCTCAGAACCCTGTGGGTGGGGGTGCCAGTGCAGCAGGGGCACTGGTCAGCTTTTATCTCCATTCAGATCTCGCTACAGTTTATGAAATATTTGGTCAAGGTCTACAATACCCCTTACAAAGAAGGAAGCTCACAGAGGTTTTTGAAATAGAATACCAGGCTGTTAGGGTTTGGAAAATAAGAAACCAGAGGTGAGGGTGACAGGTTATGCAGGGAGGAAACAGACAGAACTGACAGTTTATTTTTAAGCGTTTCAGACTTCAGTGGATCAATTTTCTGAAAGGGTTGCCTTCTGATTGTTCCTTTGAAAGTGGGAACTGCCAGGGCTACAACAGAAAGTTGACATCTATTCACTTCAGCACTCAGAAAAAGCTAAGAAGGAAAAGAAAGACTCAATTCTCTTCCTTTCTATTTATTGTGGTGTTCAAAGCAATGAGTAGTGGACTTGATGCTGAGGAGAATTTTCTATATCTCCTGCGATGTCTCAATGAACCTCAATAAGTACAAGAGCCAGACAGGAAAACTTTTCTCAACTTCGTGAGTTTGCAGCACAGGGATGGTGAGATGGCTTGGTGGGAACATGTGCTTGCTGCCAAGTCAAAGAACCTGAGTTGACACTCAGGACCCACATGGTGGAAGAAGGGAAACAACTATAAATTATCATCTGAACTTCATGTACATGCTGTGGCACTTGCATGACCACACACATCTGTGCAAACACACACAACACACACACACACACACACACACACACACACACACACACACACACACACACAAATAAGTGCAATGATTTCTTTTTAATTCAAAACAAGAAAAACAAAATAGAATTTGAAGTATACACTCAAAGGACACTAAACCAGTTTATTTGATTTAGGCCTAAATCTACTTGAGTAATATAACTTTAGGTTGCTGTTATGTAGTTATATTTTTACTACATTCTTTAATTCATTTTTAAATGAGATTTTTACACTTGCTAATTCATGCTATAGCTATACAAACCTAGATGTACTTGTAACCACCAGGATGAATTCATCTGCTTTCTAAACTTCTTTGCCCATTCAAATTAAGTATACAGGGATTGTGGAGATGAATCAGTATTTTCTGTAGACACATAACAACCAAAGTTCAGATTGACAGCACCTATGTGAAAGGCAGGCACACAGATCTTGAAGGCTCACTGGTCAGTCAGTGTAAGCAAACTGGCAAACTACAGGTTCAATGACAATTCCTGTTTTAAGAAATAAGGTGGAGGGATGGCCCAGGGAGTAAAGGTACCTGTTGCCAAGCCTAAATGCCTACGTTTGATCTCTGAAATCTACATGGTGGAAAGGAAGCAGTAACTGCTATGAGTTGTCTTCTGACCTACACACACACACACACACACACACACACACACACACACACACACACTATAATTTCAACAACATTTTAAAAGTAAAAATAAAATGGAGTCGCCTGAGGAAGACATCTGATGTCAACCCCTAAAATCCATATGAACCAATAGCATGTATCCCTCCCACATACATATCCATGCATACCTTGTACATACAGAATTGCATTCACATAAAGAACAAAAATAAATCATACGTGTGGAGTAGTATAGCAACATATAGGTGGGGATTTTTAAAAATGTAAGCAAAGAAGGAATTTCAGTCTTACCTGTGTAACAGATGCAGAAAAGAAATTATGCTAGGCTTTGATGAAACAGACTCTTGAATAAAGTGTATGTCCTTCAGAGTTCCAATAGATAGACAATGATATATCAACATCTGAAAGAGTGCTAGAAAAATTACAGTAAGATAATGAAGCAAGTGAGAGAAATCCATGACTTTTGTGGTCTGCAAGTAGATTCTAAGAAGATAGAGTATATAGATATTGGTAAGTGATGTGCTGCTGAAAGTTTTGGTTAATTTATTTACCATTAGAAGTATCCTGTTCCTCAATCAATATGGCCATGAAAAGCAAATAACTAACCTAATTCAGAATGAAAAATATTATTCTTCTCTTGGGTGGGAACATAAGAACTTGTGGAAGGATGAAATAATTGCATTAAAGAGACTAGAAAGATACCTCAGTGGTAAAATGACTTGCTGCTCTTGAACAGGACCTGGGTTCAATTCCCAGCTGTAACTCTAGCCTCAGAATATCTTTTCTGGCCTCAGAGAGCAACAGATATGCACATATATATGCACACAAGTGCATGTCTAGTGACCAAGGAGGCTAGAAAAGTACTGTAGATCCTTCTGGAACTGGAGTTACATCCTCACAGCTGTTTTGTGTGTAATAGAAGAGCAGCCAGTACCTTTAACTGCTGAGCCCTATTATTTTTGACACAGTGTCTAGCTTCTTGAACCTGAAACCTGCTAGTTCAGCAAGAATGCAGCCGTCAATCCCCAGTGATCTTTCTATCTCTGCTCTGCTTCCCTAACTCTGGAGTTACAGTCATATGTCATCTTAAGGAATATTTGCATGGATGCTGGGAATCCTAACTACAGTCTCATGCTTGCATGGTCTCCCTGACATCTCCTCAACCTTCAGTACTGCTTAAATCTTAAAAAGGAATACTGCCGAAATTCAGATTATCTTTGGGAGGCTTGGGTGATGGTTCGGATTACATTTTTTTTTCTGACAGGATCATAGGATAAGGTTTTGTGGCAGTGGAGTGGATAATACCCAATAGTTCAAAGAATTCCCATAACCCCATGTAACACAAATTTCTAAACAGTCTTATTAATAGAAAACCTGAAGCCAGATATTGGGGTGAAACTGAAAGATCAGAGAAACAGAACAAGCCAGAACCAACCTCACTTTATCAACTCCTCAGCCTCCAGAACAAGATTTTCTGTTTACTCATGCTTTATATACCTTTCCATGGTCTGCCATCTTACTTACTTCCTAGTGCTGGGATTAAAGGCTTGTGCCACCACACCTGCCTCTGTTTCCATTGTGGCCTTGAACTCACAGAGATTCACACAGATCCCTGCTTCCTGAGTGATAGAATTAAGGATGTGTGTGCCCACTGTCTTGCCTCTATGTCTAATCTAGTGGCTGGTTCTGTCCTCTGATCCCCAGATAAGTTTATTAGGATACACAATATATTGTGTTACACAATATATCACCACAATCCCATCTTCACAAACTGTTGAAGTAAAGATGGGTTGAATGACCACCTGTCAAACACATAATAGTTGTCCATTTTGTTGTTGTCGTTGAGAGAGAGAGCTCATCTACATAATATAGGGTTTGGGGACTTGGCATTAGAAGCTAATGGGACCTTCGTCATGGACCATTTGAAACAGCTAAACTTGAGAGATCTTCTCTTTATCTCTCCCACTTTCTCTCTAATTCTCCTTCCTTTCCTCCCTCTCTTTCTCTTTTTGCATGGGGAGAGACAGAGTCAAGTTAAGAACAAGTAATTGGTTAAAACAAAATCAAATGCAAACTGTTTTCAGCTAGTTTCAATAAATTGTTTTCTTTGTCCCTCAAAGATTACCTTGCCATGATGCAACTGAATCCTATTATTGTTATCAGTTTGCTACACCTCAGTGTAGCACATGTTCCGAAAGAGAGGTCATCTTATAAATAAGACTAAATATATAAGATCAAAGTGGTCCAATCAGTGCCTCCCTTTGTTTGATGTGAGATGCTTACCCTTCATAGAAATTCTGTGGAGTCTTTATTCTGTTCAGCTTTGCTGAGAACAAGCTTTGTAATAGTTTATGAATATGATTTGTCCTAAGGATTTAAGCTACTCTCTGTTTTGTGTGTCTCTGATAGATTGCATTCCATTTTTCCATGTTTCTGTCCAGAAATATTTCACTGAGTTATGAATTGCAGATCTTATGCTATGTTCACTGGACTTTATACTGGTTCCCTTGGTTTACTACCAGACTCTCTTTGTGTTGCCAAACTTCTGGACACTGTAACCAATAAACCAGATAATCAACTTAACAGAGGAAGGTTTTGAGATCTTGGTTTTGGAGGCTTTGGGTATGATTTCCTGACCACTTCCTTTGGACCTATTGTGAAGCACTGTATCATGGTGAGAACATGTGGCTGAAAAAACTGCTAATTCCATGGTAGCTAGGGAGAAGGGAGAAGGAGAAGGAGTGTGAGTGTCTAAGATCCAACTATTCCCTTCAGGGGTGGGCTTTCAATGCCCTAACTCTCCCCCTTGAGGATCAGCCTCTCATAAGTACTCTATCAGTGCTGTGAAACTGGAAAACAAGACACTGAGAGCTGAGCTTTTGGAGGCCTGATCTAGGCAATGCATGATAATATTTTCCACGTCTGTTCCTTTCTTTTTACAAGTTGTTTGCATTAAAAATCATCCCTTTGAAAATGAGGTCCCTAGAGAAGATGATCATCAGTGAAAACAGATAAATTTAGTTCTGAAGCAGACTGACACCCACACACCAAATCTCCTCCACTTTCCAGGACATGTTTTTTCCCCCTTGTGGTATTTGTCATTTTACTTGCTTTGCAATAATACTTCACACTTACTGATGTAATATTTTCTGCAGATACCAAACACAGACAGTGAGAGCATGGGTCACTCTGACATTAGAGAAAATACTTTCAGTCTGAGCATGCTGTCCCTGTTTATTTTTGCTACTAAGAAGGCTTGTGTGATGATATTTAACTGTAGCCAAAGACTATCCCTGTGGTAACTCAGCAACACCATCCTCCTTAGCTTTCTAAAATCCAAATAACAACTGACAGTTTTCCATAAAATCAAAGAGGATGTCAATAGTAGATAACGTTTACTGAGGGCTTACTGGGTTCAGGCACACAGTATCTGTTATTATTACATTTTATCCCTATACAACCCCTAGAGTTATCTACTTAGAACAGATACTGTGTAGACTTATGATTTCATGCTCTTATCTTCTGTGTCCTTGCTTAATTATTTAATAATAACAATTTACCAAACTAGAGAAAAAATAACATATCAGCATTGATATTTTTAAAGAATATAGTTATTATTTGAGGTTTATGTATATATAATTGTAAGCCAAGAAATTAATTAAATGGAGGAAAACATGACATAGTAAAGTACTGTTATTTTGGTAGCAATGTAAATAAATACAAACAATATTTATTGAACATATCATATATACATACACATATCGGGTATGGTGACAAGAATCATGCCATCTCATTGTTTTAATCATTCTAGTATATACCTCAATTGAGGATATTGAAGCTTACTCTATCATTCCTTAATTCATTTACCGAATAAAGAGTTGATCCACAGTTCACATTTAATCATAACTCAGAAACTGCATTTTCATATTATCATCACACATTGATCAAAGACTTATGGCAACATAATCTGTTGCTGGACAGTGACAAGTACTCCACACATACATGCCCATTTAATGATTGTGGTAATTGGAGAAAGATGTGCTTGTCATCCTCATTTTGAAGTTAAGACTATAGTCTCACCAGTATCCCTGTGTATCCTTGGAAGAGTATCTCAACATAAGTATCCAGTAGACATTCACACTCTTGGCCCCTCCAACCATATATGCCTTCCCATAGGGAACTACTGAAAGACTGCTTCCCATGGTTAGACTTAAACTATCTTGTGCTGTATTTCAGATAATCACATGTGATTAATAGTGAAATAGTTTCTATGTCTGGGACTCTCAGAGTGCAGTGTGAGCCTTATGACTTTGTGTAAGTAAGAAACACTACTATAAATCCCAGGTAGATCTGTCTCCTGCTGCAGAAGCTAGAAGGCAAGACACAAGAGAAGGAAGACAACATTAGAGGTTTCCTGGGAGGGTGATAATGAGTTAACTCTATAGGTGAATTCTCTTGCAGTTAGACATCAATCTCCAAAGAGAACTATGAGGTTGGGATAAGGAGGAAGGGAAGGCTCCAAGGAAAATACTCACATTGTAAATTTTCTGCTACTGAAAGTCCATTATGAACTTGTGGGAAGCTTCTGGAAATTAGCAAATGAATTTATCTAATCCTCAAAATCAATGCAAATTTTTAAGTCAAGCTAGGGCTTTCTGGCCTATGAAATGTTAAAAATAGACCCCTGATAAATATTTTAGTTTTAATAATCATAGTACAGAAGCAAAATACCCTTGGTTTTCCATTTTGAATCATCTGAGAAATAGTCCTGCAATGACACCAGTTAGGACTTTAAATTGGAAACTGAATGGTCACACACCCGTGTGTTTTCTTTTGCTCACCCTTTCTCTCCACTGTGTACTCCATTTCCTTTAGTGTATCTATCAACCATGGGGTCACGCAGAACTGAAACTTCCACAACAAACTATTGTTTCATTTTTTCCATCTTTAAACACGACTTTAATGGTTTTTACATTTAATGGTTTTAACTTATCAGAAATATGTTACAGACTTTTGTTCAAATTATTTTCATTCAAAAGTACTGATTTCATCCACTAAGAACGTAAAAGGGTCACATCTTGCACTCTTTATGTAGCTCTGAGTCTCTGTGTGTCTTTGAATTATACTCGCCCTTATTGTTGTTCACTACACTTCCTTCCTCCATCTCAAATTTTATTCTCTTTATTACTTCAGCAATAGTTACCTTGAAATTGGTCTTTCTACCCTCATAATATGCTCACAAATAGTTATCCCTGGTACATATGTGACATAAGATCTATAGCTTCAGTGTCAAATTTAAAAAAAGAAGTAAAATTGGAATGTTCATTGAAATTAATGTCCCTTGAATAGAGACAGAAAATTCTACAGTCCCTATCATTTGATATTTTGTATATAATAACTTTCTCTCACTTTTACTACACATCTGACTCCTGTAGATGCTATACATTTTTTTAATCCATTTCATATAGCATGATAATTTAGCAGACTTCTTAAGGATTTAGTGCTAAAATCTGAAGAACAGTGACTATTGTTAGTTCTGATAAACACTCTGGCATCAGGACACCCCTGTGAGCTCTCAAACCTTCTGGTTCTTTATCTAGAAAAGGATAGTGGCAGCTGCCAGTCCATGGTCTTGTGAATAACTAAGCATCTCAAATGCACAGAGTAAAGTCAGTGTGGTTCAGGCACCTGCTAGTTACTCTGTAAATACTGTCTGTTCCCTGCCATCAGCACACAATGCAAATCCCTTCATCTAATCCCTTTTTATCAAAGCAAAAGCTTAACCCTGCTATCTCAGGCTCTTTGTGAGTGAGCAACTTTTGTAACTTCTTTTCATTCACTATCCTCCCTTTTCTTAACATATTCTAAAGCCAAACCAAAATGACTTATACGTAAGTTCTTTTGATCAATATGATTGAGCTGTTAATTGCTCATGTGTCTTCCCTGTCACTGCTTAATCTCAATACTACCCATCCTTCTTTACCCCAAACAGTTCACATGATGTCCTCCCTGACACTGCTTAATCTCAATACTATCCATCCTTCTTTACCTCAAACAGTTCATATGATATTTTGAGTTAGTCATCTCACTGATTGCTACTAGTCAAAAATAATTCTTATTTTTTGGACAGAGACAATATTTAATTCAAAGAGTGAAGTTGCAACAAGAGGACTATATTTCAATTCTAAACAACTGTGAGATTTTTTTGCCTTGTCTTCATTTCATATCTGCTTAATTCTAATTTCTCTCTGACTTTTTAAATCTAAAACATAAAAAAGAGAGACACAATAGTCTTCCTACAGCTCCCAGGTCTAGAAGACACAGCCCATTTGTACCTTAATAAGGTGTCAATGCTCTATCTCTCAGTCACAATTACACAATTTTGTAATCTCCATCCTACTCAGCCCAGCTCAGGCTTGGACATTGGTGGAAATGAAGCAAGTAGGTCATTCTCTATCACAAAATCAATGTATAATGGAACTGTGCTAATGTCTGAGTACAGATATCAGAGTATAAGTACACGGTTCTCACTTTTATTGTAAAACAAATACTTGTCTAAAATTTAAAATAGAATACATGCAAAATGAATGAAGGCAAAAAGTAAAATATAATCAAGTAAAAGGAGAACAAAGGATACTTACTAAATGAAAAATCATGTTGTATATAAAACCCAGGCAGCTTTCCAGGAATAGATTCAGAGAAAGTTTGTTCTTACATGCAATATGCAAGCTTACTTGTAAATGCTTTAATAGCCCAATTCATGTGTCTACTGTATTCTATTTGATCCCTTTATTATAGATGGTAACACTAAATTATAGAAAGATAATGTAACTTGTACAACAATAAACAACTGAAGAATAGTTGTCTCTGGAATGCAACGAACTTCTTTCCACTTGTCTTCATCCATACACCACAAAGATTCCCTGAGTTGCCAGAGTGCAAGGAGTCTAGAACATGGCAATTTCTTTACTGCTGTGTCTCACATTGTTTGCACTAAAACACTTTGCACTGTTTGTGCTGTGTATTATTTGTGATTGTGTTTTCCCCAGCACCCACTGTGGGGAGTTGGAATAATCATACTCTTTAGAAACAAGCTTTAAATGTATATATCAAGGCTTGGCATACTTAGCTCTCCTGGTATTCTTTCTTTGTTGGTGATGATGATGGTTAAGTATTCTAAGTAGTTCTGAGCTTGGGGACACATGGTATTTACTTTACTTATAAGATCTCATTTACTGGTTTTTACTCTTAATGAGGAGAATCCCACATACACACACACACACACACACACACACACACACACACACACACACACACACAAAATCCTTATTTTTAATGACAGAACCTAGACTTTGCTTGGAGCTTTGTAGTATGTAAAATGATTATTGTGTGATTCTTCCTGGGGAGACATGAAAAAACATCTATTCATTCAGACAGGGCACTAAGGACAGACAAGGAAATGGTTCCATTGAAATCCTGATCAAGGAACCACCCTTTAATATTTTTATGTAGATGACATTGAGTTTACTGTAGACATCATACTATGAGACAGTCCTCTAGAAATAAGTCATCTTCAATAATTCAGGCTTTACACCAATTGAACAGTTCCTCATTCCCTTTTCCCTTGGATTCTCAAGAGTTCCAATCTCCACTCTACTCCTCTGACTCTATTCTGGGGACCTCCCCCAGGAGTAATCCTGCAGTGTTTGTCTTGCACTGATTAGTTTCACTTCACAGCATGCTGAGGTTTGTCACTATCATATGAAAGGTCGAGTGTCTTCTTTTTAAGATTAATATTATATTAAAAATATAACACATTTTCTTTATTTTTCTCACAATTAAATTGTTTTCTTCACTTGTATATTGTGTGTAATGATGAAATGACAAATGACTACAGCTCTTCATAATCCTCATTTCAGTAACTTTAGTGATATCCAGAGTTGAAGTACTAGCTCATAGGATAGGGGTACACATAACACACACACACACACACACACACACACACACACACACACACACACACACACAATTTATGAGGGACTTTCACTCTATTTTCTATGGCTTTTACATAATTTTGCTTACCCACCAACAGTGTACAAAGATTCTGACTCCTTCATATTCTTTTTTAAAATTTTCTTATTTTTTTCCTCGGATCTCCACGCAACTTTATTTATTAACATACAAATAAAATCAAATTTCAGCACAAATAAAATATCACCATAGTTTACACACAACCAAATAAAAATAAAAAAATAAATCTTTTTTAAAGGAAAGAAGAAAAGAAAAGAAGAAAACACAGTATTTATTTATTTAAAACATAATTTTGTATTGATTCTTTGGAAATTCCATATCATGCACCCCAATCCCACTAGTTTCCAAGTCCTTCATATTCTTAACAAGTTTTTCTTTACCTTTCTTTCCTTCTTTCTGTCTTTCCTTCTTTCTCTCTCTCTCTCTCTCTCTCTCTCTCTCTCTCTCTCTCTCTCTCTCTCTCTCTGCTGATTTTTAGCAATAGCCATCTTGACAGGTAGGCAGTTTATCACATTGTTGTTCGTGAATTGCATTTTCCTGATTAGTGATGTTGATTATTATGATGATTAATTTTATGTCAGCCTGACACAAGCTATAGTCATCAGAGAAGAGGGCTCCTCAAATGATAAAATGCCTCCATAAGACTGAGCTGTAAGCAAAGCATGCAGTACATTTTCTTGATTAGTGGTTTAATGGGAGAAGGACGCAGCACATTGTGGGTGGTGCCATCGCCACTGGTGGTCCTAGTTTCTATAAGAAAGCAGGCTAAACACACCTCAAGGAACCATCCCTTAAGCAAAACCATTCCATGACCTCTCCACTAGCTCCTGCCTTCAAGTTTTTGCCTGATTGAATTTCTGTCCTGACTTCTTCCAATGATGAACAGTGGTGTGGAAATGTAAGCCAAATAAACTCTTTCCTCCTCCTCAATTTGCTTTTGGTCATAGTGTTTCATCATACAATAGTAACCCTGACTAGGACAACTATCTAGCCTATTGAGGATTTAAATGGCTTTTAAAAAGAATTATTAATTCAAGGTCTTTGCCTTTTTTGTTTACTCCAGGTTTAATGTTTGTTTTAATATTTAATTGAAAAATATGTATGCTATTGTGTACAACATTGTTTTAAAATATGTATATGTGATATAATGGCTGAATTTAAATAATTAATAGGGATATTACTTCGTACATTTATTATTTTTATTCAAGGAGATACTTAAAATATAATCTCGCATGGGAACTAGAAATGGCTTAGTTGTGAAAAGCTCCTATGGCTCTTGCAGAGGACCCAAGTTCCACTTCCAAGACTCACATGAAACAACTCATAACTACCAAAACTCAAACTCCAGGAATTCTGACTCACTCTTTTTGACACTGTTCAAACCTGCTCACTCATGTCTACATGCCTACACATAGACACACACACAAACAAAACATGCACACACACACACACACACACACACACACACACACACACACACACAATTCAAAATACGAAAATAAATATTAGGTCTCCATGATTTCCAAGAACCCAGGGCATTATCATTCATCACAGTGTCATTTTAAGTCTATGCTACTTGTTATTTGTTATTCAGCTGTAAGAATCTTCAACATATTTTGAGCATCAATCTCTTTTGAGGCATATAGTTTGTAAATATGTTCTCTAATTCCAGTTTCCTTTACATATTGTTAACTCTATGCTCAGCTGTGCAGATGCTCTTTACTTAAATAAATCCTACCTTGTGTCTCTTTGTTCTGCTGCTTGTGAATCTTATGGCATACCCAAGAAATGAGCTCACTATCTTCTGCATGTTTCTTACATTCCATACATGTGGTTTTACTTATCTCTATAGACAGATAATTTATGAATTTATATTTCTAGTTTTAACTTGATTTTCATGTTGAAGATTTGCATATTAATCTCTTGACTACTCATATATTTAGGTAATTTAAGAATATTTAACATGTATTTTTTTTCAAATAGAAACACAAAATTCCTTCCAGAAAATCTGGCAATCAAAAGAGTTAGTACTACCGGCATGCTGAAATATCCCTTTTATCATGAAGCTCACTCTCTTGCACTCATGCTCTCTCTCTCGCTCTCTCTGTGTGTGTGTGTGTGTGTGTGTGTGTGTGTGTGTGTGTGTGTGTGAAATGATCACTATACTAACACTTCTGTTCCACTCACCCATCTGTTTATTACTGTTCCAACAACACACACTGCTGTAATTAGCAATCATTTGTTGTATTATATCATTTTCATAAATATAGCACACTTACTTAAAATCATGTTTAGCATCAATGGAGATTTCAGTAGTTTCTTGTTTTTATCCATTTAAGTAATGTTCCTATGATTATCTCTACACGTGTCTTTGGATGCCCATTTGGTACTAATTTATGCGATTTATACCTAGCAAACATCTATATTTTCAGCTCTGCAAATATTGCACACTTCCATCATCATTCTGTACATGTTTCAGTGCTCGAACAATTGATATTTTCCTGCTTATTTCATTGGCTATGTAAAAATGTCACCTTCAGTTTTGATCTGTACTTAGGAATGGAGTTTAGAGTCTCCTGCCTAATTATAGACCACTGTGTAGCTATCTCTTTTCAATGTGGTACCTATCTGATGTTGATGATATTCCATAACTGATAACTTCAATAGTATTGAAATATAGGTCTTTGTGCATACATGTGGGATTAACACATCATAGTTTGAAGTCCTATATCAAAATCATGTATTGCAAACAACATTCCTCCATCTTCACCTTTCATATTTGATCTGCTATTGGTATATTTAGATGAACACAAGTTTATTCCAACATTTATCTTTACAATTACTTATTTATTTGATGTGTATGTTCAGGAGTGTGTATGCAGCACAACATGCCCATGGGGGACAAAGGACAAACTACAAGAGTTCTTGCTCTATTACCATGTTATCCTCAGAATTGGACACATATCAACAGACTTGGCAGCAAGCTTCCTTACCTACTTAGCTCTCTTGCTGGACCAAGTCATTTCTAAATGTAATCTGATTTATAAGATTTTATTATTTGTGTTTTTCATTTGTTTGTTTTTTTACTTTGTTTTATTTTTTTTTTCTTTAGGAAACATTTGACTACCCCAAAATAAAGCAAGATATATGTTTTTCTAAGGTTTACATTATTTTCCTGTTAAAAACTATATCCAAACTACATTAGAAACCAACTTTTTCTGTATGGTACATATAACATTTAAGTAAATGTTTTCATTAGAAGTCCCGGTGATATATCACCATATTGAGACAACATAGCTTTGTGTTCAACTCTATTCTGGACTCGTATCTTTCATTGGTTTATTGGTCTATACTTCTACTTATGCCAGTAGGTTCTGTGGAATAAAATCATAAAGAGTGACATTAACGTTTGCTATGGCAAGAGTTATTTGCTCTGACCTGACCAAACAGTATGACATTGAAGGTGAAGTTGAATGAGTAAAGCATTACAACAAACACATCAGCGACACTGAGACACGGATAAGGAGGAAGTACCGGAAAAACCCTTACGTCAGTGCTATTTGCTGGGCTTTTGAGAGTGATAATTAATCACATCCCTTTCCCATCTGGATTCTGAAACAAGCAAGAAACAAAAAGTGTCATCAGTTAGGGATCAAAATATCAACTTTACTGCCATTAAAGCTAGGTGTAAAGCTATTGTTTTGTATGTGATGAAAAATGAATCCTCTTAGAACTTCCCCAAGACTTGACCCACGTTAAGATAACATATTAATGTTCAGAACTTTGTTTCATCTAATTTGAGAGTTGAGTCCCTGAATGTAGGAGCAGTGCAAAGATTAAAGTCCATAAGGCTTGTAAATTATTCATTCCAAACAAGTAATGGATGTTTGTTCCTCTCAACCCAATCAATCAGACAATCAGTACATTTTCCAAGGGGAGAAATAAAACATGATAAAAAGGATACCCAGATACTGTTAGGTTAACACATGGAAAGTTGGTATATGGAAGTAGAGTGTCTGGTTTTTTTTTAACAAACCCAAGTGTAGTTATGTAGCAATTAAAAGGACATTCAAATATTTTAGGCAGTGTGCAGATGTCAATGTATTTTCATATCTATTTAGAGGAAGGAGAGTCAGTTATTTTCTGGCATGTGGTTCCTCCTAGGTTGACATGCTGCAGTGGATGACTTCTCACCCATGCACATACTGGCAACACTCTTCAGAGTTTATAGGTGAAAATAAGAGTACAAGAAGTAAGAAGGATTACATGGTGGGCTGGTTTTGGTAGGAGTTGGAGGGGAGGGAACAGGGATGGGGATTTGATTGATCAAAACTGAAATATGAAATTCCCAAAGAATACATAAAGATATCATTTAAATACTGATCAGATCATTAAATGAGAGAGGGAATTGGGAATTATGCATCTGATAAGACATTGACATCTGTCATACATAAAGAATTCCTATCATTCAACAACAAAATATATATGACAATTACCCTGATTTAAAAATAAGCAAATGATACTAATGGGCATTTTTTTTCTAAGAAAATATGCCATTAACAAATGAGAATGTGAAAAGTATTTTTAATATCACAGGTCATTTATTAAAAAAAAACAAATTAAAAAATCAAGCAAGACACCATTTCACTTTTATTAAGATGGCTGTTGCCAAACAGGAAAACAAAACAGACAGACAATTAAAAAATGTAGATGAGGTTACAGGGAACATTTCTCACTTGATATTCGGTTTGTAAAATAATTTAACCCATGTGTAAAACAGTACAGTGAGTTGTCAAATTTACATGTACCATTAATACTAAATTACAACTCTCATTTTTGTATATAAAGCTAGAACAATCAAGAGTATGTTTTGAAGAGTATTCATATGCCTGTGTTCTGTAGTCACAGTTTGAAGGAAATGGAAGTAATATACATGTGAACACATGAAGACATAGACTCTGATAGACACAAGGGAATATCACTCAATATTCAAAACTAAGGAAAATTTAGATAGTCCTACAGATGAGACAATGGCATTAGAAGAGATAACATAGACCAGCCCTCTTAGGAAACTTTACATTATAAATTATTCTTATATAAGGATCTTAGAGCAGTAAAAATGATAGAGATAGAAAGTACAGTGGTATTTTCTCAGGATTTTCAATATAAATAATGAGAAATTAGTGTTTAGTGGTGGACTTCCAACCAGACAAGAGGAAAATGTACTAGAGATGGGTATATGGTGGTGCTACTTATACAATGTGAATATAGTTAATGCTGCTGAATTATATATTTCAGAATGACCATATAAACATAAAGTTTATGTTACATTTCCCTACAACGAAAAGGGAAAGAAATTGCAACATCCAATCCTTGAAAGTACTTAAGATTTTAAAATCTAGTTATAAAATTTGATATTTATTATAAATTTACCACTTAACTGTGAATGTAAAAATAATGTCACTGTTATTTTTCTATTGATACTAAGAAATACTTATTAATATGTGTATACTGACAATATTCATGTAAGTGTTATGAATCTGTAATAATATGAAAAATGATTTAAGTAAACTTATGAATATTTTTAGAGCAAGTACTGTATCATTCCTCTATGGAATGCTACCGTCTTGCTTGCTTTTTCTGTCCTAACCGATATATAAGGAATAATTCCTTATGCATTGGGAACTCTATCACGTTTGGGGTATAAAGTTCTAAATAAAGTGAGTGTAAGAGACAAAGTGAGTTTAAAAGATACTTGCCTGGAGCTGGCTCTTCCTGTGGAAGACAGGCAGGAGCAAACAGAGCAGACATACAAGCTACTGTTTCTCATGCAACAAGGATGGTGGTAACAATTACAGAGACAGAGACTCACAGAGGGAAACTTACTTCAGGTAGGGTGGTCAGGGAAGCAAGTGGGGAGGCTTTAAATCCAAAAGGAATAGAAAAATGTCAAATGCATAGACATAACCTTTGTGTAAGACTCCAGTGAGAGAGATCACTGACGAGCACTGTGAGAAACGCATGAGGTGAGCAGGGCAACAACTGAAATGGTCCCATCTCAGTAGGATTTTCCATTCCTTGAATGGCAGACACAAGTCACACAGAAAGCACACTAGGTGCATTAGTTACTTTTTCCTCTGCTGTGACCAATACCTGAGAAAAGCAGCTGGAAGAAGGTAGCATTGATTGGAGTATAGGGTTTGAAATTACCACCCATCATGGTGTGGAAGGTATGATGCCAGGAATCATAGGCAGCTGGTTACACTGTCTTCGATAAGAAGGCCGAAGATTCATGCTGATGCTCAGCTCATTTTCTCTTTTTCATCTCATGAAGTGGCGCTGCCCACATCCAAAGATAGTATTGCCACTGCAGTTAAAGTTTTCTGGAAACATCTTCACAGTTAACCCCAGAGATGAGTTTTCGTTATGATTCTAAATATATTCAGTTTGACAGTGAAGAATATAATCACCCCCAGCCAATTGGAAGTGGTAGGTTCTTTATAATATTGATCATATGTGCAAACCAAGTTATCCTTAGTACATGCCAGCATTATTTATTCTGTCTTATTTTTTATGCTTATGCTTACCATATGCTTATATCATTACATGAAAGCGCTGAAACAATTGTGATGGAGAAATGGAGAGTTGACACAGTTCATCTTCTTCATGCCATACCCTGAAGACATCCTAAGAATTTTCCTTGCTGTGGGAAGTAATTTTCATAAAGAATAATTATCAATTTATCAGAACATTGAAATAGATATAGTTCAGAATGAAAAAGGTTTCTACTTCAGTATTTGCTTTGAAACCACAAAGAGGGAAATAAAGATCATACTGCAAAGTAAGTTAATAAGATAATACAAAAATGTACTTTGTCTTTTCATAGTCACAGAATTAATACAGCCATGGTGGTGATGTAACTCCAGTGTATTATCTTAGGTGTGTTGCTACTTTAGTATTTTACATGCTTGCAGAACATAACCTCATTCAACAATCAAAACAAACCCACAAAATACAAACTGACATCTTTTAAAAGATAAACACACCACAGCTGGAGAATTATAGATCTCATAAATGAAAAAAGTGAGTTCAATGTTTTCCTTTAATCTGGTAATTTATTTTTCCAGTAATCTGCAACTTTTATTGTTGCTAGCATGTATAGTGACTTCTGGTTTTATTATGAGTTTTCTCTTATGCTAGGCAGATATTTTTCCTGTGTCTGATTAATTGTGTTTATAAATAACTCTATGAATCAAATTAAGAACTATATTGGCATTCTGACCAATTACTAATTAGATGCACTCTAAGATTTTAGACAATTTTTAAATCATTTATTTTTTGAGATTACAATATAATCACTGCCTAAATATGAGCTGAACAACAAAAATATTTTAAACACTAATGTATATTCAAAGTGCAGCAATTATCTACAATCAGCATCGTAAGACACATACATGCACACACACACACACACACACACACACACACACACACACACACTACCACCCTTATTCCACCCCAGTTTACATCACCATCTTCTGTTTGTTGGGCTTGTCAAGTGCTTCCTATTTCCTTTCCCAGCATTTTGCCCCAGTTACTTTTGATTTCTCACTTCATGCATTAATCTAGTATTGCTCTTATTTCTAACAGTGTTCCCTCACACAGTGTTTCTTCCCCACTTCCATTTGGATAGGATCTATCACATGTCTTACTGCTGTGCATCCTTAAGAAATCAACACAAACAAACCTTTTTTTGTTGATGAGTCTAACTCCTTCCATTACTCACTGCAAATCGCTTGTTTTATTTCCTATAAAACATTGACCATGATGTAAAAATGTCACATTACTACAGTGGTTGGAATTTTTATTGTCTCCTTCTTCTATACTGTCTATTTTTAAGTCTAAAACCATCCATGTGCTTTCCTGGTCTGTATGCATAGCTGAAGGTTCATCTCACAGTCAATAGTGGTGAATAGCAAGGAATCTAATGCCTATAGTGAGTGTCAGAATAAGAAAGCTTGAATAGCCACTATTTCTACCATTATAATTTTCAAAAGAGCTGATTGTTCCAAACTGACATTTTTTATCACTTGATTTTCATTAACATCTCATCTCATGGATCTTTTCTTGAAATTAAATTATATCTGAAGTGCATGCTATGCAAATATTTTGTCAATGTTTCTTCCTTGTGTTCTTATTTTTATCAGAGCAAGCATAATTAGTTTTGGACATTGACTCTTTCATGAGTCCTAAATTGAACCAAAGTTATATTATTCTCTAATGGCAAAAAATTTATTTTATACTCCACAAATGCTTGAAGATTTTGTGATCATTTCCTGGTCATTTGTGCATTTCTGATTATTAATATATGTGTTTATATAAGCAATGCATTTGCTTTGAGTATTTTCAGTTTTAAACAATGAATTATATCAATTACAATGAATATTATATCTAAATTTATTAATTCTTTTAAAATTTCATACAATATATTTTGACCATATTCATCCCCACCTCCTCCTCTTCTTCTTCTTCCTAGAACTACTCCCATATCCCCACTTTTCAAATATCATATAACATTTTATAAATTAATATAACTTATCAACACTATTCATATAGTTCTGGGTATGAGACCATTTACTGGAGTGTGATAGTCCTCCTCTGAGGCACACCCCTAAAGGAAACTGACTCTCTCTTCCTCCAAAAGCCATTAACTGTTCATAGTTCCTAAAGAGTACAGGTTCATGAACCCCTTCTTACTCTGTGCTAGAGCTCTGACTGATTGACTTTGTAGAGGTCTATATTTTAAGATGAATATGTTCTATATGTATATAAGAAGAGTAAAGCCCCAAACCATGTCCAGCAATCTAGTAAAGTCAGTATTAGAAGAATACAGAAAGAAAATAACTATTGCAATTATTTCTTCCTCTATGAATTAGGCGAATTACTGCTACAAAAGAATCACTAAGTCTTGGACCATTGCATTTCACTGATATAAAACAGGTAGAGTGGAGTATACTTAGAATCCCAGAGCTGGGAAGCTGAGTTAGGTTTTCTAGTTTGAGACCAGTGAAGACTACATAGTGAGCTCCAAGACCAGTTGAGAAACATAGTAAGTCAACACACTCACTTCCAATAATGTAATACCTAGGGATCATATGCTAATAAAATCTATTCAAAATTTAACTTCAGATGACTTCCTAGTGTCAAGAATTTCTATTTTATCAGCTTACCTTGAAGGTAGAGCTTGTGTATTCAGAAGGATGGACCAGCCCATGAGCCATCAATAGTCTTGACTCATTGTGGTCTGATTTTTTTATTCTAGATAGTGAGAGTACAAAATATCCAGTTGCAGAGAAGTTGTAAAAACGTTTATTATACTCTGCTACACCAAGCTTGTAGGTAACCTTGTGAAATGGTCACTGCTTTCTAAATACTACACATTTGACATCTTCATTCCTGACAGTCAAATATTATAGTATCATGATGTTGATCACTAGATATTTCACAGACATAATAGAATATTGTATTTTCTGACAGTTATTCAAACCCTTGCCTCTTATAACTGTGCTTCTTAGAGATGCATGCTAGCTGGTCCAAAAGTAATCCATCCTCTCAATGAATCTGAGATGTTCATCTTATGCATACTCAAGCCAGAGCCAGAATGAGCAGTCACTGACTTTTGTATAGCTATGTTCCTTACTGATAATTGATGTGTAGCAATTAACTGGACATCCATTCTGTCTTGTTTCAGGGGATTTTCCTGCTTTGAGCAGTCTACGCTCTCCACAAGTAGTATAGAGTAGCTGCCTAGCACCTTTCAACAAATCCACTTGTGAGGTAGAAATAAGATGCAATTCACAGAGAACTCAAGGGCAAACACTTTGCAGCAAATGGGTCATAGACCAAATACAGTGAGTTTTTACACTAGAAATGTTTCAGTATTTGCAGAGTCCATTTTATGCAAAAGCAATATTGAATTGCCTTCTCAGAGTTGCTTACATCTTTAACTGAATATCTCTGTTTTGTTTCTTTAATGAGATCCCTGATTTCATACAAAATTATTCAGAAAATGTAAAGGAAAATTCCAGTCATGTGCATAGTTTTTTTTTTTAATTCTGTGTCATTTTTTAAAATTTAGCCATGTTTTTCTTTACAGCTTAGCAGAAAAAAAATTATATAAATCAATCATATGTGTAGAGTATTTTAAATGTTCCAAATACCAAGACAGAGGTTCATTGTCTAATTACAATTCTGTTTTTAAGTAGATTAGCAGTCTCAGAGAGTGTGTCCTATACATAAACCTTACAATTGGTAGAATATTATAACACTTTCTAAAATTTAAGCTAAAATTGATTATTTGTACTTCATAAGGTAAAATATAATTATATAAATACAACATGAGCATTTTCATCATGGGGATAGAAGCCAATATTATTAATTAATGTTATAATTCAGGTGAATGCTTTATTACTTGTAGAAAAATTTGGTTTTCAAATATATATGAAAGGAAATCCTTCATCTACCAAGGATTTCTTCACACATAGTCACGAATATAATATCAGTCCACTCTTCAACCCAATCATTGCTCATTCAAATTGAAGTAGAACACAAAGAGTGATGTTTTTGTTCTGTACACACTGCATAAGGAAACTGAATTTTATCACAGGAATAGAGCTACATAAATTTAATATCATATTTAGTCACAAAATTGAATCATTTAAATATTACACATGTTAAATTCTCTTTCTTGTTTTCAATAAGTGATGAAATTAATAGACTCATTCTACACTTGGATAACAATATTTAGAGAGTTAGAATAAATGCACAACAATAATAATTAGAAATGCTGTGTTTTAAAATGATGAACAAATATGAATTCCTTTATTCTGATAAAACACAGTAAGAAAAGTATTTTGTATTTTAACCTATACAATCTTAATGTTTAATATATATTACACATTATGTAATGTCTATGTGCAATATATATTATGACTAACCATTATTAGTATTCTGCTCTTGAGTAGAACAGGCAAGCTTATGACTTGAAGTTAAGTATGCAAAGTAATAGCTAAATCTGCATGTTCCCTTAGATAAAAACAAGTAAGAGGAACACAGCAGTATTGTCTCATTTCAGAATCAAGCTAATAGGATTTCATAGTTCACTCTAAGATAATACAATTACATTTGAAGATAGAATGGAAAGTCATCATTTCCTGACTGTGCATTTAAAATATGTTAATCATTTCCTCAGAGATTTTACCAATTTTACCACTAAACTAAAGTCCTTTGAGGATTTCCTTCTGGCAACTGTGTATCAGAACAGATGTGTTTCCATAACTAAGGAAAAATATGCTTAGCATTGTAAAGTGTCTCATCTATTTTCAGTGTGGGGGAAAGGTGAAGGAAAGCATGAGATTTATTCTTACATCTTAATTAAAGTTCACATGACAGTTTCAGTCACTAAAGGACTTAGATTCTGAACCAAAATAAGACAGAGAAATGAAAGGTATTTGTTTAGAATATAAAATAGTGAAATATGAACTAAGATTACATTGAAAGACATTATTAATGTCATAATGTTTGGGAAATTTCTACTTCATAGGTGATAATTACTCCTCAGGCTATTTATGGGGGTATGGATGTTGTCATACTAAGTGTTTGTATATTCACCTCAGAGATATGTGTTAAGGGAATTTACAAACTTATAGACTTATGAAAATTTAAACTAGCATCATAATATTTTTGTTAACATTTCTCTGTGTTCCAGTAAGTCATCAATGATTCATTTTCTGAATTTTAAGTGATCATATTGTCCATATTGTTTCTTTTTGTTTGTAGAATAAATTTGAGAGAAACAGATGAGAAGGGACAGAGGTAGAGAGTGAAAGAGATATAGGGGGGACATGGAAGGATGAAAAGAGCAGGGTGGCGGGGAAAGAAAACAGACTGTAGAACATATAAAGGGAGCTGATTGTAGTTATGACAGCCTGTGGTAGAAATGCCTTCTGAAGGACAAATGAAATATTTATATAAATTGGGGGTAATAATTTTGGTAATTCTAAGAGTTACCATTTATAAAATAATTGTTTATATGGCAGGTACTCTATTAAGTATGTGTTGCATGGTTTTGTCAAGTAATCCCCATAAAAATATCATAACATGATATGTTCATGTGTATTTTACAAATAACTACAAAAGTGATCCTTCAAACACAACAAATAAGTTGCTGAAGGCCACACATGCAATAAATGGCAATTCTGGGAATTGAGCCAAGATTGATTTAGCTCCAAATTATCTCCCTTATCCAACAGGGTGAATTGCATGAGGCAAAGCCTTTCCCTGTATCATCTCATTGACTTATTGTAGCACTTTAGTCATGAGTTCTAACCTCTGTATTTTATTAAATAAAAAGACTGAAGCTCAGTAAGGGTCATGGACTTCTGTCAGCTCACCAATAAGTGTGGGGGATGGAACCTCTGTGAGTGTCACTCTTCATCAATGAAGAGTTCAGTTTGATGGGATAGGTAATTGACAAAGGTGTTCAGGTCTTGAATTTTAATATAAAAAAAAGGAAAAGTAAGAGTTCACTGTACCCCTCACTGGAGATCCATAGTAAAAACAATGCTTTGAAAGATCTTGAGAATTGAAAGGAAGACAAGTGATACCCTTGTCTTGTTGGCCCTCTTTAAATATTCTTTACATCACAAGATTGTTTTGGGACATCTTTTCTAAGAGTTGTCTGAGGTCAAGAACCTCTTATATCTGAACAAGAAAAATAAATCACTGCCATAAAATGATTTAAAAAAAATGAAACAAGTCTATGAGAGCCTATTCATGATGAGTCCAATACTCCTAAGAGTCTGGAGCGGGGAGAAGTATAGTTTTTCATGGAAGAGGAGATGTCTGTAAACTCCCTCTAGTCTATTTCCATCTACAGCTAGTGGAATCTTTACAAAATACAAATCAAATCCTGCCACTTCCTCCTTTTGACAGTTGTTGGTATTTTCCTATTGCTGTAATGTAAATGAAGCAGGAATCCTGTGTATTCTACCTGCTGCTCTACTCTGCACTATTTAGATACAGCCTCAATGTCCTTTTCAATAACTGGTGATTACTATTGCTTTATCTATGTGCCTGCTTGCTCCAGGGTATATCCCATCCCGTATTCTCACACAGATTATTCTTTTCAATGAATTCATGTATTATTTACAGATGGATGTGAGTCTTATGTGCATATATATATATATATATATATATATATATATATATATATATATTCTATTTCTGTGAAGAGACACCATTACTATGATATCTTAAAAAGGAAAGCATTTAGTTGGAAGTTTCCCTGTGTCCCTGCCGGCTGGCAGTCAGGACAAATCTCTCCTACTCGCATCCCCCAAGTAAGCACACAGAGGCTTATGTTATTTATAACTGCTTGGCCATTAGCTCAGGCTTATTCTGACTAGATCTTATACTTAATTTAGCGAATTGTTCTTATCTACGTTTAGCCACGTGGCTTGGTACCCTTTCTCAGTTCTGCCTTGTCATCTTGATTCCTCTGTGTATGGCTGGCAACTCCTGGCTCTGCCCTTACTCCTCCCAGAATTCTCCTCATCTGCTTATCCTACCTATACTTCCTGCCTAGCTACTGTCCAATCAGCATCTTATTTATCAACCAATCATAGCAACACATATTCACAACATACAGAACAATATCCCAAAGTAGTTGGTGGCTTATAGTTTAGAGGTTCACTCCATTATCATCAAAGCTGGGAGTATGGCAGCATGCAGGCAGATATAGTGGCTGCATCTTGATCAGAAGGCAACAGGAAGTGGGCTGAGTATCACACTGAGGGAAGCTTGAGCAAAAGAAACCTCAAGCCACACTCCCACCGTGACTCACTTTCTCCAACAACACCACACCTACTCCAATAAGTCATACCTCCTAATAGTGCCAGTCCCTATGAGATTATGGGGGCCACTCATAGTAAAACCATCACATTCCACTCCCTTATTCCCATAAACTTGCAACAATATAATAATGTAAAATACATTTAGTCCACCTTCAAAAGTCCTCATAGTCTATCATAGTCTTATCAGTGTTTGGAAGTCCAAAGTTCACAGTCCATTCTGCTATTCATCCAACCTCTTAACTGTAATCCCTTATTAAAAACAAAAAGGAAAACAAAGCAAATCACATACTTCCAACATATAATGGCACAGGATATCCATTACCATTCCAAAACATAGGGAAGGGAACATAATGAGGAAACACTGAACCAAAGCAAGATGAAAAACCAGCTGGACAAACTCCAAACTCTGCATCTCCATGTCTTATGTCACAATGTTCTTCAGATCTCCAACTCTCCTCAGCTTTGTTGACTGCAACACACTTCTTTCTCTTGGGCTTGTTCCATTTCCTGTTAGCAGCTCTCCTTGACAGGTATTCCACAACTCTGTCATCTCTAACCTCCTGAGTTCTCCAAGGCAATCAAGGCTTCAACTTCACAGCTTCACATAATGGCCTCTCTAGGCTTTCATTCAAAGACACACCTGATACATGCCTGGTCTCAGTGGTTTTCCTTAGTCTCGGGGTTGCAGGGGGCATTCCTTAACTTCAAAACCACATAGTCGAAGCTACCAAGTATGGTGGTATTGTGTTCCCCAAAATATTGTATACCTTAATAAACTTATCTGGGGTCAGAGAACAGAAAAGCCACAAGATACTTAAGCTAGAAAATGTTAGCACACGCCTTTAATCCTAGCATTCCAGAGACAGAAATCCCTCTGGATCTCTGTGAGTTCAAGGCCACATTGGAAACAGCCAGGCATGGTGACTCACGCCTTTAATCCCAGAAAGCAGCCTTTAATCCCAGGGAGTGGTGGTAGAAAGCAGAAAGGTTTATAAGGCATGAGGACCAGAAACTAGAAGCATTTGCTTGGTTAAGTATTTGGCTGGTTAGGAATTTGGCTGGTTAAGCAATTTGGCTGGTTAAGCAATTTGGCTGGTTAAGCATTTGTCTTTTTAAGCTTTCAGGCTTTCTAGCAGTAGTTCAGCTGAGAGCCATTCTGAATAAGGACTCAGAGGCATCCAGTCTGAGGAAACAGGACCAGCTGAGGAATTGGCAAGGTGAGATAGCTGTGGCTTGTTCTGTCTCTCTGACCATCCAGCATTTCACCCCAACAACTGGCCCCGGGTTTGATTTTATTAATAAGACTCTCTAAGATTCATGCTACAACCAAGTTCAATTACATCTTTACCATCTTTCTGTCCTTACTGCCTAAGTTTAGCTGTCCTGAAACTGGATCTCTACACCAGGCTGGCCTTAAACGCACAGATCTGATAGCTTCGGCCTTCCATATGCTGGCAGTATTAAAGGTGTGCACCATCAAACCCAGCTCTAAGCTTTTCTTTAATTCCTTTTTACAAGTTGGAAACTTAGCTGGATAGGACATTTCCCAGAGGACACCAATCCCTTTATTCCATTTCTTGATCCTTTTATCCATTTGAACGTAGAATTTAGCTGCATTGCACTTTCTGGTGCCCCCTTTCTCAATCTGTACATTTTGAATTTTCATTTGCTTAGCTTGCTCATTTTCATTACAAATCCTCACTAGAACTACCACTAATAACCACACAACAGATTCTAAACTAGGCTGTTTTGAAATTCCTTCTGCCAATAGAATTAATCCAAAATTCTCCACTTTAGCCTCAGGCAGACTTTTTGGACACGGTGAAAAACAGCCACATTCTTCACCAAAGTATCACAAGAACGATCACTAGGCAACATACTAATACTCTTCTCCTCTGAAACCTCTTGAGTGAGCCCCCCACAGTTCAAATAATTCTTAGCACCACTGTCTTCCATGCTCCTACTTTCATGGCCCATTAAGCAGTGTTTAATGCATTCCATTGCTTTCCAAACCCACGGTACCAAAGTCCACATTCTTCCAAACAAAAACATGGCCAGGCCTACCACAGCAATGCCCCAGTCACTGATAACAACTTCTGTCTATGTTAGGGTTTCTGTTTCTGTGAAGAGGCACTCTGATCACGGAAAATTTGTAAAGTAAAACAATTAATTGAGGGGACTTATTTACAGTTCAGAGATTCAGTCTGTTTTCCTCATGGCAGGGAGCATGGTGGCATGCAGGCAGGGATGGTGTTTGTTGCATCTTGATCAATAGGAATAGGCAATAGGAAGTGGACTGAGTATTACACTGAGGAAAGCTTGAGCAAAAGAGACTGCCTCCATAGTAACACAGTTCCTCCAACAAGACCTTATCTACTCCAACAAGGCAACACATCCTAAGAGTGCCACTCCCTATAAGATTATGGGGGTTAATTACATACAAACTACCACAGTGTATTTATATGTATCAATTTCCACTTGGGGGATGATTTACTCATGTTGAGGTCAGTGGTTCATGTCAGATGTCTTACTAGATCATTCTTTTCTTTATTTTCAGAGGCAGGCTTTCTCAATGACTAGAGATCCAAATTGTGTTATTCTAGCTATACAGCTTGCCCTTGCTATCCCCTGTCTCAAATTCCCAAGCCCTGCATACTATCATATTAATTTATTTTTTGACATGGGTTATGTGTATGTGTGCAGGCAACTTTTATGTCAACTTGACACAAACTAGAGTTATCTGAAAGGAGGAAATCTCAATTGAGAAAATGCCTCTATAAGATATAGCTCTAGGGCATTATATTAATTAATGATTGATGGGGGAGGATCCAGTTCATTGTAGGTGGTGCCATCCCTGGCTAGTGTTCCTGAATTCTATAAGAAAGCAGGCTGAGAAAGTTATGATGAGCAGCATTCCTCCATGGTCTCTGCATCAGTGCCTGCCTCCAGGTTCCTGACCTGCCCTTATAGCTTTTGATGATGAACTTTTATATGGAACTGTGAGTGAAATAAACCCTTTCCTCCCCTAATGGTTTTAGTCATGGATGTTTCACTATGCAATAATAATGCTAACTAAGACATTATGGAAATACTGGTCCTCAGACTTGCACAACAAGCTCTTTATCCATTCACCACACCCTCTCCTATGCATTATTCTTATCCATCTATTGACAATCAGCTGATTAGGATACTTCCACTCTATTCAGAAATTGCACTTAGGCAAGAAGTCATTCTTTTAGGATTGACAAGCATTGTGCTTACTGCACTGGAATCACATATTCTGTGCAGAGATGTGGGGGAAATTCTCTCTTCTCTCAGTGCAACTTAGAGGCACTTAACAGGCACTTGTTCATACCAATTTTGGTTCCTTGATTAGAGTTGTGGCATGCCATCCATGATCAATCTTCCAGAGCTCATGGCTCATGAGTGCCTCGTTTCATTCTCTGGGTCATCCTTCCCTCTCTATAATATGTATTCCAATTTTGTACCTGAATGGTTTTTATAGCTCACTTGCCAACCATGGCAATTTTAGCACCCAAAGCTTCTTTTCATGTTGTACTATTTCTGTCATACTCAGTAGGAACTAATATTATTTTTATGCAAACTCTGCGGGCTTTCTGTGCATCAAGCTCTACCTCTCTACTGGACATAGGATAGTGTACACATTGCCATCATAAAATGCCCTTGAATACCTTATAACCTTCATAATTTAAGAGATATTGCCTAAGACGTATATCCACAGATATTAACACAACTTAATAGAGAATTTTTTAACCCCTACCATATATTATTTAATCTTTACAATGAAGCCATATTTTAGTTTGGGGCTATATTTCTAGAAAATTCTCATGTTTGGTTTTTCTCCTAAAGACAAATACTAGCTTCCTAAACACTTCTGAACAAAATTAACTTTAATTTCTTTCATTTATTTTCCCTTGGATATTGAAGGGTCATCACAGGCCAGGTGGTCCCATTGCTCTCTGTGTTCTCCTATATCTCTAGAATCTCCAAGTCCCCTGTCAAATTGTTCTTTTCTGAGTCTATAACTACTGGGTTTCCCTCTAATCCCATGTGACAATGTGATCCTACTACTGAGAGAAATTTTATATTAATAATAAGGAAATAAAATGGCCACTTTTGTTTTATTTTTTAAAGGATATTTAATAATTATTAATGATACAAGTTAGGGATAGTTAGGAAAATAAATTACAAAGACATATTATCCCATATATCTTTGTTTTCTTTTTATTAGAACTGACAAATGATAACATACTTAGCATAGCTAAGCCTCAATACACCCTTCTCTGAAACCATGTGAGTTATTTCAGGTAATGTTATTATATTTTCTTTGATGTAAAATGGAAATCTCCTGTGTAGCAAATGTTGACCTAAGTAGTTCTTATCACAGATCCCTTATTTGTTGTGCTCATACACACAGGTGCTTATTGAGAGTCAATGAGAAAAATTCTACTGGTTTCAAGAACACTGTAATAATTTGAATGAAAATGGTCCCATAGGCTCATATGGACTAGCACTATTGGGAGGTGTGGCCTTTTTGAGGACGTGTGTCACTGGGGACATGCTTTGATGTCTCAAAAGCTCAAGCCAGGTCTCTTCCTGCTATGTGTGCATCCAGATGTTGAACTCTCAGATTCTTCTCCAGCAGCATGTCTGCCTGCATGCTACCAGTATTCCCCTCATGACAATGTACTAAACCTCTGAAACTGTAAGCCAGCCTCAATTAAATGTTTCCCTTTACAAGAGTTGTCATGGTTCTGGTATCTCTTCACAACAATAGAAACCCTAACTAAGAAAAACATGGTTGGATTATTTTATGTATCTCCCTAACATTATTTTACCTTGGAGACATAAACTTTAGTTCTTTTGATAAGCATAATTGGGCTGAAGATCAGAAATATTTGAGAATTTTTATTTCATTGTTTATTTCTGGATCCTATCCCTGACATTTTCTTTCTCTATTATCTAACTTGAGTATTAGTCATATAGATATTTAAACTAAAAATGGAACCCTTTCATATGATTGCAGTGAGCAACTGGAATATATATATATATATATATATATATATATATATATATATATATGAATGAGTAGAGCAAATGCAGCCTACCAATGCAGGTGTATAGTCAATTTTAAGCATGTACTATGTTTTAAGTACTCAATACAGAGAAGGTTACTTCATTGCCTCTCCATGGCATCCACTGCAAGTACGGGAATCTGGCTCTTCCTATAGATTGCCAGTAGCAACCTATCAGTAAGTACTAAGTGATCATATTTTTTACCCAATTAACAAAACTGCAATGAAAGCCACAAACTGTATAACATTAGCTACATAGAAACTCCTTCATCATTTGTAATAAAACATTGTTCCATTCAGCTTTTATAATAACTTGGAATCTAAGATGCTCTAATTGGATCAAAGGTGATTTATTCTTTATCTCGTTCACTGTACTGTTGTTGTGAAGAGACCCTATGATCATGGCAACTCTTATAAAAGAAAGCATTTAATTGGGGCTTGCTTACATTTTTAGAGGTTTAGCCCATTATCATTATGGCAGGAGAGCATGGAGGCATGCAGGCAGATATGGTACTGGAGGAGTAGCTGAGAATTCTACATCTGGATCCAGAGGAAGCAGGAAGAGTGACACTGGATCTGCCTTGGGCTTTTGAAACCTCCAAGCTAAAGTACACACCCAGTGACACATTTCCACCAACAAGGCCACATCTACTACAAAAAGGCCACACCTCCCAACTTCTCCAAAGTAGTGCCATTTAATTATATATAAATATAATGTGTTATATAAGTAATATTTTAATATATAAATATATAACATATAATATATAACATATAAATATATAATGCACTTGAATATATGGGCATATGGGGCTATTCTTATTCAAATCAACATACTCTCTCAAATAAAAGTTTACCTGGACACATTAAAAATTAGAAAGTTATATTCAATAAGTATTCTACATAAACATGCCAAGGAGGGGAGTCCTGTTCGACTTCATTCCATTCCATGTGACTACATTTTCTCTCATTGCTTATTTCTCAAGAAAACAATGGTCAGTAAAATTGCCGGACATTTATCATGTTTTCTTCACTTAAAACGTCAATTTTCATGTTGAAAAGTAAAGAGAATCGTAAAGAAAATAGAATTCACTTTGGTTTCAGAATGTTAACTGCATCTTAAATATGAATCAAGCCTAAGCAAGAATACATTAACTTTGATCCATGATGTGTGTATATTGTTTAATCTTTTCATTTAATAATGTATCATATAAATGATCTGATTTCCTACAGTATTACTTTGATGACAGAACTCATAATTACTTTGGTATCTCATGTTCTGTGGCTTCCCTCTTTCAATCTTGAAGTTTTGCTGGTTTGGAGATGTGAGACATTATCTTCTTAAGATAACTTCTTAGAAAGGGAATTACTAATTCAATGGATATACTTGTTTGGAGATGTTTTAACAGACATTTCTAGGCTGCTTTTAATAGAGATAACCAATTTTCCTCCAACTCACACTGCACTTATCAATGATATTTTTAAAGCTTAGTCACTTTGATAGACCAAAACCTTTATTTCTTATTTTAGTTGAACAGCTACAGTTTTTAGAACTCACAGTGATTATTTGTGCTGATGCTTTTGGACCGTAAGTCAGCAGTTGAACAATACTAATCACCTCAAATACACGCATTGACAATATTTTCACATTTCTTATTTCAGACAAATCCTTAGTAACCATGGAAGAGAAACAGTGGAGCCAGTGATTGTTAAAGTATGTCACAATGTATAACAATTAGTATTCATAAAAATTCTTCCAGTGTCAAATTCAAAGTGGATTTCTTTATCACTTCAGTAGTACCTTGCCTTCTCAGAGTTGATATTTTGAAAAGAGGGATTTGTTCCTTAAGGCTAATCCTTTCTGAATAATTCTTAAAAGGCATTATTTCATTTTAACCAGATGGGAACATAAACTGACCATACAGTATGTTTATAATCAGGCTAAGGTTTCTGACCAGACTTCTGTAATTTCAATTTATGTAGCATTTTGTAGTCTTATATTTTGAATTCTGTATGCCCTTTAAATGTAACCATTACTTTTGTGAAGTCTTCAGTACACCTGTTTTTCATGTTGCGTGTAATTACTGTAGTAGTAATTCATTTTCCTTGAAAATACAATTAAGTTATGGGCATGCATAAGATAAAACAGTGAACTATTTTCCTTTCTCTGGCCTTTAGCTGCATCCTCAAATTAAGTCTTCCATGGTAGTATGGTGTTAGTCTCTTGGTACATTCTAGTTATATATTTGTGACACAATATAAAACATGCTATACTTAACACTTTGTGAAGTATCTTGGTCATTTGTGAACTTGCAATGCTCCTTGATGCTTGATAGAATATTCCAGAGTAAGGGTGTAATACTGTCAACCAGATGTTTTACTGATGAACACTGATGTATTTCTCCATTATATTTCCTGCCATTAAGAAAATCAAACATCCTTTGATACCATGTGTCATTTTAGATAAATGAAATGGATATAATTAATTTAATATATAATGCAATTATAACATTGATATTTGCTTATATAGTCCTTTAAAATATATTTCCAGCTCATCTGTCCATAGATTATCAGCATGTCTATCCCACTTTTAATCATTATTTTAATTATTTTCTTTTGTTGATAATAGTTTTTTTTCCTCACATAATATATCCTGATTACAGTTATCCCCCACCTAGTTCTACCAGTTCTTTCCCACCTTCCTTCCTATCCAGATCCACTCCCTTCTTGTCTCTTATTAGAAAACAGATTTTTAAGGGATAATAATGTAATATAATATAATATAAAATATAAGATAAAATGAGAGCTAACACTTTGGAATTCGACAAAACAAACAAAGAAAAGACACAAGAACTGAAGATCCACTTATTCTCAAACTTGGGAATCCCAGAGAACCCATTAAACTAGAAACCACCTGGTGTAGACCCATACAGAGGTACATACTGTCTCAGTCTCTGTGAGTTCTTATAAGCTTGGATCATGTTGACTTAGAGGGCCATCTTTTCTTAGACTCCTCCATCCCCTCTAGTTCTTACACTCTTTCTGTCTCCCTTTCTGGAGGTTTTCCTGAACCCTGAGGAGAGGAATTTGATTCCACCTTTACTCTTACCAACACTAAATATGTTCATTTTAAATACTTGCTTATCTCTAGGATTTAAAAAATCTCCATTTAATTTGCTTTTAATTAGCATGAGGTTCTCATCTTTGTATGCACTTAAAACTATAAGCTTTATTTTTAATAATTTGAATTTTCATAAATGTTTACTGTTTTCCCATTAGATTTCATTCTAAATTTGCAAACTCTTGTTTAATATCTTAAAAGTTAGGCAAAGCTCAACTATATGTTGTACATGTGTCTCAGTTATTATTGTCTTTAGAGTGTAGAAATTGTTTTTGATGTTGAGAAGTTTTAATAGTTAATGTAGACTTATTTGTCAAGTTCAGAGTTTTTTATGTCAAACATATCAAGAATCCCCTAATTCCAGTAGTATCATTATTTTTGTACTCATTCTTTATGTGGATGCATGAGTGCATGTAGACCAAAGGACAACTTGGGGGAGTTGCTTCTCTCCTTTTATCATGTGGGCTCAAGAGATAGAAGTCAAGTCATAGGACTTGGCAGTGATCATCTGTTGACCCAAAACACTGGCCCAGTTTTATTCATGTGTTATTTTTATAGTAGTTTGTTGTTGTTTATCTTAAGTTTTAATTTTATGTAAATTTGTTGTCAAGCAAAATGCTTTGAATGCACATTTAGTTGTTGTTGTTGTTTGTTTGTTTTTAATTGTTTTTACATCCCAATCAAAGTTCCCCCTTCCTTACCCTCTTCCCAGTTCCTCTCTCCTACCTGCCAACACCACCCAATCCACTTCTCCTCCATTGTTTCTTTTCAGGTACAGGGGGGCTTCCCAGGTATATCAGCCAGCCATGGTAGATCAAGCTGCAGTGAGACCAGGCACCCCTCCCTCCACCAAGGTTGGATGAGGCAATCCAGCAGGAGGAAAGGATCCCAAAAGCAGGCAACAGAATCAGAAACATCCCTTGCTCCCACTGTTAAGAGTCACAAGAACTCATTCCATTTCTCTGTCATTGGGCGATCCCTGTGTCTTTCTTGGGGTCCTGTTTTCCAGGTAGCCTCCCTGGTGATGTGAGTAGCAGACAAGTCATCCTTGTTTCATGTCTAGTATCCTGCTATGAGTGAGTACATACCATGTTTGTCTTTCTGAGTCTGGGTTACCTCACTCAGGATGATTTTTTCTAGATCCATCCATTTGTCTGCAAACCTCATGATGCCATTGTTTTTCTCTGCTGAGTAGTATTCCATTGTGTATATGTACCACATTTTGTTTATCCATTCTTCAGTTGAAGGGCATCTGGGTTGTTTCCATGTTCTGGCTATTACAAACAATGCTGATATGAACATAGCTGAACAAGTGCTCTTATGGTGTGGTTGAGCATTTCTTGGGTATATGCCCAAGAGTGGTATAGCTGGATCTTGGGGGAGATTGATTCCCAATTTTCTAAGAAAGCGCCATATTGATTTCCAAAGTGGTTGTACAAGCTTGCATTCCCACCAGCAGTGGAGGAGAGTTCCCCTAGCTCCACATCCTCTCCAGCATAAGGTGTCTTCAGTGTTTTTGATCTTAGCCATTCTGACAGGCGTAAGGTGGTATCTCAGAGTTGTTTTGATTTGCATTTCCCTGATGATTAGGGATGTTGAGCAATTCCTTAAATGTCTTTCGGCCATTTGAGTTTCCTCTGCTGAGAATTCTCTGTTTAGTTCTATAGCCCATTTCTTAATTGGACTGTTGGGCATTTTGATGTCTAATTTCTTGAATTCCTTATATATTCTGAATATCAGTCCTCTGTCAGATGTGGGGTTGGTGAAGATCTTTTCCCATTCTGTAGGCTGAAATGGAATGAGATCTACATGAACAGCCTGGACATGAGTGGGGGTAATGAAAGGCGAGGGTTGAGGGAAAGAGAACTTGGGGGAGCGGGAGATCCCAGCTGGATCAACAACAGAGAGGGAGAACAAGGAATAGGAGACCATGGTAAATGAAGACCACATGAGAATAGGAAGAAGCAAAGTGCTAGAGAGGCCCACAGAAATCCACAAAGATACCCACACAACAGACTGCTGGCAATGGTCGAGAGACAGCCCGAACTGACCTACTCTGGTGATGGGATGGCCAAACACCCTAATTGTTGTGCTAGAAACCTCATCCAACTACTGAGGGATCTGGATGCAGAGATCCATGACTAGGCCCCGGGTGGATCTCTGGGAGTCAAATTATCGAGAATGAGGAGGGTTTATATGAGCAAGAATTGTTGAGACCAAGGTTGGATAAAGCACAGGGACAAATAGCCAAATGAATGGAAACACATGAACTATGAACCAATGGCTGAGGGGTCCCCACTGGATCAGGCCCTCCGAATGGGTGAGACAGTTGATTGGCTTGATCTGTTTGGGAGGCATCCAGGCAGTGGGACCAGATCTTGTACTCATTGCATGAGTTGGCTGTTTGAAACCTGGGGCCTATGCAGGATTGTTTGGCTCGGCCTGGGAGGAGGGGACTAGACCTACCTGGACTGAGTCTACCAGGTTGACCTCAGTCTGTGGGGAAGGCTTTGCCCTGGAGGAGATGGGAATGGGGGGGGGGGGTTGGGGGGAAGGTGAGGGGGATGGGAGGGGGGAGAACAAGGGAATCCATGGCTGATATGTAGAACTGAATTGTATTGCAAAATAAATTAAAAAAAAAAAAAAACTAAAAAAAAAAGTCACAAGAAGACCAAGTTACATAACTGTAACATTCATTCAGAGGGCCGAGGTCAGTTCCATGCAGGCTCCCTGGTTTTCAGTTTAGTCTCTGTGAGTGCCCTTTGAGCCCAAATTAGTTGGTTCTGCAGGTTCTCTTGTGGTGTCCTTGACCCTTCTGGATCATACACTCCTTTCTTTCCCTCTTCCACAGGATTTCTCAAGCTCTGAATAATGTTTGGCTATGGGTCTCTGTGGGTATTTCCATCAGTTGCTTGGTGAGCCTCTCTGATGACAGTTGGGCTAGATATCACCTCACCACATATATTTACTATATACATGTATTTTGGCAAATTTATACTTACTTGTTCTAGCATTATTTACTTAATAAATAACTCATTAAATTTTCAGTTATTATAATGGCATGTTATTATATACTCAGTTTTTTAAATGTGTCTATTTTAAGAGTTATTCTTATATTTTATATCTAGAAGAATGAAATTAATCTGATTCCCTTTCCATACTTATGGCTACTCTTATGTTATTTTTCATACAAATAGAAATGTTTTGTTTCAAAACTGAAAAAGGCAGAGTTAAATTAAAATATTTTAAATTAAATCTTGGGATGACAGTGGAGGAGAGCAATACTGTTTCCTTTGGCCACATGCCCATTGGCTGCTGAAGTAGATGAATAGTTTAGATTTTTAGCAACTTGCTTTTGCTAATTGTTTACAGTTTTACTCATTAGTATCTCTTTCGCTGATCAGAGAGAATGGTCCTGTAATGAATAAGCTAATTCCGTTTTCTGGAATTCTACAGAGGGAGTAAAAAGATATATTTTCATTTGCTACATTTAAGGCTTGTTGGTGTGAAAAATAGCTGCACAGCTGTTATAGTTTCCTAGACTTGGGTTCTCAAAGAAACCAGGAAGCCAAAATAATAATAATAATAATAATAATAATAATAATAATAATAATAATATAGTTATATTAATCTACAAAAAGATTAGAACCACAGAATATAGTGCTCACCATTCCATCTCATCAGTGGTACCTTTATTCATTTGAATTCACTGAAGTAATCCTTTCTCTTAAAATTTTAACATGTAAATTCAAGCAAAACCCAGAAAAACTAAGTAATGGAATACTACCTGCACTAAACAGAGCATTGCTGCTTTACAGGCAGATTAAAGACTAAAATTGCAATGGACGTCTGAAGTGCGAGACTTTTGCTCACATGTCAAAAGTGTTTTACAGAGCATGGTGTCACAATCCTGTGATGTCAGCTTTCAGGAAGCTGAGGCAGGAGGGTGAAAAGTTTAGCAACAGCCAACATTAAAGAGTTGGAGAATCTGTTTCCACAAACAAATGCTGTAATGAAGGAGGGGAAGGAAAGGGAGGGGGAGGAAGAAGAGGAGAAGGAAGAGGAAGAGAGAAAATTAGTTTCCAGAAAAATCTCCAAGATAAGATACATTTGAAATTGCGAAGCTCAAATTCGGCATGCAGATTTGCAGTGCACTTTTCTATACATGTACCACTGCACCAAGAACCACATATGCTGTGACAAATTGGTACACCTTATCCATTTTCCTAACAAAGTACCAAGAATATTGCCTGGTCCATTCATGGCCAACCAAGTTATTTTCCATTTTGTTATTAAAGTCTTCAAATAGTCTGACTAGGCTTCATTGAATTATACCAGCGTTTAGGAAGCAGAGGGAGAGGTAAGACTAGCAAAGAGAAACAAACATCTGCTCCTGTATACCATACTATAAACCTCTGAGTTCAAAGGTGGTCTCCATGTAAAAAGAGACTAGACAAACAGTGGAAATTACTCAAACTCGAATGTGAGGTCTGGATTAATATGCTGCAGAAAACAAATGCTAAGATTTTAAATATCACTTAAAATCACACTAGGGTTGTAATTTAGGAGGGAACCAATAGATTCCTGAATCTTCCAGAGAGATTTGTTCAGGAAAAGGTACATTCTTATGCCTTTAAATAAAAAGTAAGAGTGTGAGTGATGAAAAGCATTCTAGTCAGTTTCATAAAAGGGTATGGAATTTTAGAAGTCCAAAAAGTTAATTTAATGTTATTGATTAAGCACCAAATGGTGAGTTCCATGCACAACCGAACTAAAATAACCTATGGTCTCAGAAAATGTCTTCCTCCTGCACACTTACATTATTTGTTCAGTCTTAAGCTGGCCTTATGCCAATTTTTATGTACAAAACTATAGGTTTAAGTTAGTAGTAGCATGATTTACTGAGTTATGGAAGATCCTGGGATTGATGATAGTCAACCCCAAATAAAATATAGAATGAGAAATGAGTGAAAAAAAGTAACTAGAAATTGGCCCACAAGAATGAGGGCAATTCAAATGTAATTTGAATGACATTTGAGGGGGAAAAGGAACCTTTTGAGTATTTGACTGTTAAGATCTACAGTCCTTAGATGCAGGAGTTCTGAATTCCCTGGATTCTGTGTGCCAAGAAAGGTTCATCTATGGCACATTCTGATCACTCAGCCTGTGTCTAAGGGAACTGAGGAAGGGCAATGATGACTCTCTACAGCTGTAGTTTCCTTTCTGACATTAACCTTAACATCTACTACCCAATTCTATTAAAATACATCAATATTGCTTTCGCTAATTTTAATTTCTTCAGATTTATAAAGGCAATCTTTTATTCAGCTATTAATTTACCCATTCATTAATTAGCTATTTATTAATTATCAATTAAGTATTTGTAGGGTTTTTTTTAATCTTGCCAGACAATAAAAAAAGGGCAAAGTTATTTTCTTAGTGAGTTTTTATTGCTGTGACGAGATAGCATAACCAGAGCAACTCTTATTAAGAAAACGCTTAATTGGAGTGACTTATAGTTTCAGAGGGTCAGTCCATTGTTATCATGGTGGTGAGCATGGAGGGGTGCAGGCAGACAGTGCTGGAGCTAAGAGTGCTACATCTTGCAGGCAACAGGAAGTCAACTGACACACTGGCTGGTTTCCTGAGCATAGGAAACCTTAAAGCCCATCACCACAGTGACACACTTCCTCCAACAAGGTCACAGCTCCTAGTAGTACCACTCCCTTTGGGGGCAATTTTCTTTCAAGCCACCACATTCCACTCCCTGACCCTCAAAAGCTTTTTAACAACATCATAATGGAAAATGCATTTAGTCGAACTTCAAAAGTCCCCATCTTCTATCATAGTCTCAACAATATTTAAAAGTTCAAAGTTCAAAGTCTCTTCTGAGATTCATGCAATCTCTTAACTGTAATCCCCTATAAAATCAAAAAACAAATCACATACTTCCAACATATAATGGCACAGGATATACATTATCATTACAGAATGTAGGCAAGGGAGCATAGTGAGGAAACACTGAACCAAAGCAACACCGAAAACTAGCTGGGCAAACTCCAAACTTTGCATCTTCATGTCTGATGTCAAAAGGCTTTAATCTCCAATTCTATTCAGCTTTGCTGACTACAACACACTTCTTTCTCTTGGGCTGTTTCCACTACCTGTTAGCAGCTATCCTAGGCTGGTATTCCACAACTCTGGCATCTATAACATCTTGGAGTCTGCAAGGCAATCTAGGCTTCAACTCCACAGGTTCACACAATGTCCTCTCTGAGCCTCCATTCAGGAACACCCCTAATATATGCCTGGCTTCAGTGGTTTTATTCCACAACTCATTTCTTTTATCCTTAACACTATTGCCATGACCACATGTCCAAAACTGCAAAGTTCTGCTGCTTACTGAGGGTGGAACATGGCCCCCTTATTCAATTCCATCTTCTTTCTGACTTTCACTGCCTAAGCTCAGCTATCCTATAACTTGCTCTGTAGATCAGGCTGTCCTCAAACTCAGAGTTCCATCAGCCTCTGCCTTCCCAGTGCTGTGATTAAAGGTGTGCACTATCACACCAGGCTCTAAACTTTTCTTGCATTCTTTTTCACAAATTTGGAAACTTAGCTGGATGGGATCGTGCCCCAAGGTCACGATCCCCTTTATTCCATTTCTTAACCCATTTATCTCCTTGAACAGAGGATTTAGCTCCATTCCACGTTCTGGTGCTCTTTTTCTCCTCAAATATTTTTTGTTGCTCAGCTTCTTCCTTTTATTATGTATCTTCATTAGAGTTACCACTAATATCCACACACAACAGTGTCTATACTAGGCTATTTTGGTATTTCTTCCACCAATGGAATTAATCTCAAACACTTTAGCCTCAGGCATACTCTTCTGATAAGGGTAAAAGGCATCTACTTCCTTCACCAAAATATTACAAGAATTATCTCTAAGGAACATAATAAAATTCTTCTCCTCTGAAACCTCTTGATTCAGCCCCAGACAATTAATCAAATCACACTTAGCACCACTGTCTTCCATGTTCCTACTAGTATGCCCCATTAGCAGTGCTTAAAGAATCCCGTTTGTTTCCTAGCCCAAAGTACCAAAGTCCATATTACTCCAAATAACATTATGGTCAGGCCTATCAGAGCAATATCCCAGTCCTTGGTACCAACTTCTGTCTTAGTTAGGGGTTTCATTGCTGTAAAGAGACACCATGACCATGGCAACTCTTATAAAGAAAACATTTAATTGGGGTGGTTTGCTTACAGTTTAAGAGGTTCGGCCCATTATCATCATGGTGATAAGCATGAAGCTGTACAGGTAGATATGGTACTGGAGCTGAGAGTGCTACATCTTACAGGCAACAGGAAGTTAATTGATACACTGGGCAGTATCCTGAGCATATAAAACTTAAAGCTCCCACAGTGACACACTTCATCCAAAAAGGGTATACCTCTTTTTTTTTTTTTTTTTTTTGTTTTTTGAGACAGGGTTTCTCTGTGTAGCTTTGTGCCTTTCCTGGAACTCACTTGGTAGTCCAGGCTGGCCTCGAACTCACAGAGATTCACGTGGCTCTGCCTCCTGAGTGCTGGGATTAAAGGCATGTGCCACCACCGCCAGGCAAGGGTATACCTCTTAATAGTGCCACTCCATTTGACCTCCATTTTTCTTCAAACCACCATAGTTATGAAAGCATAATGGGAGAGTTCACTCTTGAGACTGACTAAAAATAGTAGGTAATTTTCACCCATCTGCATCAGTATGTATATAGGCAGGGAATCAAATTAATGATGCCACATTCTATGGAGAGGAAGATTTAAGCATTATGCCTGTCTTTCTTCTCCTGTCTGCTAAACATCAGAGTTACTGCCCAAAATTGTGTCTGAAATGAAAGTTGATAGGATGTTAGGTAAAGTGTGTCACACTATGTGATATTTCAGAAACATTTGTATATCTGCCAAGAGTTCCATACAGATACCATGGGGAAAACAAATGTGGCCATTAAATTCAAGTTGCAACTGTTCCAATGACATAAGACCTATTAAAATTAGTTTTATCTATAATTCTCCCTTCAAGTGGACAGAAATGAAAAATGTTAGATTGTAATTGAATTGGTAATGTTAGTTTTTTTTCTTACATCACAGAATTCAGAATAAAGAAAAGAGCTCCTAGCTTTGTAGGTCGATGGTTGAGGAACTACATATGGAAATGGGTTTTGTGCTGTAGAGTTTCTAGACAAAGTAGGGTATCATATAGAAAGAAGTAGGGAGCATGGTTAAGAATCCTCTGAGATCTCACTCTTTTTTAAATAGGCCCTAGGATTCAATCACAAGATCTCTAAGTTGATGACCATATGCAAACCTAATCAACTTTCAAAGGCCCCACCTCTTAAGAAATAGATTAAATGTCTTCAGAATGATTACAGAAATTCAACCCTGAAGTATTAGGAAACATGCTCAACTAGTATCCAAACTATGGCAGTGGTAAATTAGAGAGCCAAGGAAGAATGGAGAAAGAGCTCACAGCATGGCATTTTTTAAAATGTATTTTTCTCTCATATATTAACATCCTGAACACAGTTTCCCCTTCTTCCCACTTCTCCCAACCCCTCCCCTACTATTTTCTTCCCTAGATCCACTTCTCCATTTCTCTTCAGAAAATGGCATGCTTCCTAGTGATATCAACATAACATGACAAACCAAGTTACAGTAAAACTAGGCACCTCCTCTACTATTAAGGCTGGATGAGGTAAACCAGTAGGAGAAAAGGGTCCCAAAAGCAGAAAACAGAGTCAGAGACAGGACCTGAACCCACAGTGAGGAGTCCCACAAGAACATCAAATTACACATAAGGTATTTTCAGAGAACATAAATCAGACCCATAGAGGCTCCCTGATTGTTGGTTCAGTCTCTGTAAGCCCCTACATTAGTTGAATTTCTTATGATGTCCTCGACCCCTCTGGCTCCTACAATCCTACTCTCCCTCTTCCAAAGGATTCCCAGAGTTCTGCCTAATGTTTGGCTGTGGGTCTCTGCATCTGCTCTCAATTGTTGGATAATGATCATGTTAGGCTCCAGTCTATGAGTATAGTAGAGTATTATTAAGAATAATTTCATTGACTTTTGATTCTGGTCCTGTTTGGTTCTATCTTAGGTCTCTGTACTCTACAGACTATGGTTCCTGGCTCTCCAGGCACTGTTAGGAGTGGGCTCTGTTTTGTGACATTGGTCTCACATTTGACAAGTCGTTAGTTGGCCACTGCCACATGTTCTTTATTCCTCTCAATCCTAAAATCCTAAATCATGCCCAGGAGTATAAATACAGGGTCAAATTGAATGAAAGATCAAAGTTTTATATTGGATCTCTTTGGGATTTTTATTTCATAAGAATGGAGTAAGCAATAAAATTCTTTCAGGATTTCATAGCAGCTGATTCAGGTTTCTGGAAAATTGGTTAGCCAATTTTTTAAGGAGCTCAGTGTCTACAAAAAGAGAAAAGCAGTATATAAATCATTAAAATGCAGTTTTCTTATTCAACAAATGTTTTTCTACTTTGCACTATATGCTAGGCATAATTCCATGTGCTGGGAATATCATGTTAGATGCCTTTGTATAGGTTTAAGAAAATGTACATAGAAATTTAAGGGGAAATTAATTCCATCCTTGTGTTCAGATGAAGTCTTTATGGGGATAACATTTTTTTGTACCTTTACAGAACCAGAAGTTATCCCAGTTAGAGAAGGGAGAGTGAATACAGTAAAGTGGAAACTGGTAGACTCTTATTCTTCAGGTTTCCTTTCCTAAATGAGAATTAATTACAAATAATTTTGATGAAGGAAATCCTTACATAAGCAGAAAAATAAACCAAATTTTAATTAAATAATGAAATATTCCACAGACAGTATATACAGTGTTGTCATAAATTAGAGCTACAGGATTTCAAGAAATGTGCATGTATAAAAATAATCATACATATTTTTATTGAACAACATGTTATATTGTACATCTAAGACAAAGGGCATGTAATCTAGATGCTTTATCATACATCGTCCATCTTAAAATTATGTTACAATGTATTCTGTACTTCTTATTCTGCTTAGGATACTAATGAGTTGTGTATACTGCCCACAGACATCTAATACATCATTCACCAGTACTCTGATCCTAAAATTTATAATGTTATTTCCTGCCAAACACTGCTCATTATTTGACTACTTCTTTGCCTTCCTAATTCTTAGAATGGGACTCTCATCTGTTGAAAAGTGATGTACAGTCAGAGGGCAATCAGGGCCAACAATGGAGCATGTTCCTTCTCTATGTTCCTCCCATTGTCTCTGGTATGTATCTTACTAGGCTGCTTCAGTTTTCTCTCATAAAGTTGAGTATGTTCCTTACCTGATCCATTCTTGTAAGTTTCAGGGAATAATGATGTAAATTTTCAGTATATCTAAGATTTAAATATTTCCATCCAATTTATTAGCATCACTACCATCAGAATTAGAAATTTCATCTCCATCATTATCATCATTATGTGGATAGGTACAGAGAACACATTCTGTGGATATTTTTGTTAAATCAGTAGGAGAGATTATGTGAACATAAATCACTTAAAAAACAAGGCTATGATCTCTGATCTCTTGTTTGTTTGTGGAAGCACTTCTGGACTGTGCAGAACTTGTTCATTTCAATAATCACGCAGAGAAGCTTTACTCCAGAGGTCACATGCGTGTTTGCTCTTCACATGGCACCTGCCACACAGAGTTCTTGATGATGCTGATGTATATTTCAGCTGTCAGTCTGGGGTTATTTTTGCATCTTTGTTCTGCTACTGGACATATGGAGCTTGTGCATGCCCAGTCTCAAGGTTTGACAGAGCATTTCAGTGGCTGGTAGAAGCAGGACATGCTGTTCACCTAAGTGCTGTCAGTTTTGGCATCAATGTGCACAGTTTCTGCCAAGACTGACATACAATTTTCTACACTCCAGTAAGGGAGTTCCTCTGCCAAGGCCACTTAAAATAGCACTTCAGTTGTGTCTAGTACTTGTTAACTCTTTTGAGGTGGGCAAAATTTTCTTAATCTTTAGTTACAATGACTATACCATAAGAACTAGTGGAGAAATCTACTGAAAAATAGAAAAAAAATCTACTGAAAACATGTGCAGACAAGAAGAGGAATGTGGTGATATTGTGTTCCCCAATATATTGTGAACACTAATAAACTTTTCTGGGGTCAGAGAACAGAACAGCCACTAGACAAACATAGAGGCCCCAAAATGGTGTCACTCACCCCTTTAATCCTAGCATTCCAGAAGCAGAGATCCATCTGGATCTCTGTGAGTTCAAAGTCACACTGGAAAAGCTAGGCATATAACACGAGCCTTTAATCCCAGGAAGTGATGGCAGAAAGCAGAAATGTATATAAGGCGTTGAAAACCAGGAACTATAGTCTGGTTAAGCTTTTAGGCTTTGAGTAGCACAGTTCAGCTGAGATCCATTTGGATGAGGACTCAGAAGCTTCCAGTCTGAGGAAATAGGATCAGCTGAGGAAATGGCAAGGTGAGGTGGCTGTGGCTTGTTCTGCTTCTCTGATCCTCCAGCATTCACCCCAATACCTGGCTTCAAGTTTGATTTTATTAATTAGACCTGTTAAGATTCGTTCTACAGAGGAACGTAAACCTTTTATCATCGCAAACTGTTGGCAGTTGTTTCAGTATGCTCTATGTGGTGGTTGGCCTTATCCTTAATGGCTGGGGCAATTTAAACACAAATTTTCCTATAAATCTCACTTTGATCAAGCTCTTAACAAACATATACACATGTGCATACATACACACACACATAAACACACATACACATACAAACTACATCTCATGTTTATATATATATGTCCATGATCATTTAACAAAGTATGAAATCATCATCATTTTTAACACCACAATCATTTCTGGAGCACCTGTTCAGTTGAGATTACTTTGTATTTACTCTGAATCATATTTTACCACAATATGGCTAAGTGGATATTATCACCATTTTACTAATGAGAACACAAGAAGCAAATAACTTGATTTATCTTCTGTGGCTAAAAAAGTTTTCTTTGTAATAATCATATTTAGTTTCAATATTAAACTAAAAACTGTGGATTTATTTTTCAATAAATAAAGCTATGTGTTCAGAAAGTCAACTAATAATTTCTTTGTACCTTTTTTTTGTCATCCTTGCACAGTGGGTGTAGAATGGCAATTATGGCAAAGCTATCTTTAATTTGTATGATCTTTTTGGAAGGTGCCCTAGAATTCTTCTAGTTCATTCGCATTGTTGTGTAACTTCATGATGTATTAGAAAGAGATTAACACTCCTAAAGGATTCTATATCTTATTTAAGTAGCAACTGTAGAACTAAAAGTCAGTCCTTCTGACTTGTGGCACAAAGGAGCAGTACAAAAAACATTTAGACTTTAAACCCTCTGCTGAGTGACTCCATCACTCTTAGCATTTTAAAACAATGGGTAAATTTTTATCTAGGTTATTACTTTTAAGTGAGTTATATGCCATTAAATGTCTATATATGTTTTCTCCTACTATATGAAGTTAGAAATAACAGCCTATTGTAGATGAATTTCTAAATGGTCTTATTAAATAAAAAAAAAAACATGGGGCCAAATACAGGGGAGGAAGCCTTAGAGAAATCAGGGAAATAGGGAAAGCCACCAACCAACCTTACCTCACCAACTCTGCAGCTTCCCAATGTGAGTTACTTCCTGTCAACCCACCCCTATATGCCTCGCTGTTCTGCCATCTGATTTGCTCTCTGTTTAGCTACATCACTTCCTCTTCCTGCCTAGCTCTTCACTTCCTGTCTATCTGTACAGACCTCCAGACCTCCATGGTTAACTAGTGTTGGAATTTAAGTCCTGTGCCACCACACCTGGCTCTATTTCCAATGTGGCCTTGAACACACAGAGATCCTGGCTGCCTTCCAAGGGGTAGGATTAAAGGCATGTGCTGTGGAATGTTCTGTATGGCAAATGTGTTGCTAATTAGTTAATGAATAAAACACTGATTGGCCATTGGCTAGGCAGGAAGTGTAGGCGGGGCAGGGAGGAGAATAAAGCTGGGAGGTAGAAGGCTGAGTCAGAGAGACACTGCCAGCCGCCATGATGAGAAACAGCATGTGAAGATGCCGGTAAGCCACAGCCATGTGGCAAGGTATAGATTTATAAAAATGGATTAATTTAAGCTGAAAGAACAGTTAGCAAGAAGCCTGCCATGGCCATACAGTTTGAAACCAATACAAGTCTCTGTGTTTACTTGGTCGGGTCTGACGGCTGTGGGACTGGCAGGTGAGAGAGATTTGCCAAGACTGTGGGCCAGGCAGGAAAACTCTAACTACAGGCATGTGCTGTGGCTGGCTTTTTCCTCTGATCTCCAGGCAAGCTTTATTTATTAAAGCACAAGTAAAGTATCACTACTGCCTATAAATTAGCAGTTTAATTATGATGGGTTTTTTTTGAGCTATCAACTGAGTTTTCATAAGAGTTGTAACTCCTGGTCCAGTGCTTTGAGGAGGACTGTCCCATCAGTGTATACATATCTTCTGACACACTGATATTTATTACTCAAACACTTTGAGAAGTGAAAGGACCAAATATCAAATGTAATTTAGTAATCCTACGAGACAGGAGAACAAAACAATTTCAGAGGGAATCTATTGCTATGATCTCCATATCTGTCTTTTGACATGCACAATTCAATGTGGTGTAGATGTAACTTGAAGCAAAACAAAATAGAAACTCCACCTCCATAAATCAATGATACAATTTCAAGGAACTTTCACCATTATAAACTTTGTTTTTGGGTTATATAGTTTTCAAATGTCTCTTTGCCCTCACCTTTATTCTTAAAAGACATTCTCATCAGGCTTGGTGGCAATGCCTTTACTCACTAACCTATCTTACTAGGTCCTAATATGACCTTACTCTAGCTTATATATCATCTTGAGTCAGAGAGTGATTTAGTTAAAATGGACTAAAAATTTTACACATGAACATACTCCTCATGAGATTTTAGGTGTATTATGATATCAATGATAGTCTTAGGAGATAGCTCAGATGTTAAGTACTTGCTTTGCAAACATTAGGATTCAAGACTGATCCTTGGGATCTGCATATGTAAAAATAAAAAAAAATATGTGTTGTGGTGCATAATTCCAATTGCGGCACTCAAAAAATGGAGACAAGCAGGTCCTCAGAGTGCATTGTCCAGACAGCTAAGCCTCCTTGAAGAATTCCAAGACTTTGAGAGGTCCTATCTCAATTAAATAGTATACCATGCCTGTATTAATCAGGGTTCTCTAGAGTAAGAAAACTTATGGAATGGTTCTCTATATTTATAGAAAGATGAATTATTAGAATGACTTCCAGGCTGTCATTCAGCTAACCCAACAATGGCTTCTTGTGAGGAAAAGATCTCAGGATCTAGCAGATACTCATTCCATGAGGGTGAATGTCTCAGCTGGTCTTCAATATATGCTGGAACACCGAAGAAGTGGACTCTAATGCCAGTGAATGAATGGACTTGCTATCAAGGCCAGAAAAACCAACAATGAGAAAGAGCTTCTTTCTTCCATGTCCTTATATAGGCTTCTAGAAAATGGTGTGGCCCAGATTACAAGTTTCTTTTCCCAGGTCAAAACACCTAGATCAAAGATATGACTTCCTAACTCAAAGATCTTGATTAAAGTAGATCTTCCCACTTCAAGTGAAGCAAAAAATCTCTCACAGTTGTGCTTCTTCATTTTGGGGAATTTTAGTTTATTGCAGATGTAATCGAGTTAGCAACCAAGAATAGCCATCAGAGTGTCTGAGGAACAAGACCTGAGGTTGGTCAATAGAGGCCCCTATTTCAAACATACACAAATACATATGCACACATTTTCATGCACATCAAAACACACATACACACACACACACACACACACACACATGCATGCATGGACACACATTCAAAGAAGATCATGCATGCACACAGAATAAATTTTAGAAAGCAAATAAAATGTAAATAAAGATTACCTCTACAGAGAAACCCTGTCTCAAAAAACAAAAACAAAAACAAAAAACAAAAATATGATTACCTCTAACATTTTGGTTGATGTTTACTTTCTCCTGGAGGATATCACACATATTCTGATAGCTCAGAAACACAAACCTCACTATTCCTTCATCTCCATCTTCTAAGTCAATCTTTAAGTCAATTATTTGAGAATAAGACATTTGAAGTTGGTAGTTCTGAATAAAACAATGGTTTCCAGTGGGTAGAAAGGAACAACAAGCTAAATGGGATTTATTGTAGCTAATTGTATTCAGGAAAGTGATGATCACTTTCCAGATAATTCATAAACGTTTCTATTTCTAAGATGGATACAAAAGGTGATCTTTAAGGATCTGGTAGTAAATACAAGGCAGGTAAAATTCACTACAAGTTAGATTCTAGATGTGCTTGTACCTCCCTAATACAGGATCACTGCTGTCATATTTTCTGTCCTTTAGGTGCATACTACCCTCATTAACATACAATATCAGGAAAATAATCAAAAACTGTAGGATGAGACAATCTGACTTCCTTCTAATAGGGTTCCACTAGAGCCTTAAGGAGAATGGCCCATTGTGAAAATCAGTCCCTGATGAGAAGACACAAGAATACAAAAAGAATTGGAAAAGTTAATGTTCAGTTTAAAAAATAATATATGTGGTGATGCATAAATAGAATGTGAGAGGTGGTAAATTTGTTAATTGGCTTTATTAATTATTTCACAATAAATCTCCAAAATGTCACTTGTTCCAGGCAGACAGAAGTGAACATTTCTGAGTCTGAGGCCACCTTAGTCTACAAAGCAAGTTCTAGGCCAGCCAGGGCTACATAATGAGACACTGTCTCAGCAAAACAGAAAACAAACAAATAAATAAATAAATGACTTGAATACTTCAAATACACACTTTAAATTTTTGTATTATTTATTATTTTGTGTATAATGTGTGTGAATATACACATGTGCCATGACACATGTTTGGAGGTCACAGGCCACATTTTTGAAGTTGGTTAGTCTCCTTCTACCATGGGTTCCAGAGACTGAAATCAAGTTCATAGAGTCACATGCCAAGCACTTTTACCTTCTGGTCCCTCTTGATGCCCAAAATCTATAACACTTTTATATATCAATTTTGTGGAGTTTTGGAATTTATGTTTAGATCAAAGAAATCTAATGAGAAGAGAAGTTACTCATGTTTATAGATCCGAGTGGCCAAAGCTAATTAAATGATAAAAATAAACATCATTTCCTTTCTTTCTGACTCCCCATGTTTATAATCATTTAAAGTGTACATATTGGATATTTTAATTTAAGTGATATGCCAACATTTTTGTTTTTTCAGTGTAATATGATTTGCACTAGAAGGTATTGGATTCCTTCCTGGCAGAGAGTCTAAGAGACTCTGCAGCTCAGCTTAAATCTTGTGCTAAGTAATATCAGGAAGATGGCAAGCAAGAATCCACTGGGCAGGTGTGGTCCTGGGGAGGGCTGTGGTTATTAAGCTGTCAGTGTTCTCATCACATCTTGTTTCTTCCAAGTCTCTTCCAGGCACATCTTCACCAGCTTGGAGCAACCTCTTACGGAAATATTCTGACATGTATTTTTCATAACACACAGGGAATTTCTTTTGACCCCAACTATTATTCCACTGTATTTCATCAGGTGAATTATGTACAATGTTTGAGATAGTGGCTTAATATTATTCTAATTCAAATGTCATTTGTTGGGATATGAACTTAATCATGGGGACTTCTAGGTACTGCACTAAAACTTGTGTATATATTGTAATCATCTCAGATATCCTAGTAAGATGGAGATATTATTTTTGGTAATATGTAGATGGTGCATAGGAAGGTTAACAGTTTCGGTAATGTTCAAGCCAAAGAATAGAGATTCAAATGTAGGGTCTGTTTGCAAATACCCTTCACTTGTTACCATGGCTACAATGCTTCATGTAGTACTTTTCTGGTGGTGAGATGTGCAATACCTGCTCAGTAATTCTTTATTTTTCTATTTTATTTTATTTTAAAAGTGGGAAAGACAGTACACCTTTCCCAGAGGAAGCAGAGATTCCTACTTGTATATTTTAAATTTATCTTCTTTATTGATGCATATAATTTACCAGCTGATTATATTTATGTGGTTCAATCTTGGATTGCTGCTGCTGCTTGCTTTGCTTGTATAGCAAAGTCTGATTTATGTCACCAGTAAAATAGGGAAATAGAAAATTACCTTTGCATAAATGAGATAATTTATACAAAGCCCCCAAGGGGATATAGAGCATATAAATATCAACATGCATGAATTTCTTTCCTTCAGATATCAGTGCTGTTCTGTTTTGAACAACAAGTCTCTCTAATATTCACAAAGTACTTCCTAAAAATACATTTTGAAAATTATTTGTTGTTTTTTGATTTTCTCGAAAATATATGCATTTTGAAGGGAATTTGAAAATTACAGGGTAGAAAGACGTAAAAATAACTCGCGATATCAATTTGTCTGTTGTCAGAAAACAGATGGCATAGTCAATCCAAGTGATTTAGCAAGATTTAGAGCAATTCAAAAGGTTCCTAGATGCCCTATATTGAAAATAATCATCTGATCTATCCCTGGGCTTGGAAGAAGTACAAGGAACAATTGCTAGAACTCAGAGAGAGTTGCTTTTGAAAAGGACTGCCCAGCACATGTCCTGACCTTCACTAGCAGAAAACAACTAAGCCATAATTCTTCAGCCAAGGAGGTAGTGATCAATTCCCTGATCTCATCCTGCTACAACTTCTTGAAATTCTTTCTTTTTTTTTTTTTTAATTTATTTTGCAATACAATTCAGTTCTACATATCAGCCACGGATTCCCTTGTTCTCCCCCCTCCCGTCCCCCTCACCTTCCCCCCAACCCCCCCCCCCCCCATTCCCATCTCCTCCAGGGCAAAGCCTTCCCCACAGACTGAGGTCAACCTGGTAGACTCAGTCCAGGTAGGTCTAGTCCCCTCCTCCCAGGCCGAGCCAAACAATCCTGCATAGGCCCCAGGTTTCAAACAGCCAACTCATGCAATGAGCACAAGATCTGGTCCCACTGCCTGGATGCCTCCCAAACAGATCAAGCCAATCAACTGTCTCACCCATTCAGAGGGCCTGATCCAGTGGGGACCCCTCAGCCATTGGTTCATAGTTCATGTGTTTCCATTCATTTGGCTATTTGTCCCTGTGCTTTATCCAACCTTGGTCTCAACAATTCTCGCTCATATAAACCCTCCTCATTCTCGCTAATTGGACTCCCAGAGATCCACCCGGGGCCTAGTCATGGATCTCTGCATCCAGATCCCTCAGTAGTTGGATGAGGTTTCTAGCACAACAATTAGGGTGTTTGGCCATCCCATCACCAGAGTAGGTCAGTTCGGGCTGTCTCTCGACCATTGCCAGCAGTCTGTTGTGTGGGTATCTTTGTGGATTTCTGTGGGCCTCTCTAGCACTTTGCTTCTTCCTATTCTCATGTGGTCTTCATTTACCATGGTCTCCTATTCCTTGTTCTTCCTCTCTGTTGTTGATCCAGCTGGGATCTCCCGCTCCCCCAAGCTCTCTTTCCCTCAACCCTCGCCTTTCATTACCCCCACTCATGTCCAGGCTGTTCATGTAGATCTCATTCCATTTCTCTGTCATTGGGCGATCCCTGTGTCTTTCTTGGGGTCCTGTTTTCCAGGTAGCCTCCCTGGTGATGTGAGTAGCAGACAAGTCATCCTTGTTTCATGTCTAGTATCCTGCTATAAGTGAGTACATACCATGTTTGTCTTTCTGAGTCTGGGTTACCTCACTCAGGATGATTTTTTCTAGATCCATCCATTTGTCTGCAAACCTCATGATGCCATTGTTTTTCTTCTAATTGCTTCCATTGATAGTACTCCAAAAGACATCAGAGATCAAAAGACTCAGATATAGGAGAAATTGAATGTCAGCCTTTCAGGACCTACAATGAGATGGACAAAGGTAAAGAGTCAATTTATGCAGGTTAATAGAAGATATTTCAATATTTATAATAATTTGTTCTTTCTAACTGGGACTATAACATCCCATGTAAATGGGCTTGGAAATTCAGCTTCGGTTCCTGAAGTTCAATCTCAGAATTTAGTATGCTGTTATCTTGTAGCACATTTGAAAACTTTTAACTCACTGCTTAAGTTATGTAGCTGTTACTAATGTGGAGGATTGAATGAAAATAGCCCCAATCAGTCCATATGTTTGAATGCTGTTTCTGTAGTTGGTGAAATTGTTTGGTAAGGCTTAGGTGTTGCCTTGTGAAAGGATATATGTCATTTGCAGTTGGGCTCCGAGGTTTCAAAAGCACAAATCATTTATTCCTCTTTCTCCCTCTCTGTCTGTCTCTTTTTCCATCTCTTTTTGTATATCTCTGTGTCTGTCTCTCTGTTCTCTCTCTCGATATGTATATATATACATATCTTCTTCCTTTTCTCTTAGTTGTTCTTAAGAATCAGATGTAAGCTCTCACCTACTTCTCTAGAGCCATGCCAGTCACTTGCTGCCATATTCCCTGCCATGATGGCCATGCACTCTAACCTTGTATAACCATGATCCCCAAAATTAAATGTTTTATTTGTTTATTTGTAAGTTACTTTGATCACAGCAATAGAAACAGAACTAAGAAGTTGGGATTGGGAGTGAGGTACTGTTGTAATAGGACTGACAGGCTTGACCTGCTACCTTCCTTCCTTCCTTCCTTTTTATTTATTTATATATTTTTATTTTATTTTTTTGAAAAATTTGGAAGACTTTTCTACTTTAGACTAGAAGAGTCATTGAAAGATGTAAGTGGGGATTAATCCTGCATCCTAGGATCTTGGAAGACAGTTGTTCTGAGAACAATGTGGACCTTGGAGGCCCAGCTCAGGGGGTTTTGGAGGGGAAGAATGTTAGCAACTGGGTTAGACACCACTCATGATATTTTGGCAAAGAATATGTCTGCTTTTTGCCTTTTTTCTAAGAATCTGCCTGAGATTAAATTAGAGAATTTTGTTGAGAGATATTTTATTTTTATTTTGCTTTATTGTATTTGGTTTTTCAAGACAAGGTTTCTCTGTGTAATTTTGGTGTCTGTCCTGGATCTCGCTCTGTAGACCAGGCTGGCCTCGAACTCACAGAGATCCGCCTGGCTCTGCCTCCTGAGTGCTGGATTAAAGGCGTGTGCCACCACCGCCTGGCTGAGAAATATTTTAAAACTGACTAGTATTGACTCTGTCCCTTGGTTATTAGTGACCATTCATATGCACATCTACAGTGACAAAGACCAAGCATGGCATAGAGATACATAAAATATACAGTTTGAGGAGAAAATGATCACCAGGATATTTAATATGGAATCTACAGCTTGCACTGAAAAGAGGTAAGGAGAAATGGAAAAAAGGCAGTGGTGCCCTTTGGGCAAAACTCCACTCTGCTAATCCTGGAACTTGTAAAAATATAAGGTTTAAGGAGTTATCTCTTACAAAAGAGAAATAACAAATCAATGTTTATGCAAATATACATTCTATCCCAAGCAGGCAACGGAGCTTGTCAACAATGTATATGTGGATCTGACTTTAGAATTGTGAAGCATATAAGAGCAAAGATATTGTGGGATCTTCCTCCGTGGTTAAGGAAAGCCACTGAGACCAAGCCTGCAGCAAGGGTGTTCTGGCATAGAGGCATGGAGAGGCCATTGTGTGGAACTGTGAATGTCAAGTCTGGATTGCTTTGGAGACCCAAAGGTGTTGGAGGTGCAAGGTCTGTGAGATGTCTGCCAAGGGGAGCTGCAAACAGGCAGTGGAATGAGCTTAAGAGATAGAAGTGTGCTGCTATCAGCAAAACTGGAAGGGAAGTGTACCTAAGCCTCTTGGTATCAGACTCAGTTTTACGGGATTTGTAGTTTGCTCTGATGGGTTTCAATCTTGCTTTGCTCCAGTATTTCTTCATTTTGCCTCCTTACCTTTGTTTTAGAATATTAATGTATATTCTGTGTCATTGTATGCTGGAAGCAAATAATTTGCTTTTTTATTTTACAGAGGGGTTACAATTGAAATGTTACTTTGAATTTCAGAAGAAACTTATGGCTTTGGAATTTTAAAATCATGACTCACAGCATTTACCTATCCACTCATCAGTTTATCTCAAAATCTATATTTTAAACACTTGTTTATAGAAATATACATACGAACATTTGTATTTTGTCACTATTTGCATCAAATAACACATTAAAGAAGTCTCAAGGTAGTCACCAAAATCCATCAATATTGCATGGAAAAGTGAAAATTAGAAAATTTTCTCTGTATACTTTGACCAAGAGTGAGCCTAAATTTGATACTCTACTAACTACACTGTGTTCCCTGCCTGTCTAGAGTTTGTGGTTGTTGGCCTATCTTTAATTGTCTGCTGTGCATATCTGTCTGATGTTTTGTACCCATGTCTTGTATCTGTCCTTCAAAAGGGGCTTTGCTCTGTCTTTATAGGATAGCACAGAAAACGTGTTACAGGATTATTTATCTCTAGACATCTTTACAAGTGAGGTTACTTTACTGACCCCAACTAACCCAGAACAGTACTCAAAACCAACCACTGATGTAACTACTCTTTACACACATGCTGCTTCTAATATTTATTGGATATTACTTTTGTTTAAGGCTTCTTTTTCTTGTCTGCTTTCAGTAAATGACTACCATAACGCACACACAAACATCATTCCAGGTCCTGGACATGAAAAAGAGCATAACTTAAAATTAAAGCTATACATTTGCCCTAAGTTGCAAATCTGATTATGTAGGAAATACAAGACATAGTAAAATTGGTAGCATTGTTCACTTAAATGTAGGTTAAATTTAAGCAGCTTAAGTACAAGGAATGCTAACTGGTAAAGTCCATTGTCTTACATGATGGCAAGGCATATATTTAACACTTGGGTCTCAATGATGGTGTCTGAGAAGGCTTAAGAAATTGAACCACTAATTGTCGTGCTAGAAACCCATCCAACGACTGAGGGATCTAGATGCAGAGATCCATGGCTAGGCCCCGGGTGGAGCTCTGGGAGTCCAATTAGCGAGAAAGAGGAGGGTTTATATGAGCGAGAATTGTTGAGACCAAGGTTGGATAAAGCACAGGGACAAATAGTCAAAAGAATGGAAACACATGAACTATGAACCAATGGCTGAGGGGTCCCCTACTGGATCAGGCCCTCTGAATGGGTCAGACAGTTGATTGGCTTGATCTGTTTGGGAGGCATCCAGGCAGTGGGATCGGGTCCTGTGTTCATTACATGAGTTGGCAGTTTGAAACCTGGGGCCTATGCAGGGTTGCTTGGCTCGGCCTGGGAGGTGGGGACTGGACCTGCCTGGACTGAGTCTACCAGGTTGATCTCAGTCCTCAGGGGAGGCTTTGCCCTGGAGGAGGCGGGAATGGGGGTTGGACTGGGGGAAAGGTGAGGGAGGCGGGAGGGGGAGAACAAGGGAATCAGTGGCTGATATGTAGAACTGAATTGTATTGCAAAATAAAAAAAAAAAGAAAAGAAATTGAACCACTGAATTAGAGATCTACCATACCTCCACTACTTCCGGTTAACTCTTTCTTCCAGTTAACTCTTTCTTTTGGGTTCAAGATGTAAGCTCCCAGTTTCCTATACTGGCAAGACTACTGCTTGCTGCCAGGCTGACATTGCCATTATCAACTCTAGCCCTATGAAACCATTAGCCAAAATGAACTCCTTTATTTTATAAACTGGCATGATCATGAAACTTTATCTCAGCAACAGAGAAGTAACTAATCCATGTAATGTTGGGTAATAATGGAAGAGAGCATGAATTTCAAGGAAACTTGTATTTGCAGCCAACACATTGACTACAATCTTGTAAAACCCTGAGTGGAAGATATAGATGAAGAGGTGCCAAGAATTCTCACCTGTGGAAATAGTATATATTATAATATATACTTTTATATTCAGAAGTAAGTTTTTTCAGATGTGATTTTTTTAACCATCTTCAAGGTACTTTGGATTCAGACAAGTAAGGTCATTTAAGAGTTATCTGTGTGTCAAAATGAAAATGATACTATTCATGAGCTGTGTCTGAGAAAACAAGTATTCTGCTTTTAAGATAGTTGTGCGTTTTATAAACCAGTTATTTGAAAAGCAATCTCTAGAAATCATTGCATCATAAATTATATTTCTAGATTAAGGAACAACCCTGAGTAAAGAATTCTTTAATAAATTTATTTATTTATTTTACATTCTGGCTGCAGATTACCCTCCTTCCTCTCCTCCCTCATTACCCCCTCTGTTCCCATGCCCCAATATACTCCTCCTCTGTTTCTATTTAGGACAGGCAGGCTTCCCATAAAAGCATATCAAGTTGCCTTAAGACTAAGCACCTGCCCATGTATTAAGGCTGGGCAAGGTGAACTAGTATGAGCACTAGGGTCTCAAAAGCCAGTAAAAGCGTCAGAGATATTCCCTGTTCCCACGGTTAAGAGTCCCACAGAGGACCAACGTACACAACTGTAAGATATAGAGTTCCTAGTTCGGTCCCATGCAGGCTCCCTGGTTGGCGGTTCCGTTTCTGTGAGCACCTATAAGCCCAAGTTAATTGATCTTGTAAGTTTGCCTGTGGTGTCCTTGATCACTCTGGCTGCTACAATCCTTTTTATCCCTTTTCTGCAGGAAAAATCCGATTTTTCCTGACCCCAAAATGTGCCCCTTTTCCTGTAGTCTCTTTCAGTACTCTTCTTCTGCACCCCCCCAAATTTGATCGCTGATGTTCTCATCCCTGCCTGTCTACAATCCACACATGAAATCTCTTCTATTTCTTTCCTCTTCCCAGGAAGATCCAGGCAACTCCCATGAACCTTTTTTGTTACCTGGTCTCTCTGGGAAATGTGGATTGTAGCATACTTATTTTTTATCTTACAGCTAGTATCTACACGTAAGTGAGCACACACTATGTTAGTCTTTGTTGGTCTGGGTTACCTCACTCAAGAGGACTCTTTTTTCTAGTTTCATTCATTTGCCTTCAAATTTTCTGGTGTCCTTGTTTTTAACAGCTGAGTAATACTCAATTGTGTAAATGTAACTTATGTTCTTTATCCATTACTTGGTTGAGGAGATATCTAGGTTGTTTCTAGGTTCTGGTTATTATAAATAAAGCTGCTATGAACATAGTTGAGCATGTGCCTTTATAGTACGATTGAGCATCCTGTAGCTAGAGTTTTCCTGCCTGGCCCACAGTCTTGGCAAATCTCTCTCACCTGCCAGTCCCACAGCCACTCAGACCCGACCAAGTAAACATAGAGACTTATATTGGTTACAAACTGTATGGCCATGGCAGGCTTCTTGCTAACTGTTCTTACAGCTTAAATTAATCCATTTCCATTAATCTATACCTTGCCACATGGCTTGTGGCTTACCGGCATCTTCACATGCTGTTTGTCATCGTAGAGGCTGGCAGTGTCTCTCTGACTCAGTCTTTCACTTCCCAGCTTTATTCTCCTCCTTGTCCCACCTATACTTCCTGCCTAGCCAATGGCCAATCAGTGTTTTATTTATTGACTAATCAGCAACACATTTGCCATACAGAACATCACACAGCAGCATCCTTTGGGTATATGCCCAAGAGTGGTATAGTTGGGTCTTATGGTAGATTGATTTTGAGAAACTTCCACACTGACATTCAAAGTGACTGTACAAATTTGTGCTTCCACCAGAAATGGAGGAGTGTTCCATTTGCTCCAAATCCTCTCCAGCATGAAGCTATCACTTGTATTTTTGAGCTTAGCCATTCCTACAGATGTAATATGGAATCCTAGAATCATTTGATTGTATTTCACTGATGGCTAAGGATATTGAACATCTCTTTAAATATTTTTCAGCCATTTGAGATTCTTCTGTTAAGAATTCTCTGTTTAGATCTGTACCCCACTTTTTAATTGTATTATTTGGTTTGTTGATGTCCAGTTTCTTGAGTTCTTTCTATATTTCAGAAATCAGCACTCTATGTCAGATGTGGGGTTAGTTAAGATCTTTTCCCATTCTGTAGGCTACTGTTTTGTAGTATTGATAGTGTTACCCTGGTATCCAACCCACACGAAGACTCAACAACGAAAGAGAATTAAAGACCAATTTCACTCATGAACATTGATGTAAAAATATTCAATAAAATATTTGTAAAACTAATCCAAGGACACATGAGAAAGGTTATCTACCATGACAAAGTAGGCTTTTTTCCAGAGATGCAGGGATGGTTTAACTTAAGAAAATCTGTCAAAGTAATCCACCATATAAATAAAGTGAAAGAAAAAAAAACCACATCATCATCTCATCTCATTAGATGCTGAAAAGCCTTTGACAAAATCAAACACCCCTTCATGATAAAAGTCTTGGAAAGATCAGGAATACAAGGTACATACCTAAACATAATAAAAGCAGTATACAGCAAACAGATTGCCAACATCAAATTAAATGGAGAGAAACTAAAGCAATTCCACTAAAATGAGAAAGAAGAAAAAGTTGTTCACTCTCTCCATACCTATTCAGCATAATATTTGAAGTTCTACCTAGAGCAGTAAGACAACTAAAGGAAATATAGGGGATATAAATTGAAAAAGAAAAAGTCCAAGAATTATTGTTCACAGATGATAAGATAGTATACATAAGCGACCCTAATAACTCTCCTAGTGAACTCCAACACCTGATAAACATCTTTAGTGGTGGAGCACACCTTTAATCCCTGCATTCAGGAGGCAGAGGCAGGCAGATCTTTGTGATCTCAAGGCCAGCCTGGGCTACAGAGTGAGTTTCATGAAAAGCACAAAGCTACACAGAGAAACCTTGTCTCAAAAAACAAAACAAAACAAAACAAAAACCCAAAAAACATCTTTAGTCAAGTGGCTGGATACAAGATTAACTCAAAAAAAAATGATAAATGGGCTGAGAAAGAAATAAGAGAATAAAAACTCTTTACAATAACCCCAAATAATATAAAATATCTTTGTGTAACTCTAACCAAGCAAATGAAAGACATGTATGACAAGGACTTCAAGTCTTTGAAGAAATTGAAGAAATTATCAGAAGATGGAATGATCTCCCATGCTCATAGATTGGTAGGATTAACATAGTAAAAATAGCCATCTTACCAAAAACAATCTACAGATTCAAGACAATCACCATTAAAATTCCAACACAATTTTTTACAGACCTTGAAAGGACAATACTCAACTTCATATGGAAAAACAAAAAACCCAATATAGCTCAAATAATCCTGTACAATGAAGGAACCTCCGGAGGTATCATTATTTCTGATTTCAAGCTTTATTACAGAGCAATAGTAATAAAAAATGCATAGTATTGGCATCAAAACAGACAGATGGATCAATATAATGTAATTGAATACCCAGACATTAATCCACACACCTATGGACACCTGATTTTTGGCTGGGAAGCCAGAATTATACAATGGAAAAAAAGAAAACATCCTCAACAAATAGTGTTAATCCAACTTGATGTCAGCTTGTAGAAGAATGCAAATAGATGCATATCTATCACCCTGCATAAAACTCAAGTCCAAGTGGATTAAAGACCTCAACATAAATCCAGATACACTGAACCAAACAGAAGGGAAATGGGGAAAAATCTCATAAACATGAGCACAGTAGACAACTTTCTGCACAGAACACCAATAGTGCCCATACTAAGTTTGACAATTAATAAAAGGGACCTCATGATATAGAAAAGTTTCTATAAGGCAAACAAGAGGTGGAGTTTGCTCAGGAGATCCATCGTTAGTTTACCACCTTGGGTAACGGTACTGGGGAAAAGCTGAAGCATTTTTATTGGAAGATCAGAGTCACTTACCTCTTAGGCCCCAGAGCAGCAGAACTGAGGACATAGGAATATAAAACAAAGGAGTTTGGATCTTGTCTTCCTTTAAAAGTCTCATTCTTTTTTCAAATACAGAGAATCCTCTTAGTGTTGCTTATATATACATTGGTACAGAACCATCTATGAGTGAGAGACAGAGAGGCAGGGGTAGCTAATATGGGAAGTTGGAAAAACAGTGGGTATAGGGGAAAATTTGAAGGGGGGACACTGGGGATGAATTTCATCAAAGTGCATTAATTATAACATGTATAAAATTCTCAACAAAAATAATAGTATAACTATTCACAAATTCGGAAAACAGAGTAACCATTAAACATATTATTTTTTATTTTAAAAATTCCTTTCCTTTAATGATGTTGCTAGTTTCTTACTTGTAAATATGAATATTAAGAAGATATAGGGAACATGCATGCATCCTCTGAAGGATCAGGCTAAAGATTGTCCCATAGACACTCAGAATTTTATTAGAAAAGCTAAGCTTTACATTGTGTTATGTTGAATGTTTGCTAATATACAGTAATGCCTTCAGGAGCAGGAATTTTGAAAAAGGTGAGTAATTTATTTAATAATGACCTAAAGATCAATGTAAGTCAGGCCAAGTACTATTGAAAGGAAAAAGCAAAAATTAAATTAAAAACACAACTTTGTAAATAAGCTTTCACTTCTGCAATTAAATAATTGTGGCAAAAACTGAATTTTAACTTTATTTATTTATACATGTTTGTACATTTAATCAACTCAACCCATATTTATTGGAAACATTACAGGACCTTTTTGCATATATTTGTGTATGTAGTATGCATGTATATATTTTCATGTTTGTGGGTACTTGTGTGGGTGTGTATGTCTGGGGTTGGGTGAGGTATCAGGCTAAAATTAGACATCTGTTACCTCCTCTCTACCTTATTCATTGAGGCAGGATCTCTCAGCTGAACCTACAACTTACCTAGTTAGATAATCTAGATAATCATTTTGCTCTTCTTTTCAAGCACTGGGACTAAAAGAAGTGGGATGCCACAGGTTTACATGGTTTTTGAAGGCCCAAACTGCAGACTTCACACTTGCACAGGAAACACTGTCCACTAAGGCATTTCCCTTAGCCCATAAGAAAATTTTGACACAAAAGTGAGATCAGAATAAGGAAGAGTAATGACTTACTATATAGTTTTAACATATAAGTTTCAGTGTGTGTTTTCTTTTAATCTAATTGTGGCTCATTGTCAGAGATTCCACATAGCATGTGTGCTTTGTAAACATGTATAAAATATAATCCCATTCACACACCTAATCTTGAAGCAGAAACACAAAATCCAGTTCCCAGAACTATCCTAGCAAGCTTGCTTAAAATACATGTTCAAGGTTCTGGCAAGAAAGCTCAATGGACTAAGATTCTTGCTGCTAATCATGATATAAGTTTGAAGCCCAAAACCTGTGTAGTAAAAGGATAAGATGGCTTCCTACAAGTTGCTTTCTGAGTTCCACATGGAGTATAATATGCACCTGAGCATGTGCACAAGTACCTGCTCACTCACACATAATAAGTATTTTCATGTAAATAAATTGGAAAAGATACATATTCAAAAGTATAAAATAGTAAACAAAAACCTAGATTTGTAAACTGTTGGAGTCAAGTGGTGGTTATGGAAGGATGTGAGGAAATATCCTTCATTGTGATTTCTTTTTTTAAAAATATTTTTATTTTATAATTAATTTAATTTTACGTATCAGCCATGCATTCCCCTGTTCTCCCTCCTCCCACACCCCCAGCTTCCCCCCCCAATCCACCCCCCATTCCCACCTCCTCCAAAGCAAGGTCTCCCCTGGGGATTCAGCCCAGCCTGGTAGATTCAGTTGAGGCAGGTCCAGTCCCCTCCTCCTGCACCAAGGCTGAGCAAAGTGTCTCAGCATAGGCCCTAGGTTCCAAAAAGCCAGCTCATGCACCAAGGACAGGTCCCGGTTCCACTGCCTGGGGGCCCCCTAAACAGTTCAAGCTAATCAACTGTCTCACTTATCCAGAGGGCCTGGTCCAGTTCCATGGGGGCTCCTCAGCTATTGGTTCATAGTTCATGTGTTACCACTAGTTTGGCTACTTGTCCCTGTGATTTTTCCAATCATGGTCTCGATATCTCTTGCTCATATAATCACTCCTCTCTCTCACTGATTAGACTCCTGGTACTCCACCTGGGGCTTGGCCATGGATCTCTGCATCTGCTTCTATCAGTCACTGGATGAGAGTTCTATCATGACAGTTAGGGTGTTTGGCCATCAGATCACCAGAGTAGGTCAGCTCAGGCACTCTCTCGACCATTGCCAGTAGTCTATAGTGGAAGTATCTCTGTGGATTTCTGGGGACCTCTCTAGCACTCTGCTTTTTCCTATTCCCATGAGGTCTTCATTTATATTGTGATTTGTTAACTGCCTTTTGAGAGATATCTGGGTTAAATCTGGCCCTCATGTATGCTGCTTAATTTATATGTTCCAGGTATGGTGTTAGGAATTGGAGTGAAGGAAATTAATAAAACCCTGTCATCATGGATAATTCAAATATGAAATACCTTAGCATGGAAATTATGAAGTATACATTACTATAAAGTATTTTCAGGATTATTTGGAGTCTTATTGTTACCATCTAGAGGACTTGATCATGTTCATTTTCTATGCTAATTAAGGAATTAGAAGGTGGGAAAAAACTCTCCTCTTCTATTTAGTTGTTGTTTCAAATGACTTGAGGTAGAGTAGAAGGAGAGAAATTATCTTTCTCAAGTGTTTAAACATATGGTAATTCTGTTTGTCATTTTCTACATCGTATATTTTTTTTCCTAACTTTAGGGTTTTCTTTCAGCTCATTGGGAGTTGGATGTGTAGTTTCTGAAATCTGAAAAATAACCTCAATTGCAGAACCAATTTGTTTAGTTGCTCTGTGACTGTGGATATCGACTTAATATCTTGAAATTCACTTCCAACATCCCTAATGTGGGTGCTGATAATAGTATAAACATTTACAGCATCATGACTCAGAGATGATGAAATGTGTGAAAGTACTTAGCAAAATATAAACAACTAAGGATGGATACATACATATATATACTCTGTAAGTCATGATGAAGAAATGTTTGTAGTCAGAGTCCCAATGCAGCTTTTAAAATAAGCATATCAAACTGAAACAAAATATTCAGTTTTACTGTTATGAACAGTGTTAAAGATAAATTCATCTTCCAATATACTCTTGTAATTTTAATGGGTTCTGACACTAACTTTTTTTCCTAATGAATTCCAATCTCTCTCAATAGAGGAGGCAAATTTTGTAATCATGCACTAGAAGATAAACATTACAAAATTCCCTTTATAGCTATAAAATGCATTTTTGACAACTTAAAAGAATTATGTTCTCTGACTCTTCAGGTATCAGATTCTAGAATATCTTTTTCTTAAATGGTCCCAGGATATGCCTTTATCTATGATAAAAACACAAAAATCTATACTTAAGAAGGTATTCAAAATGCTCATGTTTGATCATTCTGTAGAATTTGGTAGATTGTGAAAAGAAATGTGCCATGTATTAAGACTGTATTATATCTAATTGTCTGCTTAATGCTGTATGCATGCGAAAGGGTTATAAAAAAGAACCAGAATTTATAATACATGCCAGGGAAACTGGAGCCTAAGGCCATTTCTTTATTTATAGAGATGATACATGCTATGGTTGAAAGCTCTCTCAGGAAATAGCTGGTTATGGGAATGTACACGGAGAACGGTGTCTGAGGAGCAGACATGAGAAGGCACAACCAACACAGATGTATACGGAAGCCATAATGACGTCATGAACCTAAATTAAAAGTCCTAAGTGTAGAAAAGAGCGAGTAGGATGGAAGAGTTTTGATACTGGTGAGTAGGACAGAGGAGAGGTTAGACGTGAGAATAGTTGGAATACACTCTATACATTTATGGAATTGTTAAAGAACAAATTTAATTTAGTAAAAGAAAAAGGGATTGGGCCAGGTATTTCTGAAATGGGCTCCATCATTCCTGTAATCCTGTTCTGCTGAACTGTAAGGCCATTGTCTTTCTCATCAGTGAATAAAGAATGCTTTACATTATTAGCTATTCAAATAACTAATTATTATTCAAATAACTAATAATGGTTTGAGAACTTAATGTTTGAGAGATTAAATTTGAACTGCTGAGTATGGAGCACCTTAAATCTATTGTAATGCTTTAAATGTGAAACAAATACAAAGTGAAGATTGTCATTAGTCTTATTTTCCTTTTACATGTGCAAATAAATGTCTTGTGATTGCCGAAACACATACATGCACATACACACACGCACGCACACACAAACAAACAAAAGTAAAACAAACAATCCCACTCAAAGGACAACAAAATACTTGTTGCAAACTTCATGGCTTAAAACAACAGAAATGTATAGAAATGTATCTAATATACCTGTCCTCTCGCAGGTTGCCAAAAATCAATCACTATTTGCAAAGGGTCCACTCTAGGTCTGTATCAGCATCCAGTCAAGTAGCTGAAAGCATTCTTTGCTTGGTGGAGTATCCCTCCACATCTGTCTCCATAGTCAAAATGATCATTGATACCCTAATCGCTCTCTGCCTTCCTCTTACAATACACAGAACTGTATGTAACAAACCCAGGATAGCCCTGACTAAAGTCTCCTTTCAATGTCTTTGATTTTATTGCATTTGCAAAGTTCTTTTTGCCTGAGAAGTTATTCTTCAAATACCAAGTAGGGCATGGATGTTATTTGAGGCAAATTTCTCCATTATGAGCTACAAATTGTATTGATTTTCATCCTTTGCACAAGAGACTTCAAAACACCATGGGTAGTTTGGTTTTTATTCTATCAAGAGTCACAAATTTCAGGTTCTAACAGTATTTATGGTTATAAGCTCGACTAATTTGTTAAGGTAAGCTCTCTCACTTTGAAAAGGTCCTAATACTGAACTTCTAGTAATGGAGGACTAGTTATTAGCAAAGGCTTTTGCTTTGAGTTCATACGGGGACTTGAAATAGTATTGTTGTGTAATATTGTTTCCATATGTAGGCTGAGTTTCTTCTGAAAAAGGAATTATACCACACAACCTAAGCAAAAAAAAAAAAGAAAAGGCATTCCTAAAATGACAAGCAGAGGAGTATGGAGAGAATACTTTATTGCTTATTCATACTAATTTTCATCATGAAGGCTTGTTGAAACAGCCCACTGGTGGCACATATGTGGGTGTGTTTGTGCTTCTCTCTTTTGTTTTAATTATCACCTCTATTTATTTCATTTTTTGAAAATCAAATCTAGGCTTTTTTGTTTTTCCTTTTTATGCTAAATTATATCAAACTTAGCCAGGAAATGCCCTTTCAAGCTGGTTTCTGCGTCTTATTGAAATATTTCCTACAGTTCTAGGAGTTTGAATTGTTCCTCCAGAAGGCTTACATGTTCATGGTTTGCCCTGCAACGCTTGTTCAAAGGTGGATTGGGGGAAAGATACAGGATCATGAAGACTCTGATTTATGAGTACATTATCTGCAGAGGGATTCACAAACTCCTGGCATCATTGGAAGGCAGAAGAAACTGAGAGGGACCTGAGAACAGGAAGTAGGTCATTGGTGACATGCTTTTGAAAGACGTGCTTTGACTCTGGCCCCTTCCTTTAGTTCTCTTTACTGTCTTTCTTTACACATGCTCCTGCCACAATGGTGTACTGTCTTATGCATAACAGAGGATGCAGTTGACCATGGACCACCACCTTTGAAACCTTGAGCCTCAGTAAAAATTTCTTCCTTCTAAATTATATACAGTAGGTTTTTTGTCACAAATACAAAAGGCTGATCAACACAGCTTCTGAGTAGGATTGAGCCCTTCCTGATCTCAGGCACAATAAAAAATCCTCAGGTTCACTTTTATTTTTCCTTTAAACATCATTTTTTCTGAATTTCCTGCATTATATTTTGATTATATTCTTTCCTTCCTCCAGATCTTCCTTGTCCAATTCCCTATCTACTCAGCTTCATGTACTTTCTCTTTCTTTAAAACCAAACCAAACTCTCTGTCTCTCTCTGTCTCTGTCTCTGTCTTTGTCTCTGTCTCTCTCTGTCTCTCTGTCTCTCTCTCTCTGTCTCTCTCTCTCTCTCTCTCTCTCTCTCTGTCTCTCTCTCTCTCATTTTGGGAACTACTTCTGAACCTGGGGGCTCCCTGGGTTGTGGTTGATACACCCAGTGTCACCCCACTAAAGAAAATTAGCTCCCATCCCTTTTCCCAGCAAATAGCAATTGTGAATATTTCTAGTTAAGGGTGGGATTTTATGCCCATTTCCCATCCTTCATGCTTGGATTTTGTCTAGCTTGAGCTTGTGCAGGTCTTGTGAATGCTGTCATGGTCTCTGTATGTACATTAACCTTGCTATACCTGAAAAATGTTCTTCCCGGGCTAGTTTGACTTTTTCATTTCTTTTAAAAACCTTCCAAAAAGGTAGACTGAAGAATGTCTTGTTTGTTTGCTTAATGCATATTAAGTTTAATATGCAAAAATGTAGCATTGTTTTCATACCCATATTTATGGATATTAGATTTATAAAAAATCTGTACAAATGCTGATTAGACAAAATTCTAGCATGGAGCGAGAAGATTAGCCTGAATTCCCTATCCTAACTGAGAAGATGTTGGTAATTATTAGCTGAGTGAGAGTTAATTTTCTTTAGTGGTATGTCTGATAATAAGTCTAGCATATCCCAATGGATGACCATATAGCTAAGAGTCTTTTGTCAATAAAATGGACTTCATGGGTTTTTTGTTTCTTTAAAAGAGGACACAAAGTTAAGTGTATATGGAATTAAGAGTGATTCTGTGAGAAGTAAGGGAGGGAATGAATGAGTGAATGTGGTCAACATATGATGTATAAAATTCTTAAAGGTTATTATGTATATATATATATATATATGTTAATGCTGCAATGAATAATTAGGTGTGTATGCAGTTTTATACTTTTGATAATTTACCTTGAAGACAGATTCATAAAAGTTGCGCTACAGAATCAAAGAGCAGTAATAGCTTTCTAAGATACTTGAGTTGTTGTTTGTTTTCAGTGTGAGATTTTATTTTATTGTATTTTATGTTCTTAAAACATTTTAGGCCAGGCAGTGGTGGTGCACACCTTTAATCCCAGTACTCGGGTGGCAGAGTCAGGCTGATCTCTGTGAGTTAAAGGCCAGTCTGGGCTACAGAGTGAGTTCCAAGAAAGACACAAAGCTACACAGAGAAACCCTGCCTCAAAAATTTTTTTTTAGTTAGCACATATTAATTACACATAATCACAGTTTTCATGAAAATATTTTCATAAATATACATAATATACTTCAATCAGTTTATGGACTACAATTGCTGTTTCTTCTAAGTATTCACAATTGTACATGATCAAACAAAATTTTTCGACAAATTTATAAGTGTGGTATATGGTTTTTATTTTAATGTATATATTATTTATGGAATTGTATCACTTTTCATATGCATTTTAGAACTATTTACTCTTTCATCAATAATTTTATCTGTGGAAATTTCAGTTTTTTGTAACAGCTAGTTCTCATGATATGTATTATTTTATTTTCTAAGAAGTAATACTATTAGTAAATTTGAGATTTATTATTCATCTTCTTCATTAAGCTGTCTTTAAAATAATTTTAGCTAATTGTACCTCAATATGCCATTGTGTGGAATGTACTTTCCCTTAGTTACCTAATAATTTATTTTAAAAGTAATTTTGTCTTTTCTTGCTCTTTTTCTAGCAGTCAGAAACTGTTTCAGTCTTCCTGAATTCTGTCCAGTTTTGTTAAGAGTTTTTGAGTGACTGATGTGATTTCTTTTTTTTGCACATCTGCATTAGATTTATTCATCCGCTAGTTTTATTTGAATTAATCCTCTGAGATACGGGTTATGTTACAGAATGGCTGGTGAAACTTTGATAGTCATTTTGGCTGATACATCAGGATTCTAAACAGAGGTAGAGCTCTTTGTCATATCCTTTCTTGCATACCTACCCTCTCCCACCCCTACACACCAACCCTCAACTCCACCTACCCTCAACCCACCCCACCTCCAACACATAATACTGGATATTTAGAATACTTAGGAATTCTCTTGTTCATACTACCCATTTCATTCCTCAAGATGACACTTTTCTTTGTTGAAGCTGTTTCCAGTTGAACTGCCGTCTTGCAGGAAATGATACCTTGAGAACTTCAAAATTTCCTGCCAGCTAGACACAACCTCTTTACCTTAACCCAGCCCTAGGTGGACCACTTTCCTGTGCACATGAACGTCTGGCACCTCAGCATCTCTCTTACCCCTGCACACAACTTGTACTTGTCCCTGTTCTGTACTCATTGGAAGGGCAGCGGAATAATGTGTAGGTGAGTGAAGATTTTCTCTGTGAATGCACCATTGACATGACACATCAGCATGCCAATGGCACTCACATGAAAATTTTACTGAAAGTTTCATTTATTTATCATGTCCCTTTGTTTGCAGTATTCTATGGGTCTTTCTTTATTTTTTTATTTTTTTTTTTTTTGGTTTTTCGAGACAGGGTTTCTCTGTGTAGCTTTGTGCCTTTTCCTGGAACTCACTTGGTAGCCCAGGCTGGCCTCGAACTCACAGAGATCCGCCTGGCTCTGCCTCCCAAGTGCTGGGATTAAAGGCGTGCGCCACCACCGCCCGGCGGGTCTTTCTTTATTATCCGTTTACAGAATTTAGTTTAATTTCTTTAGAACCTGATTTTTTCTGATGGATTTTAAATAATCATTTTCCCTCTAATTTATATTGTCCTTTTCTAATTGTTAGAAGGAGCAACTGTCCCCTTTAACTTGTACTTAATCTGAAAGCTCAAAGAATGTATTTCAAAGGACTATCTCTACTAATAATAGAAAATTTACCTAAAAGTATTCATGCATTTTTTAATGTATTTTTTTTTTTTTTTTACTGGATTACTGAACTCTGGTCTCTGGCCAATCTGGTTTGAATGGTAGGTGCTATTCTTTATTATAATGAATTCATGTGAGGATGCCTAGGTATACTCCTCTGATAATACAGTAGGAGTCCTGAGTAACAGAAGCCCATTCCTGAATCAAATATCATGTTCAAGTTTGGGGTAGTGCACATCTTTAATTTCAGTCTTTGGAAGACAGAGGCCAGCTGTTTTCTTTGAGTTCTAGGTCAGGCAATGCTACACCACAGGACTCTCTCAAAAAAAAATACTCATATACAATTATCACCCAACTAACATGTGAAATTTACTTCTCTAATAAAACAGTAAAGTGTTAAACATGAGAAACTTTGCATCATTATAAACCTTGGGTGAAAGAGAGGGGGCACCAATAAGCATTCTTTGATTGGTGCTTCCTAACTTAGTCATTTTCATAAATATTATTTAACTGAAGTTCCACAACATCCCTACCAGGTAGAGGTAGTAAAACTTATCCCACAAACAGATACAGGCACTGCCACTTGCCAACTCACATGACTATCCTCTTGAGCATAGCTACCTCTTGAGCATCTAATACCCAAGGTCTCATATGTCTTTCATAATAGGCAAAGTAGCAAACATACCACAAACGAATAAACACCCACCCAAAAATTTCTGCTTCTAGTAAATGAAACTGTTGAATGAAACCATGTTTTATAGAGTCCGTAAAAAGTAATCCCTATGCAAAAGGGATTATTTATATTCAGCAGAAATGAGAAGGTGTTTACTTCCTGGGCTCTTTGGAGCATTCTTTAAAATTATCCCAGTGGTGGCCATTTCTAAACTGGGAGTTAGATGCTCTGCACCTGATATTCAAGAGACTATAAAAGTAAAAAGAATAAAGTTTAATATGCAGTATATGCTTTAGCCAGTAAGATAATATTATGTTTGCTTATTCTCTGGAAAATCATCAAAATATTTGCTCATATTCCTGGCCATTAACCACAAGAAACAATATTAAATGACAGATGACTGTGGAACTAGACACAAATTAGTGCCTAGTGGAATGTCTCACAAAAAAGGGGGGAGAGTAGCTAGCTTTAAACATGTAGTGTGCAAAAGATTTAACTTAAGGTAAGTAGATTAACTAGTACAATCAAACTCATCACCATATAACATAGAGGTTGGTGAACTATCTCTGAATACACTTACTGGGGAGCTCCTTTGTGCAGGACATATTAAAAAATACCATTTCATGTATTTCTAAACTATTCCATAGACATAAGAGGAGAAACTGAGACTTCGGGAGTTTTACAAAGCAAGGACAGAAAATCTTGCACATTATTACACGCTCAGCGAGTTACATTTCCAGGATTTTGACTCAGTTGTATCTGATATGAAACATCCATCTCTACACCTGATATATATACATATATATATATATATATATATATATATATATATATATATATATATGGCTATTCTCTCTAGTTAAATGTCAGCTTGACACAAGTTAGAGTTATCTGAAAGGAGGGAACCTCAATTGAAAAATGTCTCTATGAGATCTGGCTCTAGGGCATTTTCTTAATTACTAATTGATGGGGGAGGGCCCAACCCATTGTGGATGGTGCCATTCCTGGACTGGTGGCCCTGGGTTCTATAAGACAGCAGGATTAGTATACTCATAGGTCAGTGCCTAACCCAATAATCATCAGAGAGGTCCCCACTAGCAGCTGATGGGAGATGATGCAGAGTCCCACAGGGGAACATCAGGTGGAGAGAGAGCCAAAATTGGAAATCACCATTGGGTCCTCCCTTTTGGAGCTCTCAGAACCCATGGAAGAATTGTAGGAGCCAGAGGGGTCAAGGATATCAGGAGAATGTGACCCTCAATATCAACTAAGGGGCTCATAGGGGTTCACAGAGACTGAAGTGGCAATCATGGAGCCTACATAGATGTGAGCTAGATTCTACACCTGTATGTTATGATTGTTTTTGTGAGACCCCTGACAGTGGGAGTGGGGGTGTCTCTGACTCTTTGCCAACTCTTGGGATCCTTTTCCTCCTACTGGGTTGCCTCATCCAGCCTTGATATGAGAGTTTGTGCCTGATCTTGTTATAGCTTGTTGCTTTGTATTAGGTTAATATCCCTGGGAGGCCTGATCTTTTCTGAAGTGAAATGGAGTAGTGGGTCTGGGGGAGAAGGGAGGTAGGGGCATGCAGAAACTAGAAGGAGTGGAGGGAGGGGAAGCTGCAGTCTTCCAGATGTATTGGAAACAAACAAACAAATAAGTTATTAAACATTTTTTAAAAAGCAAGCTTCATAAGTCATAATGGGGAAGCCAATAAGTAGCACTCTTTCATGGTCTCTGCCTAGTTCCTGCCTCCAGGTAACTGCCCTGCTTGAGTTCCTGTCTTGATTTCCTTTGATGATGAACTATAATGTAGAAGCAAAAGCTGAAAAAATGCTTTCTTCCCCAAGTTGCTTCAGTCATGATATTTCACCACAGCAATGGTAACGCTGACTAAGACAGACACACTTAGATATGAACACTGTTAAAGAAAGGACATTGCTTTCTGCTATTTATTTATTTATTTATTTTTTAGTGGGAATTTTTCTTTATGGTCATTGAGTTTGCTTTAATTCTGTCCCGGTATTTGGCCTAATTGTTTCTTTGATATAGAATTAGATCTCTTCAAGGAAAAAGAGTCTGAACAGAATAACTATTTGTTTGTATTACCAGTAGATACAAGGAACAATAGAGGTCATGCTTGCAAATCAAAATGCCTTTGTTACGCAGATGCAAAAGAAAGGTTGGCCTAGATCAAGGTGAGGAATCAGTAGGCTGGAGCCTTAGTTTTCAGCATCAATCCTGACATATTTCATGACTGAGAAAGTTCTATACTGACCTTTTATTTCAAGCCCTTCATTATTTCTACCACCTCCATACAAAATCATCAAAAATACACCAAACTTTGGATTTCCTTCCTTGAGGAAGAACATAGGAATTCACTTCAATTATGTATGCTAGAGGGACAATGAAAACACTGGCATATCTTGAGAACAAAATGAATGTAACCATGCCTCCATCCTAAGATTTTTTACAAAGAAACCAATCAAAACAAGGTACTGCAGACAGAAAGTAGCTGCTTAATAGAGAGGCAAGTAGACTGTCTTAGTTCTTTAATGTCATCCCCCAAACTCTCTTCTGAAAAACAGGCTTTCTTCCTGTCCAGTTAATTTATATGTACATGTAATGTATATGGGTATATATGTAAATATATATGTATATATGTGTGTATATGTAAATATATATGTATGTATGTATGTGTGTATATGTATGTATTATATATGTATAGAATTTATGATAATTGCTAGTTCTGGGATGAAAGCAAAAAGGAATTTCAAGTGATACCAATTCAAATTCTTCCTTTTTTTGGATGAACCACAGAAAACTAAAGAAACAAATGGAGAGTAATGTGTGAGTGGAATGCACTGTTCACCATTGACTTGGGTAAATCAGACTGTTGTCATCTTTGAACCTAAACAAAATGGAATTATTGCTGGAATTTAACAAAATTTTTTTTTTCCTTTTTAAAAAAGCATCAATACATACTTTTTGTACTGTGTGTACCTTGGTGGCAAGAATTACTGAAGCTCTTGCATGCATATTAATTAGGTTATCCCCTACAGGATACATTAGAAAACATTTTATAGAACGTCTGTAAAATGAAAGGTATTTAAACAAATTATATAATTTATGGACTTCTTTGTTCACTTCAAAAAAGTTCATCTACTCTTTATCATTTTACTGCTTTGTGGGGTTGGTTGGCTAACATTGGACCATTATTCTAATTCTATAAAAGATCATGTCAGAAAGAACAGATTTGAAACTGGTTATTTTCTTTCTTCAAATCTATGTTCTTGAATTCAATCTTCCATTATTAGATTATAACTTAAGAATCTATATTACTTTGTAAAAAGTGATATTTCACACAAATTGAACTAGAAGTATGCTTGAAAACATTCCCCTACTATTCTACACATCTTTCCTTTTTTGCTGAATATCCATCCTACTTCAGTGCCAGAAGTCTTTATACATAGAGGGCAGGCAATGGTCTCAGGACACAGTTTGTTCTGGCATAAAACAGTATGTTCCTTCTTTTAATGCTTAACTTAATGTCAGTTTGGGAATTAGTAATAATGTAACAGTCTTTTTCAGGCGATGAAACAACATAGTTGTTAAATGTCTTGCGTAGCAAGCAAGAGGCTCTGATTTTAATACCCAGAGCCCATGTGAAAATCACTGTGTGATTGTAATCCCAGTGCTTGAGAAGCAGAGACAAACACATCTGTGGTACTCTCTGGCCAGATAATCTAGCTGCTCTATTAGCTCTAAGCCAACACAAGACCACAAGACAGTTTCAAAAATAAACAAACAAGCAAATAAATAAAAACGGACAAATGGCACTTGAATAATCACACACACACATACACACACACATCTGCATGCTCACACAAGTTTACCTTGACTATTGCCTCTTTGAGGACTGATTTTGTGTTTTCATATACTTAATGTTTACTTGCACTTGTTTGGTAAAATGGCAGCTAGGACATTGCTGTGACGGTTGTGGTGGTATTGTGTTTTCCAAAATATTATGCACCCTAATAAACTTATCCGGGGTCAGAGAACAGAACAGCCACTAGATATAGAGGCCAGAAAATAGTGGCACACATGCCTTTAATCCTAGCATTCCAAAGGCAGGGATCCACCTGGATCTCTGAGGTCAAGGCCACACAGGAAATAGCTAGGCATGGTGACTCACAAGCCTTTAATCCCAGGAAGTGACTCTTTAATCCCAGGGAGTAATGGCAGAAAGCAGAAAGATATATAAGGCCTGAAGACCAAAAACTAGAATCATTTGGCTGGTTAAGCTATTAAGCTTTGAGCAGCACAGTTCAGCTGAGATTCATTCTGGATGAGGACTCAGAGGCTTCCAGTCTGAGGAAACAGGATCAACTGAGGAATTGGCAAGGTGAGGTGGCTGTGGCTTGTTCTGCTTCTCTGATCTTCCAGCGTTGACCCCAGTACCTGGCTCCCAGGTTTGATTTTATTAATAAGACCTGTTAAGATTCGTGCTACAGACGGTATCTTTTTAGATGAGAATACTGTGTAAATTAACAATAAAGAAATAAAGGGGCACAGGTAACTGTAGATGGAACAGTATTATCCTTATTTGCAGACCATATGATCTAACAGGTAGGAGACTCTGCATATTCCACTATGAAAATATGAGAACTAATAAATACTTTCATCAAAATAGCTGGATATAAAACCAAACTACTAGATGTAATAACCTTCCTTCAAAAAATACAATAAAATGAAAGAAGAAATTTAAAAGACTCTAAAATGTAGAAAGATCTCCTATGATCACAAACTGGAAGAATAAATGTTAGAAAAACAGTAAAATTACCCAAAGATCTCTACAGACTTGATAACATCCAAATAAAAATTCCAATGACATTCCTCACACCAATAGTAAAAATATTCTGAAGTTCATTTGGAAGCACAGAAGACTGAATAAACAAAGGAACTTGAGAAAAAAAAGACAATGCCACAGGCATCACCACACCTGATTTTGTGATATTACACAGAGCTGTTCTGACAAAACAGACAATTAGAATACACACACACACACACACACACACACACACACACACACACACCCCTACATCTACCTTCACCTCACTTTTGTCAAAGATGGGAAAAGCAAGTGTTAAAATACTATTTTAAGAGAGACTAGACATCTCCTCTTCTATTAAGGCTGAGTAAGGCAATCCAGTATGAATAAAGGCTCCCAAAAGCAGGCAACAGACTCAGAGACATCCCCTGCTCCAATTGTTAGGAGTCATACAAGAAAACCAAATTACACAACTGTAACATATGCAGAGAGCCTAGTTCAGTCCCATGCAGGCTCCTTGGCTGTCAGTTCAGTCTCTGTGAGTTCCCATGTACCTAGGTTAGTTGATTCTGTGGGTTTTCTTGCGATACCCTTGACTCCACTGGCTCCTATAATCCTCCTCCGCCCATTCCTCAGGATTCCCTGATCTCAGCCTGATAACCGGCTGTGGGTCTCTGCATCTGTTTCCATCCCATATCCATGGGAGGAGGCTCATCCTTTTCTGAAAAGAAACAGGAGTGAATGGGGAAGGGGTGGGACTAGGAGGAGAGGACAGAGGAGAAACTTTGGCTGAGGTGTTAAAACAAACAAAAAGTAAATGAATAAACAAAAAATAGTATTTTCAGAAAATGATATTGGGAAAACTAGATATGCATATGTCAAAGAATGAGACAAAAGCCATATTGCTTTGTCTGTTAAAAACAAAACAAAACAAAACAAAACTCCAGATTGATCAATGACCATATTTTGAGATCTAAAACTCTGAGACTGTTAGAGGAAAATGTAGGAAAACATCTCAAATTGCAACATAGGCAAGACATTCTGAAAATGACTCTAGTAGCTCAAGAAATGCAACCAAGAACTGACAAAGGAACACATGTTAAATTAAAAAGCTGTTTAAAATCAAAGAAAGCAAAAGTGTGAAGAAACATCCCATGGAATGGGAAAATAAATCACTAATCTACAGCTTACAAAATGTAGACTAGAGAGAGAATTTTGAAAAATGAATAGCAAAACCACACATTGAATTAGTAAATATGTAAATAATGGACCAATCTGTTCTCAAAGGATGAGGTAAAACTGTCCAGTAAATATGAGACATGTTTATCATCCCACTATCAGGAAATACAAATTCCATTGACATTTCTTCTCACTACAATGAGACTGGTTATTATTAAGAAAAAAAAGAGTAACAGCAACAAATGCTTTTGGAATTGAAAGGGTAGTCTTAAATGCTGCTTGGGCCAAGAGAAATTAGTCTAGACACTATGTAAATTAGCTTCCTCTCCAAAACACTATAATTAGAACTAACATATGATTGAAAGTTTTATATTCCTGGGTATGTCCGAAGGATATTAAATCAACATATCACAGCGATACATACACATCTATGTTACTGGAGCAGTATCCACAACCAGCAGGATACGGAATCAGCCTGTGTGTCTATCACTAGGTATATGAATAAATAAAATGTGACATATATACAGTATGGAGTCTTATTTAACTATAAGGAAGAATGAAATTGTGTCCTTCGTAAGAAAATGGATGCAACTGGAGATTGTCATATTAAGCAAAATAATTCTTACTGAGAAAGAGAAATATCACATGATGACAGTCACTTGTGGATCTTGATTTTAAATAGAAACAGAAAATTGTATATAGGGTGTGAAAGTAGAAGCAAGGGTGGGAGAGATGGCTTACCAGTTAAGAACATGTACCTTTCTTCCAGAGGACTAGAATTTTGTAGCATTCCCCCACATTCAGTGACCTATAATTGCCTGTTAACTCTGGTTTCAAAGGGTGTGATGCCCTCTTCTGACCTCCCTATACACCCACACACACATGGTACACACATACACACAAACACATACACATTTTAAAAAAAAATTTTGAAGCAAAATTATTAGGTTGAATGAAGGTGAACCATGCAAGGGAGGAAGAGTATAAAGAGAGGGTTAGATATGAATTTGATCAAAGGACTTTTTTAAAAAAATCCCTATATAAACAGTAATATGTTTAATGGATGTATACTAATAAAATGTAAATTAATGAACAGAATTTTCAGTCTACTGCTCAGCCCTGAAAAAATGAAGAATTTAATAAAGCTATTTTTCTTCTTAGTATATTATAATTCATGCATATTTTGGTGTACACAGCCTTAGCTTATTTAACCCAATAAAAAGGATCAGCAAAATGGTTAATTTACAAAGTTCTATCACCTTCCAAATACATTGCAAAATATACCCAAGTCTTAGATAAATAAATACTCCCTGTTTATTACAAATATAGCAGCACCCATCAGCAGCACCTGTCCACAACCTGATCATGCACAATTAAACTTCCTATTACAAATTTTAAAATAACAAATGTATTGCTATGTCATTGTCTATTTATACTTATTATTATACCCTAACAATCTATTAGATTCTGTTTCAAGGCATGCTATCAAATATCTTGCTCTCTTAATTCTTGATATAAAATGAGCTCTAATATGACCATGTTCTCCACTGTAGAAAACACTGTGTGTTCTCTGATTAACATCAAGCTACTGGGCCTCAGTTGTAGGGTTTGAAAGCTTGTTCCCCTTCTTGTCTCACATCAAAAGTATTTATTAATATGATATGAGACTCTACTTCATAATGGCATTTTACTACTACAAGTGAAATGTTAATAGACAGCTTTCAGAGCCACCGCACTTCTTTAGTAATTGGTATTGCTTTCAGTCTACTTCAGAATAATAGTAATGACAAATAAAAGGAAGTAAATTCTAAAGGAACACAGTAAAATGCTAAAGAATAGAATGACAGAGTAAAAAGACCTTAAGACCTTACAGAAAAAAAAGATACAATATTTTAGGGTTTCCTTGGGAATTTTCACCTCCTACTCAAGCATGCCACTTCTCTCCATCCCACCCCAATCTTTTATCAGAGTTCAAAATCAGTAATAAAGAATTTGAAAAGACTTAAGAATTTCTCAATCACTATCAAAATAATATGTAGATAATTTTTTCATCAGTAATGGCACTGTGGCTACATCTTTTTCTTTGAAGGGAATAAAAGCACATACAAATCAATTCAAACATCCATGCCTCATCAAGCAAAAGAACAGTTTATGAAAATACAAATGATCATATATTCATTTGGTAAATTAAACACAACATATCCAGACCCATGACTTCAAAGCATCGTGACTTAAACTAAAATGAACAAAACTTGATTAGGAGGGAAGGGAAGAATTAAGGAATAGTATACATAATAGAAATTACTTAGACTCTTTTGATGAAGGCATCATTACAATATCTTTTATTTGAGTTTGTGCATTAGTTTAGCAATCAACTTGTATGCTCTCACTGAATATCAGAGACTACCTTGTCTTAAGTAATGCATTCAGATAATAATCATCTTCCATAATTTTATGTGACCTTCCTCTATTTAAGTAACGTCTCTGTGACTATGTAATATGCCAAGTGAAGGTGATAAGATAAATGCACAAAATTACTTTGAAAATGAGATGAAAATCTCTGGCAACACGACTTGCAGCATGACTCTCTATAATATAGTAAGCATTCAGTAATTATTAGTTCTCAGTGTTTATTTATGAGCAAAATGTTTTGTGAATATTTCTTGCTTGTTAATACTCTAAGGCAAAGATTATAGAACTCAGTGGAGTACCTGGAACACTCCTATAAGTGCTACAGATACTCTTCAAATGGATTATGTGGTCAAATAAGTTTAGGGATGGTGGATTAAGCCCATTTCTTCACTATAAGAATATTGAAAGCTTTTTAACAGGCTAATTTCCAATGTGAATCTCCAAAAGAAGATGGAGAATTCACTGGTTCTAATGCATTTTCTAAAGTAGCTCTCCATCTATTAAACATTTGAAGGTCTATGTTCCTTCACATTTATGTTAGGAAGATTTGTAGCTACTTTTGAAAGGAATGCCAGAGTGTTAAAAAAAAAACAAAAAACTCCTGTGCTTCTGATTTATTTATGACCCTGTGCTCATAATCATGTGCAAGACCAAACGCATCATTTTAAAACTCTCCCTAACAACCAGAAGTATTGAAAAGGAAGACCATTTTCTCTTTTTTGGCCCACTTTGAAATTAAGCTCAGTATCTGAAATGTATCTTTTTCAGTTGCCTTGCTAACCTTCATGAGACACTGAAAGATATTTCTCTTTCACTTGCACCTACACAAACACACTCACATGCACACACACACACACACACACACACACACACACACACACACACACACACACTGTGGGATGTTCTGTATGTTGTGAATGTGTTGCTGTGATTGGTTGAGAAATAAAATGCTGATTGGCTAATAGCCAGGCAGGAAGTATAGGCAGGATAAGCAGACAAGGAGAATTCTGGGAACAGAAAGGCTGAGTCATGAGACGCCAGCCTTCTGTCCAGAGAGCAGCATGTAATGGCACACAGGTAAAGTCACAGAAAATGTGACAACAAATAGATTAATGAAAATGGGCTGAGTTTAAGTGTAAGAGCTAGTCAGTAGTAAGCCTGAGCTAATGGCCAAGCAATTTTAATTAATATAAGCCTCTGTGTGTTTACTTGAGTCTGAGCAGCTGTGGACTGGACAGGACACAGGAAATCTTCAGCTACACACATACACACACACACACACACACACACACACACACACAGAGAGAGAGAGAGAGAGAGAGAGAGAGAGAGAGAGAGAGAGAGAGAGAGAGAGACAGAGACAGAGAGAGACAGAGAGAGAGACAGAGAGAGAGAGAGAGAGAGGTATTTTTACCTCTCCAGTCATCTTCACACATTCTAAATTAAATGTGCACATTGCCATCATAATGTAAACAGTTGGAAGATTTTTCTGCACCATACCTGGATGGATGTAACTCCATAATAATCTAGAGAACTGGCAAGACTCAAGACAGCTCCAGAGCTTGATCAGAGTGTCACACTCCTTTGATTATAGTGCATTGATCAACAATGGCCCAAAGGGCCAAACAAGACAATAAGAGAATACAACATATTAGTAACTATAATATGAGGTAATTTGCTTTGCTAGATGGTCTTGGATGATGATTACGTGAGCCTTGCTTGAAGTCCTTTGTTCTTTCCTTTCATTTTTTTATGTTAAACAAGTTTTCATGTGTAACTGAAGGGGGTTCTGGTGCTCAGAATAATGCAATAAAAAGCACATAGTACTAGTAATTGTTGCCATTGGATGACTCCTATCTGAGATTATTTCTGTGTCTGAATTTTATAAAAGCATAAGTCTGTAATTCTTTTGGCTCATATCCTGTTTAACTCTTCTTATTATTACTAAGATAGATTCTCCTAACTGAAATGATTTCAGTACTATAAAATACTTACTTTGTGTGTATATTTTTGCTTTTATTTTTATATTCTCTGGCCTAAAGTTTTAAGAATGATAATTCTTCTATGCTTCTTACTTCAAGCTGTTTATAAAGTACAATACCTGGCTTAACTTTAGGGTTGCAAAATGTTTTATATAATTTAATTTTCTAATAATCATTAGGTCACTCTTTATTAGAGATCTATGTTACTTTCAGCACTAAATATTATATGCTGAGTATGATGGCTCATGATTATAATCTTAGTACCCAGAATGGCTGAAGCAGGAGGGTTGAGTGAGTTAAAGGTAAGCCTGGGTGCATAGTAATTTCCAGGCCAGCCAGTATACACTGGGAGACCTTGCTTCAAAATCAGGTGTAAAACAGATGGAAATCCAGCACTGTGACAGGGTAGTGGACACAGGTTTCACCCCTTAACTCAGAAACTATCTGTAATTGATAACTGCTGGGAAAAAGATTAGCTTTCTCCTATGGTGGCCAAAAGGGTCTATCAATCACACTTCAGGATAGACCCCATACCCAAAAGTTACTGGCCAACACAAAACAAATTCAATGTTACTTTTGCAGATTTTCTTGTCTCATTTTTGTTCGTTTGAACATTTTTTGTCTTCTTGATTTTTTGCTTGTGTGTTTTGGTTTCCACTTTGTGTGTGTGTGTGTGTGTGTGTGTGTGTGTGTGTGTGTGTGTGTGTATGTGTGTGTGCATGTGCATGTGTGTGTGTGTGTGTGTGTGTGTGTGTGTGTGTGTGTGTGTCTATGTATGTATGTTCTTTGGCTTTTATTGGTCTTTGCTATACTTTGTATTTTAAACATGAGCATGGAGTTGGGTGAAGGTGGAAGTTCGGATTATGGGAAAGAGTTGAGGGTTAATGTGATCAGAATATAATGTATGAAAATTATGAGCGGGGCGGTGGTGGCACACACCTTTAATCCCAGCACTCGGGAGACAGAGCCGGGTGGATCTCTGTGAGTTCAAGGCCAGCCTAGGCTACAGAGTGAGTTCCAGGAAAGGCACAAAGCTGCACAGAGAAACCCTGTCTCAAAAAGCCAAAAAAATATGTATTTTCTAAATTAAAAATTTAAAGTAAATAAGATGTTCAAAAAAATGAAGAATCTAAACCATATACTAAGCTAGTAAACATCTGATAATGTGGACTTTGGGATGTTTATAGAATTTAAAAGTAAGTCAGTGTTTTCAGTTTCCCTAAGAAATAATGACAAATAAAATGTGCTTCATCTCATGCCTTCTTGTTACCTTGTTTTATATGAATGTTGCTAGACAAAAATTCTAATACAGTCTTAAGTTATTGCTGGAAAGACTGAACTTCATCCTGTATTGATATCAGGCATGTTTTAGCATTGGAATTCATGTAATCGCTCCCTCAGTAAAATGCAATGCTAAGCATAATTCATTTAGGGCCCTTTACTAACACACTACTTTAAAAAAAAACAACAAACTGAAATCTCCTTATCAAGGTGATATTATGAACGTAAGACTAAAAGTATTCACTCTGGTAGGCAGAGATCCTTTTTCTTTTTCTTTTTTTCTTTTTTTTTTTTTTTTGGTTTTTTGAAACAGGGTTTCTCTGTGTAGTTTTGCACCTTTCCTGGAACTCACTCTGTAGCCCAGGATGGCCTCGAACTCATAGAGATCCACCTGGCTCTGCCTCCTGAGTGCTGGGATTAAAGGCATGAACCACAACCACCAGGCCAGAGATCCTTTTTCAATTGAAGGGTTTTTGTTACATACTCTAAAGGAGTATGTACACATAAGGAGCTTGTAAAATTATAAGCAATGCAATTATAAGAAATGCAAGAAGATTTTTTTAATACCGTAATTAAAAGGTAAAAATTGAAGCAAGTATATGTTCTAGCTACTGTGTTAATGGGTTAAAAGGGCTGTCTCATTTAGTAGTCTTAAGAATTTTAGGAAATCCCACACCTCTAGTTATTTATTGAACTCTTACTACATATTTGATGTTGTACTCACTTTATCCTCACAGTGGTTTGCTGAAATAATTACAATTATTATCCCCATTTTATGAATTAAGCAACAAGGCGTTTGAGAAATAACATATCCTTCCCAGTCTTGCACAGCTCATGAATAGAAGAGCTGAAATGTGGAGCTGGAAACTCTGGCAAAAGACTATGCTTGATTTCATGCTGCTCCTGTATGGTAGAATCATCTTTCTGTTCTGCGATGATCTGAGTTTGAAAGCTATGTTCCTTCCATAGCCCTCCACCAAGCTCAGAAACTCAGAGGCTCAGATATTCTTTCTATCATTCCTATAATGTACCTTTGCAGGATAAAGCAAACTTCCTCCTGTTTCCTGGATGTGATTAAACCTCAGCTGGCACAACACACACACACACACACACACACACACACACACACACACACACACACTCACGCACACACACACATACACATTAAAAAAAAACTCTAGAATTGAAAGAGAAGTCTGCAGATAATGTAACTGTGCTCATTCTGTGGCACTAACAGCAAGGCCCCCTGGGTGTGATGACTTTGTGGCCACAGACATCACTTTACACAGCAAAATTCTTCCCAAGTTCAGATTCCCAAACAGAGCTTCGAGAGTCACTTGTTTTTTTCTTTCCTGACACTTCAACTTTCTGGCTCATGTTTCTGCTCCAGCTCTAAGAATGGAGAGAGACTGTTTTTTCTGGCTGGCTGGATTATCTTTATAATGAAATCATTAAATGTCTTAAAAACCCAGTCTGAATTTGAAGATGCTAGAAAATTCACAGGAGGCCATTTTTGCGTGATTTTAAAATTATTTTCAATTACAGATTGGAGCACAGCAGCGTCTGTAATATAATTTAATGAGGCATAATGCTTCCCTTTGTCATGTCTCTCTTCTGGTTGAGATGGGCACCCTTAAGAGGACGGACAAATTCCTGAATGCTTGACAATCACTGATCCAGTAGATGCGCTATAACCATGCCGCAAATGACTACCAAAGAAAGAAATAGATTTTTTTTTTTCAAAATAAACTGTGCAAGGCTTCTGAATTGGATGTAATTGGAATGTATTCATCATATCTTGAATTTAGACTCAATAGGAATAGCAAGTTAGTATTGAAACACTGACTTAGAGAATACTTATAAAATAGTGATCATTGATTGCATATGTACATAAGTAGAGGGCCAAGTCACTAAAATATTGAGTGTCTGGCTTTCTCAGATCTATAGGTAACTTACATCAAAGAATATAATACATTTATATTGTGCCTATTACCTATTTGCATACATGTTAATCAATAAATGTGTACACACACACACATATGCTTATCTACCCTTTTTTCAATACACACCTTTAAATTTTCAAATTGCTGATTGACTGCATTCAATGTCAGCAAAAGAAACTGCCATAGAATGTATAAACACCTCTCATTCATAATGCTTTTAAGATCCATAAAGGTGATATATTGTGCTACAGTGTTCAAACAGGGATTTGGGCATTTTTAGAGTGATTTAGAAATCTAGGATTTCTTATTCTTTTGATAGATGGCCAAAATCAGTGCCTACACAACAAAATAATTTAGATGAAACAATTTTTGTACCCATAGGATACTACCCTAAGAATGAAGAGGCAAACAAAGACAGAAAGAGGAAGTTGGCAGAGAAGATGACAGGAAGTCCTAAGAAGTTGTGAGAGAAGGGAGAAGAAATTTTGAATGTTTACATAGACAAGAATGTATAGAGGTAACATAGGTAATATTAGAAGGATAGGTGCCAATGTTTAAGAATACCAATGGCTGTTGAATCATCTGAGTATAATCAGTGTATTATTAGCTTGTCTTAACATTTAGTCTGGAATTAGACTACCCTATATGTGATAGCAGGTTCATTTTCTACACACAAGCATATGTAATTAATGGGTAGTAATGAGCATCCTATCATTATCAAGACCTTATGCAATCATGTTCAAAGTAAGGATTGTAAAATATTTTGTGTAGGAGTTTCCATTACAGGGTGACATTTCCCTTCTTGAACCCCCAAAAATAAAAAAAAAGCTGTCTCTGGCCTTTACATACAACTTCTGGGTATTATGAGAACCCCCTTCATCTGCATTCTTTCATGGAGAACATGACCTCAGTTATTTGCACAAAAGAAAAAGGAAGGTCATTTGTATTGAATTCAAGCATATTGAACATATGGTAATGTGTGTTATATTGCTCTATAAGAAAAGGAAAATGGATTCTATAAGAAAATTAGGGATTTCTTTAGTATGATCCCATAAAAAATGATTAGAGTTCATGTGCTCAAATCTTCATACAAATGAAGCATTTAGTGGGAGATCTATCAGAAAAGGGGGACAATGGTAAAGGTGCCATGGGAACAGTCCTTTGGATCATTTGTGCCCATGCTGAGACTGTGAGACAGAGCACCTTCTGCACAGCACATTTATTGAAGAGGTATAGATAACTATATTTGGTAATTCTTTGGTTGCAGAATATGAACAAACTAAATTACTTTTCTAACTACTTCCCACTTATAATGATGGTCAGTCTTATAAGACTATACTCCAAGTCAAATTGCTACCATTTTTATGAATTTGGCTGTGTCCACTTGAAAAATCACTACAGCTGGACTTACTGACTGTTAAGGTTTCCTCACACAAGTTGTGAGGGTAATGAGACCCTCTCTATAATGTTTAACCACTCCTCCCAAACAATTGTTTAGTTCTGCCTTAATTGGAACTGGCTTCAGGGAAGAACAAGAAGTATACAGGCTAGACAGGACTAAGGCAGAGGGCTCTATCTATGAGGTCATGATAGAGTTCTATACTACTTATTTCAATGACAGGTCTCAGGTAAGATTACCAACATCATCAATACAAAGGTTTATAAAGGACTGTTTTAAAAAGTGAGAGATGCATGATTTTGAGGAATTCTGAAGGCAACAGTGTTTCATAAATAGAATGTACCCAGGGAAAAGTGATAAAATGGACCTTTTCTTTTTTGTTGTGTGATTATGAAATAAAATTAGGACTTGAGTTCCAGAGAATAAGGGTAGATGAACAATTCGAGCACTGAACATTAAATTCATAGAAAATTAGAAACAGGTTGCTTCTATTTTTATCTTTCCTTCCTTGCATGGGAAGTCTCTAACATATCACTGAGATGTATACAGTGGATGTTCACTTGAGGAATTTACATAAGGCTGGCCATGCTCTCCATCTTCTGGCATCAAGCACAACTTTAGTTAAGTAACTCTGGAAAGATGGATACCTATCTTTGGAGAATGGGAAGGCAGAGGGCAGACCAATGAAGATTCAGTATGCTAGCCCCCTTCTATCTAGACATAGTCATTACTTCACTTTTTTCAAAGGTAATAGTCATGTTACTCAAATGGCACTCTGTATCACTGTGAAAAGTAGACTTTGGGAGTCTCATAGTTCACCAGTGATGCAGGTAAGTTATACTTTAGTACAAGAATTTGTTATGTGATATCAAAACAATCATTTACTTATTTGAAATATGGACCAGAGTTTGAGATAATCATACTACTTTTTCTTCTATGATGCATATGAGGAATCAATCATGTCTTGCACAAACATCCAAGACCTACTTTAGCCTCAATCCAGATCTTTAGGTTAATTCAACTACAGAGTAGTTGCATATTTAAAATATACTTGAAAAGATAAAATAAGCATTTACACATGTGTAATAAAGAATAACTGAAATCTTAACTTAAGTCAATTTGCACATTGAACAAGTATCAAAAAATGCATATATTGTAAAAATGCAAGTGAAAGCCAAGGCGAGAACTCATAGAAAGCAAAATGGTTAATTGTACAGTCCTGTTCCCCCATTGTTACTTTTCAGACAAATCACTCTTAGTCCCTTAAGATAAAAGGAATCAGTGAGAAAGATGAAAAGGAATATTTTCTCAAAACTTTGAAGATGTCACAATTGAAAAGTAAAAGTGCTGAAAAAAAGAATGACAAATATTCCCCAACATCTGCTCCCTGTCACTCAGCTTTTTCTAATACTAGGACGTTTGAAAAGACAGTGGGTAGGGGAGAAGTGTGGCTAGATATGGTGATGGCATTCTAATCTTACCTCAACCAGCACTCATTTGGAGTAAGTCACTTATGATCATACATCGACCGTATAACCAGCTGTTGTGATGACAGACCATTACTTTTCTAAGGAAAGGTAACCCTACCAAAAAGATCACTTCTCAATCACACCAATAAAATGATAGAAAGAGGGTCTCTATTTTTTAAATAAACAACTACAAAAAAAATCTAATAAGAGATGACAAAAGTGTTAGTATCAGAATATTGAGAACAACATGTTATTGACTCCTTGGCTTAATTATGATCTTTAAGAATAATCATGCAATAAGAGGCTTTTACTGCTAGGATTTTTTTCCAGAAAAAAATTTCCCACGGCATGTTCTAATAAGGATTTCCGTTCCCACAACTCCCCCTGATGCTTCCATCTCCCCACTTGCCTAACTCAACACCATTTCTTTCTTTCTCTTTTTAGAAAACAAACAAACAAAAACAAATATCTTTTTTCAAAAAAGAAAAAGGGCAAGATACAAGCACACACACACACACACACACACACACACACACACACACACACACACACACACACCAAAATCCATAAAAACATGAAATCTGAAATCACAGCTTTAATTTTTCTTAGAAGGTAAAATTTATGTGTGATAAAACTCCTTTTTCAAAATGTTCAGTTTAGTAGTTTTAGTATGTGTTTCTCACCCCAAATTATTGTGCATCTATCAATAATTCACTGATTCTCCCAGCCCGAAGAAACCATTCCTCTTTCTCTGTACATTTTCTAGACCTTTCTTTGTATGTAGAAGAAAAGAAAAATAAACTATTTATTTGCTATTGTATTTGGTTTCTTAGACTTTTCTGTAATAGTCTTGCATCTTTATTTATCCATAAATAAATAGCTTTTGTTTAATAATCCTGGAATAGCCCTAAGTTTCCCCTGGGTTTTGTTCATTAAGATTAGTACCTTTAACAAAATATGCAGTAGGAAATGTCTCCTCTTGTACTTTTTAAATGTTTTTATATTAAATATGGAGATATAAATACATAACAGTTGATAGTAATTTTTTTCAGAGGCTGGTGAGTTTTACTAGGTTGAAATTTTTTGAATTACTAACTGAATTTGTTCGCTCTTGTTCATTACATTATTATTTTTAAATTATCATTTTTCCTTTATTTTACATACTGACCACAGTTTCTCCTCCCTCCTCCCCTCCCACTCACTGTCTGCAACTCCCATCTGCCCCCCTTCCCATCCACTCCTCCATCTCCATTCAGAACAGGGCAGGCCTTCCATGGGCTTGAAAGTTGAGGTAAGACCAAGCTCCTCACTATGCATCAAGGCTGGACAAGGTATTTCAGCATGAGGAACAAGTTCCCAAAAGCTAGCTAAGTGCCAAGGACAGGTCCTAATCTTATTGCTTCATTTACAAACAGATCAAGCTACACAGCTGTCACCCACATGCAGAGGGCTAGGTTGGTCCCATGCAAGCTACCTAACCGTTCAGAGTCCATGAGCTAGCACGAGCTCAGATCAGCTGCTTCTGTAGGTTCCCCCATTATGACCTTACCTCCTCTGACTTGTATGATCCCTCCTCTCTTTTCTGGAGGAGGACTCACAGAGCTCTGCCCAGTGCTTGGCTGTGGATCTCTGCATCTGCTTCCATCAGTTACTGGATGAAGGTTCTATGATGACAATTAGAGTAGTCACCAGTCTAATTACAGCAGATGGCCAGTTCAGGCACACTCTCCACTTCTGCTAGGGGTCTTAGCTGGGGTCATCCTTGTGGATTCCTGGGAGTTTCTCTGGGATGAGGTTTCTTGGTAGCTCTCAGCTCTGCCCACAAACTGCCTCCTGCACCCAGCCTGCCCAACCTGCACCCTCAAGTTGCGATATTATTATGTGTATATGTATGTGTTTATATGTGTGTTCACATTGATACTTATAGAGGCCAGAAGTTTCCAGATGCCCTGGAACTATAGTTACAGGTGTTTTTGAGTTGCCTAATGAAAGTGCTAGGAACTATACTGTGATCTTCTGCAAGAATCCTAGATGCACTTAACTATTGAGCCATCTCTCTAGCTCATTTATGTTTATCTTTAATGAGTCTGCTAATTCACAGTTTTCTACAACTTTGCCTGTATCATCTAAATATCTAAAATTATTGACATATACTTGTTCTGGTTATTTCCTCGAAATGTACTATTTTTCCAAAGCTAAAAGTGATGTCTTCCTTTTATTTCTAATTTTTGTCATCTGAGCTTTCTCTGTTTTTATGTTGGTTGTTTAGATAAAGTATTTTTTCAATATTGTTGATATTGTCAATGAGTCACCCTTTTGATTCTGTAGTAATTTTTCGATCATTTTTCAATTTTCTACTTCATTTACTTTGCTCCAATTGCATTCTGTTCCATGGGTTGTTATTTTTTTTTAATTTAGAATGCTCTTCTTTTCCTAGATTTCCTAGGTTTATGTGAGGCCAGTCATGTGAGATTTTTAAAAGAGAGCCACTTACAGCTGCTAACCTCATTCTAGGAACTGCTTATTTTGCATTTCATAAACTTTGGTACGTTAGGTCTTCATTTTCCTGAAACTTAAGGTTTTGTCCAGTTTGTTCATGATTTTTTTTGGTCCATCTGTTATGTGAAGTTTATTACTTCACTCCCATAATATTTGTAAATATATGCTAAAATCCCTTCTGCTAGTAAGTTTACATACATTTTTCATTGCATATAGAGAATAGGTTGCAAACAATTCTAATTCTTTAAACACAGTTACTTCGTGTGTACCCTTGTGTGCATTATGCTGGAATGCCAACCTGGGCTTTGAACATGTTAGAGGCATGCTGTACCACTGGCCTCCAGCCCTAGACTGAAGCATGATTTAACTCAGTCTTATAACTATAATTCCTTGAACCGCTGATTGTGTAATCCTTTGTACAGCCTTCTTATCTGGGATTAGGGGACAGTCCTAGTACTAAAGACTGTAATTATACCCATATCTGTATAAACATTAGAATGTTTTATTCCTAAATTCGTTTTGAAACATATTTTAGAAAAATCATAAGATTACTAGGCTTTTGTTTTCTAAGAATCTTTATTTTCATTTTCAGCTGTTGTGGTAGTTAAATACAAATGGCCTACATAGGCTCATATACTTGAGTAGGTGTGCCCTTTTTGGAGGAAGTATTTTCACTGGGGATGGGATTTGGTGTTTCAAAAGCTAAAGTCATGCCCAGTGTTTCTATCTTTCTATTGCTTACAGATCTGAGAATAGTGGACTGAACCTCTGAAACTATAAACAAACCTGAGTTAAATGCATTCCTTTATAAGAGTTGCAGTGGTATTGGTATTTCTTCACAACAATAGAATACTGTTTAAGACAGCTGTATAAAAAATACACTAAATGACACATTAATAGCTGTAGAATACCTAGTACATAATTATATAATACAGATATTATGTGTGTATATGAATATCCATACATAACATACACACATGCACGTGCACACACACACACTACATTTCTACTTTGTATTTTATGAAAAATAGATGTCTTATTTAACAATCATTAATATCTAACAAAGAAACACAAAAGTCATGGCTGGTGAATTTGTTTATAATCTATAGCTTGTACATTACTATCCCTGTGTATGAAGAAAATGGACATAAAATAACCAAATGAAGCTATAGATCAGAAATGAGGCAGGAAGGACATAGTTAATGCAATGGCTTTTCTCTCACCCTTTGTCTCACATCTGCACACATAATAAAGAATGATTGCATAATGATCAGATATTGTTGGTCATTACTTTATTCTTCATGATAAATATAACTAGGGAGGCACTTAAAAATGCTGCCCTATATAAAAATAATATGCTTTAAAAGATAATTAGCTAGACTTTTTTGGGTACCTAAGTTAATTACCAAAGTGGAAATTAAACTAGGATTTTATCCCCTCTCTCTGTCAAGAGTTAACAGAGAACTCCCCTTAGATTGAAATACGTTTCTCCAGAGAATAACAGTATACCAAACTTCATTGTTTTCTTTCTCATATAAAGAGCTCCTACTATTTTTATTTTCAAACATGAAATATCAAGATACTCCTGCTTTCTTTTCTTCAGGGATATCATCATGAAAATGATAAAATATTCAGAGCCATCCACACTTATGCTTAGTGTGGGGCATTGCTTCATGGAAGCAGTGATGTAATTGTAAGTGATAAGTTATCGTTAGGAGGTTAATTGTCAAGAATTGATTCTGCTGGCAAATACACAAGTGACCTTGGACAATTTATTTAATTTGGGGTGTCATCAATTTTCCATACTTTTGAATAAAATGCTTGGAAGAAGTAATTGCTAAAATCTTTAAGAATTATTTTTATGAGTGTAAATGAAATATACAGGGAGAAACTGTCCCCTTTTTTTATTCTGCTATAAAAGACATTTGCCTTCCCACAAACTAAGGGGTCTAATATGACTTACATTTGTTTCTTTTTTCCCTGTTTAAAATATTTTTATTAATGTTTTGGAAATTTGATACATTACTATAAATATAAAAATACCATATTTTATTTTTGATAACATTCATCTTACATCTCCCAGATCATTCCCTAATTCCATACCCATAAATTTAGTCAGTGTTCTATTGCTGTGAAGAGACATCACAACATCACGACCACAACAACTTTTACAAAAGAAAGAATTTAGCCGGGGTTTCCTTACAGTTTTAGAGGCTTTAGTCCGTTGTTATGATGGCAGGGCACATGACAGCATGCAGGCAAACATGGTGCTGGAGAGGCAACTGAGAGTTCTACACCCACATCTGTAGGCAGCGCAAAGAGAAAGAAATTGAGTCTGGCTTTGGTTTTTAAAACCTCAAAGCCAACACTACAGGTATATAAGTCCTCCAACAAGGCCACACTTCCTAGTCCTTTCCAAATAGTGCCAATCTCTGATGACTAAGCTCTCAAATATATGAGACTATTGGGATGATTCTTATTCAAATAACCAGGCCACCCAACTGTAAGATCTTGCTTTAAAAAATTAATTTAATTAAATACCATTATTATTGCTTATATATTGTTACATAAGTAGCCATCCACTGGGGTATGTTAAGCCTACTAGGAGCCACACCCTTAAATTAAGTAAATTATCCCAACAGTTATCAATTACCAATAGTTCTTCAGTTAAGGGTTGGAGTTCCTGCTCACCCTTTCGCTCCATGCTGGGATTTTGTCCAGATTTAGCTTGTGCAGGTCTTATGAATGCTGCCACATTTGCTGTGAGCTCATGTGTGCAGTTGCCCTGTTTTGGGGAAAACACTATTTTCCTGTAGTCATCTGTTGATTCCATCTATTCCATCTATCTTTCTTTGTCCTCTACGGTGATCACTGACATTTGACAGGAACACGATTTGGTATAGGTGTCTCATTTAGGTTTGAGCACCTCATAGTCTCTTGATCTCTACACCTGTGGCCATCTTAGGTCTTTCTATTAATCCCCATTGTGAGCAGCAAAAAATTAAAAGGAAAGTCTCAGTGTTTGGCATAAGTGGAGCTAAATGCTTCGCATAGGACTTAAAGCTTCTCCAAATTTGAGTAAACTGTCTCATGAATAGCCAGATGCATTACTGACTATTAAGAAAATCATTTTGGAACTGTAAATCAGGCAGCTTGGCAAGAGCATCTAGAATGCACTCTCTGTTTGTGCATACCATTGGCAGTCAAGCTCAGACAATGAAGCTACGGAGATGAATCCAGCTTCTCCTCATTTGTTCAGGTAAATATCTGGACAAAAATTTTTGCTTAAAGCCAAAAGATTTTCATATGTGGGAAAATTAACAGAAATTATAGTTTTTGCTTCGTTTCTAGACAATACATTTTCCCAGTGGTGTTTCATTTTTCTTTATTTTTCTCAAGTCATGGTCTCTTTTCAGGTTTGTGTTACTAGAATGGAAGAGCCAAGACAAGACACTGCTGAAAATAAAAATCTTTAGTTTGCAGTTACGGAGGCTGAAAGTATGCCATTGGGTCATCCTACTGATAGCGTCTCTGATAATGGTCCCCAGGTGTAAGTCTGATCACAGCAGAGGGAAGAGCAGTGAGATGAAGAGATTACAACTTGAAACTGGAAGCCTAAGAGTAACTCAAGGGTAATGCTGACAGTTCACATTCATGGGGAGTATCCAAAGACCCCGTGGTGTGAATCTCTTTAGTCTCTGCCAAAGGCAATGCCTTCACTGAGTTGGATCTGGGCTCCAGCTCTTAAGGTTACCATCATTATCATGAGGACAGTGCTTCCAACCTGTGAAACTGTAGGAAAGCTACCACTAAATTACAACACTGTGTGACATCCTTGTTTATACCTCCTCTGGAAATAGCAACAGCAAAAACAGAAGCTCAATTTATTAAGAAAATCAGACCATATAAAGTTTACTGAATGCTATTGAACTCAGACCATTTAATTCAGATAAAAATTCAACTATTAATAAGGAAACTACATGCAAATAAGTAAGCATTCAGACAATAAGGGACAGTAGAGGTTCTTTTGGCATTTTTATTATTCATTTATATCATTACAAATATGTGGTACATATACACAATGGAGTACTACTCAGCAGAGAAAACCAATGACAGCATGAAATTTGCAGGCAAATGGATGGAACTAGAAAAAAATCATCCTGAGTGAGGTAACCCAAACCCAGAAGGACAAACATGGTATGTACTCACTCATAAGAGGATTCTAGATATAAAGCAAAGAACAATCAGACTGCAACCCACAGAACCAGGGAGGCTATATAGCAGGGGGGACCCTAGAATGACTGTGGCTTATAATAAGTTTTGGTTTTACTCAATTACTGGCTAAGCCTCAATGAAATATTTCACAATTAGGATAAGAATTTATACTGTATCGAGCTCATAATAGAAAAATAATTTTTAAAAAGTGAAAAAAAACAAGTATAAAAGATATAGGTAAGACTAATACAGTTAAATTCTGAACACATGTTAGTCAGAATGTACTACTGAGAAAGCATTAGTTAAGACAATGCTAAAACTATTAGATGCCAGTAAGTAAATTCAGAAGTGGGAAGTAAAAGAGGCCCTAGTAAAAATTTACATGTGTGGTAATCTGGGCTCTCATATTCAATATTGTGTCCTGTGAGAATTAATATAAGATCCTTTGTTATCAATTTATCATCTGCAAAATTATCTCATAGAATAAAGATTATCTAATATAGAATACTGTAAAAGTACCTGGCCCACTCAATAAATTTCAGTTTAGTCACTTTATATCTCATAGACCCTCTCTGATGGATATTCCCAAATCAAAGTTTTATCAGAATTTGTTATATTGAATAAAACAAATGAACAATCAACAATAATAAATTCTATTAAGCATTATTCTCATGTAATGTGAACTTTCAAATGTACAGCACAGAAAACACCATGTATTAGACACTGAGGATAAAGAATATGAGTACTACTAACATGCCTCTAAATGGTGACAGATGTTTAATGATCCTTAGACTATAATGAGTACCAAAATGTTATTGTCAGTGGATAATGTCTGACAAACCAACACAGTAGCAGAACACACATTTTCTGCTACGTTTTGCTGTCTTGACACTTTAAATTCCACAGGTTACCATTAAGAATGAAATTATTTTCATCTCTTACAAAGATAATTTTCCTTGGCATGCAGTATAGACTACACTTACCTGTGGGTATAGGACAAATGTTGAGAGATTGCTGTTAGCCAATCAAAAGTCAAAGTTGAAATGCATACATCTATAAAACACTCCTGCACTTAAGACTCAGGGAATGTTGCAGAAGAGGGGGCAGCAAGAATGTCAGAGCCAGAGGATCAGTAAGTTTGTTGTGACATTGTGTCTTTTAGAAATATCAGAAGCTAGACCCATAAAATCTCATGTCTTCCAAAACATGAGCTGTACAAGAGTGACACTAATGGACACACTAAAGTGGACAGGGTAAAGCCCTTGAGGCCCCATTACATCAAATACTATAGGCAACTGTGGAAAGCTAGGAGTTGGAGAGGAGGTCTACCCCAAGGAAGAGCACATCAATTGGTTACCCAGTACCAAATGGTCAGCTCTGAAATCTCACATAGGAGTAACATTATATATATATTTAACAGTTTATATTTAGGAAAATATATGTATATACATATAAGCATGCAATAACAATTAATGGAAAAAGAGGTCATGAATTGGAAGGAGAACCAGAAGGGATATATAAGAAACTTTGGATAGAGGAAAGAGAGAGATGCGATTATATTATGATCTGAAAAGTAAAACAAAAAGAATGAAAGATAATATTTCAATCAAATTAACGTTTAATGGGTTTCCACTGAACAATATAGGTGTCTGTAAAATTTGTTTCTCTCTTCCTGGTGGACAGCTTAGAGAATACTGGAAGAGTTTAACGTCAGACATATTGTGATTTTTAATATTTTACATATTGTTAAGAGAATATTGGGAGAGGTTAGTGTAGAAACACCTAGAAATCTGATTTAAAATACTGATTATTAATTAAGGAACATTTTATCAGGGAACTTTTGAATAACTACCCTGTAAGTATCATTTGTTAGATCATTATGAAAGAAAAATTGCACTTGTAATAGAGATTTGACAATTTGAATTTCAAAAGTTAATTATACAGTTATTTGCTTAAGTTAATATTTCTCATAGTACCTGAAGCTCTCCAACAGTTTGGGGACCAGGTTCAAAGCAAATAGTGTATGTGTAGTAATAAATATATTGGTGGACTTTCTCCACCAATAGAAAAATTCTGGTGCCTCAAGATACAAATGGTATAATTTATTTGTATAATAGACAATGGCTATTCTTTCTATCTCTAAAAATATAAAAGGAAGATACTGAAGCCAGAAGATTTCTCAGTAGACTACCAAAACCTTTCTTGAAGGTCTCAGTTGATCAAACATGAGAGACATCTATGTATAATTCATTGTACAACAAGAAATTAACTTGAAGTATAATAACTTTAGGAGTAAAGTAATTTTGTAATGAGTTATGACTGAAGTTGGTATTGTCTTCTATAGTTATATCCCTACTCTGGGCATCTTACCTTTCCAAGTTTCAAGTCTGTAAAACTGCATTTCAAGCACAAAGTGTAGGCCTTATACTATAGAATAAATTGTAGTGGTCGTCCAATATACTCCCATCTGAAATATAAATATAAGATTGCAAAAATAAGAAAATCTTACTAAAGAACACTCACATATTGCTCACAGCTTGTTTGATGTCCAATGTTATCTTAAGATCTAAAACTTGCTGGGTGGTAGTGGCACATGCTTTTAATCCCAGCACTCAGGAGACAGAGCCAGGTGGATCTCTGTGAGTTTGAGGCCAGCCTGGGCTACAGAGTGAAAGGAAAGGCGCAAAGCTACACAGAGAAACCCTGTCTGGAAAGAAAAAAAAAAAACTTGAGGAATGTATGTGGTGATACATTGTGTCCCCCAATATATTGTGCATCCTAATAAATTTATCTGGCATCAGAGAACAAAACAACCACTAGATAGACATAGAGGCTAGAAAATGATGGCATACACACCTTTAATCCTAGCACTCTGAAGGCAGAGATCAGTCTGGATCTCTGTGAGTTCAAAGCCACACTGGAAACATCCAGGCATGGTGACACATGCCTTTAATCCCAGGAAGTAATGCCAGGAAGCAGAAAGTTAAATAAGGCATGAGGACCTGGAACTAGAGCCTGGTTAAACTTTTAGGCTTTTAGTAGCAGTTCAGCTGAGATTCTTTCGATGAGGACACAGAGGCTTCCAGTTTGAAGAAATGAGATCACCTGAGGAATTGGCGAGGTGAGGTTAGCTATGGCTTCTTCTGTTTCTCTGATCTTTCAGCATTCACCCCAATACCTGGTTCCGGATTTGTATTTTACTAATAAGACCTTTTAAGAATGGTGTTACAAATATATTTCACACCTATCTTCCAACCTGTTTTTAAGCCTAGAACCAAAACTTAAATGTCAAGGAAACTTCAAGTATCCCCAGTACGTTGAAGCAGTGTTAGTGGATTCTTTCAGTTTTTTTTTTTTTAAAGTGGTGTTTGATTCTTATTTCCCTCACAGCTTTTATCTTATCATATTTCAATTGTTTATATATTAGAGCAGGTCTTTAGTTGACTGTTGCTCAAAATCTTTAATGGTCTTTTAATAAAAAACCCAGTACAAGATATTGGGGTAAATGCTGAAAGATCAGAGAGACAAAGGAACAAGCGACTGCCACATCTTACCTCTAGGACTCCTCAGCCTGAAAAGCCTTCAGTTCCTGTCTCCTCACGCTTTATATACCTTTCTCCACCCAGCCATCATTTCCTTCCTAGTGCCGGGATTAATGGCATGTGTGCTTCCCAAATACTGGGATTAAAGGTATGTGCCACCACTACCTGGCTCTGTTTCTCCCTTAGACTGAGTCAATCTCATATAGTCCAGGGTGGCTTTAAACTCACCGAGATCAAGATGGATCTCTGCCTCCCAAGTGCTAGGATTAAAGGTGTATGCCACCACTGCCTGGCCTCTATGTTTAATTTAGTGGCTTGTTCTGTTCTCTGATCTTCAGGCAAATTTTATTAGGGTATACAGTATATCACCATAGTTGTCCCTAAACACTTTAATCCTTAACTGCTTGGGTAACATTTGTTTGTTTGGGTTTTTTTGCTTTCTTTGTGCCTGACTTGTGGGTTGATTAGCATACAAGTTGTCTGAATGAATAAATAAATAATGATTCCCTTTGGGTCCTATCTTGGAATCTCCTCAGCTTTCCTTTTCATGTAGCAGAACATCACTAGGAGCTTTTGACATGAATCAAATTCATAAACCTCAATCCTGAGGTATTTTGTACTTCCATAATTTCCTCCAGTTAAAAGATCCTAGGTGGCTGGGCGGTGGTGGCGAATGCCTTTAATTCCAGCACTCGGGAAGCAGAGCCAGGCAGATCTCTGTGAGTTCAAGGCCAGCCTGGGCTACCAAGTGAGTTCCAGGAAAGGTGCAAAGCTACACAGAGAAACCCTGTCTCGAAAAACCAAAAAAAAAAAAAAAAGATCCTAGGCAAGTTATCATTCTACAAAACTGAATGGTTGTCTTTGACTCCTAAAGAACTCTGATTTATCTACAGTTTACTCTTGTATAATACTTTTAACACTTGGGCAATGTTCATATTTTGTCTACTTTGATTTTCATATAAATGCTTTAAATAAGTGGACACAGATATTATAGCCTTCTGAGTGAGAGTCCAACAAACTCAGCTAACTGAAAGAATAAAATTGGAAATGTATTTTAACTCTAAATTCAGTTCTTACTCTGTTCTAGTGATAGTGTATTTAAATATTTGAACTCTTCAGAAAGGAAATCCTGAAATGAATCTGAGTCTGTATCAGACAACGCTTTTTAGGTGGGAAGTGCCAAAGCAATGCACTATTACTAAATTACAAAAAAAAAGTAGGCTAAAGAAACAACTGATAGAACACTTAGTTATAGTAGTTTAAGCTAGATGTCCAGTAACCTTCCTTTTATTTTCCCATACTTTGCATATACTCCCTCATTAATTTGCCCTCAGTGTAAAAAACTAAACCACAGCTCACATTTGCAAAATGACTGTGAATAGCTGCAATTATCAGCAGTTTTATAATTCAAAAAATGCAATAGAATAAAGATTTAAGGCTTGTTAATCTATGGGCCAACTTAGATTATGTATTCAAGACTGACCAGTCTACGTGGTTATGAGTAGAATCCTGGACTGATAGGAACAGGATTAATAGCTGATTCTTTTTTTTTTTTTTTTATTTTTTTTTAATTTTGCAATACAGTTCAGTTCTACATATCAGCCATGGATTCCCTTGTTCTCCCCCCTCCTGTCCCCCTCACCTTCAACCAAGCCCACCCCCTATTCCCACCTCCTCCAGGGAAAAGCCTCCCCCGCAGACTGAGATCAAGAATCTGACACATCATGCCTAAAAGATAAGGGTAAGGGAAAAGTACCTCTGCAAACCAACCAACAAACACAAAGTGTTATTTCCAGGGGAACCCAGGGTAGAGATGAGGTTATTAAAATCAACAGCTTCCACTATGGCATCGCTGATACCTTTAGAAGTTATCAAATGAGACTTTATTATTTTTGACCTACTTTTGATGGAGAATTCATTCCAATAACTGTTTAGAAATAATGAGTATTAACTTAGTGTTCAAACAAGAAATCTCAAAAAGAAAACCTGTCATCAATTTGTTTCAATAATGAAGAGTTTTAAAACCCCATCCGTTAAAAAGAACATCTCTTCTTCCAAGAGATTGCAGCTGTGCATAAGAGGACTCAATTCCCTTCAGGCTGGTGCATCCTCAGCAGAACTTCAGGCTGAGCAGTGGAGCATCGATTACTATTATGAAGAAAGTGAAGAGAACACAGCTGGATTCTGAGATCATACAGGAGCTGTTAAATGATTATCCTTTATTAATATTTTTATGACTCTTCATGAAATAGTAATGTTCATAAATAGATAAATCCTATCACTTAAAAAGTGAAGTGAGTGGATGAGGACACCATCAATATGTGCTGAACATGAAAACTTCTCCCCGTCTTTCATTTCACTTTTCACAAGAACAAAGAATTTTAAAAGCATGGGAGAGTCTGATCAACTCATCAGAACAGGATCCAGTCTTTTAGTAATCATTGTCAAAGTTGATTTTGAAGATGGGACATCTATATACATTTTTAAAAAGTGTTTAGGGATGATAAATTTCTCCACTGCGTGTTTGGATTTTTGTTTAAGGATATCTCTAGAACATAAAGTTGGAACACACTAAAAAAAAAGTACATGAAATTAAATATTTGGTGTAAAGACTGTCAATTGGAGGCACCAGATTGAGAGTTATTGATTTATTTATTAAAGCATAGTTTTCTCAGTGCCTATTCTCGTCTATGCAATCTTCCTATGTCCAACTTTAGAAAATGTAAAACCCATGGGTCTTCCTTCATACAACTTCCATTCTAATACATGACTAACGAAATGTTTTTTTTAAAGCCACATGGAAAGTAATTTTGACTTCGCAGTCAGATTACCTCTGCTACCTGTATTCAGATTTGTCACTGTGCCACTGGAAGCAATGAATTATGCAAAGACACATGCATGAGGGGGTGGTAAAAAATTTAAGCAATAACGGAGCAGGTAGTGTGTGGTCCAATAGCTGTAAGTTACCAATTGACTTAAGAGGCTGCTGCTTGGGGTTCTGGACAATTGCAGTAGGACACAGTTCAAGTTGCAGGTCCTTTGGGTTTGCTTCTATGGCTTTTGTAGTCACTACTTCTAAAAGTGTTGCAAGAAAACAAAATAGATGACACAGTAGCCCCACTTTCATAGAGAAAACTAAGCAGTATCACTTTATTCCTAGCTTATTTTCTTTATTTTATGAATGAGAAAATCGTCAACTTGGGCAGCTTACCTTCTGCACTCCTTTGTTGTTTTCAGTTCTCTGGTTCCTTATGTTCCATCCACACAGAATTAATTTTTAAAATAACCTGGGTAGATTTCAAGAGCTAATGTCACTTTGATCCGAAATTGATTTCCCCTTTATAAAGAATACCTATGAGTATGTGTTTACTTACATTATTAGAAGATCCTTGACAAAAAAAAGGAAAGTTACATTATTTTGTCAGGTAAGCTGTATGTAGACAGAACAAGTATTTAATGATACCATATTGTTATTATATGCTTATAGGCACCTCATCTGATGCTATAACTTGGCTACTTGTTAATACATGATAAGCATGAGTATACAGGGTTTATGCAGTGAGTGTTTCCTTTGACTCCCAAGAATGAGAGAACCACACCACACTGTATCTCTATTTTTAAACTTTTGAAGAACCTCCATACTTATTTCTAAAAGGGTTGTACTAATTTATTTAATTTAATTTGCTACAGCATATTCTTTCTTCCCTAGTGATCATATTATAGGTAGAAGCTACAACACCTGGATAGTTTTGTTTCCTTGATGGTAGTTATTTTGAGTGGGCAAAAAAAGGAATTTCAATATATTTTTGGTTTGCATTCCCCTTGTGGCTAAAGACACTGAACATGTTTTACTTGCATTTATTGGTCATTTGTATTTCTTTTTTTTTTTTTTTTTTTTTTTTTTTTTTTTTTTTTTTTTTGGTTTTTCGAGACAGGGTTTCTCTGTGTAGCTTTGCGCCTCTCCTGGAACTCGCTTTGGAGACCAGGCTGGCCTCGAACTCACAGAGATCCACCTGGCTCTGCCTCCCGAGTGCTGGGATTAAAGGCGTGCGCCACCACCGCCCGGCCGGTCATTTGTATTTCTTAATTTTAAATATGTCTGCTCAGTTTATTTGCACGTACTTTGATTGGTTTCTCTATTATTATGGTGTTTGGCCATTCCAGTTCTTCATGTTACATATATACACAATAGGGCATCATTTAGCTATTAGGAAGTATGGCATTTTCAGGAAAAATAGACTGAACTAGAGATTATCATTGTAGCATTAAATACAGTAAGCCAGAGTCATACATGCAAGCATTAAATACTTCTTGTCTTATAAAAAATCTGGAAAGAAATATCACTGCAAAAAAGTGTATTAGTAAAAAACAAGGAAGAAGCTGTATAAAGATGTAGTGAAATGAGTGTGGATAATAAGGGCAACATAAATATGATCTATTTTACATAGAACAGAGGAGTTATAATCAACTCCATTATCTTCTAATATAAATACACACTAATAAAAATTCTATTTTAGGGGTTTGAGAGAAAGCTAAAATGTTCAGAACACTAGGTCCTCTTCCAGAGTACCAGGGTTCAATTATAAACACCCATTTAGCCTTTTACAAATGTCTGTGACATCCTTTACAGGGAATCTGATCTTCTGGATGCTGTAGGCACTTCGTGCACATGTTGTAAAGATATACATAAAAGAAAACAATATTTTAAAAAAAATTAAAATTCCACCTTAGAAAATAGATCAGGGATTCATGATGATTCTGCATTTGTTACACACAAACACTGTATACCATTAAAAAAAAAAAAAACTTCAGACACTTTCCTTAACTGCTAGAGTCTCCCAATCTGAGTAGATACATTTCCAAAGCATATGTAGTTATCCAGGTTTATTAATAGACATTAGAAGTAATACATTGAAGAAAAACAAATAAATACCCAGGAGTAATAGAGTTTGAATTCTTCTGAAGGTATACAGAGGCAAAGTAGTATATGTGAGTTCATGTGGAGTATGCACTTTTAGAAAAATAAAGAAGAGGAAGAAAATTAAGAGAACCTTCAAGAGGAGTAGCTGTAATTTGTTGTAGTTATATACGTTTTAAATATTGTTAAGGAATGGCTGAGAAGGCAGATTTTGATAGATGGGTGCCTGCAGAGGATGAGGGAGGAAGCCTCAGAGAAAACTGGGGAAAAAATAAAAAATCAGGTGAAGCAAAGGCACATAGCATGGCCACAACTAGAAGAAACATCAGGTCATTGCAGGAAGATTCCAGCGAGCAACGTGGAAGGTATCTAGAGATAAAGTTTGCATTCAGTAAAGGCAGGTGAGTGTGGTTCCCTGGGAGCCACTGTAGAGTTATGCCATCTGTCCCTTACAAGACAACCAGCCTTTCTAACATTCTGACTGAAAGGAAGATAGACTCTATCTTGCATATCGCAAAGATAACTAAAGCATTCCCATGGAAAATAGACTACAATGAGATAATAAAGAGCAGTGAGCTCTAGAAATAAAAAGTAAATACATGGATGCAGTTACATATATTGATGTAAACCTATATGATGTGCTCTTCATTTGTGATCAACAGAAGAAGCAGCACTGGGTAGTAAAGAGCGACTTACAGTGTTACTTTCATTATTACCTGGAAAGACATGGTTTGTTATGGTTCTCAGAAATAAATACAAAACAAAAAAAATCCTCTCAGAAAAATTAACCTAAACAACAGTAAAACAATAGAAAGGAAATACACTACTTTCCATCCACAGTTTCTGCTCATCGCTTGTGTTCCCCAGTGAAAGTAGGAAGACCTGTATTGATGTCTCAATCTAGTGGATCACTCCATGTAACAGGCCAAGCTACCCTTACCATTATGGTTCTAGCCACTGGTAGGTGAGGCTTCTAATCAGCAAGCACTCACTTTATACCTGTGAGCTTAAGACTTCAACAGAGAAACATCTGGCAATGCAGAACATTGTTTTGCCAGGGGTCACTCTAAAATTCTTGCTGCATGCAACTCCTAGCTTAATGGTCTGATATAGCTTTGGGTGGTCTCTAGCAGATCTTTTCATTAAAGCATTGAAGGCTCATCTACCTGCATTCAGTTTATGATAAGTCAATGGGACTATAGATCTTCTAGGTCAAAACTTTCAACCTGGACCCACATACCAGGTCTTAAATGAGGTCTTTGAATACCATCAGACATATTCTGTATCTCTAATTCATGTTGTCCTTTTGTGCCTGGATGGTATGGTTTTGTAGGATGCTTTCAGTTCTGTCCAGTCAAAATCTTCATCTTTTCTTCCTTTGGTCACACTTATACCACCTTAGATTGATGTTTCTTTTAACAGGAGGTGTGTTTCCTGTGAATGATAGTCCATGTTGTCTATATTCATTCTCATTGAAAGCTTCCATGAATAAATGAATGCATCAATGAATGAATATCTCAAATTATATGCAAGGCCCTCTTTAATGGCTTTAAAAATCTGTCTGGGTGTTCTTAATTATTATCATTTAAGGCTCTTAAATAAACAAGAATACTGTATTTTTGTTGATGTTGGTAATATATTAAGAAAACAGTGTATATTATATATACAGTATATATTATGCATACAATATAAGGAAACATGCATTAGATCATGATCTATTTATATGCTAAGATTAGCGTGAATAAGTGATATTGTAGTTAGGTAATAGGGTATAGATAGGAAGTTAAAGAGATAAGCTTGGGCTGGCAAGATGGCTTAGTGGGAGAGGTTGCTTGTCATCAAGACTTCCAATCTGAGGTCAGTCACCATACAGTTCACATGGTAGAAATAAAAAGCAGACACCACAAGTTGTCCTCTGATCTCCACACATGTGTTTTGTCACACATGCATACACATGCACTTACATTAAAGAAATGATAGATAATACATAGATGATAGATGATTGATAGATAGACAGATAGGTTGATGTAGATATTGAAAATAAAATTATCTAGTCTTTAATTAGAGGAAATATTTTCAGATGGTGTGGTAGTTTGAATATAATTGGGCCCCATAATCTCATAAAGAGTGGCATTATTAGGAAGTATTGGGTACGGCCTTGTTGGAGGAAGTGTGTCACTGTGGGGGCAGGCTTTGATATTTCCTATGTTCAGGATATTGCCCGGTGTCTCAGTCGACTTGCTAATGCCTGCAAGAAGTAGTATTCTCAGCTCTAGCACCATGTCTGCCTGCTTGCCATCATAAACCGCATCAGGATGATAATGGACTCAACCTCTGAAACTGTAAGCTAGCGACCCAAATTAAATGTTTTCTTTATAAGGGTTGGCGTGGCCATGGTGTCTCTTCACAGCAATAAAACCCATAACTAAGACAGATGGGAAAGTAAAAAACCATCAGTGTCATGATAGACATAGTATAAACAAATAAACAACAGTAAGAACAATGAAAGGCAAGTTTAGCTGACTGTCAGTAATGCAATTGAGCACAGAAGGTAAAGAAGGATACACAAGCAGGTTTAACCATGGAACTCTATGTGCTTCCCATTCCCAACCCTTCATTTTTCTGATGTGAACCAGAATGACACTTTAGTTAATTGTGGCAATTTTGGCTATTGTTTGGCATATACTTGCATCTGAATTTGTTATAATTGTGGTTATATTTATTCTTATTATGTCTGCTCTCACAAATATTTCTTTTTTCTCTGATGTCTAGGGTTGTCTTTTTGAACATTAAACCAGACTCTGTTTCCTTTCCTAAGAACACTTCAATTATTTTTAGTTACATTTGAAATACAAGTTAAATTCCTCGTTATACCCTCACCATAAAGAAGGAATTGTCTTATGCTGCCAATGGGAAAGAAGCTCTAAGAAACCACGGCAAGTGCAGCTACAGTCACAATCCTTTCATCATATCTCCCCTAACTTTTCCTTTGAACTCTCTTTAAAAGCATCAATAGCAATTGCAGATTTTCCCATTTGTGAAGCACATAACTGAGTATCACAGGATATGTGAGCGTGATCAAATACTTAATACTGTTATTGCTTGGGTAGCTGGGCAGTCTTTAGGATATCTGCCTTGCACAACTTCTAAAAATGCAACCTAGGCAGCCACAGTCTGAGCAACATATGCTGCTCATTGGCTGCCTGGTTACCCTGACTGGGTCCATTAATATAAAGCATAAACAAAGCCTACATGACTGGATCTGGACATCTTGTTGCAACATATGGTGGTGGCGTCCCAGATATTTTTATCCTACTCCCACCCAGATGTTTAGATCTCCTGGTACTCAATTTTAGCTGGCATGCAAGGTAGTAGAGAATGCCCTTGTGATTTAGGGAGAAATATGTTGGATTTTTCACAGTACCTAGCAAAAATAGGTGGTGTTGAATTAATAAGACACCTAATGCTTTCAAAATTATCATATTTAAATGAAGAGGTAAATCTCTATTAATTTATCATTGTTCTTCATTCACACTCTTCTTCTTGAAATTCTTAAATATCAAGCAAAGTGAAACATGCCTTCTTTTTCCTCAAAAAGATATAGATAGCTAACCCAAATATAATATTTCAGCCAATGCTGCCCAAATGATTCACTTAGTTTTCTCTTTAGCTGCACACATTTGAATACAGAGCTCCCTTATGTTCAAACAGGGGTAATCTCAAAGAACACTAGCATGGAGCCTATAAGAAGAGCACAACAAATAAATGTGGGGCTGGAATCCTTTACTCAGTGGACTGGCTTATTAGACCTTTATTAAAGATTGTGGATTTCATTGCCTCTAAGATTCCCTGGCAATTTTTGCTTCATTATTGATTTTCATGAAATACTGTATAGACCTCTCCTTCGCTCAGTACGAGCAGTCACGTGCCTTGCCATTTCAAAAGTGCTCTGTGAATATGAAAATACGTCCTGGATTTGGCTATTTTTGCCTCATTGGCAAGGTTAGCAGTTATCATACTCTACCAGATAGCAGGAAGACAGAATGTCCTCTCCCCGTAGCCCCTGTCAAATCTCTAGGGTAGCTGAGAAATCAGCAGTCCTTTAATAGGAAAAGGAGCAGTGCTGAGTATAATAGTAATGTGCTGTATCCATGTGGAGCTTTTCATCCTAAGATGCTGAGGCTCTTTGCCAACACCCTCGGCACTAATCTTGAGTGGCATGGATGATTATGAACATTTTGTAGGTGGATAACCATGAGAGTGCCGGGCAAGTCACAGTCCAAACAAATAAGATCATAGACAAATGATACCTTGAATTTCCAACTGTATGACCAGATGAATAAATGAGAAAAGAAGTTGTTTAAACTTCTACTTTCAATCATTTTGAACTCTGTTATTCTCCCCCATTTGAGTCTGTAACTTTTATAATTATTTAATCATTCATTCACTAAAATTTTCAAAATTTTATCAATCCTTATATTTACTCTATAATTCACAAAGGTGGTCTTTCCTTCCTCTTTGAAAATGTCTCATTTCCAAGATACCTCGTGGTCCTAATCATTTCTAAGTAGCTCCTTAGAATCTTTCTTTACTCAGACTTTGTGTACTTGGACCAATATCTTGAATATATCTTTGGTTGTCAAATGTCATGGATGTAAATGCTGTAAGTCTGAACATATATATCTCTCTGAGTTCAATTATATATGTATACTTATCTTTTCTGTAGTTAGTCAATTGTTGAGAGACAGATTTTGGACAGGAAGTATGTCTCTGTGAATTCATCTCTAAAAAGTAAAAGTTATCTCACTTTTTACTACTCAGTATTTTCTTGCTGTCCTTCCCCTACACATCTGATTTTCATGTATGAACTTTTACATATTTTACCTGAATATTGCTAGAGGCTCTAAAGATTCTCTCTGCTACCTTTACTGTCCTGTGAACAATCTAGCCATTCCAGTCTCCTACAGGGATGTATCCAAGGCTACCCTGTTCTACAGAGTGACTTCCAGGACAACTGGAACTACACAGAGAAACCTTCTTTTGAAAACAAAACAAAAACTCTAGTGGGTTCATGTCTACTCTTCTTGTTTTGTGACACACCAGAATTAAACAGAAACATGCATCCACAAGTAAAGACAACGACTCCTCCTGTCCAGCAGTCTACTGATAACCCATAGTTCGAACATAAAGGATAAAGTTTGATGAGCCCTTCCTATTTCTTGACTAATTAATGATGGTCTTGTGTGGGCCAGTTCAGGTAACTACAGAGGATCTGCGCTAAAGAGTTATTAACTTTCTCATGAGTTAGAAATATTAAGTTTCAAGAATTATTTTTATAAGAAAAATAAATTACTCACTTATTTTAAAATCATGCACAGGTTCAACCCTGACAGGGTCCAATCACACAGAGGGGGAAGGGTACACAAGCTCCCAGTCCTAACCAAGAATCTCTACCAATTGAAAACCTTTTATAAAGGAAAAATTAGTTTTCTCCAGTGGAGTATCATTGGGTATACAAACCACACTTAAGAAAGACCCCATATGTCAGCAGTAGTTGGCCAACACAAAATGAGTGCAATGAAACTTTTTATAATTTTTTGTCTTATATTGCTTTGTTTGGACATTTATTTTTTGGTATTATTGGTCTTTTGCTTGTATATGGTTTTTCAATTTTGTGTTTTTATGGCATGTGTGTTTGTTCCTTGTACTTTTTATTTTTATAATTCTGACTTTTGTTTGTACTTTTTGTTTTCCCCTTTGATTCCTAAAGAGAGAGAGAGAGAAATAAGGGATGAATTGGGCACACAGTGTGATGAGGAGAGTCTGAGAAGAGTTGGGGGAAGGAAAACTATGATTTGAATATATTGTTTGGAAAATTACTTTAAATAAAAAGATCTATAAAAACTAAACTAAATTAAAAATAATAAAACTAGTCTGAATTACAGGCACGCACCTAGAAGCCCAGAACTGTGGAAGCTGAGATAAGAAGGGCGAGAGTGTGAGGACACCTGCCAACACATCAAGCATCTATTCCAAAAATAACTGCAGAAAAAAAGAAAAAAGAAAAGGAAAATAAAAGAGTGAAGAGTAGTTCCTGAACTTTGTAACATCTCAAAAGGGAAGCCACTTTCTTAAAGCCACAGATCTATTGATACCAATATGAAAATTTCTAATATTGAGTTAAAGTCATCCCTCTTTGACAGCTAGTTGAACATCTCCATTAACTGAGAATGATGAAGAAAACAAGGCAAAGAAGTGATTCTACTGAACATAATAAGGCAAGCTGGGCACAGTAATATATAGCTGTAATAACCAGCACTTGGAAATAGGAGAATGAGTTCAAGGTCACCCTGGGCTATCTGAGACTCTGTCTCAGAAACAAATAAGTATACACACATACTTTAAAATTCTTTAATCAAACAGGGGAGGGATATACTGAATTTTCTATGTCAGCTACTTTTTGAAGGTTCTCCTTTGCTTGTGTCAAGTGCAACAAGCCCCTCTAGTTCCATGGGAGGGAAAGAGTAAACTTGCATGAAGGGAATTGGAATGAGTTCATCTCATCACACTATCTTCTCATCTCCCACTGTGCCCATCAAACAAGTGAGGGCTACCTGAAGTATTTATAGTTTTGTAAGTCACTCCCCTTTGCTTCAAATTGTACTGCATTAATGTTAGAAAACTTCCTTCTGGGACTCTGACAACCTTTGCCAACCAAGTTTTCCCTTTCATTCCCTTCTGCTCTTTCTGAGATTCCTTATCAGTACCTCCCTGCTGCCTAGTGATTTTTGTACTAACCACTCTGATGTGGAAACTGAGAAAAAATCTTTCCAGAATCTCACTGAAGCTTTAATTTATGTAAAGCATAATAAAAGCATCCCTAGAACTAGAGATACCAAGCTTTGTATTTGGCTTCAACTTTGAAAAGGAGGGGAGCAAGCACCGTTTGTTGTTGAACATGTAAGCAGAGCCTAGATGAGTCACGGTGCTATTTGTTAAAACATTTTGGGGCAATAACAGCACTTAGAAAGTAATGGGAATAATACTTAGATTAATTGTGTCGGTCATACATATTCCATGTGTTGTATTTAACACTGCAGGAAAGATCGAAATCAGGAAGTCAGAATAGCCTTCAAAATTCTATGCATCTTACCAATCTCAAGGCATGTTTTAGCATTCATGCAAAAATGCAAGATGTGCTAGTTAAAATCTCTTGCAGTATGCTCATTTCTTCTACAAATTTTGTCAACATCTCAAAATTTGGGCTACAGTACTGTAGTTTCAACTATCAAATGCAAAAAAAAAAAATAAGGGAACAAGGTCATGGAGCATCTTAACAATCAAAAAGTACTGCATATCCTTAGTTTTGGAAATTCCCATCTCTGTATGCACGGTTTTGCACAGACACTACGGTGATCTGACATCCATATTGAATTCTTAGCTCAATAAGCATGATGAGAGAGGTCTTAATGTAAAACAAATAGATATCAAAGGAACTCAAATATGAGTGAAAACAAGAACATCCACCTCTTCAAATAGGTGTGAATATTTGACAAAGAAAAGTAAATTATCAGTTTGTCCCAGTACATGAAACTCAATAAATATTATTATTTGCTGTTGTTGTTGTCACAGCAGTTTGAAGAACAAAAGAACCTTTAATTTCATGAAATGAAATTGGCTAATTTAAGAGTTTCACTAACAGTGCTTGCAAGTTCATTATTTTATTTTATTAATTTACAAATCAATTTACTACATTATTAAATTATATTTTTTATTTGTTTTTAAAATGAACATTTAGAAAGTATTAATTCATCATAAGCCAAACAGCTTTTTCAGGTTTAGATACAAGTTAATTAAAAATTAGTGAACATGCACGTCTCCATGTCTGGATATGTCCCTTGTTTCTTGCTCTTTTTTTTCTTCTGGTTGTGTGTTTATTTTGTGTATTCTATTTGTTTTCTTTTTTAAATTTTTTTTCTCTTATTTTACTTCATTTTTTTTTTGCATGACTTTGGAGAGAAAGAAACAAAAAGTGTGGATTTGACTGGTTGAGGAAATGCAGAAGATCTTGTAGGAGTTGGAAGAGGAAAATTGTGATCAGAATATATTGTATGAAAATGAAATGTATTTTAAATTAAAAAAATAAATTTTATAGTATACTTAAGAATACTAAAGAAAAATTAATTTTATTGTATTTATTCATTTATGAGGGGATATTTGTGAGTGTATGGAGATCAAAGACAATTTTTTTTCCTTTCGATTATGAGGGTCCTGGGGATTGAACTCAGGTTGTCTTACTTTGTAACACATACTTTTGCTGTGAGATGGTCTTTCTGTATGCTGTGAATATGTATTACTCTCATTATTTGATAAATAAAGATGATTTGGCCTATAGCCAGGCAGAATAAGGCTGGGCAGGAAAGACAAATGGAGATAGAGGGAAAAGGAGGATGGATTTCGGCAGAGACGTGATCCAGTCACCCGGGGAAAAGATGTCAGAGAACCAGCAAGCCAAGGGCCAAGTGGCAATGCATAGATTAATAGAGATGAGTTAATTTAAATGTAAGAGCTGGGTAACAATAAGCCTGAGCCATCAGTCAAGCAATTATAATTAATATAAGCCTCTGAGTGATTATTTGGAAATGACGGTAGAAAGGGGCAGGACAGAGAATAACCTACAGTTACACTATACACTTTTACCTACTGAATCATTTTGCCAGCCTGAGAAATATTTCTATGTAATCAATAAATGCAAGCAGTTAGTTAATACAGATAGTTTTAGTCATACAGTCAAGCAATGGATATGTCAGTTTTCGAGATAAAATTCCCTTCTAATAAATATCCAAATCATAAACTTAAAATGTTATGAAAAAGCATTTTGAACTCCATTGTGAGATTCTCAAGCAAGATTTTTATTTTAGCTGTTTATTTACTCAACTGAAATTATTGATAAATTGACCAATCAGTTGATTGGTGTCTATAGGTTTGTGTGATGTGTGTGTTGTGGGTACAGATGCCATGCATACATGTTGAAGCCAGAGGAAAACATTGTAGAGTTGGTTCTCTCCTTCAATCTTGATGAGGATTCTGGGATTTGAACATGATTTCCAGGTTCATGCAGGAGACAAGTTTACCTGAAGAGACCTGTTGATATCCCTTGAGCATGAATTTTAAAGATGTGGATGTCATATAACAATATCAAAAGTTTGGACACATCTGCTACAGGATTCTTGTTGAAATATTATTTTTGGCCTAGTTACATAGCTCAGGGAAGAGTACTTGCTTAGCAAGTTCAAGACCCTAAGTTTACCTCTGAGCACAAAGTAAATTTAAAATGACGACTTTAAAAAGAGTTTCCTCAACTGTCTCACCCATTCAGAGGGCCTGATCCAGTGGGGACCCCTCAGCCACTGGTTCATAGTTCATGTGTTTCCATTCATTTGGCTATTTGTCCCTGTGCTTTATCCAACCTTGGTCTCAACAATTCTCGCTCATATAAACCCTCCTCATTCTTGCTAATTGGACTCCCAGAGATCCACCCGGGGCTTAGTCATGGATCTCTGCATCCAGATCCCTCAGTAGTTGGATGAGGTTTCTAGCACAACAATTAGGGTGTTTGGCCATCCCATCACCAGAGTAGGTCAGTTCGGGCTGTCTCTCGACCATTGCCAGCAGTCTGTTGTGTGGGTATCTTTGTGGATTTCTGTGGGCCTCTCTAGCACTTTGCTTCTTCAGTCTGTGGGGAAGGCTTTGCCCTGGAGGAGATGGGAATGGGGGGGGGTTGGGGGGAAGGTGAGGGGGACGGGAGGGGGGAGAACAAGGGAATCCGTGGCTGATATGTAGAACTGAATTGTATTGCAAAATAAATTTAAAAAAAAAAAGAGTTTCCTCAACATTGGTAGATTGAACTAGCCTAGATGTGCTTGTCTTCAGAAGTAGAAACACCTTCAGCTGGTGGGCATTCTGTGCTTTTGATTCTGACGTGTGACACATGCTCTCGTGAATCTTTCGCGACAAGGGGATATAGAGCTATTAATGCAGCATGACACTTTCTTTTATGATGCCTGTCATCTTCTAGATTTCATCTTTCCCTCCAGTCCATGTGTTCATTGTAAAATTGTGGTCTATAATCTAGTAAATAGAGAGTATTCTGTATTATTCTTCATCAAGTCCTTAACCTTCTCTATTACTATTGTCTAGTGAGGGCTCAAAAATGTGATTGTCAGATTATAGACTCTTGGAGCCGTGTCTTACTATAGTACTGTTTCCTGCCTCTTCTCTCTGCTATTGATTTTTCTATACCTCTGCTGGTAATTGTAGACATTATCCTGAAAACACAGATAAAGGATCAGTATTGTTGCTGCCTTGGAGTAGGACACACCAGGGTCTTCCTCATATCCTTTTCTTTCTTAAAAAAAAAAAAGTAAAAGAAAAAGAAAGAACCACAACATCACACTTCCTATGACGTAGTAGAATTCCCTGGAGTCCTTTATGCAGCTTGGCTGAGAATATGTAATTCCTGGTCAATAAATGCATCAGTTTCCTACATCAAACTATTTCAGTCTCCCTTGCAATGACATTTCATTTTGATATGTTATTTCTTTCTTTTCTTTTCTTTTTTTTTTTTTTTTTTTTTTTTTTTTGTTTTTCAAGACAGGTTTTCTCTGTGTAGTTTTGGTGCCTGTCCTAGATCTCGTTATGTAGACCAGACCCTCCTCATACTCACAGAGATCTGCCTGGCTCTGCCTCCCAAGTGCTGGGATTAAAGACGTGCACCACCACTGCCTGGTCTTAATATGGTATTTCTATGAGATTAGTAGTTGACTGGTTTCTTTGTCTTTTACTGCTCAGACTGGTTCACTTGTGTTCTATGAATGGCGGTGACTACTGGATTTCAATTTTACTGTTCTTGGTGTAGAGCAAAAATACTGAGATGAAGTGGTGCTTAGGAGAGTGATGGTTCTCAGAACCTTTTCTGAGTGAACAAAATCAATAGAGACACCCCAGAGAAAGGTGGGGTTAACTAATTCAAAGTTACTCTAATCTTAGAGTGTGACAGCAGGAACAGGCTCTTAAAGGTCATTTCATCCTAACTCTGTTCTAACCACTCTTACTTATGTCATGGAGTTTCAGATAGATGAATGCGCTTGTCCAAGGTCAACTTGGATATAATTCAACATACTTCCTCTCTAGGTCCCATGCTTTGAGACAAAAGGTTATACATAAAACAGATCTTGCTTTAGTTCTCTGCATTACAAGTCTCTGGTCTCAGCAACCAGGAAGCCGGAGGAGGCACGTTCACCACCTGCTGAGAACTTTCAACTTCATTTCCAAGAGGAAACCTCCTGCAAAGGGTGTGCGACTGCCTTCATAATTGCACTGGTTTGGCCTGCAGTACTCCTGTTCTAAGAAGAACCTTCTAAAAACCTTCATACTTAATGCAGTCCTTTGCACTCATTAGAGATTTATTAACTAAGGAGAGCAGCTTGTCTGCAGGACATCTACTCCTTGCTGCAAGCGCTTCATAATATACAGGTAGAAAAGCTCTTCATCTTGATTTGCATTTAACTATTTTTTTCTCCCACTCTCAGTTAGATTTTCTTTCCCTATTTAAGTTTTTGATCTCCTCTCGCTGCACCAGGTCCACTGGAGAAAAAAGGAAAATATAATTATAAAACTATCTATAGCAGCTGAGCTGGATGAGTGATAGGGGTCCATGCTAATGTTCCATAGAATTATGTTAACCAAGGGACTTGTTTGTGGCAGAAAGGGTGCTCTGTGCTCCTGCGGACAGAGTTACAGAAGTGTGTGTTTCTCATTACTCCAGGGTGGAAAGATTGTGAGAGCCAGAGGATCAGAGATTTTTGCTGTGAGATTCTGTAACACAGCTGCCTAAATGTAAGCTGAACAGGAACAACATAGTAAACATGCCAAAGTAGATGCGGGAAATCCCACAAAGCCTCAATGCTACACAAAATACTACAGGCAACTAAGTAATGCCGAGAGTGGGAGAAATAGTCTTCTCTGGGGAAGAGCACACCATTGGTTATCAAATATCAAATAGTTATTCCTGAACACATACATACAAGAAATATTATACAAAGTTAGCAAATTATACTTAGACGTATAAATATATGCCATTACATGCATATAAAAACAGTTAATAAAAATAGAGGCTATGAATTTGAAAGAGAACAAGGAGGGTTATATGAGAGAGTTTGGAGGAAGGAAAGGGAAGGGGGAAATGATGTAATTATATGATCCCAAAAATAAAAGCAGAAAGACCAAAAGGAGAAATATGAACAAATTTTTCCAGGAAATATTTATATAAACAACAGCTGCATCACACATGGGATTTACCTTCCTTGGGGTGGAAAGTCCTAGCATTACCCATTGATTACTTTCTAAAATATTAAGCAAGAGATCGAAAACAATTTTGAGATCAGTTATTCTAAATTAATGCCTTTTAAACATATGAAAACTGAGATTCACCAAAGGCAGTTAGCCAAAGCTAACTTTTTACAGGAATTTTTTATAGCAAAAAAAATTTAAACCCCTTCCAAAGCAAAATCACCGCTGTGTGTAGTTACAAAAAGTCTCAGTAGCAAGTCAGAGAACCAAGATTGTGTGAAGCAAGCATGCAAACTAAACAGTCGAGAAATAATTGGTTTTTGAGGAATTTGTAATATACATTTGTGAGAATAGGCAGGGCTGGTTTAATCTTGCTCTTATCTGCATTGATATAAATTTTATTTTTTTAAGATTCAGTGTTATTATTTTTAACTATGTGTAGGTATGTGTGTTTGACTGCAAGTACCCATAGAAACCAGAAGTGTCCTTTCCCCTAGAGTTAGAGTTAAAGATGGTTGTGAACCACCTGGCATGGGTGTTGGTAACTGATCTTGTGTCCTCAAGAAGAGTTGCAGTTGCTCTTAACTTCTGAACCATTTCTACAGCCACCAACATTTTACCGGTAATATGTGGTAATTCTTGGGAATAAGGCTATTCTGTATAAGATGACTCTATTATATCTCAGATATTTTTTCCTGTTTATATGTATGGGGTTTTCTTTTAAGTGAATAATCTTTAAGGGGTTAGATTTTATCATACAAGTTCAAAAAAAGTAATTTTGTTTGAGAATTTGTAATTCAACTTTCCTTTAATACATTGAAGTTTTCATTCCTATATTTATCCATTCTAGACTTTCCAGACTGTATTCCAGTCCCAGTCTGTTTCTCTTTATTATTATGGATAAGAAGGCTGTGTAATATATTTTAGATATTTTAACCACTTATATGTATTAGGGTTCCTTTTAATTGGATAATCTTTTTTAATAAAATGTTATATTTTATTTTTATTTATTTTTTTGTTTTTACATTCTAACCAAAGCTTCCTCTCTCTTTCCTCTTCCCATTCCCCCCCAGTCTTCTTCCATCTCCTTCTCTACTGTTTCTCTTCAGATACAGGCAGGTATCCCATGGATAGCAGCCAGCCATGGTTTATAGTGCTGCAGTGAGACCAGGCACCCCTTCCTCCACCAAGGTTAGATGAGGCAATTCCACAGGAGGAATGTGTCCCAAAAGCAGGCACCAGAGTCAGAGACAGCCCATGCTCTGACTGTTAGGAGTCCCAGAGGAAGATCAAATTACACAACTGTAACACATATGCAGAGTGCCTGCTTCAGTCCCATGCAGGCTCACTAGTTCAGTCCCTCTGAGGCCCTATGAAGCCAGAATAATTGCTTCTGTGCGTTTTCTTGTGGTGTCCTTGGCCCCACTTCCTGTCCATCTTCCAAAGAATTCCCTGAGATCTGCCTAATGTTTAGCTATGGGTCTCTGCATCTGTTTCCATTAGTTGCTGGGTGAAGCCTCTCTGATGACAGTTGGGCTAGGCACTAATCTATGAGAACTACAATATATCATTAGAAACCATTTTATTGACTTTTTTTGGGGGGGGCAGTCGTGTTTGGTTCTATCCCAGGTCTCTGGGGTATCCCAGCCCTAGATTCTGACCCTCAGGATGAGTCTTCTCTCAGGGTGTGGTCTCCAGCTGTGCTAGTCAACTGTTGGTCATGCCCACAATTTCTGTTCCATTTTAAACACATCTTGTAGGCAGAACAAATTGTAGGTCAAAGGGTTTGTGGCTAGGTTGGTGTACCTGACCCTTCACTGGAAGTTTTGCTTGGTTACAGAAGATGGCCAGTTCAGGTTCCATATCTCCCTATGACTAAGAGTGCTAGCTAGGATCATCCTCATACATTCCTGAGAGTTTCTATTGCTCTGGGTTTCTAGGTAATCCCAGAGATGCCCCCAGATTCCAGTTGTCTCTCCCAGTACTCTCCCCTTCCATCCTCTCACTACCCAATTTCTTTAATTGGATAATATTTAAGAGATGAGATTTCATCATACAAGTTTAAAACAAGTCATTTTGTCTAAGAATTTATGATTCAACTTCTCTTTAATGTATTAATGTTTTCCTTCCTGTATTTAAAAAAAATCTTTTTATCATCTCATGAAGCAGACTTGGAAGATGAAGTTACATTTAGGATAGTAAAATAAATTAGTTTTTGTTGTTTTCTGAAATAAAAATGAAATAAGACAATCACTTAGCTCTAGCATTGTATATCAGGACATAGATAATTAGTGTCATGACATTTAATCTTTTTTTTTTTTGCACATTTCATTTTCCTCTCCCCTGTTCTTCCTTTCCATCCAACTATTGTCCTCTTCACTTCATTTCCCATTTCTCTTCCACTCCAACTTTTACCTAGTGGTTGTCTGAGATTCCAGAACTAATCGTATTTGTAAAGTTCTAATGTTTCAGGATTGAGGAGTTTCAGATTAAGAGCAGTAGATTTCCAAGATAGAGCAGAGATTATGAGAAAAAGGAATGATCTATCCTGTGTTGCTGAACTGATAGAAAACTAATAGCCAGAGTACCATGAAATTTCTTGTTTTTGTGTGTCTCTATAGAAGAATCAAATCTCTCTGTTGGTGAAACTCATGTACAGGTAAATCATTTTATGGTTCTTGATTTATCTGTCATGAAACTTTTGTTTCAAATGTTTCATCTTTATGAAAAGGGAAGGGAAGTTCTTGAATTTTAATCCTCACTTGAGATTTAAGTTCTAAGACGAATGAATACCCCCTGCCCCACTCAGTCTAAGCCCTCTTTCCCACAGGAAGGTGAAATGTCATGATTTTTCTTCTGAAGGTAATATTGGAAAAGAGCTACATATTTTGCATATCTTAGTATTGACCTTGATGACACTTTAGAAATGAATGTTATAATGTCTTCTGCCTTCTAAGTTTAGGAAGCACAACCCCAAACCTTCTTGCAATATTTATTTAGAAAAATGTATTTTTGGCATCTATTTCTTTTCAAATAGTTCTTGTGCATTGGAAAAAGAAATAGACACAATATAAAAGATGAAAGCAAAACATAAATTCCCTCAAGTTAAATCACTTCAAAAGCTTCCTTCAGCATCAACAATTTGAAGGGAATTCTCAAAAAGAATTCTATGGTGAGTCAAATAGCATTCACTTGCAGTTTTTAAAACCTAGCACTGAAATCATGAAGATGTGGTTGACATCATTCCATTCCTCTCCTCAGAGATCTGCTGTTACATTGAATTGCTTAGGTAGGTTTGCTCTAAAGAACTTAGCTGGTCTTTTTTATGTTCTTAATGTATTATTATTGCAAATGTTACAAAAAATTCCTGTGTTCACATTTTTCTGCACCACTTATATTTCTTTCCAAATTAACTATACTTAAATTTGTTGGAAAATACTCTTTATTTAATGTGATCTGAAAATATTTAGCCACTAACTGGAAGGCCGTGAGCTATTAATTAATTTTTTTGTCTGGTATAATAGGCAGATTATAGTAGGTCAAGGGTATTTTCAATGACTTAACATGCAAAAAATGTAGAAAAATAATTGCTGATCAACTGAAGCTCTTCTTACATGCCTACTTCTATCGGGAGATCTTTGTTAGTCCATGCTCCACTCAAACATTGGTCTTTAATGAGGTAATGAAATGCAGTTAAAGGTTTCTCTGTTCCGCTTTCTATGAGGGTCACTTAGATCTCAGGGATCTATGCAAAGGTTAATTAAGGTGATTTCTTTTCCTCTCTATTATAAACTTACCTTCCTGTGTTGTAAGGACCTCTATAATCTGATGTTAACATAGTAGTCAATTTTACCTAGTGGTTTGCTGATAAATGACTAACAGTTATGTATAAGGCCCAAAATAAAATATGTACAAATACATGTAAACAATCTTATAATAAATTTTATGGTTAAAAATAGTATGGAGAGCATCATATAAAATGTAAATACCTTTCTGCATATATATTTTCTAAAAAATAATAAATATTATAATGGTGTATCTAACAGATTTTATTAAAAACAAATTATCATTAAATATTATTATTACTTTTTACCCAAATTTTTATTAAGTTTTGACACACATTTACAAATTGGAAAGCTATGTCATTTTCTTAATCAATGGCACAAATGTCTGATTCCCTTGCTCAATTCAAATAACAGCTGAAAGATTTTTACTTGATTGGATGTACCATTTACAGTGTGATGCCAAGTTATAACTCACTTTAAACTGTAATCTACATCAATATTTTCCCATCACTGCTTTAAATATACACGTGAATTAAACAACAGAGAGGCCCTGAGTGCTATGATATTCAGAGCACAGTAGATTTCAAGTCACTAAGGAGACCTTAGTACTTATAGAGCTTAGTAAGATCAACTACCACGTTTCTTCCAAATACAGCCAGAAGAAGCTAGTAATAGCAAAAGCATTCAAATAATTAGAAGATATAGGTCTTATATGCATTAATTTGTTATCTATATAACTAATTTAAATTTTATAAATTTATCTTTAATCATGGTTGTACGTAAAACTGGCACATGAAGTGCTTGGAAATTAAATTGAGTCTGTGATCCTACAAAAGCATCAGCTGCTCATTATTGATATATACTTTATTATTTCCAAAATAACCACTAAGAAGCGTCACTCAGCGCTCCTTGAGTTTGGTGGCAAAACTGCCTGAAGTTCCCATCATGTGCATTAATATGGGTAAGGTTTACAGTTTGGTAAGATAGTTCTGTTTGGCTAAAGTGTTGTTTATTTTCTATGTTCAAATAACAGAAAAGTATGATCTACTTTTAGTGAATCTTAGAATACAAGCAAAATTCTATTATTCAACTTCTTATGTTTAGGAAAAATGATTCTGAAATTATGCATGGATAACACCCCATGGAAAGCTGTGCTATGCCTTCTAATAAGAAATTAACACTGAACCTGATGCCTGCAGGAGATAAATTTATTTTTTTATTTTAATCCCAAGCTTACCGAAAAGAAAAGTAATCAATTCTCCCTTGCTATTAAAACATCCTTAAATACTAAATCATTAAAGGTCATTTTGGAATGTCAATCACATCAAAGTAATGAACCTTTGGTTGTTAACTTCTGCCTCCTGTTCAGTCCATCAGATAGTGACAGGGCGCATCTTTTGGCCTTGGTGTCCTCGGAGCACTCCATTTTTTTGTGTGTGAGATTTATTAGAGTGTACTTATAATAACTTTCTTTACTTCTCATTTCTTTCCTGGTGAATGTCATAGTTATCTTTAACTCTAACTTCCTGAACTAAACTATGTGCTTGGGCTGAATATCCAATTGAAATCAAATTAGACGAGCTGGGCAGAAGTCACCTTGCTAGTGACTGGGGAGGGTTTCCACTGCACAGCCAGGGCCTCACTGAAGCAGTGTGCTTGCTTTGGTGGGGCTCAGTTTCACCTCCACAGGAGAATGACTTTGCAGTTTCTCCACAGCATTTTGCTTTTTATGTTTTCATTTAATGGTGTGACATCCTATGACAATTATCATTATTTTGGGTCCAATTTTCCCTCTGAAGCAGCTTTGACACAGATCAATGCTTCTCAGTGTCGTTTTTTTATGGAGCAGCCGCATCGGAATCTGACAGCTGGAAATCTTAATTGGTCCAGTGACAGAAAATATAATGACTGCTTGCGGTGACTTATTTTATCTGACCTTGTGTTTAATGCAAAGGTAAATTTTAATCTTGCTATTGGAAATGGGAAAGTTGTGGGGCGGTAAGTGGGGCAGATGGACCAGAGCAAGGCCCTTCATTTGTAAGGAAATTACTACTGTTTTTAGGGCTGTTATTAAATTAGGGCTTAAGTGCTGGCTTTGAATGATGGACGCCAAGGGTCCCTGTGCCTATTTGAACTGCCACCCTTTCTGCTGTGGCTGTCATTACAAATGGCAGCAGGCACAGAATGAAGCATGGGATGCTGCAGACAAGTGAGTGGCTGGAGGCCTTATCACAAAGGCCACCAGACAGCTATCAGACAAACTGGCATTTGATCATTACTACCTTGGTCCAGAGCCCAGTGTCACTAATCCAGAGGCAAATGCTTCCTATAAAACCCCCCAGGTTACCCTCATCTCCCTGGTCCTATAGAGAAAACTATTTCTAAAACAAGAGCATCCTGTTTGCCCGTCTGAACCCAGTTATTAATCCAAGATTTCAAATGTCCTATTGGTAGCTTTAAATCTTTAGCATATTTAGTTTATTTGGGGCAATGTCAAGCCATGAAAAGAAGGTGGTGTTACAAGCTGATCAGCACTATGCTTAGGTTTACAAGTTAACTGTGAGCTTCACTTGCAGGATTTGTCTTATTAACTGGGTATCCTGAGAACTAAATGGCAGAACATGTGTTTAAATGCTTGAATAACTTCATGATGATTAGAAAGATGATGATAACAATGATGATGGAGTAATGGTGGCAGATTAAATGTTTTATTCTACACCACGTTATTAATGCATGCTTAGTTCCCAAAGAGGTACTAAGGACATTATTAGCAAATGACATATTTAAAAGCACTGGCATTAACTTTTAGACAAATCCAGCAAAAACAGCTTGTAGGCTTAGAATTTTGGTTCCAACACTCTTGAACTAGCAGGCCATTTTTCCTTTATAAAGAAACAATTTCAGAGGAAATATGATATTTATGCATAATGGAATACTAATCACTCTGTATAAAGAAGATATTTATCTTTTACAACATACATGGTTTAAGGAATATTTTCTTAGTGAACTAAGCCAATCACAGACTGGCAAATACAATATACTATCCTTAATATGTTGAACTCTGAGTAATGGGTTTCATAGAGTCATTAAGTAGAGTGGTGTGACCAAGATCTGGCATTTGTGGGAATGAAGAGGTGATTTACAGTGAGTAAGGTGCTTAGTCCTGACAAGAAGAAAATATTTCCAAGGGTGATACATGTAACTAATAAATATGTATTATACATCCCACTATGACTAAAGAAATTGCTGATGTGCTCATCATAAAACTATTAAGTACTTGAGAAGCTGGGTGTGCTGATTAGCTTCACTGAATGACATTATATTAACAATTATCACATCTTAGCCTAGAGAGGTGGCTCAATGCACTCCCTGCACCAGCATGAAGGCCTGAGTTCAGATCCTAGCAATCCCTGTAACCTATAAATATATACATATATCATATTCAAAACATAATAAATATAAGTAATTAATAGATAAATGATGTACAAAGTTTGATTAAAATGAGAATCAATTAGCACAGTGCTCAATATATTTCAACATGTCTGTGATGTTTCTAAGTAGATAACTCCAATGATTTTGATATGGTTTGTCTTGAACAAATTGTACTGGACAATTAATCTCAATATGGGAATCTTTAAGGGAGAAAAGATTGTCTGCTCAGACCACCCTGGAAAGGGAATACTGCTGAACTTTTGGAATGTGTCATGTCTGGTAGTAGTGAAAGTTTCTATGGAAGCAATGTGTTCTATGGAAAAAGAAAAACCTCCTTCCTCCAGTATCTTGCTTCTACACACACACACACACACACACACACACACACACACACACACACACACACACAACATCATTACTTTTCTATGCAATATTTCCCTTTCCTCTTGTGTTTTGATATAACCAGAGTCCCACACCAGGGAGTTGTTGTCAAGTTATTTGGACATTATAGACACCAAAATCATGGCCTTTTAAGGAAGCTATGGAGAGACTACTATGAAGTTGTCAGACAACTTTGGCTGTCAGAAGAGTGTCTTGCCCTCCAGAGATTGGCTAGCAGCAACTTGGCAGGACATGTTTTTATCAGCTGTGTCCTCTGGTACATTAAGTTATTTTATGTTGGGAGTCTGTGATGCATTTTCATGGCCCCCAGTCTGTTGCCTTTATGTAAAGTGATTGTGTTTCTATTGTATGAATATAAAAATAATAGCTAATATTTTGCTGAAGTTTATATGATGTATAGTTTATATGATGTATATATATGTTTTATTTTATATAGTTTAGCCATGTAGAGTACCACAACAAAGTAGTTGATATCATTGTATTATCCCCATGTCAGAGTTAAGAAGATTTTGTCCAGGTGTTTTATGGAGTGTCCTGGAAAGAAAAAATCCATCTAAGAGCCAGAATTTATAGCCTTGTAACAGGATGCAGAGCAGGTGTCCTTAACTACTAAGAACTATACTTCAAAATATTTACATTGTCAGAAAAGTCCAAGGAAAGTCAGAATGTGATTCCTAAGATATGCACCACAATTTTTTAAGTACTGCAACAGCAAAGACACAAAGATATGTTTGTTGTTCTAACAAAACTAAGAATTGATAAATCATATCATATGGGAATAATAAACCTCTGCATCCATATGACTGGGTGGAGAATTGTTTTTATTAGAGAGGGATGCAATCCTATGGTCATTACTGTAATTATTTATTATTTATAAATGGCAAGATTCCCAAATGTGACATCCCTTGTGTTTCTACTCTTTATAGAAAAATGATTATTTACAAATAAATGTTTCATGCGTATTATTATTGCTGTTTGTTCTAGTTTTGCAAGAATTTTCAAGTAAGATGACTTATTTTTAAAAATAAACCCAATACATAAAAGTCATTTTGTATAGTTTACAAAATATATAAGAATTTTCCTAAATCTTCTGTCAAAAATAGATAAGCTATCAATAGCACAATAAAGGATCTTTATGGTTTTTACTTAGCCAATGGATAATCAAAATGGATATTTTAAAACTCAGTAGTCTTTATATACTTGTGATCTCAAAAAAGTTACACAACTCAGAAAATCTGTTTCCTCACCTGTAAAATTGGAAAACTATTGTGACTACACTCACGGTGTTGTTGGAAAGTTTAAATGTAGTGTATTAAACATTTTCTATGAGTTTAGCCCACAAGATGCTCCCCAAATTCTAGTTACCATTGTTCCATTACTACTGCTATTTTTAATTTTACCGACTCTGCTACTGTAAGGTGATATATAAGCCGTGTTTTATAGCCACAGTCACAGAGAACTTAAATTATTCCTTTAGAAAACCTATAGAAGTTACAACTGCTTTATCTTATGGTTTCATATTGAGGAACTATTGGAACTAATTTGTATGCTTGTTTAATATACGATATTTATAATCCACATTATCCATTTGGTACTCTAGATTTTAAGCAGAAATAGTAATGAAAGAGATAATAGAATGGGTTATTAACGGGGCTGGAGAGACGGCTCAGAGGGGAGGGAACTTTGGGGACTTTGTTTCCTTGTTTCCACTCCTGGAATCCTCAGAGTTGAAGGAGATAAATGTATCCAGTAAATTTTCCTTTGACCTGTATGTGTGTGAAATGAGTACACACCATTTGCATGCACACTCCAATACAAACACACACACACACACACACACACACACACACACACACACACACACACACACACACACTAAATGATTTTTTTGTTTTTATTTACAATTTTTGTCTCATTTTATGTACCATCCCCCGTTCTGCCTCCCCCTTTCTCACTACCTCCTACTCCCCCCCATCACAACCTCCATCCACTCCTCAGAGGGGTTAAGGCCTTCCTTGGATAGTCAACAAAGTTTGGCACACCAAGTTGAGGCAGGGCCTAGCCCTTCACCCTTGCATCAAAGCTGAGCAAGGCATCCCTCCATAGGCAATGGGCCCCAAAAAGCCAGTTCATGTACCAGGTATAAGTCCTGATCCCACTGCTAAACCAGTGTTTGAACACACAAGATAAGAATGTTTTGAAAGAGAAGAGTCATACAGAGAGCACTGCACCTTCAACAGGTTAGGATAGCTGAGCCCATGGAAGTGGCATGGTGTTGTTGAAAACACAAATGGAATTTTTTTTAAAGGGAAGAGAGTTTTTGATGTGCTTAATTCCATCTTAAAATCTGGGAACAATTTTACTACATTAAAACATTACTGTGCAATTAGAAAAAGTCCTAAAATCACAGTCTGTGAATGCAAGTCCACAAAACATAAACATCAGTGACTTTTGTGAGTACCTCCAGTAACAATTTTTGCTTCACATTTTATTATGTCTTAATGTGCAAGATGTTCAACAATAACATTTTTTAAAAAACTATGTAATAAAATAATATAAACTTAAGTCAATATGATCAAAATTTTCCACCCCTACAAAATGGGGATAGTAACTTATTTTTATTATAGCAGAAAAATACAATTCTGCTTGTTGCTTGTCAGCCTTAAATGTTGCTTGTAATTGTAACATCTGAACCACGGGACACAAATAAGAAAGCAAGGGAAAGCCTTGCATGAATCAGGTGCACTCAGATGCTTTAATTGCAGCACTTTCAAAGAGACATAGAGGTGATATTTTCTCATGGGTGTAATAAGAATCAACTGTGAAATGTGGTTGCCAAGAAAGCTAATTAGACTTAGACTAAATTAACAATAAAATTATCTCTAAAGCCAAAGAGATAACATTTCTCCTTGATCTGAAATGGAAAGGCAACACTGAGATTGCTGAATTTAGCTCAGAATTAGGAACTGTAAGTTCCTACTTTCAAGATTTTTGCTATCAGTTCCATAAGTAACCACCACAATAACACAATCACTTATTCCTGTTCTCTGGTCATCCATATGCACAATAGAAAAAAAAAACACCATTTTCAGATATATAGTCATTAAATATTCCCTTTTTTTCATATTGCCTTTTCATTGCATTGACTGTGTAATTATCCTTGCTATAGTTTCTTAATTTTAGTGGAATCCTACTTGCCTACTTCCCTTTTGGTACCTCAACATTTTGGAAGTCTTATCCAACAATTTATTACTGGCAAGAAGAATATTCTGGATATCCGGACCCCCCCCCCCCCCCACACACACACACACTGTGCCTTTTTCAATACATTGAATCTATTTAATGCTGATATTTGTGCATGGTGACAGAGAATAGTTCTTTTAATTCTTCTACATGCAAGTGTCTACTTATCCCAAAACCATTTATTGAAGAGAATATTCATTCTTCGCATATACAATGCTCTTGGCACCATTGTCAAATCACATTTGTTCAACTTATTTCCAGAACATTATTTTCTTCCTTACTCTTAAAGATGTCAGTTTTTATCCTAGCATTGCATTCTTTCATTTGCTGGAGATCGGTAGAATAGTTCAGAGTCAGGTAATGGAAGGGTTCCAGCTTTGTTCTGTGTGTAATATTCCTGAATATTCATGTCCATTCTTATTTTTTTTCTTTTTCTGTTTTTTGAGACAAGAGATTCTCCGAGTAGCCCTGGCTGTCCTGAAACTAGCTCTGTAGACCAAGATGGCCTCGAACTCAGAGATCCACCTGCCTCTACCTCCCAAGTGCTGGGATTAAAGCTGTGTGCCACCACTGCCAGGCTTCAAGTCTTTTCTAATTCAATTTAAGTTTAGGATTACTTTACTCTTTTTCTGTGCAAAATGTCACTGAAATGTTGATATGGAATACATTGAATCTGCAGACACTTTTGAATAGTACAAATATTTTCAAATGCTGCTTCTTCCAATCCAGGAGCACAAACTACCTTTCCATCCTGTTTTTATTTTTTTATAATTTTTATCAAGATTTTCTAATACACAAGGGCACTGAGATTTGAGTGTCATATGTTTTTATATGTCACAAAATACCATTTTAAATTTTCTTCCAATTATTTAAAAATACATGAGATATTCTTTTGCATTTAAAACAAGCTACTCATGTAACTACTTTTTAATCTATTTTATTCTTTATTCTGCATTTATGAACATAAGTTATTAGTAAAATTACTTTAGAACTACCTTTGAAAAATGTGGCATGTGCAGTTTTGTTAGAAGTATGTTCTGAGTTTTAAGTTTTAAGTGGGGCAGTATGTTAATTACTTTATAGCTTGACCAAAATAACTCAGAGATGAAGTTAGATAAGTCAGTAATAGACTGTCACTGAAAGTATTAAGCTTCCTGATTCTGGAGGTATGGAAATGTAGGGTATATTCTGAGCAATTTTTTTTAATGGCACACTGGGTAATAATTAAAAAAAGAATAACAGATTGCTTTCACATTCTAGGTATATGTTTTATGTTTTGTCTTATAATGTTATATTTTAACTCTGTTTTAACTGAATTGTGGACACAATTTCAATACTATATCTCTCTCTGATAACACCTTTAGACTTTTCTCATGGAAATAGAATATCCAAGTAAATAACATAATTTCACTAAGGACCTTAGTAGAAACCTCAAATTTGACTGACTATATTTATTCCTGCATTCGGTGGCTAATCATTACTGGGCTCCCAAAGTAATTGATGTTATGAAAAATAGGCTGACATAATTCTTTTTTGTACCCGTCAATATACTAATAAAAACATATGCTATCTATATCAGCACATAGTCAGTTGATATCAATGATTAGGCTGTAAGTTTAATAAATAATTCTTGAAAGTTTTTCTTCCACTTATAATGATCCTTAGTCTCCTCAGTTGTCTTACAGCTATAGAATGTGTGCTGCAATTGTTTCTTTCTTTAATTACTTGTCTCAATCATTATTGGATTCTTTATACAGATTAAATCTGAATTTCTGTGTTTAGTTAAAATTGTCCAAGCATTTTTCAAGGTTAAATGCCAAAGTATGTCAAACTATTAATTCTGTGTTGATATTGCTTGAATTACATAGGTAGTTGATGCTACATCAGGAGATTGATTTAATTTCTGCTGTTTCATTGCCCAGCTTTCTCTATGTTTAATGCATTTGTTACGTTTGTCTTCATTCCAGAAGAAGACGAGGAAAACTCATCAGAATGAGTGACTCACTGGTCCTCATTAAACTGATAACTTCCAGAAAGTCTTCTTTGATATCCATGTAATGAAACATTATAATCCTGAGAAACGAGTTGATCAGTGAGAAATTTGTAACTGAATACACAAACCTTCATCAATCAAAGCAAGCTAACTATATCAAGGACAAAGGGAGACAACTGGAAATCATCTTAGTCCTGACAGAGAAATAATATGTCTAGGCTATTGTGTGCCCTGTGCATGAAGAGAAAGTTCCTAAAATATTTTCTGTACTTTCTCAAATTCACATGGCCTGCACATTGACTACTTAGCTGTGTAAGCTAGAAGATATTTTGTTTTTAGAATACAAAAATCAAATCCCATGTGCTTTTGGACAAGACCATAATTTTCTTTAAAATCTTTCCATAGGGTAAATTTTCAGTTGCAAAATAATCAAAGTCCTTAAAGGATTTAAGAAAACATAGATGGGCAATAGGACACAGAAGTTTTTGTGAAGAAGTCCCAAAGGAATATATGCAGCCCATATCCATGACACACCAATACTAAGTAAGTGTAAATTTATCTTCTAGAGAGGGAGGAGGAGAGCATTTAATTTTATCTGTCTGGTGATAGAACTTCAGAAACAACCTTATAGTATTTCATAACTCCTTGTTAATAGCCTAGGCACATAATTGTCATAGCTAGTATATTTTTATTTTATCTCAATCAATATTCCTACTTGTACATCAGTCAAAAATATAAATGAACTTTTGTGTTTAATATATATTTTAAAGAAATACACATTTTTATTTTAAATGTTTGACTATAAAATTAACATTTACTCTAGAGACCATAAAAACATTGAACCCACCAAGAAGGAAAAAAAAATTGTAATTCAGATATCCATTTATTTATTTCTTATATCAAACTGTCATTGAGAAATGCAATATTGAATGTCAGTGATGCCTTTTTGATTCATATAATTTATCATTTCTTTAAGAGACAAGCTAATTTAAAAATAGCATGTTTTCTGCTTTGACCAAATGAATCAGAACATAATAGCTACTCTTTAGAGGAAACATTCACCAAGGTTTGATGGACAGCAGGGAAAGATATACAGGAACTATATTATCACAACTTATACCTAAGCTGGGGCAACATCTAGTCAGACAATGAAAATGAAGTTTCGGGTAAAGCAGGGGCCAGGAGAAGAGCTCAGGTGGACATTCTAGGAAGGCATGAGAATTCTCTGACAACTTTTGAAAGGATACCTGAAAAGCATAGCACCTTCATAATTAGAGAAGTAAATGCATACTGATCCATTGAAAAAAAGAGAAGACTAGTGAGCCTTGACCAGTGTAATGTAAAATGTGTCCTTATGTATAGTGTTTTACAAAGGATGGAAATTAAACAGGGTGTGTTAGCACAGGAATATAGTCCCAACATTGAGAATCTGTTCATAGAGGATCCACTCATTCCAGACCAGCTTATGATTCATGCTAAGGCTGTCTATGAAAGTAACAGCAACAACTGAGACACAAAAAAATTAAATCTGAGCTTTTTCTCCAATTTGAGCATACACAGAAACATGAGTGGTCCCCTACAAGAAGGCAGTAGTATTCTATTAGAACATCAACTGACCAGGTTTCAGCTGGGTGATCAGGTGTCATTACAAAAATATACAGGAAAGATTATTCACTAAAAGAAAAATAAGACAATATTTGACTCACTGTGATATACAGCATGAGTTTTTTTAAAAGAATAATGAAATGCCATTGGACATTTTAAAATAAGCAACAGTATTATAGAATATGATTGAAGAACATACCATTGGCTATGTAGTAGAGGGTGAATTATTATCATCTAACAGGGAAAGAGATAATAATATCAGATAGAAATCTGGTATAAAACTAAGGCAGGAGGTCAAGACACCCTAGACTAGTACAGAAGCAAAGATATTATGAAATAAGTTGTTAATTTACAAGGGAAATTGATCCACCCATAAGGTGAGATTGCAGTACTAGAGGGGGAGATTGATATTGAAGGTGATAACAAAAATGTTGAAGAGTTAAAATGGATGACTAGTGTAGCACCTGGCTAGATGGTTTCTTCTACCAATAGTGCCCCTACTTTAGGGACTACTTTAGAGAATACTACAAAACTGTGGGCTTAAAACAACATTTTTTTATTTTATTATTTAATTTAATTTTACATATCAGCCACGGATTCCCCTGTCCTCCCTCCTCCCATGCCCCCACTCTCTCCTCAGCCCACCCCCCATTCCCATCTTATTCAGAATTTGGTTGTATGAATCATAAGGACAAGATTTGGCTGAGTTCTATCTTGCTGGTTGCTGTTATATTCACCCATCTTAGGCCATCTGTGCCTAACTTGATGAACTTGCCATAGAAAGGCCACTATGACCAAAGTCTCTTTTCATTCAGTACGCTACTTGGATCTTATTAACATAGAATATTATAAGAATACATGGAATATTCTAAGAGCAGAAAGAGGGAAACAATCCCTATACACAAACAATTACAATCTCTGCTTGTGTCCTTCCCACTTTGGTATTATTCAGCATCCTAAGCAATCTATTAAGTATATGGTTACACATAGTTATGCATGGAAAAGAGTCACGAAGGTCCTGAAAGAGACTGTTACATTGCTGTGGGAAACTATCTATACCTTACAACAAAGAAACTGCACTAATTGGATTTTGGGGGAGAGATGGGTTAGAATTTCTTTCTAGGGGCTAAAATTTTGAACATCACTTCACTTCCTCACATTTCATTTGATACATCCATAGAGATTAAACCAGATAAGATCCAATGTCCTTTTTTCCCTAAGATTGTTTATATGAATCTATTAGTATTGTGTTTCTAGTTGTATAAACAAAAGGTCATATTGAGTCACTGTAGGTTTGAACGTATGTATGTGTCTGTGTGGTAAGTATGGGTCTGTGTATTGTGTTTTTGTGTTTTCGTGTTTGTGAATGCATGTTCATGTATGTCAAGGTACCTGTGTGGAGGTCAGAAGGCAACCTCAGATATTGGTTCTAGCCTTCCACCTCATTTGAAATATTGCCTCTAGTTTGGTGTTCACTGTATGCCAGGAAAGCAGGTCTATTAGCTTCAGAGGATGCTTGTCTAATTAACTCCTTTTCACCTTGCCATATAAGCATCTGGATTATATAAATGTGGTACCATGCCTAACTTTACATGGGTTCTTGCAAATCAAGTTTGGGTCTTCAGGTTTGTGTTTGAATGCTTTAAGGATGAGCAGTCTCACCATTGGAGAAAAGTCTCACCATTTTGAAATCAGACTGTCATAAATGGATTCTTTCTGAACAAGGAAGTGATGGGAAATAACACAATGGAAGTGGATAGTATTTATTGTGTTGAATTTTTTTCTGTTTTATTGATATGTGATTCCACAAACCAGCAGCAATTGTCCTGTTGTACATAGGCCACATAGCTCTTACATTAATGCTTGTTTGAAGAAATTAGTTATCATATATATAATCCTACCCTGGGATGTTTTCAATTAAAAAAAAAGACTAGATAAGTAGTACTGCTTAGACATGTTCCTTACTGTTCAGCAGAATTTAGGAGGTATACAAGACATGTTTTTTGGAGGAGGAGGAATGATGGCTCAGGGTATAGGAGCATTTTTGGTTCCTTCAGAAGACACAAGTTCGATTCCTAGTACCCACATGGCATCTCACAATTATCTGTAATACCAATCCCATGAGATCTAATATCTCTTTCTGGCCTCTGCAGCCACTGCACTCACATGGTACACATATATATCTGCAAAACACTCATATACATAACATAAAAATAAATCTTAAACACAGAAAAACTTTTTATAGGATGTAAGTTTCAGCTTATTGAATAATTTTTACCACATTTCTAGCTAACTTCATTTGTCTAAATCAGTATTTACTTATTGTAGGATAATAATGCCAGTTGCCAACATATTACACCACACCGTAACAATTCAGTCTACCTTGTTTAATAGGAAATTAGGAAAAAAAATCATATTATGTGATTTAAAAGCTAGAAGGAAGGAGGAATATCACCATGTTCAAACTACTGTTTCATTGGAAAGAGAATAACATCCGAACTTATAGAAATGCCTTATTTGGGGCAGACTAGGAAGGCTGAATAAATTGTCACCTACATCTCATTTCAGCAGCAATAAAAGAACAAGCCAAGCTTGGGCCACATTGCTTCCCATTGAGGTAGAGATCAATTCTGTGTAACAGGCAAGACCAAGACGTTACAGAGAGGTAGCACTGCAGCAAGGCCACTGAACATAACCTGGCAGTCGTATCATGCACCAATTGTCCTTGCAACTACAAATGTGCGCCCCAAACTCCAAATTAGGATTATTTTTTAACCTCCTTTGTTCCTATACCAAATGAAAGGGATGTTTTTCTACTTCCAATGATTTTTATGTAAACTAGCATTTAGAAAACAAACATCTGGGCCGGGCGGTGGTGGCGCACGCCTTTAATCCCAGCACTCGGGAGGCAGAGCCAGGCGGATCTCTGTGAGTTCGAGGCCAGCCTGGGCTACCAAGTGAGTACCAGGAAAGGCGCAAAGCTACACAGAGAAACCCTGTCTCGAAAAAAACAAAACAAAAAAAAAAACAAACAAAAAAAAGAAAACAAACATCTGGTTTTGAACTCAAGCTCTAAATGTTCCTCAAAGAATGCTGGTTATTTATTTTCATGTGCTGAAGTATCTCTTTAGAGGTGTGTTAGGAGGAGGATAGACAGAAATCAAAAGTGGTAGTATCTATTTTTCTATTTTGATGAAATACTTTATGCTCCCAATTTGACAATTGTTCAAGTGAAACTGTAGACTATCTCTGTGAATCTATTGGGAAAAATGAATGGTTGGAGTTAAGACGGGCATTCTAGTCACAGGTTTTAGTTTCTGTTCATAAAATGAGAATTGGAAGGGGATCAAATAATTTTTTTTAATATTTTTATTTTATAATTAACTTAATTTCACATATCATCCATGGATTCCCCTGTCCTCCCTCCTCCCACCCCCCAGCCCTCCCCCCCAACCCACCCCCCATTCCTACTTCCTCCTTTAAACATCCTTGTCACTCCTTTTGCTCTGTTTCTGAACACTGGAGATGGTGACATGAATGTCCAATTTACTGGATGATGAAGACATGGACTCTGGCCTTAGAAACATTGTGTATGGTTACAGCATTCTCCTTGCACTTGGGAACTCCCAGCAGGTGCAGTTGCCCAAATAGGACCTTCAAAAGAGTGAGAAACCTATGTCTTTCAGTTTTCCATTGAAAGAGTGATTATGGAGCATGGTCATAGTCAGGGAAGCTGTTGGCAGTTGAGGACTGTTAGGGGAGAGGAAGTCGTTGTCTTCAGTAATGTAGTCACTGTTGAGTTGTTCAAACTCCAAGTGTTGTTTCACACTAAGCCCATGAGTGTTGCACTGATTATACCCAGTGGGTCATAAGGCCAGAATGAAAACCAAACAAACAAACAAACAAAAGAAATGAAGGTCAGGCCTTTATCTTAGCCTTAGAAAGAGGAGAATAAGAGTGCATGGAGGGCCTGGCAGCAGTGCACACCTTTAATCCCAGCACTCAGGAGGCAAAGCCAGGCAGATCTCTGTGAGTTCAAGGCCAGCCTGGTCTACAGAGCAAGATCCAGGACAGGCACCAAAACTATACAGAGAAACCCCATCTCGACAAAAACCAAAAAAAAAAAAAAAAAAAAAAAAAAGAGTAGGTGGAGGGATGAGTGTGTTATAAAAATGTATTAAAATATTAAATTGTTAAAAGTTTTAAAATTATAAAAGCTTAAAATCCAAATTAAAAATTCAAAACTATCACATGATCTAAATAATATGAAACTTTTTTTTTTCTGAAATTACCTACAACAAATGTTTTTACCCCAGCACTCAGGAAGTTCTGTGGTAGCACCTTTTGCTTACATTAGCACACAGAGGAAAGTGTATAAGGAAGCTGCTTACCAATGAAATCCTGAAATGTAATGCACTTTTATTTTGGATGTGTATCCAAACCTTCTTTCTGTTCAGTGTTCTTTTCTCAATATTTGTCTAAAGTTTCAAAAAAGTATTGAAACTCTACCAACTATTGTTTAAATGTTTCCATTTCATTCTGCTTCAGTCTCCAAACATTTTTTTCACATTTTCTGAAGCTCATTTCCTTCTTCTCTGAAGGCCACAAAGATGTAGCTATTTTTTTCACACACAGCCTGCCAAGATAACAAAACAAACCCCAAAGAGAAATAAATGCCCAAACACACACAACAAAAACTTAAATTTTTGTCTGTTGTCTGTATTGAATTGTCATACTGTGAACATGCACACAGCAGCCTCATATACTAAGGATACCACAAACCCTTTTCATTTCACTATTTTCCCACTTGCTACCAGATAGGATTCAGACAGTATGCTCTGGAGGGCAAAGCACACCATGTGAAACATTCCTCAGTTAGAAGAAATACCCCGACCATCTTGCTTTAGATTTGATGTGTTACCAATTCTTGAGAGTTTCATTTCAATTACATTACTGGGCAAGCAGAATGAATTGACAGAGAAAGCAATCAACACATGATTCACCCACTGGAAGCGCTCATACAGAATGGTGGCTGCTTCTGTCAACACAATCAATTACCAAAGGTACTCACTCAGAATGTGAGTGATAGCCTGGACAAGTCACATGGTTCCAAGGACCACATCCTGCATACCCATTAGTGGATTTATATTTGACACAGAGTGACAGACTGCTTTGTCAATGTCCCATTCCAGGTGAATGCCCTGCCTGCATTGTGTTCTCAAAGAAGATACAACTGCTTGTGTTAAAATAAGAGCTTGGTGGTGGTGGTGTGTGTGTGTGTGTGTGTGTGAAAGAAAGAGAGATAGAGAGACCTGGAGATTTCCAGAAAGGAAGAGACTTATTGATTTTATAATGATACCAGCCTACCAAAAACACATCAGGAAAACTTTTCTTTTCTCCAAACTAATTTAATCTAATCTTTCCCACCATATGGATTGCGTACTGTGCTAGAGAATGTGTGCTAAAAAGACAAACCCGACTCAGACTGCTATGAGATCATTGATCCTCAGTTTGAAAATAGCATACACTCAGTTACTCTTTTAACAAATATTTATTGCTATAGGCAGGTGCTCCTTTCTAAGTAATGGGCTAAAAAATTTAAACTAGATATATATGATATGTATCCTCATGGAATGAATATATAGTTTGGTAAAATAGGAATCAAACTGAGAAACAAGAACTGCTATAGTATGGAACAGAGAGAGGGTAGGATGTCAGAGTTCTCTTCCAGAATTTGGAAGCAATGATAATTGTAGGAAGTAGTGACTGTTAAACTAATTCTCAAACTGTAACTATTAGTTAGTTAGAGAAACTGGACAGTAATGCTTCCTCCTCATATTTCAGTTAAGAAGATAATAGAAAACAGTAGATGGCTTTATGTGTTTCAGACATTTAGAATGTCTGTAGGTTTGTCAGTATTATGTAGTGGGTATTGAGAAGACTATAGCAAATTTTTGTGCTGAAGATGTAAACAGAGACTGGTCTCAATTAGTACAGCAGCAGACTTTTGCCCAGTGAGTACTGACAGAAAAATAAAGGTTAATTTATGGTATTACCTCATTGGATGAGGTACAATAAACTCTAGTAAAAGTTCTTGTGACAGATAAAGATTATGAATGATATAGAGATGATATAGACAAATACACATACACTCTGAATATGTTATCATCTTAAGGTAACTAAAAAAACATAAAGGTAGAGGTGAACAGCTAGTTAAAGCTCTTGATGAAATATTTATAGAAAATGTGACTTTAATTTTAATGTGCATCTTCCTCTGTTTTGGGCATTGAGTGATATTGCATCATAAGCCACAGCTACACCCCTGCAATGGGGAAATCTCACTCATGCTCTGGATGGTTAATGTGGTCTACTTGGTGGAAGTATTCTTCTTAACATATTCTCCTGATTCTGATATAGTCTAAAGGTCTTCATTGGATTCATTTTCTCCATGTTACAGGGAGCAGAGGAGAAATCTCAAAAGTCCCAAAGGGGTGAAGAAAGATTCGGCAGTTGAAGAAAGGAATTTATTGATGATAAGGAAACACATACATGTAACAGGCACACAGAAAAAAAGACCTTCTGCAAAGCAGAAAGGGGATTCAAAAATATCCATCTCTTTTGGAAAACTGGGACTTTCTTCCCCTAAATTAGGATTAGTCTGTTTGAAGAAAGCTTGATTGGCCCATACCTTTGTGTGGCATGTCCTGAGCAAGTCTTAAACTTGTTTAGTTTGTCCATCATCAGGGAGCCTACTGGTTGGAGACAAAACTTTAAAAACTCTGTTTCATGCTGCCTGGCTTTTCTCTCCAGTCAAGGGGGTGAGGAAGAAGCTGGAAATTTGCTACCATTATTAAATAACCATGGTCCCTGTCACTGTCTGTCTGCCTACCATGGAGTGTGCATGACTCCTAGTTTCTCAAAACTATTAAATAATTTGAGTGAGGACAATAGCTCATTTCATCATTATGATGATGGGAGGGTGGCCTGAAAGAGCAAAAATTGAGACATAACTTTCTTCTGCAAAAATAATCAAATTAGAAATCAGTGGTTTACACAGCCATAAAATGTTCATTTATATCAATATTGAATAAAGCAGAATACAGAATCAATTTGAAATAAGAAAAAAAAAACTGTCAATATGTTAGCCAGTGAATTTTCATTTCTAAATACATCATTTAAGGTTTATTTATTTGTCTAACAGTTATCTATTAAGAATTCTCATCAAAGCTAACAATATCAACAATAAAATTTTATTAAGCCCTGATATGTACCACACTGCTGTACAGTAGTAATCTAGGCACAGAACTCATGGGGCTTTCACTTGGGTGGCTAAAACTGATAATTCAACCAATAATATTTTGTCAGTTCATGGTGTGTACCAAAAATATAACAAAATAATATTTCACAGGATCACTTACACTTGTCTGAATAATCCTTATTCCGAGTATTTGTATATTTTTATGTAATTAAATTTTTAGCATACTAATTTTCATATCAGTAAATCATCTCATCTCCCTTTCCCAATAGTGACATCTTTCTGAGAGGATGCTTCTACAGACATGTTATCATCAATCCCTAATCTAGAGTTTTATCATTGTTAGAAGAATTGTCTTGTAAAAATTCACATGCTATCTGTTGTGCTGACTTAGGTTATGCCAACTTGATACATGCTCAAGTCATTAGAGAAGAGAGAGTCTCCACTGAGGAAATTTCTACATAAGATTTGACTGGAAACAGGCTTGTTTATTAATAAACAGGGTATTTTATTAATTAGTGATAGATGGGGGAGGACCTGCCCCATTGCATGTGGTACCATTCCCAAGTTAGTGGTCCTGGTTTCTATAAGAAAGCAGGCTGAGCAAACCATGAGGAGCAAGCCAGTAAGTAACACTCCTCCATGGCCTGTGATTAGCTCCTGCTTCTAGGCCCCTACCATGTTTGAGTTCCTGTTCTGACTTCCTTCAAAAATAGACTGTGATATGAAAGTGTAAGACAAATGAATCCAAAAGAATTCTTTCCTTACCAACTTGCTTTTGGTCATGGTGTTTTGTCATAGCACCAGACAGCCCTAACCAAGATGTCTATTTTGCCACATATAAGTATTCTCATAACAAGTATCATTATAGTAAAATCTATGTACATATCTTATTTATTACAGGAGTTTAGTTTCCAAAGAAAAAATACAGTTATTAGTGTCTCTTAATATATAATGGAAATTATATTCAAGAAAATGTTTTTCCTCTTGGAACTATATGGAAGTGCTTACTTCCTAGACCTGGTGTGTGTGTGTGTGTGTGTGTGTGTGTGTGTGTGTGTGTGTGTGTGTGTGTGTATGCGCGTGCGCACTCACGTGCTTCTGTGCACATGCCACAAGAATGTGGAAGTCAGATGGTAACTAGCAAGAAGCAGTTCTCTCCTTCTACCCAGTGGTTCTTAGGAATAGAAGACATGCCCACAGACTTGGTGACAAGATACATAATAGGTTGAACCATCTCAACAGCCATATATTATAGTTACAAGTGAAATTTCAAAAATTTGATGTGACTTGCCTGACGTTCCCACCTGCTGCACCTTTCACTGTCTGGCTTATGTCTGTTACCAAGAGGCTGATAGACATCATCTGAACATAGATGAAGCCAGACACAACTGCCTTCACTGAAATGGGATCAGTGTTGCTCCCATTTTTTTCTTTGTGTTCGTAGTTCCCATGTGCAAGGCATGCTGTGTAGCACCGACTACACTCTTACCCTAACTTCCAGCTTCCCAACTTCTCTTTTCAATGCACAGACACAAAACACATATCTTATTTCAGTTATTGTTTAGTCACCGTGGAGAGATGATGGCAGTGCACAAAACTTCCATTACCTGAGTATATAAATTTCAGTCTCTTGGTTCTTAAAAAAACTTTTTAAAACAGCAGAATACTTTTAGTTTCTTTCCTTAACTTCCAAATTGATATCTAGGATGACTGCCAATGATATTATATCATCCCATATGTTTTGCTTAATTACACTATTTCCTGAATTCAATTTTTGAAGTTAAAATTCTTCTCCACCTTGTCATCAAAACATTATGAACACTCTTTGTCACACTGAGATTAGAAGATAAAACATCTTTTAAAATTTTATCTAATTGAAATCTTTCCAGAACTTTGGGAAGAGAATGATTCAACACCATGATCATTTAAATCCATGTTGCAAATCACAAAATATCAGAATCTTATGGTACATAGAACTGAGTTAATTTTAATAGGCCACCCCAAAAAAAGGTTTAGATGTCTTTTCAATTTGAAGTATATTTCCAATTTATAGTATGTTAAGACTCAAGTTATTTTCTCTAATAAATTGGTCTTGCTTTTATATATTGTTCACATATCAATATAAGAATAACATCTGCATCATTTTAATACCTGTATTATAGAGAACATTAAGATGCATCATAACTCATACAGTATGCTCTCTAGGGAACCCTATATTTTTTTATTTTTATATCTTCAACAAATTGTAAATGATCTTAAGGTCACTGGAGTGTGTTTGCATATCTTTAAAATCATTTTCTAGATGGCAATTGAAAGAATTGCCAACAAAGAATCATGTCACAGTTTCCCTTTCAGTTTGACTCTACTGTCTTTTATCCTTTAAATCTATAAAATGAACACCATCAACATTCCCAAGTTGCAAATTTGCAAAATGATTTTGATTTTACTAATTTGTTTCTTCTTTAAAAATCTCATATTTTCTCTAGCATTTTGGTATAAAAACTACTTCCCTGTTTATAAGATCCCTGTAATTCCTCTCCATCACTCCATCTCACCCACTACCCTCTTTCTATTTGCACAACTCTAGGAACATCTTAGAAAATAGAGCAAGGACAGTTGCAGTGTAAACAAATCTTTACTTAAATATTGAAGTAAAGGAGATAGTACCTACCAGCGGAACAATGAGTCTGAAATTTCTTAGCAGTAAAGTGTAAGCAAAAAGAAAGTAAGAGAAAAGAAATAAAACTGAGATTAAACAAATTTCTCAGCAATTTCACGACTAAAGATTCTTGAAAGTGAATGTTTTAATCGATGGGGTAAATGGGTACAGTAATCGTCACAATTCTTATCCTGTAATAAAACCAATTCCTGAATGGCTCAGCATGTTGAAAATGAGAGAGTCCTTAAACACTGTGTGAATAAAAACTGCTTCTAGCATAACTTGACATAAGACACTTATCTCTGTGTGCTAAAAGCAAGCAGACAAAATATCTCAGTGCAAGTCCAAGAAATCCACATTTTCATAAATGTTTCAGACAATTATTAATCATTTGAAAATCACAAACAAGACTCTAGACTACAATTTCCAGATCACCCAACCTGAAAAGAGTTATGTGACATTCTAAAGGGTATAAACCTCTATGATCTGTTAAAGGTCCATAGCAGATCTTTGATACACAATAAATTGACAATTCTTTTCATTTCCCCTTTCTTTTCCCTTCTTCTCGTCCTCCTCTTCCTCCTCCTAACCCTCTTCCTCCACCTCTTCTTGAGGCAGGAATTTTTGTAGTATAAATTGATTTCCTGATCTTCCTGCCTCTACCTCCCAAGTCTCAGTTGAACTTTTGATAATTCTATAATGAATATACAGTTATGATTTCTTGGATTTTATATCTAACTCCAGTTTTTTTCTAATTTCTCTGATTATAAGAGTTATCAGTGTGAATCAAAACCTCTGGTATAGGATCTGGCACCAAGAAGACCCCATGAACCTACTCAGAGAAATGACGTGCCTAAGGCAGTCTCTGCACCAGGGGACCTCATAGGTTCATACTTTAGTGTCACAGTTTCTACCACTAATTCTACACAAGGACTGTGGAAGGTTGTGCATAGGAAGTATTATGCACAGGAAAGATAGTATGCAGGGTAAGGTGTTTGAATTTCACATAGACAGAATCCCCATCTAGACACATTTTACTACTTAGTATGCATCAGTAATAAAAAGCATGCTGATCTAGTGCTCTTTGAATTCATGTGTGATTTATTCATTTATCTTATAGCACTATATACTTGCAATAATTATAAGAGAAAAAAAGAAATTTATCTCTTTAGTGTGTAAGAGCTGAATAATTAATAAAGGGTTAAAACTACCATTGAGGCAATCAAGGTTGATGGGGGATATATTAATAAACATTCAGCATGGAATTGCATGTCCCCAGATCACAACTTCATAGGCATATGCTGATTTGACTTCTGGATAATAGCAAACCATGATTGAAAAGATGAAACATGCCCAAAGCATAATACATCTTTCCTTTCCTCCACTTCTCTCACACTTTCTTCCATATCTTTCTTCTGTTTCATGTCTTTTCCACTACTGTATGTAACTCATTCACAAATCAAGGGGGTTGTCTATGAATCATAGAGCATCTTTGGAACTGTTAGTTTTGGTAGCCAGATCCAGGTTTAAGATAGATCAAGGAGGTCACAGTGGAAGTTAGTCCATTTGGTTGTTTTATCTGAAACTATCGAAGAAAGACTCTAGAAATCTGAAGTCTGCTTTAGAATGACTGCTTAAGAAAGCCTCAGTGTATTTACCAATTTGATTACTAGGTAGGTCAGTTCAGTCACCCACACTGCTGTTGCTAGTAGTCTAATCTGGGGTCATTCTTTTGGATTCCTGGGAATTTCCCTAGCACCAGGTTTCTCCCTTACCCCATAATGTCTCCCTTTATAAGTTATCTCATTCATTGCTCTCCAACTCCATCCCTCCCCCAGCTCGACCATTCTGTTCCCTTATGTTCTCATCCCCCCATCCACTAACCTCTACTGCCTGGCCCCCTCATCTCCAGTTTACTCATCAGGATCTCCAATTTTCCCCTTCCCAAGGTGATCCATCCATATATCCATTTCAGAGTCTTCCTTGTTTCCCAGCTTCTCTGGAGTTGTGGGTTGTAATCTGATTATCCTTTGTTTTACATCTAGTATCCACTTATGAATGGTTACATACCATGTTTGCATTTCTGAGTCTGGGTTACCTCACTCAGGATGATATTTTCTAATTTCATCCATTTGCCTGAAAATTTCATGATGTCATTGTTTTTTTTACAGCTGAGTAAAACTCCACTTTGTATATGTAGCACATTTTCTTTATCCATTCGTTGATTGAGGGATATCTAGGTTGCTTCCAGGTTCTGGCTATTAAGACTAATTCTGCTATAAACATAGTTGAGCAAGTGTCCTTGTGGTATGCTTGACTATCCCTTGGGTATATGCCCAAGAGTGGTATCATTGGGTCTTGAAATAGATTGATTCCCAATTTTCTGAGAAACCACCATACTGATTTCCAAAGTGGCTGTACAAGTTTACACTCCCTCCAACAGTGGAGGAGTGTTCCCCTTGATTCACATCCTCTCCAACATAAGCTGTCACCAGTGTTTTTGATCTTAGCCATTCTGACAGGCATAAGATGGTATCTCAGAGTCATTTTGATTTGCATTTCCCTAGCTGTCATGACAGAGGCTTCATCCAGTAACTGATGGAAGCAGATGCAGAAATCCACAACCATAAATGAAGCCAAGCTCTAGGAGTCCAGGGGAAAAGAGGGAAGACAGATTACATGAATAAGGGGGGTCAAGATCATGATGGGGAAAACTACATAGACAACTGAACCAAGTTCAAAGGAACTCACGAAATTTAGACCGCCAGTTGTGGAACCTGAATGAGACTGGACTAGACTATCTGCATAAGGGGGACAGCTGTGTAGTTGGGTCTGTTTGAGGGGCCCCTGGCAGTGTGATCAGGATCTATGCCTGGATCATGAGCCGGCTTTCTGGATCCCATTACCTATGGTCAGACACCTTGATCACCCCTTATAAAGAGAGGAGGGGCTTGGTCCTGCCTCAACTGAATGTACCAGGCTTAGCTGTCCCTCCATGGGAGAACTTACCTTGTTGGAGGACGGGATTGGGAAGACTAGGGGAGATTTGGAGAAGAGATGATAGGAGGAATGAGAGGGGTTAAGCCACAGCCAATCTGTGGTTGGTATGTAAAATTAATAAAAAAAAATTAAAAAGAAAGCCTCAGTGACAGAGAAAAATGAGCAAGTGACTCTCGAAAGGAGGATTTATCCCTTATTGCACCAGGTCTTCAGTTAAAAGCCATCTCATTAGTCCTGGCTCCTAGAAAATAATTCTCCAGTGAAGATTAGTGGCTTGCCCCATTCCCTTAGGAAGAAAAAGGTTATTTTGCCAGAAAGATTCATTATCTGGACAAAAAACCAAGAGAGACGCGTTAGCCATGTAGCCAACTGGGGTGTGAAAAGGCAGTCAGTTTTCTAACTCTTTTTTTTTCCTCATAGTCTTCCTATTTTCACAACTCCCAGAATCCTACATTAAAGATGCCTAGAGTCATCTCACTGCTCTCGGAACATGTTCCTACCTGGGAATTCCCAGCCCACCCCTTACTGACTCCCTCTCCATACTTTATTCTTTTCACTCCTATCCACAGTCTTTTCAATCTGTTCTACTTCTATCCTCTCAAACTCCTGTCTTGCCTACTGCTGAACATTTTAGAGAGAAAAAAATGGGTCTCTGATTCAGCCTTTCTTAAAGCCATGTTTGAACCTCCTCAATACTGCTATGTGTCTGTGCAGAAACACAATTCTTTTTCAATCCCCTAAGTCACCTGAAGAGTATGCAATCAAATCATGAGTAAGGTCCTTCTTTAAAGATAGTTTAATCTGAGAGAGAGGAGGCACTGTCCTGATCTGATTTAATTCTGATAGTTTGTGACGAGTACAACATATAATTCATTAAATGGTCACTTTTCCCTGTCATTTTAATCAACTTTGCAATCCTATTTACACTAGGGTTATGATGTTACTCTTCGAGTCTCGGCTTCTACTCTGGAGGTTCAGAGTCAGTGTCCACATATTTTGAAATTTAAATATTCTGTTTTCCTGTGTGGTGACTTAGTATCTTTCTTTTATCCAAGGAACTATTACGTGGGTATGTTGCTGTATTTTCCCTGGTTCATATACTGTCTATTAAATCATCCATTCCAAAAAGAAGCAGAGCTGAAAGATTTGTAGTGCAATCAAAATAGAGCACATTCTTAATGTGTCAATATTCATTTCCAGTCCTGTATAAATCTTCAACTTCTCTTAAGAAATCTATTTTTCTTACCTGGATATTTTAAAGAAAAAAGTCATCAAATTAAGTATCTAAATTTCACCTAAACTGATTGTAATGGAATTATTTAGTTCCAGACAAGCATCAAACATAGCATATGATCTGAAAGGTAGCGAAGCATCCATCATCTTCTATGTAGATCGATGCTTTCACTTATCCCTGGTATAGACCCATTCCTATTGAAGTGACTGTGTATAGCAGCTAAGGGGGCTGTGAGCCTACAAGAGTAGTCTAAAGGGTTCTTTGTGTTACTTTGTTTTTCATGACTTGTCTGTCTCACAAGGCTGTATGCTTCCTAATGCCATGTTTTTCCTCTTTTGTTATTCACTCATATGCACACATGCACAACACACACACACACACACACACACACACACACACACACACACACACACCATCAGACACACATATACATTTAATCAAGTAGTTAATAATCTGTAGTAGATACCTCATTAGTATCTCATTTTTTTTTTTGATGGTTACATTCTCCAGGACAAGAGCTAAGCATTGTTTCTTTATCCAGCATGGAACACAGTGTAATATTTTATGAGCAATTGACAAATACTTTTTGACTTAGAATTGGCTTGGAAGATGGTCACCATTTGGGTGTTGATCCCTAGTGTAGCTGGGGTTATCTCCTGGTCCTGCCTGGCCCACGGTCAGGACAAATCTCTCTCACCTGCCAATCCCGCAGCTTGCGTCCTCCTGTTTCTCAGATAATATTATATCCTTCTGAGGTCTTTGATGTAGTTGAAGACTAGATAGTTACAATTTTCTTAGTCATGATAAAAGACAAGTGAGATATGAAACCTTAGACTCACAAATATAGGATAGATAGAATATCTTTTTTAATTTTGCCAAATACAAATAGACTAGGTATTATAACTGTAATTCTTGCTTGATAACTGTTTTTGCTGTATGTAATTTTACTATGTGAAAGTTAAAACCTTCCTTTTTGCAAAAAATAAAAGGGAAAGTGCTATGGATGATTGATTGATGAATGAAGTGCTGACTGACCAGTAGCCAGACAGGAAGTATAGGCGGGACAAAGAGAAAGGAGAATGTTGGGAACAGGAAGGCTGAGTGAGAGAGACTCTGTAAGGTGCTTCCATGACAAGCATGATTTTAAGATACCAGTAAGCCACGAGCCATGTGGCAACTTACAGATTAATAGAAATGGGTTAATTTAAGATATGAACTAGATAGCAAGAAGCCTGCCATGGCCATATAGTTTATAAGTAATATAAGCTTCTGAATGATTATTTTATAAGTAGGCTGTGGGACTGCAGGGGCTTGGTGGGATCCCGAGAGAAACTCTCCAGCTACACCCTAGTAAAACGGGACACAAGGTAAGTATTAAACAAAAGATAGCTTTTGTCGAATTTGTTTTTGTTTACTATTTTGAAGAACAAATAATCTACATATAATTCCTTTTTGTTTGCTAGTAATTTTAAATATTCTAAATTTATGTTAACTCTTAAAAGTAAGTATAATGAGAACTGTAAGAAATTATTTCTTTAATATTTTAATGTATTTTTAATTGAAATAAAATTGAGCCGGGCGGTGGTGGCGCACACCTTTAATCCCAGCACTCGGGAGGCAGAGCCAGGTGGATCTCTGTGAGTTCGAGGCCAGCCTGGGCTACCAAGTGAGTTCCAGGAAAGGCGCAAAGCTACACAGAGAAACCCTGTCTCGAAAAACAAAAAAGAACAAAAACAAAAACAAAAATTGATTCACTTTACTCGCTGCCTTTCCTCCTTCCAGCCATTCTCAGTTTCCCTCTCTCCAACCCCTTCCATGCTTTCCCCAGTCTCTGGTTGATAGCCTCACTTTCTTTCTCTGTCTTTATTACTGTTGCATACATACATGTATATATATGCATAAACATATGAATACAATCTGCTGAGTCTGTTTTATTTATTTTTTGTTTAGTTTTTCTATTTTGGTTTTTTTTTCCATATGTCTTTGAGTGTGTGTGTGTGTGTGTGTGTGTATGTGTGTGTGTGTGTGTAGCTTCAAGACTGTTCATTCATCCTTTGACAACCAATAAGGGGGCCCAACCCTGGGAGAGGTTAATTCTTGTTGTAATAGTGATGAGTTGTCTGTGGTTCTTTGTCTAAGAATGAGACTTTGCTAAATTTTCCTCTTTTTCCTTAATTTCTCCATTAATACTGTCATTGTTGCAGCCTTGTTTATGCAGCTGTTTTTATGAGAGACTAGTTCCCAGCAGACTTCCCTGCATTCTGACTCTTTCAATGATGTTCCTTGAGTCATAGATGCTGAAGCTGTGGCGTGGTGGTGTTTTGGTGCTGGGATTCCCCTTGATCTATGGATCTCTGCATTGTGTGCAGTTTTGTTTTTCCCTGATAGTTTTCATTTACAGTAAAAAGAGGTTTCTTTGATGAAGGATGGTAACAATACTCATCTGTGTATATAAGAATAAGAAAATTCAGAATAAAATACAATATTATGCTGTTCTAACAAACTGGCAGTAATACACTCTTTCCTAAGGTCCATCCATGACTTTATTAGCCCAGGAAAGCTGGCTAGGCTTCTAGTAGCAAGCATGATTTCCCTCCTGTTGAGTGGGCCTGAAATCAAGCTAGACAGATACTGTTTGTCACAGACACGTGAGTGTCACTTCTTACACCTTTATGTACATATTGCTAATCTGGAAATTGTTGTGATACATAGATATTTAAGCAGAATAGCACCATTTAACTTCTTCTATCCCTTGGCATCTTTCCTTGTATTTCCTGAATATCTGAAAGCTAGACTTTCAGGTAAGGAAGAGGCTTCTAAGTCTTGCTTCCTAAGCGTAGACTGTTTTCAACAACAGAAAACTGCCCTCAATCCTATGAGACAAACAAGAGCTACACAATATATATTGTTTGGGGAATCCCTTGGACTATCCTGACCAACCATGAAAAATTTCTCATTTGAAACTGGGGTTTTTGTTAGCTTATGGGTCCTGTGAAAAGAACTGTCAATCAATTATCTCATCTTGCTTTAATATATGCATATATATATATATATATATATATATATATATATATATATATATCATATGATTTTGGGTAAACATAAACAAAAATAATGAATCTTCAAGCCTTTATCATTTATGAAACCTGGATCCTGCTATTACCTTTTAAACTTCCGTTGGTCGTTTCTGTGGTTCCTTTATAATTTTCTGGTTTCTCCTGTCATTTTGTGTTGTATACTCACATGTGAGGATTTGGAGGTGAAAAACACAGATGAGAGAGAACAGGTGCTGTTTGTCTTTCTGGGTCTGGGTTACCTCACTCAATACAATCTTTTCTAGTTCGTTCCATTTACCTGCAAATTTCATGATTTCATTTTACTTTACAGCTGAATAGTATTCCATCATGTATATGAGTCGCATTTTCATTTTCTATTCATCTCTTGAAGGATGTTTAGGTTATTTTCATTCCCTGGCTATTGTGACTAGAACAGCAATAAACTAATCAAGTATCTGTGGAGTTGAGGAGGATGCCAAAGAGTAGTATAGCTGGGTCATATAGCAGATTTAGTTTTAGTTTTTTGAGGATTTTCCATACTTATTTCCAGAATGGCTGCAGCAATTTGTATTCTCCCCAACAGTGAATGAGGGTTCCTCTTTTGCCATAACCTCACCAACATTTGTTGGCAATTAATTTGTTAATCATAGCCGTTCTGATTTGGTGAAATAAAATCTCAAAATTGTTTTTGCTTGCATTTTATTAATTGCTAAAGATGATGAACACCTTTTGAGGTATTTATTAATCATTTTATTTCTACTGAGAACTCTCCATTTAGATCCCCAGCTCATTCCTTTGACAAAATTTAACACGCTTTTTTGATGAAATCTCTATAAGGAATAGGAGTGGAGGGGACATGCATCAACATAATGAGGCCTATATATGACAAAATGCCAATATTATAATACATGGAGGAAAAGTCTCAACAATCCCATGAATAGAAGGACCAAGACAGGGCTGTCCACTACCCTCATCTTTTTCAGTATAGTACTGGAAGCACTAGGTGGAGCCAACTGTCAGGAGAAAGAAATTTAATATATACAAATAGGAAAATAAGACAAATTAGATGTATTTGCAGATGGTATAATATATAAAAGTAAGCTATTGAAAACTTTTCATTAAGAAACTTTCAGAAACAACAATTTAATCAAAATAGCGAAGTACAAAATTAATTTACAAAAATCAATAGCCTTTCTCTTCACCACCAACAAACACACTGAGAATGATGTTGTGGGCATGCTCCCATTTACAATTGCATCAAAGATAGTCAATTATTTTGTAATATACCTAAACAAGGATGGAGGTGACTTCTACAATGAAAGCTTCAGATCTCTGAAATAGAAAATTGAAAAATACACTAAAAAATAAAAGACATTCTATGTTCATGGATCAGTAGAATTAATATTGTTGAAAATGGCCACCATACCTAAAGCAATTTATGGATCCAATGAAATCCTAATGAAAGTACTGACAGCATTCTTCACAGAAATTAAAAAAAAAATCCTAATTTCATATTGAATGGGAAAATATCCTGGGAATCTAAAGCAATTTTGAACATAAAGAATACTTGAGGAATTACTATTCCAGACTGCAAGGTATATTATAGCACTATAACAATAAAAATAATGTGGTACTGGCACAAAATAGACAGAACAATGGAATAACGTAGAAGACCTGATCATGAATAGTCATAGCTAAGCAATGTGATATTTGATAAAGAGACAAAAACCATACACTGAAGGAAAGATACAATCCTCAACAAACTGTACTGAGAAAACAAGTAGAAGACTGAAACTGACTAATAAAATTGAATAATGAAATATCTGTCTAATGGTTTGAAAACTCAATCCAAGTGAATCAAAGATTTCACAAAAACACCCAGAACAAAATATAAATAGTATCCTACAAGATAAAAGTGTAGAAAGGACTTCCTGAAAATTTATCAAGAAATTAAGGCTAACAGTTGACAACTGGGAACTCATAAAACTAAAAAGCTTCTTTGGTACAGCTAAGGAAACAACCGAATAAGTGAAGAAGAAACTCACAGAATGGGGTTTCCCTATCTTTTCAAAAATCAAATCATTTTTAAAGCTGTATAATGATCTTTAATTTTAAAGAAAATGTGACTATTCATTACCAAAGTTAATAGGAGGCCCCCAGTGATAGCTTCTTTCATTTGCACATATATTCTCCACTGTATGGTTTTCCCTCATGCTGCTGTTTATATTCAGTCTATGTTTTAATAGGCAACTTGATCACCTTCCAAATTGTGGCAAGTATAAATAAAACTACTATCAATATTCATAAACAGGTTTGAATTTATCCTTTAATTTTACTCATCTGAGTATTTTATTCATTGATTCATTATTTTAGTATTTTTTTAAGATATATTAAGTGGTGATACATTTTGAAACTTCAAACACAGAGTTTAAAAGCTAGTTTATTATCTCACCTCATGGTCCTTGGAATTTTCCTTTTGTCTCAATTCCCTAACCTCCTCTCTGAGTAGAAATTGCAATAGTATATTAGTAAGGCGAAAAAGAGATAAAAAATATAAAAAGAGATAAAATATATAAAGTGCTTAAAGCAACAATTAATAAAAGTGTTGCATTATTTTAAGAATCACTATGTGCTATAAATCTTTCTATATCAATCTGTACATGTAAGTGAGGTTGATAGTACCAACCTGGTGAGCTTCCATAATAAGCTAAGCTTGCCATCTGTACATACTTTCTCAACAACTATTTATGGTTTGTTAATATGAGGTAGTTGAGCTTAATATGAATGGTTAAAGACCATATCCAGATGTTATAAAGGATATTATTCCCATGTTGCACAGGGAAGTCCAGTGATTGCTTGGGGATACTTACAAACTGGCATTTGTCTTATGAGGAGGAGTGCTACCATCATGTACTTAGTTCAGACTAAGGTCCCCACCTCCATCACCCTGTAGAAACTACTACAGGCTCTTAATCACTCAATTCATTTTATAAAGCGTACAATAACATCGATATGCTAAGTAGGTAAGGGATTCATTAATAAAATTAATACAAAGTGCCCAATAAGTGCTAAATAAGTATTGGCCATTTTCTATTAACCCCTTGATATCCCTGAAGTGGTGCAAATAGGCTTTATGTTGTGAGCACTGACTTCTCAGATTTTCTGCTTGTGTAGATCTTAGCTTTAAGAGAGGTAAGCATAGGATATGCTGAATAACTACTAAGCTGGGGATCAACAGATCAGAAGTCTAGTTTAGATTCAGTTAATTCATTTTAACACTCAAGATTTAGCTGAACTTCTTGTTTTATTTAAGGAGACATGTTTGATGCTTCTCTAACTGTCTTGTATAACTAAACACTGACAGAAGCGTGATGTCTAAATTAATGCAAGCCTTACTAATCAAAGGTTATTTGCTTTACTGTTTAAACAGAGATTATTCATGGCAGGAGCTGATGTGTTTTGATTTTTCAATGTGTCAGCTATAAGATCAGAACAGATATTTTAGCCCTGTGATGATTCCCTATAAATAGAGACATAAAATCTTAAATGCTCATTGATGTAGTTATAAATTGTCATTTGGGATACGTTGATCCAGGCAAAACGACCCTGAGCTAATGTTACTCTACAGGGTGACTTCTATTTTCAAACTGGTGACTTCTAATTACAAACCTGGAATTCTTAGTTTGAGGTGATCTTATGTTTCTCTTGGAAACTTACTGCAAGAATACATTTTTGATTTCCATATTATTGTGTGGCTCAACCTCCGTCCAGGGGCACCTAAGCCAGCCTCTTCTACCAAGGTTCTGCTTGAGAGTAAGGAAGTAGGTATTAGTAAGAGCTCAGTGAAATTGAGCAGTGTGGCTCAACATGACAGCTTCTGTCAAATGGCCCTTCACTCTAGACCTTTGACATTTAGGCTAATGTATTTAGCAGGGAAACTAGAACTGTGATTCTCTTGCTATTTGTTAATACCTTACTTAGCCTAGAGTAAGATTTTACTCCTCCTGGATTAAAATCCCATCTCTGTAAAACAAAACAAACAAAAAAACCAAACTTGTTTTATTAAAAAATTAACAAAATAAATTGACTTTCTAGATATTTGAAATGAGGATCATAGTGGTACAAATATTTCTGAGACAATGTATAAGTTTCCAGTATATGGAATAGGAGCCCTTGCTTCCCATGCTACTTCCTTATGAATACTTGATGGCACACTCTAAACAGAAGATAAAGACTAGGGTGTTGGACTGGTTATGAAGTTAAAGATGTCATTCCTTTTCTCAAGAGGACAGAAGGTTTTTGCAGTATGACCAAAAATATTCCCGTTAGTTTGGTTTGGGTGGTTTCTGTACTTTTCCCAAGTTCTATGTGCCTACTGGGATCTTTATGGATCATTTGAAAAATCCTTCAAAAACAGCTGCTCATATATCATATTCTAGCTCCTTCCTCATCAAAGTAGATTAAACTCTACTGAGTCAAAGTTAAAATCCATTAACATGAATTCAGCAAATTCAAATCTCATGTAGTTAGCAAGAAAATATCATTGGAAAACTTTACAGAATGCTAATATTTGTAGCATTGTATTGACATTGTTAATGCATTGAAGAAGATATTATAGATAAAACATCATTTCATTCTGTTTATATCTAAGAAATACATCCCTAGAGTTTCATAATTCCATCCTAGAAACTTTTGGAACTGTGAATTAATCCTGTTTATAAATGTAACCTCTTCCAAAGCTTCCAGATTTCAGAAAAAAAACTTCTAATTAAAAGGTTTATTGGGTGAGAGCAGTCCATGTACCAGAAACACCTGAATTCCACTAGTGTCATGTCATGATTCAGGATTTTAAATTCTGGAAATTGTTGTTGATTTTTTAATTCAGCTGTCCATTCTTGGCTGTGTATATATGGCTTCATCTTAACATCCCGTTCTTCTCCACATCCCTCTGTCAAATGCCAGTTTACTATTGCGAGGCGTGAGCTTAGTTGAACTGTCGACCTTGTGTACATCCTACTTCACAAATGAGTCTGTCAGATATGCTAAGCCTATAGGCTGAAGATGATGCCCCAACACTGTGGAGAAACCTCAGGTGACTGTCCAGGCAGCTGGCTGTTTCTGTCAACTCACAAATTTTTTGGAAGTTGCTTGCATGCACTTTCTGTTTTTATTTTTGTTAGCTAATATTATTTCCTTCTTGGGTCTCTGAGGGAGTTGAAGATTAGTTAGTTATAGTTGAAGGTTAGTTAGTCATAGTTGAAGATTAATTAGGATAGAAAGTGAATTAGATACATTTTGGACTTAACAAAATAGGATAGATAATGAAATTATTTTCTCTGAATTTGTCAAATACAAATGGACTAGACATTGTTTAGACATTTATTACTTGTATATATTGTATATAGTCATTGTACTTTTGTATATAGTTTTTCTTTTGTTAGTTATAACCTTTTTCTTTTTTTTCCTTTTTATTAAAATAGAAAAGGGGGAAAAAAAAAAAGAATGGAAAAGAAAGCAGTGTCTTAGAACAATGGCTTCAAGTATCAGTAATCAGCAGTTTATTGAAGAAGAAAAGCATGCAGAGGGAGGGTGGAAGTTAGGCCCAGCAACTCGCCACTCTTAACTGGATAGAACAGGTTTGGTTCTGTCTGTAGAATTAATTAAGCTTCCCTACCTAGAATAGGTCTTAATTTTAGATAGACATACAACCTGCAAACTGAATTTCAAATACTTTTCCTACTGTACTAGAGAAAAGAAGGTAATAACCAAATATTTGGAAAAGTTTGTAAAATTTTGAGCTTCTTGGGGAGAAAAATATTTTCATATAGTGCGTAATAACCTATCATATTATGTGATATGCAAAATGTCTTTTGATGGTGATATTTATATGTGATAACAGGTATCAATAAAAACAAGGAATTGATACACAAAAAAAAAAAAAAAAAAAAAAAAAAAAAAAAAAAAAAAGGTTTATTGGTTTATAAAAATCTCTTGAAATTTGGTTTCATATTAGAAAAAAAAATCAGTAATTAGAACATAATTCAAATACGTTCAGTGTACACCAATAAAGTAGACTATTTCTGATTTCATTGAAATTCAAATTTTTGCAATTTAGATGTAGAATTGTGTGTTTAAGTATTAAGATTTGGGGCTTGAGAGATGGCTCAATGGTTAAGAGCATTGGCTGCTCTTCCAGAGGTCCTGAGTTCAATTCCCAGCAACCACATGTTGGCTCACAACCATCCGTAATAAGATCTGGTGCCCTCTTCCGGCCTGCAGGAACACTGTATACATAATAAATAAAAACCTTTGGCGCACGCCTTTAATCCCAGCACTCGGGAGGCAGAGCCAGGCGGATCTCTGTGAGTTCGAGGCCAGCCTGGACTACCAAGTGAGTCCCAGGAAAGGCGCAAAGCTACACAGAGAAACCCTGTCTCAAAAAAAACCAAAAAAAAAAAAAAAAGAAAGAAAGAAAGAAAGAAAGAAAGAAAGAAAGAAAGAAAAAAAGAAAGAAAGAAAGATTCTAGTATTGTCAAATAGTCTAAAGGGCATTCAGTGTCCCTAATGAAGATCTGTCCACAAAATTAAAATATTAACTAGAGACTCAACACTAAAGAGTGAAGATATTAAACATTTATTTACTGTTTATTCTGAGTGTATATTCAGATGGTCTTAATATTAAGACATTTGACAGGTCATTGCTCTTTCATTTGTTTCACAAGTACCTAATAAATGTTTCACCTCTATTTTATGAAAAGCATAGCATGAGGGCATTTATAATCTGCTGTCTTTTCCTGTGTGGATTTCCTTGATTGAGTATATGATCATTTTTTTAAAATAAATGATAATAATAATAGTAATAATATATTATAAATATACATAATAATATATTATCATTATATATAATATAATATATATCATTATATATAATAATAACTGCTATTATTGTCATTATAAGCTGTATATCACCTTTTGGCTAAATAATATATGGATACATTCTTCTTTTCTCATTTCCTCAACATCTAATAGTATGCCCTCACAACACACCTCATGGAAAAGATGAAAATAGAAACAAAGTGGGGGATAGGAAAGCAAGAGAAGAGGGAAGAAGGAGAAAAAAAACGAAAGGAGAGGAGAGGATGTGGAGGGGAGAGGAGGCAGAGGGGAGCAACACTCTTCCTTTCTGGTACCCAAAGACACCAAAAATAGTAGAATGGAGGTAAAATAAATTAACATGGATAAAATTTTAAAAAAGCTATTACAGAATCCTTAGTCTGTTGACACATGGAGTCAGGCAGAAATAGACACTTTGCAGTAACTTGTCTTTAACATTTCAAAAAAAATCCTCAATACCTATCGAGTTGACCCAAAGATGAAAGGACACATATAAGATGTAATGGTACAAGAGTCTCATATTGATTCAATATGCACATTAAGTTAATTTGGCTCATTTATACAATTCTGAAGGATCAATCTAGGGTTACTCCCAGATAAACTAGTTGACAGGTTGCTTTTAATAAGCTCATGAAATGCAAATGGAGGCTATGACACCTCAATGTTTTTTGATGTCCTTTGAGTGTAGAATGGTATTGTCTCACTCAACCACAAAACTGACAGCAGTTGATTAGGTTTCCCACTGATTGCTTTCTTTTGCAACATGTTGACCCTCTTGCATGGTTCAGAATGAGAGCTTGTATGGTTTGGGAAGATTTACCAAAAAGAAAGGCGTGAAATTTATCATCATCCCAAGCATTACCAAAATGTCCATTCTTTCATCCCAGGCAATAATAGCTTTTGCAGCTGGCTCCATCAACATATTACACATCTATAGTATGCTGAGGGATGCTGTGAGCTCAGTAAAGCCAGGACAATTGAAGTTTAGTGAATTTCTTCTTCAAAAGAAATGGTACATTCTGGAAAGCCCCACGAAATTACCAATGGGTCCTAGGACAAACAATCCGAAGATACATGTTCCTTCAGCTTTTTCCACACCTTTTAAAAGACTGTCGTGTGTCTAATTGAGAAAACAGTTTCTTTTATCAGACGAAGGTTGAAGAAGTCAGCCACACTTGGATGGAAGCAGCAGATCGCCTGTAGGCTGCTTTTCTCAATGCATATTTTACTGTATATATAAAATCAGATGAAAGGTTGAGGAGGTTTATTGGGGATAAAACACCTTTACGATATACCGTATTTCATCCTTGAGTCAATCATGCTATAATGAGCATCAAGCACAGGAGGTAAAATGAGATGGAATGTTTGAGGCAAAAGGAAATCTCTGTGGAAATTAGCTTGGCCTCCATCGAGCCTTTAAAAAACAAAATGCTGCCAGCAGCAAGGCAGTTTGCCTGCAGATTTGAAGGTCAGTATTTGAAAGGACAACAAATGCAAATATTACAGAAAATGTGTTCAAAGTTGCTGATGTACAGGGAGAAATTGCATTGATTCAACCCCGTCCACCGTGGCTATTGCCAGTAGAAATCACTAATTTGTTTGCCCTTCCCTTCTCTGACATGTGTGCACTATGGCTTTTTAATCCAAATATGATCTAAACTATGAGAAAACTGTCAATTTCACGGAAATAACTGACCCCTGGTTTGATTCTGTGGCTATTGCAATTACCACGTCTTGACCTCCCATTACAGTAAAAGGGAAAGAGATATAAACAGAAACAACGTAAGGGGAAAATAATCATCCGTTTACAAGCTCTTATTATTTGCTCTTGAAGTGTTCATCAGGTGTCTTCCAAATACAGAGTGTAAAAGGCATAGGACTGTATCCATCCTGTTTCTGTTTCATTATTTTGGTTGACAAAGCCCAAAAGAAAGTTAAAAGTGTCCCTGGGATTCAGTGGATATCTTAGTTCCAGGAAAGTGAGCTAACTAATTGGGAGTCATGAACCATTCAAACCTGGATCATAAAACTTATTTTTCTTTATTAAGTAGCATTCAGAGGTTTTATGGTGTTGCACTCTATATCAACACACATAAATAGATATAAAACTAAAAATGGATGAAATTATGGGAAATAATAAGAACAAAAGTGACTAATTTTATAAGCTCTTATTCCTGCAATTTCCCATTTTCTGTTATAACCATTTTCAGAATTTTATCTTGAAATGAATAAATACCACTAAGTAACAGCCTCAGCATGTATTTGATACTGATAGTGTATGAGTTATGTTTGCACACTGAATCAAATGATTGGTTCAATAGATATGATCAAACCATTAAGTATATATGTGTGTGTGTGTGTGTGTGTGTGTGTGTGTGTGTGTGTGTGTGTGTGTGTGTTGTGTGTATAACATAATAAAGTAATAAAGTAGAAGTATTTAATTAACCCCAGTGGAACTTAAGGACTTTCTGAAATGATTAATTTATGGAAGTAACATACATTAAAATTATGTATGTGGTCTTTCCAATTAAAGAAAAGCTGAAAAGTCCCAGCTGGTAAGAGACAGTTTGCTATTATTACCACATATTTGTTTATTACATTTATAGAGAATTTTTACTCCAAAGAGCTTAGAGTGTTGTACCAAGTATTTGGCACATCTGAGATCATAAAAATAAAAGTGAGCAATGCTGGGGGAAAGAATGAGAATTTAGAAAGGAATAAATGTTTGAAACAGCTGGAATGACAAGCACTGCTTACTCAAATTTCTTTTCGGTCTTAATAGCCCTTTGCATACTGGTAAACCAGTAGAACAGAGAGAGGAGTAGTTAACCCAATTAGTCAGCACCACTAGACAAATTGATAGCTATCTTCTTTAATATTCACTATACTCCTCAAAGGTAGATGTTTTTGCATACATATTATAGATTATACACACCATTGGGAATCATTAGTGCATCAGCCAGAGCCAAATATGGACCTGCTTGGTAGGAAGCTTGGAAACTGACCTGAGGTTGACCTAGTTCTTTACCTTAAGATAGCTCCACTATATTTTCATGTACCCCAAGCAACTAGGTATTTTTAAGATTTTTGTCAAATATGTGGTCCAAATGATAAGAAATAGCTCTACATATCTACATGCAACCTAGAGCATTTATTCAAGTTTCTCTTTTCATAAATATTATGGATTTTAATAAACATAAGAGGTATGAAGAGTAGCCTGGGTTAGGTACATAAAACTGAAAGCTCTCTCTGCAAATCTGAGAAAAAAAGTTTCCCTTGCTTTAGTGAGCATTTTTTAATGCAGTGCTCCTCAGGGTGAGCTCACTTTTCCCTAGTGAGAAGAATGAATTGTTGATCTCTTAGATTTCTTTCTGTGTCAGAAAGCAGGCTTCAGACATCAAATCCAATATCTGGCTTACAAATCTATTGTCTATATGACCATAAATTAGTCACCTGCCTTAGTGAAGTCCATTTCTACCTATGAGGACAGCTTCGAGTGTGGTGCTAAAATGTTTCTATTGACATATTAATGGACTGATAGTCTAATCAAATACATTTTTAGATGATGTGATGTGGTAGTATTGTGTTCCCCAAAATATTGTGCACCCTAATAAACTTATCTGGGGTCAGAGAACAGAACAGCCACTAGATATAGAGGCCAGAAAATGGTGGCACTCACGCCTTTAATCCTAGTATTCCAGAGGCAGAGATCCATCTGGATCTCTGTGAGTTCACAGTCACACTGGAAACAGCTAGGCATGCAACAAGAGCCTTTAATCCCAGGAAGTGATGGCAGAAAGCAGAAAGCTATATAAGGTGTGAAGACCAGAAACTAGAAGCTTTTGCCTGGTTAAGCTTTTAGGCTTTTGAGTAGCAGTTCAGCTGAGACCCATTCAGATGAGAACTCAGAGGCTTCCAGTCTGAAACAGGATCAGCTGAGGAATTGGCGAGGTGATGAAGCTGTGGCTTGTTCTGTTTCTCTGATCATTCAACATTCACCCCAATACCTGGATCAGGTTTGATTTTATTAATAAGAACTTTTAAGATTCCTGCTACATTGGCCGGGCGGTGGTGGCACACGCCTTTAATCCCAGCACTCGGGAGGCAGAGCCAGGCAGATCTCTGTGAGTTCGAGGCCAGCCTGGGCTACCAAGTGAGTCCCAAGAAAGGCGCAAAACTACACAGAGAAACCCTGTCTCGAAAAACCAAAAAAAAAAAAAAAAAAAAAAAAAAAGATTCCTGCTACAATGTGGTCAATATATGGTGAATTTTATATGATGGTTGAAATATATGCCCAATAAATATATTAACTAATGCTCAAGTACAAAACAGACCACAAAAGGAAATAGCCAAAATGATTCTACTGTGTTTGGGAACTTCTCACTATGGATTGCTTTCCTCTGAGAATTTACAGAATTTATTAAAAAGTATAGGTTAGAAATTTAATAGGCTATAAACGATCCACAAATTCATATCATTTTAAAAATAGGACAAATATGCAGAAGTGGATTTCCAATTTTATTGAAAAATCCTTTGCAATGGTAGAAAAGAAAGGATGATTGCAAATATTTCAGCTGATATGTTCTATCTGCAGGGATAGAGAGCGTAAAACTGAAGGACAAGAATCAAGAATTAAGAAGTCTATTTCTTCAAAGGGCTTAAGAGATCTAGTCTAGAAGATTCTAGTTATACTTACTAGGTAGTTCTGTGGTGGCTTAATGTAATGACAATAATTTAAAGTTTGAACCTACCAACCATGGATTTCAATTCTAGCTTTACTACGTCAGGTATATAATTTTCAAAAACTAGTCATCTAAATTACTTTATGCACGTTCCCCAAAAGAGTTAATGATAGTGTTACCTCAAAGGCCAAGATTGAAGAACATCACCTAAACAGAAGTTAGTACAATTTTCAGTGTTTATCAGGAGTTTTGCTGTGGTTATAATATACTTGCTAACAGGATGGTTTCACTGTTCTTTGTTCTTCCAGCTCTCCTTTATCTCAACTTTAATCTAATTTTTTCTTCTTTTTAGCTATAATCCCAGCATTTTTACCCCATGAGAAACCAAAGCCATCTTTAAGAAATTCTCCCGTAATTAAATATTATTTAGTTAAAAAGAATTCAATAAACTGACTTCTTAGATATGTTAACAAATGCACAAGTTTTAAAAAGAAAAAAATAGATAGCTGGGTCCGCCTAGTCACAAGAAATCAAAACAAAGCTGAGAACTGAAACAAAAGAATGGTGCCTGGACAGATGGATCAGCTGTTAAGAGCACTTACTGTTCTTGCAGAGGTCCTGGGTTCAGTTCCCACCACCCACATGGCAGTTTACAATCATATGTAACTTCGTGGGATCCAATGCCCTCTTCTAGCCCCTGTGGTACAAGGCTGGCAAACAGTGCACTTTACATACATGAAGGCAAAACAGTGATATACATTTAAAATTTTTTAAAATAAATGAATCTTTTTAAACAATTCAAAAATATAAACAGCTACAGAATGGGGTGAAATATCTGAAATTCATGATGATCATTACTATACAATAATGAGTTTTAACAAGAATTTGGAGAAAAAGGAACATGTGTATACTTGGTATAATTATAAATCAGTGATGCTTGTATAAAACTATGCAAGTTCCTCAGAAAATTAAAAATAATGACTGGAGATAGCACTCAGAAGTAAATAGTATGTGGGAGGCCCTGGTTCAATCCTTGCACCACAATAGAAAAAATACAAATAATATGAGCTCTGCTAAGACCACTTCTGAGTTCTTATTCAAGAGAATTTAAAACACTGTCTCAAAGAAACATGTATTGCAACACAATCACAAGTGTTGAGATGTGGAATCAAACTGTGTTTGAATGAGTAGAATTTAGACTGTGGTGGGGACATGGCTCAGTTGGTAAAATGTTTGCCACACAAATATGAAGACCTGAGTAAGGACTCCAAAATCCATATGAAAATCTGGGTCTGGCAGCTTACACCTGTATTCCCAGTACTAGAGAATCCCTGGAGCACAGTGGCCAACCTGTCTAGCCAGTTTGTGAGGACCAATTTAGAGACAGACCTTACCTCAACAAACAAATAGTAAGTAAGTAAATAAATAAATAAATAAATAAATAATAAATAGGTGAGCTCTAGAAGACAAACAATGTGGACTCCTGAACTTCATACACATGTACACAAACAAGAACATATACATACATTACACACACACACACACACACACACACACACACACACACGCACACGCACACACACACACACACACACACACGCACACACACACAAGCATATCATTACTATTTCAAAATCTAGGAAACATTTTATTTGTGGAAGAATAGACGAACCTAAAGGATATTTTGTCAAATGAAATAAGCCGTATATAGAAGGCAAAACATTATTCCGATTTTATAAAGACTCATACAGTCAAACTTATAGAAGCAGAGAGAATTATGGTTATTCATGTCCTAAGAGAAGAAAAAAAGAGGAAAATGTTGGTTAAATTACACAATGTCTCAATTTTGCAAAATAAACAATAGAATTCCCAGCACCTGACAATGTTTCTGATAAACATTAATATACCTATTATATGCATATTTAATAAATTGCTAAGGGAATGAATTTCTTATTTGTGTATTTATTATATAGTGATAATGATTAGAGTTCTAGTAATAAGAGTGTGGAAGGAAACTTGAGGGTGGTAGTTTATATTGCAGACTATGGTGTTGGTTTCAAATACAGTTTATCCGCACTCATCAAGTCATATGTATTAAGTGTACACAACTTTTTAAAATGTTCATTGTTCTTAAATGAGAGGGTTCTAAAAATAATTAAGATCTCAAAAATTAATAAAGAAAAAAGTAAATAAAGAATTGAAAAGTCCAGTATCTGGGAATCATTTCTGTACTCGTTACTATATATTATCATAATTGGGGAATGCTCATCAGTTATTTCTTCCCTAAAACCAAAGGGTAAGACTCAGAAGATGGCATAGGAATGATTCAAGGCATTGTATTTTCAAGACAGTGGAACTTTTACAGAAGCAGCTAAATTCAGTGTGAAAGCTACAGGGCACATTAATAACAACAGCATCGAAGGAGAGCCATGATCAGTAGAGAAATGGCTTTGTCCTTAGCAAAGAGGTTTGGCCCAGGAGCTCAGTCAGGCTCAGAGATAACAGTACCCCACATATAGCAAGTTTACGGATTATGTGACCTTCCAGTTGATCACTTAGCACTCCTGGAAATTGATGTCTGCTTGCCTTCAAAATCTGTGCTTCTGAAAAAGGTGTTATGACATGAAATCGCAATGCCAGTTTTTATAGCTAGGGACACTTTACTTGACAATGGTCAGAAAGACTGACAGTGGTGGTAGATTTCAGTACTTCTCTACACTTGTGTTCAATATATCAACACACGTGGATTAAATGCCACATTAAATAGCTTTCCTAGGATAAGATTATGAAAAATAGTCTTAAAAGAATATTTCATTAGTTTGTGGCAATTTACAGGTTTTATTTGCTTACTTGGATTATTTTTATGTCAGAGTGACAGCACTCTTGTCAACTCCCTTAGCCACATGTTTCCAACTACCTCAAATCTTCACTACATGGTTAATGTCTGTATCAGCAGAAACGAACTACCCCAAATCAAGTTAGTCTTTTGACTGACACCCGTGCATGTTCATTCTTTTAATTGTGAGTTTACATGTTCAGTCATCCACAGAGACGAGATACATGAATTACACTTCTGTCGGTGTCAGAGAAATACTTTGAGTACCTAATCAGTGGCCTTATTGAACTAATCAAACGTGCACACACACATTCACACCTACAAAAAAAATTGCTGCCAGTCAGTTTGTTAACTATGTCATGGAGAGAGAAGGCCCATGTTCTTTTCTCCTCTGATGATATTAGTAATAATAAATGATATGTGCATGTGAACACATTTAAATTGTATTAAATTCATAGCATTCATTTCATTAATAATGATAGCAACAACTACAATAATAATAATACTTTATGCTTTAATGGTATTGTTCAGTATAAATTCAGATGATTATAATAAATTTTTCAAGAAGTGTATGGCAGGTATTACAAGAGAATATATTGTCTGAGGACAATCTCAACGGAGAAGCTAATTTTGAAGCTTACATCAGATGCAAGAAGACGGAAAAGATGGCCCATAGTCAAACACAGCATTTTGTTTTATCTTTATAACTAGCACAATAAGTCACAGAAATGAAGCATTTTGCTTATGGATACAAAAGTATTGATTGTATCCAAATATGGAACACTAACTATACAAAAAAATGAACATTTATTTCTAGTCTTTTCGCTGGCACACAGTTTTAAGTTCCATTCTGTATAGCTTTTCTAAAGTCCCTCACCTCCCTGATTGTTTCTTTTTTTTTTCTTTTTCCTTTTTCCCCTCTTTTTATTTGGATGTATGTCAAAATGCTTGGAGATGTTTTAATACAGAATTGACTGACTCCATTCTTTTGGGCCATTGGAAAGGCAGAAGCATTGGAAGAAAGCAGAAAGTGACTGGATTCATGACACCCAGGAAGCAGAAAAGGTAGATGAGAAAGGCCTGAAGAAAAGATACATCAATCAAAGGCACAAGCCCTTTGACAGTCTTCATCCTGCTCCACGATGCCTCCATTGCATATTCAGCTGTTAATCCATCAATGTGTTAACCCAACAGTGCTCAATCTATGGGCTGTAACCCTATGGGGGTCAAATGACCCTTCCACAGGGGTTGCATATCAGATATACTTCATATCAGATATGATAATTTACATTATGATTTGTAACAATAGTAAAATTACAGTTCTGAATTAGCAGTGAAATAATTTTATGGTTGGGGGTCACCATAACATGAGGAACTATATTAAAGGGTTGCAGAATAGGAAGGTTGAAAACTAATGGATTAACCTATCCAGTCTCTCTCAATATCAGCACTGTCTAAGGAAGAGACTTTCAGTATATGAGCCTGCTGAGAATATGCCAATCTAAGACACAATAGATTTAAGAGAAGAAACATTATAACAGCATTGCTTTATTAGAGTCTACATTCAAATCTTTTTTATAGTATTTTACTTTTCTTTCGAATAACTATCAAACTTGTTTCTGATTTCCTCAGAAAATGAGGTTCTTTTCCTCCTTGTATGAGTTTTGTGTCTTGAATATGACTTTAGTAAAAAAGTAAATGATTTAAGTCTGTTTTAATAGGCTCCAAACCCTATTAAGAGTGTGGGATGTCATGTTGTAATGTTTGAACTACCGTATCACAGTAGTTCTAATTCTCCAGACAGAATCAACCAGAAGCCACCACAAAACATGTAGATAGCTGAGTCCTGTCTCTGGAGATTCTGATACCTCAGGTCTGAGCTCCAGAAATTTTCATTTTCAGTGCTTCCTCAGTTGAGGCTAACACCGCTGGCCCTGAAACACAATTAAAGAACTACTTATAGATCAACACACAAAGACACACACACACACACACATACACATAAACACACACACACACTCACACGTAAACACACACACTCACACATAAACACACACACACACACACGCACACGCACACGCACACACACACACACACACACACACACACACACACACACACACTATGTACTTTAGCCTGAACTCTATCCTTTAGAAAAACGTTGATTCAGCTACATGAGTGATAAAGTAGTTACCACAGGAAATGACTCTGATATTCACATACAGAGATAAAGGGGAAACAGCAATTATGGAAAATTTCCTTCAGATATTTCTTTCCTTTGGTTCTCTGGACAAGTACATAACTGCACGTAGGAAGTAGAAAAGGAGGTTTTCAGCTTAGAACTAAAAATAACTTCCAGTATCTGAGTTGTCTGCTGGGAGTCTTCAGGTATCTTCCTCACTTATGTAAAAACAGGAATGTGGGCTCTGGTTTGGGGCTATTGTAAGGCACTGGCTAGCATACATGAGGCCCTGGGCTGGAACCTCAGCAATTCACAAATGTTAGTGATGAGAAGGATAATACAAATCTAGTTTCTCTTGAGAATATTTTGGTGGAAGTGCATATCAACATATAAAATCATGAGAATGTTATAGAAATATAAAACATTAAAAATAGTTCTGTGGCGTTATTAACTAATCAGTATTCCTTAAAAAATAATTTTATCTTCTGAAGTATAGTGAGATTGATATGGCTTGCTTAAATGGATAAAGTAACTGGTTGATTAGATAATATTTAGGGCCTGTAGCAATTACCCTTCTCAAACTTGTTCAAGGTTTTCCCACAGCTATAATTAATTCATACCTCAATATACCTTTAAATTTTTAACTCTTCATTTAAAAAAATCTCTGTACAAGTGGTTTTAACTTTTAATTACATTTACTGATTTATCTGGGGGTGGGGGGTACATGCCACAGCGAGAATGTGGCTGTCCGAAAACAACATACAGGCATTAGCTGGCTCCTTCCATCAGGGTCCCCCAGATCAAGTGCAAATTGTCAGGCTTGCCAGCAAGTGCCTTTATCTGATGAGCCATCTCACTACACATGTCCAGATGGGTTTTAAATAATATGCTGTTGGTATTCATTTTACTTTAATACGACTTTTTTCTGCACCACCTATCTTAATATGAAGTTGACTTTTAATTACCAGTCTGCAATAATTAATTCAATAAATGAATGGTTGCTGTACGTGTCAAAAACCTATCGGTAAAGAGATAGGAAACACCTACATATTTTCAATTATGTAATTAATTTCTAACATATATATATACATATATATATATGCTTATGCATGGATATGTAGATATGAGCATCAAGCACACTTGTTTGAATTCCACTGTGCATGTGTGACAGGGAATAAATAGAACATATGTAGGTTTTATGTGTCTTCTCTTTGTTTCATTCTGGATCCTTTCACAATGAAGACTATACAAACAGAATGCTTAATCCATCTTTGCAGGGGCATTTTTGGCTTTGGAAGTCAAATGTGAAATTTAGGGATGAGCTGTCAGTACAGCCACTGTTAGAACATGGACTGACACATTGTCTATTTCAGTCTATCCATTCAGTAGTCAGTTCATTCTAGAAATAGATTTTTGAATGTTTGAAGTGTTTTTCAGTATTGATGCTAGTTCTTCACAAAAATACCTCTAACAAGTATATAACAAACACCATCTTTGCTTATTTTTTTAATGTAAACGATAACAACTAAAAATGTTCCCAGACATTGATGATGTTCCCTAAAGAAGTCATATTTCTCCTGGATGATGGCAATGCTATTGAAGAATGATCTCTTCCTCTAGTTTCATTTCTATTTTATTTATTTGTTTATTTTGTATTTATTTCAATTTTTGTTTCATTTTATATACCGACCACTGTTCCCCTTCTGTCCCCTTCTCCCATCCCCCCAACCTCCCCCTCATCCCACTCCCCATTCATTCTTTAAATGTTTCTGGGTACTTTGATAATACTCCGTTTTCTCAAGAACCTTTAAGATGACTGCCCCAGGAATAGGAGAAAAATTAGAGGAAGAGAGGAAGCAAGGAAAGAAGGAGCAAGGAAAGACTCCAATCTCTGGGGTGTTCTGTTACATAAAGAGACAGAAACATAGATTGAATTGAACAAGAGCCAAGAATTAGAAAATGATCAATCTTGATATTCCTCTTATTCTCTGTCATTTATAAATTAACAATATTGTCTGATATATAACTTGAAAGAAATGCTAGCAACCCTTTGAGAAATGTCCATCAACATTAAGAACAAAACAAAACCACAAGGGCTCTGGAAGTGCCTCAGGAGGTAGGAGTGCTTCTTGCAATAACATAAGCTCCTGAGTTCAAATCTGCACAACTCACGTAAACAGCCAGGTATGGCCATAAGTGCTTGCAACTCTGGTGCTGTAGAGGATAGAGACAAGATCCGTGGTACTTGCAAGTCATCATCCTAATTCCATTTTCAGTGAGAGACCATGTTCCCAAGGAAAAGGCAGGCAGTTATAAAGGAGGGCAGTTGAAACTCTTTTCTGGCCTCCTGGAGTGTTCGCGGGCACGTGCAACTGCATGCACAGGTGTGTACCTGCCACACACATACACAGCATGGATAAACATTCAAAAAATAAAACAGATAAACATCTAAAACACAAAGAAAACATTTTCTTTTTGAGACAAGATTTCTTTGTGTAGCCTTGGCTGCCTTAGAACTATCTGTGCAGACCAGGGTGGCTTTGTTCACAGAGATCTGTGTGCCTTTGCCTTCCAAGTGTTGGAATTAAAGGCATGCACCACTACTGCCAGGCAGGAAGATGATTTTTAATTACAGAGTGAGAAACTAGGGGCTGGAGAAATTTCTTAGTATTTAAGAGCAAGCCCTGCTCTTGTGGAGAACCTGAAATTTACTCCCAGCAACCATATTGGGCAGTGTACAACTGCCTGTAATTCCAGCTCCAAAAGATCCAGTGCACCCTTCTTGCCTCTTTGGACATCTGCACTCATATGCATTCACATGTACAAACGCACACACATACACACACACACACACACACACACGCATATATAATTAAGAATAAAATAATAAATTAGTAATATCCAATAGTAATTTTCTTTATAATGGTGTATATACCACATGAGAGCACTCATTCTTTTCATCATAATTACATCTGTAATATTTTTCTCACCACAAAGTTGGTACAATGGAGAAACACTACATGACAGTGAGATTAAAAGCATCTGATCAACAATCTTGTGTCAAAACTGTCTAGAATTTTCAAATAAATAATTCATTGTTGACCCAAAAGATCATCTCTAGTCCTAAGCCTTCATATGAATGAACTACTTCATTTTTTCCCTCTCATTAGCTTCCATCCTCATTGATTTATCTCATGCCTCACCATTAATGGAACATTAGATGCATAATAAACGTTTGTAAATTTTAATATAGGAATAAAATGTTTACCAAGTATAATTATATTATGTACACTAGGTATAGGAACACCTTCAGGGAAAATAAATCATGAATAATGTAAGTTGATAAATGAAATGGCAAATTTGAGTCTGGATTTCCTAAGTATGCACTTACTCTGTTGCTTAGAGAATTTCCTTAATTTTTTTCCTGTGGCTCCTTTCTTAGCTATAAGTTTAACATTGTAGGCTTATATAAAGAAAAGATATTGTTGGGTAGTAGACACCTGAAATCCGCAAAATGCACACACATGCACACATGCACACACACACACACACACACACACACACACACACACACACACACACACATGCATAAACACTGAAATGCTCACACTGTCCCTGTTTTTGTATGTTGGTGCTAAGGAATAACTTGTAAACTCCTGTGCTCACTTTAAAGTTGGTAACTTTATCAAATTCCTGCATGCCAGTACCAGGATACAGCATCTGGCTGCAAAGCTGTTTAATCTCCTTGGGAGTTTGTTGGTTTAAATCCATGACTAGCAATCATATAAAAATATGGAAAAACCAGATGTCTTTAAATTCCTTTAAATTTTTTTTTCTTTTGAAGCTGGAGTACATTTCTCTCCAGTTTCTCAACATTTCCCACACTCCTAAGAAATTCATGTATATTTCTTCCATGCTTCCTTTTTCTGTTTCTTTATAAAGGCACTAGGGAATCAAATCTACAATATACCAAGACATCTACTCAATTTTCTGACCCAAAAAACTTTTTTAAAAGTACTGTGCTGTAGGTTCTTAGCTGTAGATATATTTCAATCATAGAAGGGCTGACAAGAGAGGCCTTCACAAGCAGATGCTGTGTTATTTTAGACTTGTGTCTTTAACTTGACTCTGTATTTGTGAAAATACATGAAAATAGGATATGTCAAAATGTTCTTAATTGCCCTTGTCTTATTATTAATAATTACTTATTGAATATTTCTCTATTCTACAAAAGTATATTAAGTTTAACATTACCAGATAGATTATATTTAACATGGAAATGTTAGATACTTCAAATAGTTCAAATGTAAATGATACTGTAGGATTATCAGTTAGCTTGGTTTTATTTTAAAAATAACAGGGACACTAGAGATTCAGTGACTTCATAAGCAATCATTACTAGGAAGAAATGTGTTGGATTTACAACTGGGCTACCTATGTGTAGAGATTATGCACATGATACTCAAGGTAGTCTTTCTACCATATAATAGTCAGACACTGCTATGTGGACAGGGACTGTGTCTGTCTGTCCTCATGTACCCACAAGCCATGTGTATGTTATCGTGCCCAGTCAGCTACAAGCCTTATAGAAACTACAAAATTTTTACATGTCCCCACTAAGATTTAGATATTTAAATACTTAAACTTCATTAGAACCTGGGACATTTGAAGGCCTGATCACTCATATCCACCTGCACTAGTTTGGTGGCCCGTCCCAGAATGTCGTACTTTGGCAAAAAACTATTGCATCTTATTAAGAGTAGATCATTTCTAACCTAACTTGTTTCCTTCAAGTGCTTCCAAGTGCCAGGAAAGATATTGTGGGGCACACTTGTCATCATTTCCTTCCATTTGTTAAGATAATGCTCATTTTCTACATCGGTTAGGTGTCACAAATACCCAAGACCTACCCTATTCGGAGTGTGCTGCCTCTATTTTATTTGTAGGAAGCTCTTTGCACTTTAATTACTGCTGCTGAGGAAAGGATATTGGAGTGTCTTTGCCAATGTTATTTTCCCCTCTAAGATGATATGTTGGCAATAAAATGGAAAGTGTATTTCTATGTATGACTGGAGTGTCTTCTAGTTAATATTTAATAACTCTGATAGCTACACAGCTTAGAAACCAATCTGTTTTCTTGATTCCATTACCAGAAAGTTCTGTTCCATTGAAAAGTATCTTAAAATCTATGGATTCATAGGGACACATTATACCCATTTCTAAAAAATTAACATACAATGAAAGTGAAATTGAACATGTAGTCATGTGTCAGCTAAATGACTTCAGAATGTTCCCTCAGTCACCTTGTACCCAAGGTCTCATTTGTGAAACAAGAGGATTAAAGAAATGATCTCAAAGAATTCAATTTACCTATTATTAAAATTCAAAGGATGCTGGGATTCATTTCCTGGTGATAAATGCAATAGTTAAAGGGATAAATATAGTATGGTGATTACTAAAGTGACTGTGCTTTATACAAATGGGAGTCTAATCTAAGAAAGAATTAGCAAATTCCCTCCCTTCTGATTCTCCTGCTTTCTGCTGTGCTTGCTGGATATGAAATGAACTATTGTGGAAGATTTTCTACGACTTGAGTAGAATAAAAGACCAAACTATGAAAGCAGATAATGAGAATTCTTACACTTTTGTTCTCCAGAACTCTTTCTTTGGACTAACATTGCCTGCTTTCATGGCACATGATTGGTACTAAAAGTTATGCATATTAGTACTTATAATACTAACTAATACTCAGAAGACTGAGGTAAAAGTGATGAATTTTGAGTTGTGAATTTCATTGACTATTAAGCAATTTCACAGTAGCACTGTAACTATTTTCATTCATCTCTGTATACTCACAGACTAATACAATTTCAGGTATGGAGGAGAAAGTTAATGGATGCCTGTTGAGTGGATGAATAAGACTACTATTGCTATGGGAGTCGGGAATGGGATAATTCGGTATCCCTCAGCCACCTAAACAAAAGCTTTCTTTCAACAAACTTTATTCTGTTTTGTTTTTCAGATGTTTTGTTTTTGTTTTATTCCATTTTGTTTTGTTTTCTAATGAGAGAGAGAAAGAAAGGGTGTATAGATTTAGGTTGGTGGAGAGGACCTGGAAGGAGCTGGGGGAGGCAAACAGTGATCAGAATATTTTGTATGAAAAAATCTATTTCCAATAAAAAAAAAAAGATTCTCTTGTATTTTGAAAAAGCCAATCACATATGTGGGGAAATTTGAAGAAGCTTCATTCTTAAAGAATTTGATACGAATGGAACTTACCTTTCATAACCAGATTCATTATTCAACCTACTGTAATTTAAAGACAAACCCAAATCCTCCAGTTTAAGAATAACCTTAAGTAGGTCTGCATGGAATCTGTTCTGGAGGTAATCAGTGCAGGGACAAATATGCAACCTCATCACATCATCAAAAGGTCAGAAATGTTGAAGAAACTGTCAACACTGACAAGAAATGTTGACCAAACTGTGTATTTTTCTGATCACCAAACATTGTAAATCTTCTTAGCAACTAAGTCTCCATCTCCCCAATAGAGAGCATACAAAAGCCCCATGCAAGTATGCTATCACACACACAATCAAGGATTATGGTATCAGTTGAATGCATATCTCTGTCTTCCAAATAGGTTTCTACTTAACTGTCTAGAACTTGTGAACAAATTCCATAAGGTGGCAAGAGATACATTATCCATTAACTGTAATTGTGTACCTTCAAGTAAAGATAGCATACTGTGTTATCAATGTATTGAAAAATATTAACCACAGAAATAATGAAATGTTTGGGGATCTGATCTCAGACCCAGACTGTGATGTCAGCTCTGAAAGATCCAGTGACCTTTTCTGGCCTCTGCACAATGTGTGTAACTGCATACACAGGCGTACATAAACATGCACGTATGCACATGTAAACACACACACACACACACACACACAAATAAACAAATCTTCAAAATATCTTCCAGAAAGTTCTGTACTATCCTCCATGGCCATATCAGACAAATGTTAGTGAAGCCTTCTTTTAGAATAATAAGTTCTTCTTGGGTTCTAATGCTTACTTAACTATACAATCATATACATTTTGGGTCCAGAGAAGCCATCCCCTAGACCTCACAGGAATCTTAGAAATCGATTTAATCTATTTAATATGTGAACCCAAGTCACAACCATGCTGTTATTATTTTTGTTTGTTCGTTTTGAATGTGTCTCTAAGCTGTTAAGCAATGCTTCTGAAGTGCATAGGAACTTTTCTGTTTCCCTGTTTCATAGTCTTATCTTCTTCTCTCCACCTAAATGTGATTTCAATAACTGTATCAGGGGAAAAAAAACATTTTCTTATACCACACTGATCAAGGGAGCCCAGTTTTCATTGGTTCTTCATTCTGATGTATATGTATCCAATAGTTTCTCGGGATTTTACATATACATCTATTATAGCATTATTTAGAGCTTTACATGTCTCTGGAAATTTCTGTGTTCAGCAAGACAAAAGTCTTTTCTGATTTATCTTACATATTCATCTTCTAGCACATAACCTGGCAAATTGTTGCTGGCTCCATAGGACTTATTAAGCCCAAGATTGCATCTGAAATGTTAAAGTACCCAAGTGCTTATTTAACTAATAGTGGTTCCCCCTGGGCAAATACAAGGGAGTACACAATGGTCTATGATCATTCATAGTTTGATGAGAGATTTATGCAGTTGTGAGATTCTAACAAATAAACAGCTAGATAATTCAACTAGTGTATAGTGATGTGAACCAAAGCTGCAAAATCCATACCTTCCATACCTCAATATTTAATTGAAATGTTTTCTTGGAATCAGAATTATCAGAAACCAACAAAGTATACTGATGAATTTTTCTTTATTTGAAAATGACTACCTCAAGTTATACAACTGTACATTAATCCAGCTAGGAAAGTATTCATTTTTTTACAACATCTAAACTGGTAGCACAGATTAGGCTTGAACCCATGTATGTAGCCCAGGTTGGCTTTAAACATATGACAGACTGTCTCTGTCCTCCCATGTGCAGGACTGGTTTAGAAACCTTGAGAACAACTAACAATATTGCAGCTTACAATCATGGTGAATCACTTGTAATGTTAAAAATTAACAAATCCAGATGCAATCGTCTATGGAATTTTTAAATGAGAATGGAAACAGTGTGAAAACTAATGGTGCCATGCTTCAGTGTTTGGGGAAAAGTGCCTATAATATAAGTGGTTTCAAAAGTGTTTTCATCGATGTTTTTGTGAGCTGGCAAGCAGCACTTCAGATGCTAAAGTGGGTGTCTTTCTTTCTGAGGATTGTATTTAGACAAGGTTCTTCAAAAAGTCAATGTACAGTGGCAATTAAATATGACTCATTCCATGTTAAACTTCAGAATGCATTTGCTGAAGTGAGCTTGCAGAGGATTCATTTGAAAATGTGGGCCTATAAAAATGCTCTGACACTGCAGTGCCTTAAAAGTAGGTTTTATTATTATTACTATTAATTATTATTAGTTGTATGCCCGGTGATAATTTTATTTTGTTTATGAATATATCTGTCTCTTGGAAAATAAGATCTTGATGAGTAACATGCAAACATTCCCATTCTGTTAAACCTTGTGCTAGGATGAATTTATGAAAAAAAACTTCTAAGATCTCTGTCAGCTTTGTTTTTAACCTTGTGTTGAAAGTAGAAACTGACCTCATAGAAGCAGGCTCAATATCTTCCTCTGATGATACGTTCTTGGGTCTATGAGTCACAGTTTGATGAGCCTGTGCTTTGATAGGTTGGTCTGAGGATCTCATTGTACTTTCTTCACAAACAATTATGGGGTTCTTAACAGTGTGTGAAAAATAAATGCATTTTGTTGATGCTTTTATTGTGTGTTTGACCCTTCTGTCCTGCTGGTCTACCAGATTAAAAAACTGACTTATGAATAAAACTTGCTCTAACTAGTTCTTTCTCTGATCACTTGTCCTAACGAGAATGAGAAAAAAATTGTGCATCATCTGGTTCCACAAACGTCTTATGTTTCACACTGTGTCTAGGTCTCGACTTAGCATTACTCTGTGTTCACTGTGATAAGTGTGAGTTCCCTGCTGGCCTGCACTATCATTGCTGTGAGAACCCTACATTACCCATCAGCCCTGTCTTCACAAGCACTGACTTCAGTTGCCTTCAGGCTTCAGTTTAGCTCAACAAGCCTACAAGAATCTCCATATCCTTATTCAGGTATAAGACTTCTGAGTGAAATCTCTTATTAAATGCCCTTTGCAAATGCAAGTATTCTTGAGATCTAAAAACAGCCACTTTATCTTAAAAATAATTTCTTCTGCTTCTTATTTTCCCCACAAAACTGATAAATTTAGGAGATAAACATGAGTGATACTACATCTGTTAATTATCTCAATGTAGCCATATGATGATATTTTAATAAAATGTGCATGATACATAGATACAACTTGATTTCCACTTTCAAACATTAATTTCAAAACTCTTAGAAAAATAAAATCATAATTGCAAAGAAAATACTAGGGAGAAATGAAGCTTAGCCCTGTAAATAGAAGAAATTTCATTGTAGGAGTCAATACTGATCCAGTTCAATTTTATGTGATTTTTTTAAAATGAGCTTCTTTTTAGCTTGGTGACAGGTCCTATCCTGTCTAATATTGTACCTACTGTGGGTAGATATGCATAAAATACATGTTCAATACATGTCTATTGAATGAACTCAGTAAATCAGAACCCCACTGTCTTTACTTACTATATCAAGATAATTAGTCATCATCTTTTTAACTTTTAATTATTTTGTGAGGCTCATGTATTTGCTAAGACAGTGTAAATACTTCATTTACAACACTCAATTATTCATAAGATTTCTCTTGAAGTGGGCATTACTATCACGCTGTTATTGATTAGAAACTTGTATGAGTGTTTTAAAGACTTATCCAAGATGGCACAACAATGAAATGACAGAAATGAATTGAAAACATGGAATTATGTACAAAAACCAACAATACAATAATCTTATTTAGACAAGTACCACTAAACACGGATTCATCCTATTTTTTCTGAAAGCATTTATTTGTGTGTGTGTGTGTGTGTGTATGATGTGTATGTATGAGTGTTTGTATTTGTGTGTACCCTGTACCAGGAACCAGCAGAAGCCAGAAGAATGTGTCAGATTTTCTGAAATTGGAGATGCAGCTAGTGTTAAGCTGATGTGTGGCTTCTGGGAATCAAACTCAGGTTCTCCACAAGAGAAATCTTAACAACTGAGCCAGCTCTCTATCCCCAAAAGGCCACTCAGTGTCTTGGTATGTAGCACTGCTTGCCTGAAATATCCATGCAGAACATACTGAACTGAAACTAACAGAAATTCTCCTGCCTCTGCCTCCTGGCATAAAACTTCATTTTAAAGCATGCATATACAGTCCAAAAGGAAAGTCACTTAAATTACCTAACATAAACAAGTGAACAAACAGGAATTTTATTGTAAAATATTAAATTAACTTTATCCCAGTCACTAGAAAGATATTAGGCAGTTGTGACCAAATTATACCTGCAGAGGAGGAATTAATGCATGAGTTCCAAAACATAAGGTAATTATAATGTAAAAAAAATTTATCATGCAGTAAAAATAATTATAAGGGAATCATTTGAAAGATACCAATACATAGAAACATGTGAGAGGATATAAATACTAATTACTCTAATTTTTCATTACATAGAATATACATGTATCAATTATCATGCTGCACTCCATAAATATTTCAATTACTGTGATGACTGAAAACTTAGAATTGATGTGGAGTTATAGCCTAAATCCTTTGCAAAGACCTGCAATTATGCTACAAACAAGACTCAGTAGATCGAACAAGTTATATTTATAATACATATATATATATATATATATATATAACATTTTTAAGTACATTAGTTTAAGAAAGAGCAAGAGAAATTTTTCAAAAAATGTATTTATAAAAAGTATTAGTAGATTCAAAAAACTGCATCTTTCTTACACTTAATGAGAACACAGGCAGCAAAATAACAAATAACCACACCAACATGTGCACATGTACTTGTATTAGAATGTGAAATTTAGAGTATCATAAAGAATAAAAAAATGATTCAGCCTTCCATGAAGATTCCATGTGCCCAAATCTGAAACTAAAAAAAAAAAAAAAAAAAAAATGGGATTAACTACAATTAAACAAAACAACATCCTGTCTAGGTTTTCTATCTATTTTTGACATTTTTTAATTATTTTTTTTCATTTGTTTTACATACCAACCAGCCAGTTTCCCCTCCCTCTTCTTTCCTGGTTCTCTCCCCCCACCTCTTTTCTACCCCCTCGACCCCCCATCACTTCTCTTCCATCTCCACTCAGAAAGGGTAAGGTCTCCCATGGGAGTCAACAGAGCATGGGAGGACCAAGCTCCCTCACACCCCGCCTCAAGGTTGAGTGAGGCAACCCAGTATGGGGACTGGGTTCCCAAAAGCCAGCTCAAAAGTCGGGCCCATGCAGGCTTCCTCACTGTCAGTCCAGAGTAGATGATTTCCCAAGAGCTCAGATCAGCAGTCTCTGTGGGTTGCCCTGTCATGATCTCGACACCCCCCCTCCCCTGGTTTCTACAATCCTTCCTCTCTCTTTCTTCAACAGGACTCCTGGAGCTCAGCCTAGTTCTTGGCTGTCTATCTCTGCATCTGCTTCCATCAGTTACCAGATGAATGCTCTCTATGACAATTATGACAGTTACCAATCTGATTACAAGAGAAGGTCAGTTCAGGCACCCTCTTCACTATAGCTAGGAGTCTTAGCTGAGGTCATTGTGGTACCAGATTTCTCCCTAACCCCAAAATGCCCCCCATCAAGATTTGTCTTTCATTTTGTCCCCCTCCTTCCTGCCCACAACTGCCCAATACAACCACTCATGTTCCCATATCTCCATCCCTGTCTTCCCCAACACCCCCAGGCCAATTTACCCGGGAAACCTCTTCTGTTTCCCCTTCACAAGGAAACCCATGCACCTCTCCTTCAGCCCTCCTTGTTACCTATTTCACTAGGACTGTGGATTGTAGCCTGGTGATCCTTTACAGTTAATATCTACTTATGAGTGAATACATACAATGTTTGTATTTCTGGGTCTGTGTTACCTCACTCAGGATGATATTTTCTAGTTCTACCCATTTGCCTGCAAATTTTATGAGGACATTATTTTTTACAGCTGAATAATACTCCATTGTGTAAATGTACCATATTTTCCTTATCCATTTTTCAGTTGAGAGGCATCTAGGTTGTTTCCAGGTTCTGGCTATTATGAATAATGCTGCTATGAACATAGTTGAGCAAGTGTTCTTGTGGTATGATTGAGGATCCTTTGGGTAGATGCCCAAGAGCAGTATTGAGGTTTTGAGGGAAATTGATTCCCAATTTCCTGAGAAACCAACATAATGAATTTTAAAGTGACTGTACAAGTTTGCACTCCCATGATCAGTGGAGGAGTGTTCTCCTTACTCCACATCCTCTCCAACATAGGCTGTAATTAGTGTTTTTGATCTTAACCATTTTGACAGGTGTAAGATTGTATCTCAGAGTCATTTTTATTTCTACTTCCCTGATGGCTAAGGATGTTGAACAATGTTTTAAGTGTATCTCAGCCATTTGAGATTCTTCTGTTAAGAATTCTCTGTTTATTTCTGTGGGCCTCTCTAGCACTTTGCTTCTTCCTATTCTCATGTGGTCTTTATTTACCATGGTCTCCTATTCCTTGTTCTCCCTCTCTGTTGTTGATCCAGCTGGGATCTCCCGCTCCCCCAAGCTCTCTTTCCCTCAACCCTCGCCTTTCATTATCCCCACTCATGTCCAGGCTGTTCATGTAGATCTCATTCCATTTCTCTGTCATTGGGTGATCCCTGTGTCTTTCTTGGGGTCCTGTTTTCCAGGTAGCCTCCCTGGTGATGTGAGTAGCAGACAAGAGGCCCACAGAAATCCACAAAGATACCCACACAACAGACTGCTGGCAGTGGTCGAGAGACAGCCCGAACTAACCTACTCTGGTGATGGGATGGCCAAACACCCTAATTGTTGTGCTAGAAACCTCATCCAACTACTGAGGGATCTGGATGCAGAGATCCATGACTAGGCCCCGGGTGGATCTCTGGGAGTCCAATTAGCGAGAATGAGGAGGGTTTATATGAGCAAGAATTGTTGAGACCAAGGTTGGATAAAGCACAGGGACAAATAGCCAAATGAATGGAAACACATGAACTATGAACCAATGGCTGAGGGGTCCCCACTGGATCAGGCCCTCTGAATGGATGAGACAGTTGATTGGCTTGATCTGTTTGGGAGGCACCCAGGCAGTGGGACCAGATCTTGTGCTCATTGCATGAGTTGGCTGTTTGAAACCTGGGGCCTATGCAGGATTGTTTGGCTCGGCCTGGGAGGAGGGGACTAGACCTACCTGGACTGAGTCTACCAGGTTGACCTCAGTCTGTGGGGAAGGCTTTGCCCTGGAGGAGATGGGAATGGGGGGGGGGGGGGTTGGGGGGAAGGTGAGGGGGACGGCAGGGGGGAGAACAAGGGAATCCGTGGCTGATATGTAGAACTGAATTGTATTGCAAAATAAATTAATAAAAAAAAAAAAAAAAACAAAACAAAAAAAAAAAAGAATTCTCTGTTTAGATCTGTACTCCATTTTAAATTGAATTATTTGGTATTTTAATGTCTAGTTAAATGTGAGTTCTTTATATATTTTGGAGATCAGCCCTCTGTCAGATGTGGGGTTAGTGAAGATTTATTTCCATTATGTAGGCTGCCTTTTTTTATTTTATTGACAGTGTCCTTTGCCTTACAGAAGCTTTCAGTTTCAGGAGGTCCCATTTATTAATTGTTGATCTTAGTGTTTGTGCTACAGGTATTATATTCAGGAAGTAGTCTCCTGTACCACTGCATTCCAGGCTACTCCTGCTTTCTCTTCTGTCAGCTTCGGTTTATCTAGATTTGTGTTGAAGTCTTTGATCCACTTGTACTTGAGTTTTGTACAGGGCCATAGATATGGATATATTTGCATTTTTCTACATCCTAAAATCCAGTTATGCCAGCATCATTTGTTGAAAGTGTTTTCTTTTTCCATTGTATAATTTTGGCTTCTTTGTCAAAAAATTAGGTGTTCATAGGTGTATGGATTATGTATGTATTTATGTCAGGATTATTTTATTTATATCAGGTAAATATGTTATTTCCTGTGACCATGAAGATACCAGTTGCTAGTTGTCATCCTTCAGGATCTGTACTTTTATAATTATTATTACATTTATTTATTTATTCATTTAGTGTGTGTGTATGTGTGTGTGTGTGTTTGTGTGTGTGTGTGTGTGTGTGTGTGTGTGTGTGTGTACATGTGTGGGTACACACCTGTGTAGATGAATTTCTAAGCAGTCTTATTAAATAAAAAACACGGAGTCCAATATAGGGGTGAAAGCCTTAGAGATCAGGGAAATAGAAGTAGCCACCAGCTAACTTTACCTCACCATGCCGCAGCTTCCAAAGTGCCATGACTTCCTGTCTACCCAGGCTTTTATTGCCTTCCTGTTCTGCCCTCTCATTGACTTTTAGCCAAGCTACCTCACTTCCTTGTCACTGCCTGTCTGTACAGACCTCCAGGTCTCTATGTTTGGTATTAAAGGCATGTGTCACCATGCTTGGTTCTGTTCCCTAGTGTGGCCTTGAACCCACAGAGACCCTGCCTAATAAGTGATCAGATTAAGGGTGTGTGCTACCACTACCTGACTTCCATGTTTACTTAAAATGACTTGCTATTTCCTCTGATCTCCAGGCAAACTTACTTATTAATATACAAATAAAATATCTCTACACATCTGTCATTCCATGCCTATGGAAGTCAGAGGACAATTTAATGGAGTCAGTTCTCTCCTTCCACAATGTGGATTCTGGGGGTCAAACTCAGGTGTTCCAGCTTGAAGGCCAAATCCTTTACCCCCTGAACCGTCTTGCCAGCCCAGGATCTGCATGGTTTTTACAGCAGATAAACTCGTGAATTACTTGGGAATTTTATGCAGCCCGTCTTTCCTGAATCCTTATAGCAGTGCAAATATGCCCTCTGGTGCTATTTCTCACATTCTAAGATCAAATATTGGTTTTGATTTGCTGTTGTGGTGAAGTTGGGGTGGGGATCAGCTTTGAAATCTTACAGGTGGATCTTGTACCACAGGTTAAGGTCTTGATTTTCTTTTCCTAGAAAAAAAGTAGAACCAAAAATAGCCACATCAGAATTTTGGCTAGAATTGGGTTGAATTTTCCAATATTGGGGTGGGGGGCCTGACACTGTGTAACCAGTGGCTTTTTAGACTAGAACAAGACAAGGCACTGTTCATGCCCTCTTCTCTGCATTTCAGAGACTCAAATGGTTTTTTTGAATCCTAGGGGAGCAGGGCACGAGCATGTGCCACGGTGTGTGTGGAGGTCAGGGACTGTGTGGATGTCAAGCCTCACTTTCCATACTGTTCCAAACAAGGTTTTTTGTTGCCTCCACTGCACTTGCCAGGCTAGCTGGATGCTTGCAGCCATATTCATAGTGAAGATTCTATGAAAATGTAAAACAGAAAGATGTGGAGAAAGGTTCAGTTTGGCAAGGAAAGGAGTGGCCCACAGACTGGACAGTTGTCATTGATAAAGAGATTGACATCATTAAAGAAAGACTGAATGACTGTCACAGAGACAATATAAAAAGTGCCTGAAATGAATGCCCTAGCCACTGAAGGCTCTCGAGTGCGTGAATGCGAATGCATTTGCTCACTCCTTCATTTATAGAGAACACCTGAGGTGCTGGAGATGCTAGTCATGGGATACTCTGCTTGAACACAGCCATCATTTTACTGGTTCAGGTGTGCGGCTGCCTACAGGTTGCTGCACTGTGGTCCAAGCTCATAGAAGAACTTTGCATTGTCCATACTGTGGTGACTTTTCAGACATGCGGTAAACTTAAGCATCATGGAGTCATTGATGATTGCACCAAGGTTCTGGATAAAAGCCCATGAGACCAGACACTCTGGAGCAGGGTCAGATTCACTTCACAGAGCTTCCGAGTGAGCCATGTGCAACGGTGTGACGGTGAAGGTGAGGCTGCAGTGATGTCCCCACAATGCTGGAGGACCAGGAGCATGGCCCATGTGAGAATGAAAACTGCAGACACCGAATGGAGCCAGCCCAAGAGACACCCACTGGTACTGCAAACAGAAGACTACCAGGATGTGGCTGCCTAACCAAGTGGGCATCAGATTGTGTAGCCACATGCCCTGATGCCATGAGCTACAGGATGTATTTGACCTACTGGGTTTTGGTCTTACTTTGGCCTAATCTTTCCTTGCTTTCTTTTCTTGAATTACATTTGTATAGATATGGCACAGAGAAGGGTTAATTTCGTGATTCGGGGGCTGTGACATCTCTAAGATTTAAGGTAGAAGATGCCAAGAGGGTGACTTATCCCTGGCCCCCCCCCCCCACACACACACACTTCATCTAATTCCCTTTGCCTGGCCAACATCACTTCCTGTTTTTACATTCTCATTCTTCAGTGCCAGCTAAACAAAACTGCAGAGACCAATGACCATCTTTTTGAGGTTGAGGTTTGTGTATTCACCGTTGTAATGGTTAATCTTGGCTGTCAACTTGATGAGGTCTGGGATCAACTGAGGGGTATGTTTCTTGGTGGGTCTGTGAGGGCATTTGCTGGAAGGATTAATTGAGGTGTGAAGGATTAATTAGATGTGAGCGACTGCACAGGCTGGGGTGCTAGAGTGAATTTAAGGAGAAAGTAAGCTGAACACTAGCCATGTGATCTGCCACCACATGCTCCCTGCACCATGGCTTCCTCACCATGATGAAATGTACCCTTGAACTCTGAGCCCAATCAAATCCTTTCTTCTTTATGTTGCTGTGGTCTGGCATTTCACTGCAGTAAAAGAGAAGCAGCTGATGCAGACACTTGCTGCCAAGAAGTGGGGGCTATTGCCTAGAAAAATCTGAGCATGTGGCTCTTAGGCCTTTGGATCTGGTTTGTGGGAGGAATGTGGAAATGTTTAGATCTTCTGAGTAGAGAAGCTCTTGAATGCTGTAAACAGAACTCACTTAGCTGTTCTGGTGGAAGTTTGGAAGACCAGAAGTTCAAGAGAAACATGGATGGTGAAGGTGCAGCCCATGAGATTTCAGAGGGCTGTAACGACTCTACCAAGGTATGGGATAGAGTCCATTTATTCTGCCCATATCTGAGAACTCCAATGATGCTGAACTTAAAAGCAGTGGCCTAAGTGTGTGCTGGAGAAACTTTCAAGGCAGGATAGCACTGAGGCTGTAGCACAGTTATTGCTCATTGCTCTTATCTAGGTCTATAGTGAAAAATAACAAATAAGGATAAAAGGTAATTTTTAATGTCCAGTTTAGTGAGGAAAAGAGCATAGGTGATATTAAAATTGCAGCCATGGTGGGAGCTGAAAAAGAGAGCATAGTTATTAAAGAGAAATATCCTGCTGTGTGGTGATATATTGTGTACCCTAATAAAATTTGCCTGAAGATCAGAGAAGCAGAGCAAGCCACAGCCACCACTTCTTACCTCACCAACTCCTCAACCTGAAAGAGCCTCAACTGATAGGCCTCTAGCCAAATGAGCTTCCTCAGCTGAAAAGCCTTTAGTTTCTGTCTCCGGATGCCTTATGTATCTTCTCCTCCCAGCCATCACTTCCTGGGATTAAAGGCATGTATACTTCTCAGTACTGGGATTAAAGGTGTGTGCCACCACTGCCTGGCTCTGTTTTCTCTCCTTGACTGAGTCCATCTCATGTAGTCCAGGGTGGCTTTGAACTCACAGAGATACAGACGGATCTCTGCCTCCCAAGTGCTAGGATTAAAGGTGTGTGCCCCCACTGCCTGTCCTTATGTTTAATCTAGTGGCTTGTTCTGTCCTCTGATCTTCAGGTAAATTTTATTAGGGTAAACAATATATCACCACAGAAATGTCCTTCTCCATATCTTTTGATTAATTTTCATTTGAAGTCCATTTTTTTAGGTATTATGATAGCTACACCAGTTTGATTGTTAGGTCAGTTAACTGGGAAATCTTTTCCCAACCCTTCACTCTGAGGTAATGTCTGTCTTAAAAGTTGAGATGTTTTTCTTGTATACAGTAGAAGGATGGATCCTGTTTTTGTATCCATTCTGTTAGCTTGTCTTTTTGTTGGCAATTTGAGTCCATTGATATTAGAAATATTAATGAACAGTAATTATTCATTCCTGTTATTTTTTGGGTGTGTGTGTTTCCTTTTGGGGGGTTGCTGTTGTGCCATTATCTATTGTCTATGTTTTCATGGGTGCAGCTAACTTCCTTTAGTTGGAGTTTTCCTTCTAGTACTTTCTATAGGGCTAGATTTGTGGATAGGTATTTTTTAAAACTGGTTTTGTCATAAAATATCTTGTTTTCCCAGTCTATGGTGATTGAAAGTTTTGTGGGTTATAGTAGTCTGGACTGGCATCCATGGTCCCTGAGTATCTGCAAAAGGTTTGTCCAAGACCTTTTGGCTTTCAGAGTCTCCATTGAGAAGTCAGGTGTAATTCTGATAATTCTGCCTTTATATGTTACTTGGCTTTTTTTTTCTTTTGAAGCTCTTAATAATCTTTCTTTATTCTATATGTTTATTGTTTTTATTTTTATGAGGCTTTTGTGCATTACTTTTTTTTATTTTTTGGTTTAGCTTGTTTGGTGTTCTGCAAGCTTCTTGTACCTTTATAGGCATGGCCTTCTTTATGTTGGGACAGTTTTCTTCTACAATTTTGATGAATATGTTTTCTATGCCTTTGAGCTGGGATTTTTCTCCTTCTTCTATCCCTGTTATTCTTAGGTTTGGTCTTTTCATGGTGTCCCAGATTTCCTGGATGTTTTCTATTAGGGACTTTTTGGACTTTACATGTTCCTTGACCAGTGAATCTATTTCCTCTATTGTATCTTCAAAGCCTAAGTTTCTCTCTTCCGTCTCTTGTATTCTGTTGGTGATGCTTTCAGCTGTAGTTCCTGTTTACCCGGATTTTTCATTTTCAGAATGCCCTTGATTTGTGTTTTCTTTATTGTTTCAATTTCAATTTTCAAGTCTTGCACTGTTTCTTTCACTTGTTTGTTTTTCTTGACTTTCTTGGCTTTCTTTAAGGTGGTTATTAATTTCTTCAAATTTTTTGTTTATCTTTTCCTTGATTTCTTTAAGGTAATTTTACATTTCCTCTTTAAGGGTCTCTATCATCTTCATAAACCTATTTTTAAGGTCCCTTTCTTGTGCTTCAGTTTTGTTGGAACATTCAGGTTTTGCTGTTGTGGGAACACTGGGTTCTGGTGGTGTCATGTTGCTCTTTCTGTTGTTGAATGAGTTCTTACACTGGTATTTACTCAACTGTTCTTCCAACTGGTGTGCTTTATACCTGTGCCAATGAAGTCTGCTAGGGTTTTGGAGGAGAGCTGGCTGCAGGGAGGATGGCCAGGTTCATAGGGTTGGGCAGCAGAAAGGGTCTTAGGGAAACAGAACCCATTGGGTTGTAGTGGTGCAGCCTGGTGGTAGGTCTTTTACCTGCTTTCTGGCTGCAGGGGACTTCTAGTTTTCTATCTTTCAAGGATCCCAATCAACTTATCCCATCTAGAAGATCATATCAGAAATCCCCAAAGAAATGTAAAACCCACCATAATTTTTACATTACTTTTTCTTTGATCTCAACCATCATAAGCAAAATGTAGTTACCCATGAATGTTGATCATGGAAATAGCTGCTTCCTCCCTTCTATATTTAATATGAATGTCTGTATAACCCCTAAAAATGTTTCTGCATTGATATATAAACAACTAATATTACAAAACACATAGAGAAAAATGAAACTGAAGTCACAGCTGCCAAAGTGATCCAGGTGTGTGGAGAGTAGAGAGGTAGCATAGTGAGTATTCACAAATCTGCATATTTGTTGTGGAAGGCATTTAGTGAAAGACTAGAGAAACATGTAGTTAAAACAAACAAACAGCAACAACATACTTCTTTCTTTATAAAGCTTATAATCCAGGGGAAGCCATGAGAAAATGACCAAAAACCTGTTCAACACACAATATCCTAGAGAATAAGGCCTATAAAGAAATTGGAAACAGTAAAGGCAACAGTAATTTTTTTTTTTTATTTTAAATAGGAGTTTTAGGAAAGATTACCTTGAAACTATGACATTTCACCAAAGGTTTAAATCTGGAGTGAAAAAGAAACATATATAGTCCTATATTCCAAGAAATAGGAAGTTCATGGCTTTGGAGACACTCAACAGGCATTTTTGGCTACTACCATCCCATCTTCTTATGCTTCTCTTTCTAGTTAACCCTGCTTTCTCCCTCTTATTTATCTATGTTGCCAGTAAAGAGATCACACATTTCACTAATAAATTAAGAAGAAAAACTCTGAAAGTTTCTCAATATAAACTATTGTGTCTTCAAAATGTTATAAATTATGCATTTCATGATGAAATCCAGCATAGGTATGAGGATTGAGAATGGAAAGCATTACATGAGGTAGAAGAATGTGTGTATTTGAGTTGTTATGCATCTGGGTTGCTCTGTTTCAGTAGAATAAAAGTCAATACTGATTTTTTACATGGTGCTAGTTACTTTGTGTTCTATCAGTATTTATCCATTTGTCATATAAATAATACTTTAAATTAATCCCTCAACTGTGCTTAACTCTATGCTAAGCACTGGCAATACAGTTCCAAATAATACAGATGCAATTGCCATATAAGGGAATGTAAAATCAGTAGCAAAGTATCCTAGAGTTACATAGATTCACAGCATCCATTTTTTGCCCTTTAGATTCCCCATCTGAAATGATCTGTGCTTCTATGGCTCAGAAACAGCAATAAGGGCAGTGGCAGCAACTCCTTGCCAGTATGGAATGATAGAACTCACCCTCCTAATCAAACTCACCAAGAATTTTAAATACCTATTCATATTTATTGCTAACAAATCTGACAATATAAGAGACTTGCCTAAGATCACACACTTAGTTACTATATTTGGATTTGCAACAAGAACATCTGGGTGCTACTTCTACCACATCACACCATTATGTTTATCTTACTTTTCTTTCTATTCATTAAAATCACTCATTGGAGAACTATGTGGATGTTTAGAATTTGAATTTGTTTCAGTATGTGAATATTCATATGTATAGTAAACAGATAACATAACATATTATTTATAAAACACACATGGGGCTTGAAAGATAGCTCAGATGGTAGAGATTGTCTTTCCAGTACAGGTCATGTGGATAAGCCCCAGAATTCACATGAAGAAAAGTGTCCCTGTAGTGTGGTATATGCTGGGAAGGCAGGTATATCCTTTCAGCTCACTGGCCAACAAACCTGCTCTGGGTACCTCTTCACATACGCCAGTATATATGCACACTGACACACATGTGTACCCACAGGAACACCCATATACATGCATGTACACACATAACACATATATGAGATATATATATATATATATATATATATATAAAACGTACTTTAAATAAGTCTTGAATACTTATATGTTGCTATTATTCTTTTACATGCTTTGTCAGAAATCTTACTGTCTCCCTTATATATGTGTCCTATATTCTCAGTTCATTGTATTTATCCCATAATTTAGATCTTAAATTTCAACTTCTATAATGCACCTAAAACTGAAATCTGGGCTGACAGTAATTATCCAGAAATTTGAGCCTATACTAATTACTGCAAGTATCACCATGTCTGGAACCTTTACATAATGAGCATTCAGTAATTAATTCTGAGTTAATATCTTCTACATTATCCCAATATATTATATTACTTTGCATAAGTAGAAACCATATGTTAACTGGTTTATTTTTTACACTGTTACTGGTAAAGTTTTGTGTACATAGACATATGTAGGAGTTCATAACAACTAGAAATGATCTTAAAATAATCTTTTTTAGAATCTTCATTTTGCAGAAGGCAAAATATTTAAAAAAAATAAATTGATTCTTTTACTTTTAGCTTGTAATGGACATACATTGCATAGTTGTGTTGAAATTAGAACTTCGCTCTCATTCTTTATTCCTATATTGGATCTTTCTATTCAAATTTAATAAATATTTATTGAATGGAACTGAATTTTACATATGTACATGAAAGTATTTATAAAGTGTATTTTCATATACTAAAATGAACTTAAAATAGTATTGGTAGTATGCATTGCCTTGCAAAGCCAGAACATAATAAGCAAAAGCAGAAAGGTCTACACCTTGTACAACCTACTCAGGAACTTTAAATAGAATAAATATTTGAAAAAAATCCTGAGTGACAATGGAGTCAATTGTTCTCACCATGTCAAGTCTGACATTTATATTTTGCATCATGAATATGTGACAATCATTTGCTTGAGTCACCATCCATGACATTTACTTCTTTCCTTAATGCACTATTGTTTAAAAAAAATGAAGATTATCTCTCACCTCTCCTTTGAGTAATACATCTACATCCCCTCTGTTTAAGAGCCTCCTCGGTGGACTCCCCCTGCCCCTCAGTCTTCCTTTATTTTCCCATAGAACCCATGTGATAAGAGTCTGTCAAGTAGTGGAGTTAAGGTTTATGTGTCAAAGCTCAGTGTCTGTCTTTACATGTGAGAACTAGAGGTTCACTGTGAGGAAGGCGCTTCATTAGGAGTACACAGCTGCAAATAGACCTGGGCTTCTGACCTCTGCTTTCCTGTATGCTCCTGTCTAAAGGTGAAGTCAAGGGGATGTGGGGAAATGGTTGTATGACAGTTAAAATCTATTTGTGTGTGTGTGTTTATTTTTGAGAATGTCACACCTGAGTACTAAGTTTACATCATTTTGAATCCACTCTTTCTCCCTTCCAACTCCTTCCTTGTGTTCTTCCCACTCCCTCCTAAACTCACAACCATTTCTTCTTTCATTATTATCGTTGTTGTTGTTGTTGTTGTTGTTGGTGGTGGTGGTGGTGTGTGTGTGTGTGTGTGTGTGTGTGTGTGTGTGTGTGTGTGTCTGTAAATTCAAACTACTAAGTCCATTTAGTGTTTTTCATGTATATGTATGTTTATCTCTGACCACTTGGGATTGAATAATCTATTAGCTTGCTTGACCCTGGAGAAGACTAATTCTTCCTCTTAGCAGAGCTATTAATTGCCTATATATAGATCCTCATTTGGGAGTAAGACCTTAAGATTTTCCTCATCTAAATTAGTTTGTCAATTTGTATTGAATCTTTTTTTTGTTTTTTAGTTTTTTGTTTGTTTGTTTGTTTGTTTTTTGAGACAGGGTTTCTCTGTGTAGCTTTGCACCTTTCCTGGAACTCACTCTGTAACCCAGGCTGGCCTCAAACTCACAAGAGATCTGCCTGGCTCTGCCTTCTGAGTGCTGGGATTAAAGGTGTGTACCACCACCATCCGGCTTGTGTTGAATCTTAAACCTAAAGCTCAGAGAAGATGTTTGCAAGAGGGGGCCAGAAAAGAATATGAATATTTTTAAAATGTAAATGTATATGTTTCACAGACCATGATGTTTTCAAAAAGTCAACTAAATTTACAAGTTCTATGTAAAAAAAAAAAAAAGCATTTTGTTTCTCCGAGTGTTTACCATTCCAGATACATTTCATTTCCTTGGATAGACCCAGACTCTTCTAGCTAAAGTGCCTTTTTCACCTTTCTCTTGGTGCCCATCTCACAGTGATGAGTACTTTCAGCTCTTTTATTTTTGAAAATGATATACTTTCATACTCATTTTGAAAAAAAATCTTTTGCCGATCAGAGAGTTTTTTTTTTAATGTGATTGTATCTTGTTTTTGTCAGTAAATAATTTATGAACAATGCTTCATGTTCCTCTTTCCTGAATTTTTATCCCTTAAAAATTCTTCTGTCTTGAATCTTTGTTGCTCTGGAAGAGGTGCATCAGTTTGAGCTATATATGGAATACACCATTACTTTTCAGCGATAACACTCAATTCTACAGTTCTCAACTCCACAGTTCTCAAAGCTTAGTGAGTTACTTCCTTTGGTGTCTTTGTACAAGAGTTTTATTATGCTTCAAATTTTTCTAGAAATTTTTCTATCAATATGTTTAGGTATATTCTATACCAATATCAAATTTATAATTTAGCCTCTCTCATAGCTAATTTATTCCTAGATCATATGAATTTTTGGCCTTTAAATCTGGCTTTCCATGGGATAATTTTTATGTTTTTGAATTTTGCTGACTTCCACAGTGCCTACTATGTTTTTAATGGAATTCAGTATTCATTTTTTATTTAATTTAATATACTTTCATTCCTAAGAAGTTTAATTTGGTATATTTTATTTTCCACATCTGTTAGTGTGTTTGTTTGTCTTCTAATTTTATTGAAATGCAAATTTTATGTATAATCACTGCTCAAGGCTTTTATCTATTAGTTCTTTTATCCAGGTCAACAGTGGTGCTACGACAATTTGTCTGTTTCAAAAATAACTGGAAAAAGTGATGACCCCTCCCCCAATAAGTTTTAATTGGCATAGTTACTCTGAGAGGTAAGTGTCCTCATGGGCCTTTCCCTCAACCATGAGGAAATGTTGATGGGCCCAATCTTGTGCCAGTCTTGTGAAGATGAGGATGGCTACAGTGAGTTCATGACTGGCATGTCAAGAAGACATCTTTTTGTTGCATGTCTTCCCATGCTCCTGCATACTTTTTGCCCTTCTTTAGAGATATTGCCTGTGCCTTGGAGGAAGTGTTAATTACATCTGTCTCAGCTGAATTCCAATCCTCCACCATCACTTATTCTCAGCACTTTGGCCAGTTATGGATTTCAGTATTGGCCAATGTCTGTTGTAGTAAAGAGCACTCATTACTTTCCAGCCTATGCCTGAGACAAGTAGCAATAACTAAACTAAGTAAGCACACACAAAAGAAGAGTTTATTTTTCTTTTCCCATAAGAGTTAGAACTTGCCTATTATTCACCAGCCTTACCAATGTGTGTGTGTGTGTGTGTGTGTGTGTGTGTGTGTGTGTGTGTGTGTGTGTGACATGCACATGAAGAAGCTGGTGTAAACATTTTGTGTCCATCTCAAATGCTCTTCATTTATATTTTGTTTGCTTTTTTGAAATCACCTTTCTTACTGAACTTGGAACTATCTAAATTTTTCTTGATCCTGTTTGAGCAACAGATTTGCCACCTGCCCCTTCATGTCGATTTTCTTCACAGATGAGGTCACATCTTCCAGCTCCTGTGCTGATCAGTTCCCATCAAAGGGCCTGATGGTACAATCTCCACAAAGCTGTAGCTCCTCTGGCCTGTGCTTCCTTTTCCCATTCTCCGACTCCCAGATTGTAGTTTTCTTTGACTCTTGAAACTCTGAGCACTGTCTCCTCAGTGCAGGAAGCAAGTTCTATTTGGTTACTTCTTTCTGCACTGCAGCCATGAATTTTCTTATAAAAAGGACAGTCAAACGAATTATCCCATTTGCTCACCTGAATGTAGAGGGCTTCCAACAATGTGACCATGCCTAAAAATTGTTTTACATGTTCTGTTCATTTTCATATTTGGTACACTTTTTCCTTTTTTTCTCTTTATTCTGGAAAATTATACAAATACATGTAAGATTATATATACCCCCAATACTGCACTACAGCCAATTAGTGCTGCCTGTATGTCCATGGTGTAGAGTCATCCATGCAAAAGCATGGGAATCCCATCAGCGGGTACATCTTCAAAAAGAATGATTCTCTCTTCCTCAGAACTATCCACTATAAAATGCTCCTCAGGAAAGGGTGGGACCTAGGTAGACAGATTTGTTGTTGTTCTGTGTCATGGAGATCTTGCTGGTTTGGATCTGTAGGTTCATCACCTTCACATATTCCAACATGTGAAGTTGGGATGGAGCAACTCATAGCCCTGATACTGGGACTGGGTGGTAACTGGGTTGGTCAGCTCCTTAGCTTTCCCACATTGTCACTACCCAGGTGAGCTCTCCAGCACTGCCTAGACTAGCTCACCCAATGCAGCCTGCAGCAAGGACCGGGGCCAGTTCTGTTCTTGGACCCTGGATCTGGGGCCCCTCACTCATGTCACCCGGGCCAACTCTACTGTTTTACCCAGGCAAGGTTCAGGGCCCTCTCTCCTGATTGCTGTAGGGGGAATACGGGGCGTGGGTGGGAGGGGGTGGTCCGTTCTCCTGCTCTCATACCCTCAAGGCTGGCTTAATTGCACCCCACACAACAGGGTCAGCTCTACTGTGAGGCCCAGGCCAGATGCAGGACCCACTATCCTGTGTGCTACTTTGTTTGTTTGTTTTGTTTTGTTTGTCTAGTTTGGCTTCCGGTTTTTCTTTGAAATTTGGTTTTGATTGGGGATTGGAGGGGGGAGGTTGTAAGGGCGGAGGGCAGATGCGAGGAGATGTGGAGATAAGTGGGACTGGACTGAATGATGTGAAATCCACGATGAATCAATAAAAGTTAAAAAAAAAAAAAAGAAAATGTATCCAATAAGACTAGACTTCGGCCAGGTGGTGGTGGTGCACGCCGTTAATCCCAGCACATGGAAGGCAGAGCCAGGCAGATCTCTGTAAGTTCTAGGCCAGCCTGGTCTACAGAGTGAGATCCAGGACAGACACCAAAATTACACAGGTTTCTCTAAATCCTGTCTCAAAAAACTAAAAAAATATAAAAAAAAAATAAAAGAACCGGGCTTCAGACAAGCCTAAAGGGCTTTTAGGCCTTTTTAAAATTAGTGATTGATAGGGGAAAGCCAGACCATTGTGGGTCCAGCATCCCTGGGCTGACACTCCTGGCTTCTACAAAAAAGTCGGCTGAGCAAATCATGGTGAGCACGCCAGTAAAAAGCACTCCTCCATGGTCTCCGCATCAGCTCGGCTTCCAGGCTCCTACATTTATTTCTCTCAAATATGGACAGTGATATGAAAGTATAAATCAAGTAAACCCTCCCCTTAAAAAGTTTCTTTGGTCATTGGGTTTCATCATAGTGATACTAACTCTAAGGCAATCAGTGAAAGAAGAGGAGAAAAGAATATAGAGATTGCATTTTTAATAAAATTTGCTTAAATCTAGAAATTAGGCAACTAACTATTTCAATAATCACTACTTTAAATTTTTAATTAATTTATTTGTGTGTATGTATGAGAGAGAGAGAAGAAGGGAGAGAGAGGGAGAGGGAGAGAGAGAGAGAGAGAGAGAGAGAGAGAGAGAGAAGGAAAGAGAGAGAGAAAGAAAGATGCATGTCACAATGTATTTGTGAAGGTGAGAGGAAATCTGCAGAAATCAATTCTCTCCTTCTACTGCGGGGGGCCAAACAAATCCTGAAACTCAGTAGCAATCACCTTTACCCAATGAGTCATCTAACCAGCCCCTGCTTTAACTTTTCAAATATACCTGGCCATGGAAGGTTTCTCAAAGGCTCTTTGATATGTATGGAGTGTGAGTTTCATTTTCTTTTCTTTTCCATATATCTTTTAGACATAGCACTAGGTTGGAAGACACTACTTAATGTGGAGATGACTCTGACTAATTTTTCAACAGATGAATATTTGACATTGTAGAGTTATCAGAAATGGAATGGAAGAGGTAAGGCTGACCTGCGCAGACTGCCTCAGACTGTAGCTACTTTAAATGGAACATTAGGAAATGCCTAGTAAGTCCTAGAGCTAGTGTGAACCTAAGAAATCTAGAAGGAGACAGATGTTTCTCTCACAGGTGTATGCAGGAGAATTGCTCTGCCCATGGAACAAACTTGGCCGGGAAGATATGAGGCCATGATGCTTAGAGAGCAGAGTTCACCACAGACACGACAAAAGGAAAGTAACCCTGTCATGATTTGCCATTCTCATCTAAATTAAGAGATGACTTCATTTGGCAAACAGTGAAATTAACACTGAGTTCACACTGGAAATAATAAGTGTCACTGGGGAAAAAAAATTCTCATGGAAGGATTCATACCACCGGAAAGTCCAAATTTATGCGACAGCTTATTTCCTAGGAAACTAGGATGTGATATGTACTCCTGGCATCTGGAGCAGTGGTCCACAGAAAAGGCTTCCTGTCTCTGGCACAGAAGATGGAACATCCTTTGCATAGTCTACCAGCTTTCGATTCTAATGAAGTCTGTTTTGGCGGCACTGAGCTTTGGAGATGAGCATGTGCCTCTCCTCATCTCAATAATAAATGTCTCCTCTCTGCCACTTTCCATCACATGCCTGACATTGCTGAGCAGAAACAGCAGCTTCGCTCCCTGCCCTTTTGTATCCCATATAGATTGTGGAAGGAGGGTGATTTCATTAATTCATTAGTGATTCTTGACTGACAATTACACACACACACACACACACACACATACATATATATGACTTGATTGAATGAGGAATGCTGGACACATTTATAATTCCAACACACAAGATCCAGATGCAGGAAGAGTTTCAGGGAAACCTGGACTACATAGAGGCTCTGTATAAAAACAGAACAAAATTATAAAAGAAATTAAAATCAGAACAAACAGAAACAACCAAAAAATTTGTATTAATATAATGAGTCTTTCTCTATCTCACCAGCCAGCTCCCAAATAATGAAATGGAGACTTATTAATTATGATAGCTTTGCCTTAACATATCTTGTCCCAGTAGCTCATAACTTAAATTAACCCACATTTTTTATTAATCTACATTCTACCACATGGCTTTTACCTCTCTTTCATCTTGTACTTCCTGTTTCCTTTCTGTGTCTGGCTGGCTTCTCTGCCTCCCTTCTTCCCAGAGTCCTCTCTGTGCCTGGAAGTCCGGCCTATACCTCCTGTCTAGCCTTAGCTATTTAGCTCATTATTAAACCAATCAGAAAGCTCCTTGGCAAAGACACATCTTCATAGTGTACAAGAAGATTATTTCACAACACATTAAGCCATTTTTTTTATGAGAATGCTAAAAGTCTTCTCTTTTAGCCATTTCAACATCCATGCTGCCTTACTGTTAACTGTGATTGACAGCTCATGCAGTAACTCTGGACCCTTAGCTCCAGCTGACTCACAAACTGATCTGATCACCATCTCCCATTTTACTACTACTTCCTCTCCCAGTGTCCTGGGTGGCCTGTCTGCTCTTTCCTTCTATGAGGTAAATTAGTTCTGTTAAGTGGAAGGAAATTAACTAAACTGACCTACTAAGATGATGAAAATCATTATCCAACGGACTCTTCATGGTTGTATGGGAAGGAGGCTGAACAGGAGAATGGGTAGAAACACAAAACATCAGCTCAAATGTGGAAGCTTCTCTTGGACAATAATAAAATCAATTCCATATTGGTTTTCTAAGACTGAGTCTCCAGAATGCTCCCTATCAAAAGCTGGCTCTCAAACCATTTTCTGAATCAGAAAGAGGGATGTTTGCATGTGCAAACAAAGATATCAACCTGGTACATGTGCATGTTCCTATACATTTGAGGTAATGTTTGGCGGAGAAGTGCACCAAAGGAGATCAACATGAGGGACTATGATAGTAACCAACAGTAAGCATGAAGCCTGGTGTAATGGACAGGCTGGATCAAAGTGCCAAGATCATTCATTACTAAGTGCCTGTGTGACTCCCAGTTAACCTTTTTACTTCATCAAGCCTCACTTCTCCTACCTTTAAAATGAGAAGGTGCATTTAATTTGGCTAAATATCACTTCCACCTCTCATTTAATTTAATTCTTTATTTCATGCACAAATCCTTATAACATTAACATGCACAAGGAGGAACTTCATAGAACTTGGGTTGCTCTGTGTAATACACTATGAAAATGACTCTTAGTATGACAATAGAGGGGACAGGGAGAGAGAGAGGGAAAAGCTGGGAGGCTGAGGGAGAGATTTTCCATTTTGATAAGATACAAATTTGTTAAGAAACTCTTCCTTTTGCTGGGTAATGGAGTTTTGCAGGAAATAAATGATTTGTGTCTATTAAGGAAGCAAGAGCAACAACTGCACATTTCGGAGAGCCTCATTAAATGTGTTCTGTTTCCCGCACTGTCTCTGCTCATTTGGGTGAGCACTGAAGTGCACAATAAAAGGCTGAATTAAGTGAAGGGCTAAATGAAGCAATTAATTCTCTCTTTTTTCTCTCCAATACAATGGAGGTGTGAAGCAGAATGTAGAGTAGCCTGGAGCTGACCCTTACTTTCCTGCTATGTGAACTCTCTGGCAGGTATAGAAAGTGTACCCCATTCTTCTCCAGCCTCAGAGATATACACCCATTCAAAAGTAAAGAGGCTTTATAATAAGAAACAACTGTGTCTTTATAGAATGCCAGTCATATTGAGTAAATCTCTGACCCACTTTGGTCATTAAATTTTACCCCCTCTTTCAAATACATTTCAGTTCTGACTTTACATTTCTCTATATTGTTTGCAACTATAAAAGCAGAATTAAAAAAAAAAACAACTTTTCATGAATAGACACCATACGGTTTGCTTGTAGACACAGAATTCAAGCAGAAGTGGGCTTTATTAATCCATGTGCGTGTCCCTGTGTAGGTGGATCCACATGTGGATGTGCCCATGTAGACATTGAAGGGCAACAACTAACCATTTATGTTATCCTCAGGAATGTTGCTCACTGTTAATACAGGGTTTCTCAGTGGTTTGGAGCTGAAAAGTTAGTCTAGATTGGCTGGTCAATGAGTTCAGATATACTCCTATCCCTGATTCCCCAGCACTGGAGTTAGAAACTATACTTGCCCTTTGTATATACGTCCTGGGTTTTGAACTCAGATCCTTGTGTTTGTAAGGTAGACATTTTGTCAGCTGTAGTATCTCCCAGCCCCATAAGTACTGTTTCTGGTCAAGGAGTCATATATCAACTCTGAGCATTAATGAGTGCTTCATCTTTACTATGGAATAATTAGTACTTCCTTACCCAGAAAGTTGCTATTATGGTATGAGGCAACCTTTGTCAAGCAAATAATACAATGGCAGACACATTCTGAACATTTTGGAATGCTTGCTGTCATCCCTTTCTGCCCCATTCTTGGAACTTCACAATTTTAACTTTCATGTGGGTATAATATAATAAATTACTTGTCTCCTACACAAAATGTGACTCTATGTAATTAATATGAGAATTTCATTGCTGGTGGGATCTCCAGCATTATCCATTCTTTCTGCCCTGTTGTCTGGAAGCCACATTAGTGCTGTGGGATGGTCTGTATGTCAAATGTGTTGCTGATTGGTCAATGAATAAATCACTGATTGGCAGTGGCCAGGCAGGAAGTATAGGCAGGACTAACAGAGAGGAAAATTGAGAGAACAGGAAGCTGGAGAGAGAGACACTGCCAGCCGCCATCAGGACAAGGAAGATGTAAAGTACCGGTAAGCCACAAGCCACGTGGCAAGGTATAGATTAATAGAAATGGATTAATTTAAGCTGTAAGAACAGTTAACAAGAAGCCTGCCACGGCCATACAGTTTGAAACCAATATAAGTGTCTGTGTTTACTTGATCGGGTTTGAGCGGCTTGGGACTGGCGGGTGAGAGAGATTTGTCCTGACTGTGGGCCAGGCAGGAAAACTCTAGCAACACATTAGTTTGTGGAGACAATAAGATGTGAACCTGTAAGGACTAGGGCAAGATCTCATACAATACTGCATCCTGCACAGATCTCATATTTATGTGCAGCTTTCAAACACTAAAGACATTGTTACATCATTGTTAAATTTCCAGAAAGGGGAATTATCATAGGATAATTACAGGCAATAAATGAGTTAATATAAGAACACTTTAAGTAAATGATATTCCAGGTATCCTGCTGCACAATTAGGATACAATTTATTTAGTCATTCTCATAGTATGATTATACTGTATCCTAACCTACCTGCTTATTGTCACTTATCAACTATTCAAAAATACTTTACGATGCATCAAAACAAAATATTAACAAAAATTAATTTGTGAACTATTCATTAAACTATTACTTACTTCTAATAGAAATTAGTAGGAATATTTCCACCAGTAAAATTGGCAGACATTACTATAGCACTGAACATTTTGAAATATTTGGCATTATCATCAACACTAAAATATAGCTGATTCACTGAAATTTACTTAACTAATGCTAGAGCTGAGGCTCAAAGTCATTCTGTCCATCTTCCAAGTTTCTATACTAAAATTCTACACAGTGATAGTGTATGCTAATAATAAATTGCTTAGAAAGTGTTCAATTAATGTTAACAACTGTCAGCTAGGATTCTCTATTGCTGTGAACAGACACCATGACCATGGAAACTCTTTTGTTTTTTAAGAAAATTGTTTATTCATTTTATGTACCAACCACAGATACCCCTCTCACCCCTCCTCCCAAATCTCCTCCTCCAAAAGGGTAAAGGCTCCCATGGGGAATCACCAAAGCCTGGTACATTCAGTTGAGGCAGGACCAAGCCCCTCCCTACTGCATCAAAGCATCCCACCATAGGGAATGGGCTCCAGAAAGCCAGCTCATAATCCAGGGATAGATCCTGATCACACTGCCAGGGGCCCCTCAAACAGACCAAGCTACACAATTGTCTCCCATATACAGAGGGCCTAGTCTTGTCCCATGTAGGTTTCACAGCTATAGGTCTAAAGTACATGAGTTCCTAGAGGCAAAATTGGTTAGCAAGCAGTACTTATATGGAAACTCTTATGAAAAACATATTTAATTAGGGTGGCTCCCTTACAGTTGCATAGGATCAGTCCATTATCATCATGACAGGGAGCATGGTGGCCTGCAGGCAGACTTGGCACTGGAGCTGAGAGTGTTACATCTTGCAGGCAACAGGAAGTCAACTGAATGTCACGCTGAGGAAAGCTTGAGCAAAAGAGAGCTCAGAGCCTGCCCCAACAGTGACACATTTCCTCCAACAAGGCCATACTTCCTAATAGTGCCACCCTCTTTGGAGGCCGTTTTCTCTCTAAGTACCACAGCAACCATTAACATTGGAAAGGACACTTCACTCCCTGCATATCTGCGTCTTCTTTTTTGCTGCTCTCTTTTCTCTGACAATATCAGTTCTTTACCTATGTACTGATGAAAAGACTACTGTTATCAACAGAATAATCATTGTTCTTACTGTTCCTATCATCTTGCAACCATTAAAAGTGACTACCAAATTAGACCATCATCTCCTAGTACGCAAATGTTTTGGGGAGCAGTGTGGTTGAATGTCTGCTGTTGTCTTATCTAGTGAGTATGGGTCACAGCATAATTGTTTGGGAGAATATTCTCATCTTCACTCCAGTGGAAATATATCTACATAAAGGAAGAGTGACAGAGGTGATGAAACAAGGTATGGAAACTTTCCCCTCAGATTTATACTAACTAGTAGGGGGACTCTGGTAGAATGGCCTGAGAGCTAAGCCCAAATGTACCACGTGCTTGGGGAAGTAATTATATTTCCTCACTTTTTTTTTTAGCACTCAAGTGCTAGTAGGGCAATACTTACTTTTTTAGGTAAAAGTGATACTCAAAGGAGACGTGAAATGTGAGAGTTATAAATTGGAAAATACTACCTAAATAATGCACTCACTATTAGCAGAGCTTGTGGCTGTTACACACTTTTGAAGTCTGCACTCTCCTACTGAATTCAAGGATCCCGTTTACTAGACAGCACAAGGAGCTAAGGACTTTGAGATGATCTTACAAAGTTCTTGATTGCAAAGTACTCAGAGAACATAATGTTTAATAGTCTCAAGTAGATAATCCTAATAAGTGTTGGCACAATAGAGCCTCTGGAGAGTATAAGTCTTCTCTGGAATGTTCATTTTCTAAGGATGGAGTTGAGACATCAATGGCTAACAGAATAGGTGGTGTCAAAATTCTAGATTGAGAGCGTGTTTAAACAGGATCCAGAGATTTTGAGGAGCCTACCCTATTAAGGAAAATGATCTTGCATAATTAAACTTCCAGTCTGTAGTTAAGACATAAATTAGGAATCTTTGGTTTTTCTGCCTCTTTTATTAAAAATATTTGATGTGGGGGTTGGGGATTTAGCTCAGTGGTAGAGCGCTTGCCTAGCAAGCACAAGGCCCTGGGTTCAGTTCTCAGCTCCGGAAAAAAAAAAGAATATATATATATATATATATATATATATATATATATATATATATATATATATATATATATATATATATATATATATTATGTGAAGGTGAAGGTGAGAGGTTGGCTTTGTGTAATTGTCCAACAACTGCCTTTACCTGCAGAACTATCTCACCAATGGTTAATGTTTAGTTTCCAAACATGCTTTCCTTAATAACCATGCTCTTCTACTTCTAAAATATGACTGGGTGAGCATATTCATGCTCTACTAAAATTCAGGCTCCAAATAATCTAATCTCATCCCTTCAATTTTTTAATAAATAGAAAGTTAGACATGAATACATTGTTGTATCCTCACTGTTAAGAAATTCAAGCCTATACACTTAGAGAAAATATGAAACTCTTTCCTGTTAGGTACAGTTTATTTTCTAAAATTTATGATGATTCTAAGTGAACTTTTATTCTCAGTGCCTATTCATCTTTCCAAATGTTCCTATGATGTACAGAAAACTGTCACACAGTGATAGTCTTACTTTACTTTTCTTCACTCACTTTTCCAGTGGGCTTTTCTGTGGTAACATTATAAATTGTTAATTAAAATATAATTACACCATTTCCCCCCTTCCCATTCCTCCTTCCAAACCTTTCCCTATCCCTTCCCTCCACAGCTTACCATACTCTTTTTTCCCTATCCAGTTGATGACCTGTTTTTCTTTGATTATTATTGTTACACATACACACACAAAAATAAAGTACACTGACTGTGATTAAATATATACATATGATTTCAGGGCTGACCACCATGTACTGGATAACCAATTATTATGCTCAACACTAGGACAGACTCCTACACAAAGGACTACAGGCATTCTCTCAGAAATTAATAGGTTGCCTGTATTTCCCCTTTTATGATAGCTTGTCTGTTGGTATTGTCCTTGTTTTTGTGTTGTTTAGGCAGCCATATTTAGAGAAATCCTAAGTATAGATAGCATAGCTTCCCTGTAACTTCTAGGAGACAAACTCTCTCAGCTGATGTCCTGTTGCTCTGGCTATTACAATCTTTCACCACCCAATTGTGTAATGTTCCCTGAGCATTTGTGCATGAGTTGTATTGTAGGTGTATTTATTCAGACTGGGGTCCCTGTGATCAGTTCACCATGTACATTATGGGCAGTTGTGGTTTTCTATGGTGATCTATTTGCTGCAAACAGAAACTTCTTTGATGTGGCGTGAAAGGTACACTCACCTGTGACTAAGAATGTATTTTAGAGTGTAGTCTGAAACTATGATGGTCTGTTAAATTGCCAATAATAGTTTATCCTCTGTGATCCATGACCTCACTAACACCAAGTAGTTGGCTGGGTTTCTAGTACCAGACATGATTTCTTTCCCATTGAGGAGGCTACTCCAATTATCTGTTTGTTACCAAAAGGTATGAGTGTCACTTTAGGAGTATCTTGCTGTGTTAGTCATTATAGTGGTTCATAGGTGTCACAACTGGATAGGACTTTGATGGGTGTAACAACTTCAGGTATCAGGAAAGATTAACTGCAGGAAGGAGGCTTTCAGGTTAGATCCAGCTTGCATCATCTGAGTCTTATGTTCAAAGTATTCAATGTCTTTAGCACTAGGGGCTTACCTTTAACCAAGATAACAATAGCTTATGTTTGGGGAGTCATGGGGGTCCTCCCTTGGCCCCACCTTGTAGGCGTGATAGTTACCGAAGCCTCATTGGGGGTTGGAACTTCCAGACCAAAGCTGGAATGGCTACCCACTTCAGGGAGTCACTTAAACTCACCTTACTAACAATACTAAAAGAGATTTTTCATGCTAGACACTGGAGGTTTTGTTAGATGATCTATGGTGCTTGTGAAGAACATTGTCAGTCCAAGAGGTATAACTTTATATATATATTGGGTAATATAAAATAATATAATTTTGAAGCTTTATTGAGCATCCTTCATATTACAAATAACTCTCTTCCCCTGTCTTGACTTCCTTTACCCTCCACAATTAAAGTCTTTAGCTTTGTTTTCTCATTCATCAAACTAGTATCTTTCCATTATCATATAGGTATATTTCAATATGTTCATAAATGTATATATACAATGTAATCTGCATACAAATTGTTATATTTATAAGCAAATGGGGTAGTTTTTAGATATCACTCTACATAATTAATTATACATTTGTTTTAAGTGTACTGATCTCTTTGTTTTATGGAATCCAAGCAGACTTTTTTTTTTTTTTTTGGTTTTTCGAGACAGGGTTTCTCTGTGTAGCTCTGCACCTTTCCTGGAACTCACTTGGTAGCCCAGGCTGGCCTCAAACTCACAGAGATCCTCCTGGCTCTGCCTCCCAAATGCTGGGATTAAAGGCGTGCACTACCACCGCCCGGCCGAATCCAAGCAGATTTTAAATGTTCATATTGTTCATTAAGTTAGACTAATTTTAGAAGTTGCCTTTAGTAATGTTACTAATATACATTTCCAGAGTTTTGTTCCTGTGAAAACATGCCAACACAGAATTAGTCCTCTTCACCCAGGAATTCCACATCCATTTAATTTCATGACCGTAGACGACAAACTCTAAAGAAATAGAATTACATTTGATTGAGCATCTACAGGTGTTTGTTGTCACTGTCCCATTAGCAATGCAAGAACTATTCTCATAGCACTTATATTAGCTGCATTAAGCAATCTGGAGATGATTTAAAGGATCCTAGATGATATGCCCAAATTAAACGTAAATACTACAGCATTCCATGATGGACCTCAAAGGTCGAAGATCTGGGTATATTTAGAGCAATATTTAGCAATATTTCACTTTAGAAATATGATAATAAATAAGAGACACATTACTTCTGAGTGTATGAAGCCTGTGTTCTAGTCAGCCAAGGATAAGCAATAAAGAAAAATATACAATTAATAGAATACATGATGAAACAAAAATGGATTTTAAATAGACAAAGTTGGATAGATACATAGATAAGAAACTTACATAGTTCAATATGTCATATGAGGATGGAGTTACAACAGTAACTGGGCAAAGGAGAGACTTTCAACACTTGGTGCCTCTGAAATGTGCTTTTCACTGGAAATTTAATGCTTTTATGAAAAACAAAATCTCACAATTGATAGATGAAGTCAGTGCCCATTACTATTTATATCTTTAAAAAAAGATTTCACATCTTTCCATAACTTTTTGAGATTTTACTTTCTTAAATACTTACATTTATCAAAATTTAAATTGGCTCCAAATATATACATTAATACACTTGGGGGAAGTGAAAAATGATTAATTTTGCATAGTACTCTTTGATGTTATAACCATATGGCTTCTATACAGACAGGCTTCGCTACATTTTATTTAGATGATTTAATTGTCTTGCTTTTTAAAAAGTATCAGTAACAAAATCTCTTCCAAGATCTAAAGTGTAGCAGGGGGCTTTAACCTACAAATAATGCAATAGTGAAAAATAAAAATAACTAGACTAAGGACTGAATATTCTCTTGCCTCTCTTGTTCTTCAATCATGTGAAACGTCTATACATATTTCCTTGTACAACTGAATCCCAACCTCACCTCTCAGACAAGATGAAGCTTGTGTTATCAAGTATGGTGTCCACTTTTGCTTCTGGCTTTTGGGTGTAAATAAACTATAAGGCAAATGAATTAATACAAATATTAAAATTCTTACAGTTCATACGTTTTAAATGGGGAAAGCCATAAAGCACATCAGAAATGCCTCAGTTTTAGAGTTTTTGATAGTGGATCTTCTTACTACAGCCTTTAATATTGTGACAGCAGGAGATAACTTAAAAGGGAACCTTGGTAAGTTCAAGTTTTGCTTGGTTTGTTTTGTGATGCACATGCCACTACATTTTCTTTATCAGAAAAATCTAGAATATGAGGTCATCCATAAGGGCAAATTCTGACCTTCACGTTCCCCTCCTACTGTTGATGTCACCAGACAGAACCCATTTTTGCCTTTGATACTTAAAATGGCTTTCCTTCATCTGCTTTTCTTTATTTCTGAAAGATAAATATCATTTTGTACATTGTTTAAGAAAGCAGGATGAATTAGTGTGAGATTTAGTCACAGTTCTTCTATAAATGTTATCAATACATTGCACAACTTAATCTAATCTACCATTGATTTTGTTTTGTGAAGTCTAGATAAGCTTCCTTTATCATATCCCAGCAAGTAAAACAAAAGGGGAGTATGCTCCTCAGAACACCTGAATAGAATAAGCAGTTACGAGTTTATTATTACCATGCAGGTGCCTGTGAAACTTGATATTTTGTTTATTATAATGGAGGTATGTAGTAAAAATGTATATCCCTCTAAACTGTTCTCTATATCATTTTGTGACTCCCCTACCAAACATATGCCTCCATCACACTGTGCATGTAGGAGAGAAATTTCCAATTGTTTAGTCAAGAAGTCAATGTGATGACCTCTTCAGCCAGATCTTGTTGCTTCTGCTTCCAATAGAAAGGGAATATAAGCCGGGCGGTGGTGGCGCACGCCTTTAATCCCAGCACTCGGGAGGCAGAGGCAGGCGGATCTCTGTAAGTTCGAGGCCAGCCTGGTCTACAGCGCGAGATCCAGGAAAGGCGCAAAGCTACACAGAGAAACCCTGTCTCGAAAAAAACAAAAAAAAAAAAAAAAAGAAAGGGAATGTAAACAGTAGTAAACGGCACCTCAGTGAGTGTCTCTTTTTTCTCACCGTCAGACTGAAAGACAAATAAGAATTCTGTATGCATTTTGTTTTATTTTACTGTTGTTTGTGTTTCTTTTAGCTACTAGTGCTTTACATGGAAAAAATGAAGTAGTAGTAAAACACAAAAGAGAATATGAAGTAAAAATATGTGCTTTGGCAGGATGTGGGGGTAGGAGTAAGTACACATTTACTTAGGAAAATTACGACACACCAGAGTAACAGAAAATGCAATTTTATGAAATTGTTTCCCAATCAAAATTTTTTGTCATTCATTTAAAAACACCACAAGCAGATGTAGTAGAAAAGACATATGCCCATACATTTCTCAGATTTTTATTCTTTTAGAAAAACATATGTAAAATTTCCTGTTTTTCAAGTCTTAGATTGTCTTTTAACAAAGGAGCTGAAAGATCAGAGAAGCAGAGACAGTCACAGCCAACCTCACCTAGCCAACTCCTCAGACTGAAAGCCTCTGACACTTTACCTGAAAGATTCTCAGGTGAACTGCCTTAGTTCATGTTTCCTCAGGCCTTATATACCTTTCTCCGCCCTGTCGTCACTTCCTAAGATTAAAGGAAAGTACTTCCTAGTACTGGGATTAATGGTGTATGCCACCAATGCCTAGCTCTGTTTCCTGTGTGGCCTTGAACTCACAGAGATGCAGACAGATCTCTGCCTCCTAAGTGATAGGATTAAGGGTGTGTGCCAACACTGTCTGGTCGCTATATCTAATCTAGTGGCTGGCTCTGTCCTCTGATCCTCTGGCAAGCTTTATTGGAGTACGCAACATATCACCCAATTTCCAGTGTTATTTTCTTTTTTGAATGTCTTTTCCTTCCCGGTGTCAAAGTATTGAAATCATTTTTAGATTTATATTTGTCAAAAAAAAGCTAGCAAACTGCATTGCTGTTTTAAGACATTCGCTAAACAGGGTGATATGGACGCTATTTCTATTGCTGCAGTCTTTATAACAATCCAGCTACTTACCAGAAATATATCACAAACTAGAAAGTTGACTTTATGTAAAGAAAGAGAGAGAGAGTGAGATAGAGAAAGAGAGAGAGAGAGAGAGAGAGAGAGAGAGAGAGAGAGAGACCATAAAAGTAGGAGGAAGGTTTGTTGAGAATAAGAGTTCCAGCAGAAGAGGGAGTGAAACAGGAGAGTGAAATGGAAATAAAAATGATGAAAATTCTTGATGTAAACATATGAAACTATAATATAAATGTTAACATTCTATTGTAGCCATGGATTACTATTTGTGACTTTGTTTTCATTTGTGACTATTATTAAATAACTTTCAGTTTGTATGTTCAATTAGGGCAATTAACAGTGTGTTAATGCCTGTTTCCTGTATAAGTTACTACTGGGCATTGAGGTCAGAAGGTGGAAGTTTGGTCTAGGAAACTACTGTCCTGGATTGATATTTCAAAATGATTCTATATTGGAATCAAATTATTTATTATAGTAAACTCATGAAATATGATGGTTATTATTGCTGTTGTTATTTGCCCATTTCAAAGATGAAAGAGCAGGCCAATAACCAATAAGTACATTTTATAAATGAAGACAGTAGAGATTGAGGAGGCTTTTAGTGGAAAGCTACTTTCATTGTATTGTGGAAAGAAAAAGCATTATATTTTTGTGGGTAACTTCTGCCCAAAGAAAATATAGCACACTTGACTGCAACTTTCTTTTCTGGGTACAAAGAAATTGCTGATGTCAATGTGGCATCTGTCAACCCCAAGACAATCTAAAGACTTCCACTCCTACAGAATCCACTAATGTGTTCCTGGGGGGATCCAGGATGCCCCAACAGTGCCTGTCATGCTTGGGCTGGGTAGTCTATGATGATAAGGAGAAGGAAATGTGTGAAAATGCCCTCTGGTCTTCTTTAACTGATTGCTCACCCTGAAACAGGAATAGGAAAAAGGTGAACACATATGCACCACAACTGCATTCTCCTGGCATCCCAGAGACCCCTAGGTGACTGAATGTCATTTGCGAGATATTGCCAATCTACACTAACAGCAACATCTTTCTGTCTCCATAGTCTAATAGTCAGAAATAACACCTGGTCCTATTTCTAAGTTCAGGCTTCCTTAAATTTTACTTCTAAGGAAAATAATTCTAATTACATGGTATGCATGTGAATTCTAATTAGACCTCTGAACAAAATTAGTCAATAGTCACCAGTGGGCTGGTTCTGTTTACACTTTGACAATCACATTCTTCCTTCATAAGATGTCACTATAGTTTTTTAAGCATCATTTCATTTATTTTTTCAGATTATATCATTCCCCCTTTCTCTTTACTCCTTACAAATCCATATTCCCATATTCCCTTTCTCCTTCTTCAATTTCATGGCCTCTTTTATCATTAGTTGTTGTTACATAATGTGTGTATATGTATATATTTTTAAGCATGAGCACTGGGGTTTTATGACCAGGTGGATTCACAGGTATTTCTTTTACTGACATCTGTAATATGGCAGGTTGCTATTTGAAGTTACATATGGTTAGATAACATTTACAAGTGCTTTCCTGAGGAAATAATTTGCAAAATTCAGCAGGACTTCCATCTTGAAATGGTTTATAAACCATTTATAAAGAAAAATGGTTTATAAAACATTTATAAAGAAAAAGTGGGGGAGGGAACTTTCATAGCCCATTAACTTTAATAAATTTAACAAATATCATATAACCTCATGGAGAGTCATAATAAAAAAGTATCTAACATTTTCTCAGCTGCCCTGGAGGCATGGGATCTGATTATTTAGTTCAGTGATTCCAAAACATACTTGATTACAGAACACTTTTTCATGTCAATCTTATTTATTCCCTTTATGAACATGTCCTTTGGAGGTCAGAACTCAATTATGATGATAAAAAGAAGTTAAGCTAAGTTCCCAAGCAGCCACACCTTGAAATGTAAAATAGAGTCAATATTAGGTTACACTAGCTTTGTTTCATGTGAAAAAAAGATTTAAAAGGAATTTCAAGAAGTATCAATTGTTAAAATTAAAAATAGATGTGACAGGATTTAAGAGTGGAAAGAATGAGACAATTTCCACAGTTTGATGAATTATGCAAGAGTACAATGTCTAGCTTTATGAAAGTGGAAGTTATGAAGCATGGCTTAGTCTGGCTGAATTCAGAAACAATGACATTAAGCTCAAATGTTTCTGGGACAGGCACAAACATGCTTGTGGATGCTATGTATGATTTTGTAAATATGACGAATAAACAAAAGTTCTATCTAGCAAAATCACTGACATGCGAAAGTTTCAGTATAGATTTTCATGTTATTTTCACAACTACTGCCACGGCTTTAGAAGGGATATCACAATTTCCCTTCCTCTCTAGTCCATCCCCTACCTAGGAGCTACAGAGGCTGTGCTAAGATGCAAATTACATTGTACCACATCTTTGCTAAAAAAATCTTCCAAATAAAATTCACAGTCTTCACTGTGTTCATTGGAAGACTTGGTGACCCATTCTCTGATTGCCTCTGAATTCACTTCATTCTCCGCTAAAGCCAAGACTGCTTTCCACACACGTGCTGAAGATTCCAAGAACACCACATGGGGAGTCGGGGGTCTCTGCTTTTGATTCCCTTTCCTTGGAGTTCTCTTTCAGTGGTTGTGAAGAGACTCCTATACTTCCAGTGCCTCTGGTCTTCCTCGTTAGTGAAGGCTGCCCTAACCATCCTCTGTACCCCACTTCTCTTCTTCAGTCACCATCCTCCACATCATTCAGCACTAGCTGACAATGCTGATATTTTTGTTCATTTCCTCACTCTTTCCATGTTAATGGATATATTTAAATGTCAGAAAGATATGTCTTGAAATTTGCGCTGCATAATATTAAAGGAGACTTTTCTTATTTGGAACACTGATAGCACAAGGGCTTGAGGCTGGGGGTCTTCCCTGTAGATGGGCCTTTAGCAATCAAGACTAATAATGTCTTTTTTTAAATTTAATTTTTATTTCATTTTACATACCAACCACAGTTTTCCCTCCCTCCTCTTCTCCCGCTCCTCCCCACCCTCTCCTTCCCACCCCCCATCTACTCCTCATAGTGGGTAAGGCCTCCTTGGGGAGTTCACACAGGCTGGCAAACCAAGCCCCTCCCCCTGCATCACGGCTGAGTAAGGCATCCCACCATAGGGAATGGGCTCTTCAAAGCAGTTCATGTACCGAGGATAAGTCCTGGTCCCACTGCTAGGGACCCCACAAACAGATCAAGCCACAACTGTCACCAACATTCAGAGGGCCTAGTTTGGTCCCATGCAGGTTCCCTAGCTGTCAGTCCAGAGTCTGTGAGTGCCCACCAGCCCAGGTCAGCTGTCTCTGTGGATTTCCCCATCATGATCTTGACTCCCCTTGCTCCTATAATCCCTCCTTCCTCTCTTCAACTGAACTCCAGGACCTCTGCTCAGTGGTTGGCTGTGGGTCTCTGTATCTGCTTCCATCAGTTACTGAATGTAAGTTCTATGATGATAATTAGGGTAGACACCAATCTGATTACAGGAGAAGGCTAGTTAAGGCACCTTCTCCACTATTGCGAGGAATCTTAACTGAGCTGGAGAGATGGCTCAGCAATTAAAGGCTAAGCTTACAACCAAAAACTTCCTCCAACAAGTCCATACCTACTTCAACAATGTCACGCCACCTAATAGTACCACTGCCTTTGGGGGGCATTTTCTTTCAAACTCCCTGGTCCCCAAAGACTTATAGCCATATCATAATGCAAAAATGCATTCAGTCCAACTGAATGAAATTCAGACCCCATAGTATGTAATAGTCTCAAATTTGCTTCAAAGTCTGAAGTCTCTTCTGAGACTCATGGGAATCTAATTGTAATTGCCTATAAAATCAAAAGCAAAAAGCAGATCACATACTCCTAATATATAATGGCATAGGATATACATTACTATTCCAACATATAGGGAAGGGAGCACAGTGAGAAAATACTGGACCAAAGCTAAAATGAAAACCAGCTGGGCAAACTTCAAACTCTACATTTCCATGTCTGATGTCAAAGCACTTGACTGCAACACACTTCTTTCTCTTGACTGGTTACACGCCCTGCAGCAGCTTTTCTTGGCAGGTATTCCATAACTCTGGCATTTCTAACATCTTGGGATCTCCAAGGCAATCCAGGCTTCAAGTTCATAGAAATGAAACGTCACAAAATGGCCTCTCTAGGCCTCCATTCAGGGATACCTAGGACACATGTTTGGCCTCACTGGCTTTCCTTAGGTTTGGGATCAAATTCCATAAACTGTTTCTTCTGACCTTGATTCTAAAGCCAGAACCACATGGCCAAAGCTGCCAAGTTCTGCTGCTTGCTAGGGCTGGAACATGGCCACCTCATTCACTTACATCTTCCTCAGCTGTCTTTACCTAAGCTTGGCTGTCCAGAAACTCACTCCATAGACCAGCCTGACCTCAAACTCCAAGATCTGCCAGACTGCCTTCCCAGTGCTTGGATTAAAGATGTGCACCACCACATCCGGGCTCTAAGCTTTTCTTTAGCTTCTTTTCCCAAGTTGAAAACTTAACTGGATGGGCTCTTGCCCTGAGGTCACCACTCCCTTTATTCCATTTCTTAATCGGTTTATCTTCTTGAACACAGGACTTAGTTCCATTCCACTTACTGGTTCTCTTTTATTTTTCCTTAAATTTTACATGTTGCAATTTACCATGCTCAGTTTGCTCCTTTTCATTATATATTTTCATTAGAGTTACCACTAATAGCCACACAACAGAGTCTATACTTGGCTGTTTTGAGATTTCCTCTGCCAAGGGAATTAAATCAAAACTCTTCACTTTAGCCTCAGGCAGACAATTTGGACAAGGGTAAATGGCAGCCATATTCATCACCAAACTATCACAAGAATGGTCTCTGTGCCAAATATTAATATTTTCCTCTGAAACCTCTTGAGCAAGTCCACTACATTTCATCAAATCATATTCACCACCAATGTCTTCCATGCTCATACTAGTATAGACCATTAAGCAGCACGTAAAGCATTCAACTGCTTTTCTAACCCACAATCCCAAGGTCTATATTCCTTCAAACCAATGCATGGTCAGGCCTACCACTGCAATACCCCATTCCTTGTACAAATTTCTGTCTTACTTAGGGTTTCTATAATGTGAAGAGATACCATGACCCCAGCAATTTTTTTTTTTTTTTTTTTTGGTTTTTCGGGACAGGGTTTCTCTGTGTAGCTGTGTGCCTTTCCTGGAACTCACTCTGTATCTCAGGTGGGCCTCGAACTCCCAGAAATCCACCTGCATCTGCCTCCCAAGTGCTGGGATTAAAGGTGTGTGCCACCACCACCTGGCTGAAGACCCCAGCAATTCTTTTGAGGAAAACATTTAATTGGAATGGCTTGCTTACAGTTCAGAGGTTCAGTCCATTATCATCATGGAGCGGAGCATGGCAGCATGCAGGCAAAGTACCTGAGAGTCCTATTTCTTGCAGGCAACAGGAAATTGAAATCAACTGCGACCTCCTAATAGTACCACCAATAGAAGGTCTTATTAATAAAAACAAACTCAGAGCCAGGTATTGGGGTGAACGCTAAAAGATCAGAGAAACAAACCATCACACAAATTTTCTTCCACAACCTTTTGGCCAAAATGAAGTTCTATGGTCACATCCTTATAGGAAAGCCCAAATACCTACTTCAACTCTCTGTCAAGAAGGAAGACCTGGGATGGACTTCACTGAGACAATGATTGCCAAGCATGTACCAGGCTAGGAGATTGATCTTGGGTAGTAGAAGGAACAGTATGGATAGGAGCAAATAGGGGAGGAGAAGGAGAGAGAAAAGAAAGAAAAGGATGAGGCAAAAGGGAGGAGCAGGAGACCGAAAGAGAAGGAGAAATGCTTGTTACTGAACTACCTAGATTCTGTCAACACATTCTAGCACAAAGATAAAGATAAATTTCATAGCGGCAAGAATTTTTCAGAGGCTCCTATTACATCTCCTGACCTAAAACAATATCTTATATATAACATTCCAACATATATATGTGCATATATACATACACACACACATATATATACATTTATATATTGTGTGTGCACATGTTGTATCTATATGGGCATATATACATATATGTGCTGTGTATGTGTGTTGTATATGTATGTAGATCGATGATAATAGATAACACATATATTTAAATGCATTATATATTTGGATATATTACATTCAGCATGATGGATATGTGCATGTATCTGTGTGTGTCCTGTGGGTTTGTGTGCATGTATGTGTGTCTAAAAATAAATATGAGTCATAATTAAACATGTCAAGCAGTGGTCTGTACTAAATATGGAACATTTACAAAATGACTATATGTGATTAGTGCCTCTAATATCTACTTTATATGGATGCTTCATTGGAGCATTGAGATGTAAAACATTCCCAAGTTCTCTGGGCTGTGGAGAAAAGAGAAAAGATTTCAATCTCATGCCTTGTGTCCTTCATGGTTTCACACAGTGCCATCATAGACATATCTTGCAAAGTAACTGTATCAATAAGACATTTGGAAGGTGAGATTAGTCCATTTGCTTTACAATTGCCACCTGGTGTAGCACGAATTGTTAGAAGGTCTTATTAATAAAAACAAACTCAGAGCCAGGTATTGGGGTGAACGCTAAAAGATCAGAGAAACAGAACAGGCCACATCCAACGTCACCTTGTCAACTTCTCAGCTGATCCTGTTTCCTCAGACTGAAAGCCTCTGAATCCTCATCCAAAATGGATCTCAGCTGAACTGCTGCTAAAAGCCGAAAGGCTTAACAAGACCTAGTTCCTGGTCCTCACACCTTATATACCTTTCTGCTTCCTGCTATCACTTCCTGGGGTTAAAGGCATGTGTCACCATGCCTGGCTGTTTCCAGTGTGGCTTTGAACTCACAGAGATCCAAATGGATCTCTACCTCCTGAATGCTAGGATTAAAGGCATGTGCTACCACTGCCTAAAGCTATGTTTAATATAGTGGCTGTTCTATTCTCTAACCCCCAGATAACTTTATTGGGGTGCACAATATATCAACCACAACCTGGTAAAATGCTCAGCATCCTTGCTACAGGTATCTGATCAAACGCAGGACAGTATCTTACAAAGACAATAGAAACAAATTCCTTCAGTGCACACTGGAACAAAGCCTATCCAACAGTCATGCTGACTACAATTCTAAAATGTTTTGCTTTTGTATCGTGATTGTATGTTTCCATCCTACAGCTCAGTAAATACAATTAAGGTCATTCAATGTCATATTAAAAATCTTGATTTTTATTTCCTGTTGTTTGAGCTATTATATTCAGATGATGCTTGCGGTGCCCTTTAATAAGTATTTGTACATCCACTTCTACATTCTAATAAAATAGGATTTATCTGTAGGGCTTACAGACTGAAGAAGAAATGCTAAGCCTAAATTCTAACTCAGACATCTATTTGTGTTATCCACCTTAAATGTCATCCACAAAACACTCCTCCTTCTCAGTATAATAAAAATGTGTGTGAATGACACCTTTAGTACAGGCTCACAGAGCACAAGTTACCTACTGACCTAATGTCTGCCTTTTTGATAATAATTTCCCCCACACAACACAGGAAACAAATGTAACTATGAATTAGGACATTATGCAAAAATTCTCAGTTTAGAAAGGCCCTGGATGTTTGATTTGCATTTTGTTGTTGTTGTTTTCAAGATAGAGTAGCCCTGGATATCCTGGAACTCACTCTGTAGTTCCGGCTGGCCTGGAACTCACAGATTTCTGCCTGCCTCTGTTTCCCAAGTGCTGGGATTAAAAGTGTGCACCATCACTGCCCTTGATTTGTTTTAGAAATATAGTGAAAGATATTTTTGTGAATGAAAAAAATACAAATATTAGCATCCTTCTTTAAAAATTATATTATAATGATATCTAACACTTCATAGTCTAGTTCAAAAGAAAATAAAGAGAGCAGGTATATATTACCTGAAGTTTCATGATCAATCAAATACTAGGTAACTTAACAACTGAGGATCAGTTCACAATGACCAAATCACTGCTACACACTAAGGGTTCCTATTTAATTTGTTTTCTTTCTTTTGCCTTGTTTTCCTGTGAAGTTGACCTACAATCTCTCTCACACTGAGCAAAGAGGCAGTTTGTCATTCAGTTGAATGAACCCTTAGTCATCCTGTCTGTCTGTCTGTCTTTCTGTTTGTTTTTGCTGCAAACCTTGATTGGGATTTGGAAACTAGAATACTTTGGGCTACAAAATATATAACTATAATGTCGATGTTTTTGAATATTTTCTATTTGAAAGGAAATCCAATTCTTTCAAAAGCAGAGAAAAAATAAAAACAAAAGATAGAATAAATGCAAAAACTAACCATTTAGATTCATGAATACAGAGTAATGACCAATGAAGGGAGGGGGCTGGAGTGAGGAAGCAGAGAGGGAGGTAAACACTCAGATACAACCTTCCTGTTATCAAACTTCACTGTTCTCCCATTGGCTAATGACTGCATGCCTTTATCTGATACTTAAGGATTCTGTCTGCTACATTATTCTTTAACATGCTTATAACTACCTGCTATAAGCTACAAAACAATTATGATTGCACACACCCAATGATACATTATAAGCCATTCATACTTGATAATGTGTTACTATGACATATAAATAGTTCTTAAAATGTTATGCAGTTCCCTACCTTGTTTTCCTGAATTGTAACCTCCAGTCTTTAGCATTAATGTTGCATAGAGGTGTGCTTTCTTTCTTAGTGTCCTCTGAAACCATTATTAAAAGTTTCTCAATTTTTTTATCTATGTCCTTGGCAACAAGCAAATGTTGCCATAGCCAGAGCCTTAAGTTTGAGAAACTGTATAATAGTGAACTAAAGATCTTTAGAAGTGTGATTGGTGCCTCTCAGTATAAAGGGGAACAGGGTCTTCAATGCTCCTGCCCACACTAAAACCAAGAAAGCATAAATAGAAGGCTAAGCCTTTTCACCCTAATCACCAAGGGTCTAAACAATTTTACATTAACTACAAAATTTTTTATATTCTTAGTTTATTTTCTAATTATATACTCTTATGTTTACAGATGCATATGTAATTAAATATCATGTTTGAATATATAATGTTGACTCATTAAAAATAACTATATTTATATGGTAAAACTAAATGAGGATCTCTTTATATAGGGTTTTATTATAGCAAGAGGAGTCTATACACAACTGTTCTTAGTTTTTTTGTTTTTAATGTAGCATGATTTGGGCAATCTTCATTTTTGGTGTCTATTTTTCTTTTATAATTATTTCTTTATTTTTTTTGAAATTATAATACAATTGCATCATTTTCCTCTCTGCAAACATTTCCATTTACTCCTCCTCACTCTCTTTCAGATCTATGGATTTTTTTCATTAATTATTGTTTTACACACACACACACACACACACACACAAGTTACTAAATACATAAGTGAAACATTCTCAGTCTTATACTATTATTTGTAGGCATATGTTTTCAGTTCTGACTGTTTCGTGTTGGATAACCAGTGTGCTCTTCCGCAGGGAGATGATTTTTCCGACTCTCAGCAGTCCTTAGCTGTCTATAGCTCTTTGTGTGGGACTGAGGTCTGCTGGGCTTTCCCATCCACTTCAGCATGCATACTGTCATTGTCCTTATTCAACTCATTTGTAGGCAGTCATGTTGGTGAGACCTAACGGGTATACCTTCTGACATTCCTAGGAGATACAGTCTCATACTAAACTCTATTTTTCTTTTAAGATCTACCAATCCTCACCTGCCTCAACTGAATGTACTAGGCTTTGCTGACTCCCCATGGGAGGCCTTACTTTTTCAGAGGAGGGAGTGGGAATGGTTGTGGTGGGGCAGGGGTAAGGCTTGGGAGCAGTGGGAGGAGGGATGAGAGGGAGATCTATGGTTGGTATGGTGGTGCACGCCTTTAATCCCAGCACTCGGGAGGCAGAGCCAGGCGGATCTCTGTGAGTTCGAGGCCAGCCTGGACTACCAAGTGAGTTCCAGGAAAGGCGCAAAGCTACACAGAGAAACCCTGTCTCGAAAAAACCAAAAAAAAAAAAATTTCTTAATAAAGAAAAAAAGAATTAAAAAAAAACTCACCTATACTCATACATTTGGATCCCCTTTGACATTAGTGTGGGTCAACCAACCATTTATTTCATCCTCCAGTAATTCATATGATTAATGCTAAATCATAAGTATCAGAATCTATAAATGATCATGTGTGGTAAATGTCATTCCCACTTCCTAGTGAACTAAAAGTTATTTTTAAATAGGGATGATATTGTATTAATAAAGCACACCTCTTGGTGCATGTGTAAGGTCATTTACAAAGGCAATTATATCATAAAGACATTGATTTAATGAACTGTTTGATCTGTTGATAGATTTGATATATGAATACATTATTCAGACTTTAAGGAACTATGTTAGATGAAGCCGGGTTAGAGAGGATTTGATTCCTAGGAGCATATCCTTAGAAGTTGTATTTTTTTTGTGGCCCTTACTATGGCAGCACCATCCTGTTTTCTGTTGCTATGCCCCAAGTCCTCCCCACCATGATGAAGTGAAAACTCTCAAACTAAACAAAATAAATATTTCCTCCTTTAAAATTTCTCTGGGAGTATATGCTTACAGAGGCCATGAAACAAACACAGTACATCAGTTCAAACTCATTGAGAGAGAGCAAGAACCCTTCACTTGCTTTTTTTTCCTCTTTGTTTGAGCATGTAATAAGGCTTGTTCACATCATGCCCACAGGGTGATGCCTGTTTACATTAGTAATGTCATATCATCTCTATTCAATGACCCCACATCAATACTAATCTCCTCCCAAAATAGCCTCACGAACACTTCCAGAAATTGTTTTAACAATTCTAGACTTACCCCGTAACTCAGAAGACAGGTAAAAGAGCCATTATTCAATTTCAAATTCTACTGTAGAAGCAGCTACAGTATATATATATATATATATATATATATATATATATATATATATATATATCTCACAACACAAATGTTTCTTTTCCATTAAGTCTAATCAAGCAGCCATAATTTATTGGCTCCTAAAGCACTGTACCAAGTTAGAAAGCATCTATCAAGTATCTGTGCAGCCTATATTTAAATCCCTCAGTGATAATAAACACACTACACTCAAGTGCAGTCTGTTCTATCCTTGGATAGTTTTGAGGGCTTGAAATGTTTTTATGCAGTACTATAATTGCATTTCCTGTCATTGCTTTCTTTGGTGCTTATTCTGTGCCTTAAAGCACATAAAAGAATTTTAATTACCCTGGAACAACGAAAAAACCTTGATTCCTGTCCAGGGCCCCAAATCTGTTCTCTCTGAATCCAACACCTCAGATCCTTGTAGGGTGGTGGGTGTGACACGGCTTCAGTGCACAGTCCTGCCAAGTTTGCTCTTCTCACCCTGTTTGCCTTAGCCATATGCACCGGCATTTCAGTCGCATGTCTTTTTGCTTTTAGTCACAAAGTGTTGAGCTCTGTTCTCCCATGACATCACCACATGACTAGTTTGTCCAAGTAAAACAAGGTTTAATTAAATCTTAATGTTGTGCCCACTCTTTACAGAGCTAACTGTTATTTTCACTTCCCCATGCCATTAGCAGAATACATAATGAGAGGGTGTAGAGCACAGAATCAGCCCTGGGTACAGAGAGTAGCATTTTGTCACTCACTCACATTCTCCCACTAAGCTTACTTTCAGGCTCATGATTATGTCTCACTCCAACATATCCTGGACAAGTAGATTGCATTTGTGGGAGTGTTTGTTCTTTTTAAGATATGACAGCAGCATCATGAAGATTAAGATTATAGCATGAAATGCTTAAGATTAAATCACGAAAGCCTGAATTCAATCTCAGAACTCACTGAAGAGAAAATATCCCAGTGGGGAAGCACTCACATTGTAGCCCCACCGATGGGAAGGCAGGGATGTCCAGATCAATGGGGTTTGCTGGCCAGCCAGGCTTTTCAAATCAGTGAGCTCCAGGGTGAGTGAAAGACTCTGTCTCAAAAAATAAGACGAAGAGTGAATGAAGGAGATACTTGGTCTCTGCAGGCACACAAACCACAAGTATACATGCATCCATATCCACAATCACATAGAAAAAGGGAGAAAACTAAAATACATACAAATATGAAATGGTATAAGACCACATTAAGTCTACAAGATTTGGAGAGTTTCTACTACAAACTGATATTTGGTTGCTTCTTCCATATCAACAAATTGTCCAAATGGAAATCTTTACCCTTCTGTGCAAATGTTCTATAAAATATTCTCTATTTAGACTGACATAATTTTTTCTTTGTTTTTGGTTATTGCTCTCTGGTAAACAAACCAACTATCAGCAACAAAAGTACGGAATTATACTACCCATGTAACCCTGGGGTAACTTATTTTCTAATAAGGTCATAAATCATCAGGAACTAGTCTGTGCTTCACTTTTGAAATGATGAGCCCATAAGACCTGTTCTAAGAACTGCCTACAGTTTCCTTACATAAATACAATATAATCTATGAAACCATAGATAGACATACATGTGCAATTTGTTAACAAATCTCATGATCTCCAACAACCAAAGACAAATGTGAAAGATGGTAATTTACAATGTGTGGACTGAGAACACTAGCTCAATTAACAGGCAACAGTGAATGCTGTCTTCTGCTTACTTAATTTTTACTTTAGACATTAATGTTGTATATTGTGTTATTTTGAGATATTGTGAGAAGACTGCCTATATACCAGTCTCCTTATTTTCCTGTTAAACTCTTAAATAAGAATTGTTGAGAGTCACTATGCAGATCTGACTTCACTGTAGATATAAAACCCAGGTACAGAATGTGTCCATTCAAAACTGCACAGTCCATGACAATGTAAGATGTAACGTATGGGTGGGTGCAAAAGTCTTTATTTTAGTTTTCCCTCTACAAACTGAATCCTCTTTAAATGTACATGGAAAGAGTTCCATTTGTATAGAGTCTACCATACTAGGAAACTTTCCATACTCATTAGTATGTGTAAAGATTGTGACATCATTTTACATAATGATTAGTTCTGTTTTTTTTTTTTCAAAATAAAGAATCTCAAGTGCATCCACAACTAGAATTTGAAAGTATAGAATGAAAAGGTTCTAAAAATTATTTTTCAGATGAGGTAAATTCTTCATAGATCAAGCATGGAAATGGTTGGCTAATTTCTTTATCTTTAGTGCAGCCGTTCCAGATATGATGGATAGTGTAGGAGTATTTTTTTTTAATTTGCTATTGAATAGACTAAAGAATTAGGGAATGTGGTGATATTTTATTTGTGCTGAAATGTGATATTTTATTTATATGTTAATAAATAAAGTTTGCCTGGAGATCAGAGGTCATAGCCATAAACAGAAGTCAGGCAGTGGTAGCACACGCCCTTAATCCAATCACATGGCAGGCAGTGTCTCTGTGTGTTCAAGGACACAGCCAAGCATGGTGACACACACCTTTAATCCCAGTTCAAACCATAGAGACCTGGAGGTCTGTATAGACAGGCAGTGATGAGGAAGTGATGTGGCTGGGCTTAGAGCCAATGAGAAGGCAGACAGGAAGGCAATAAAGGTGCAGGTTAGACAAGAAGAAGTTTTCTTGTGGGAAGCTATGGTGAAGTGGTAAGCTAAGGTTAGTTGGCAGCTATTGCTTTGATCTCTATGGCTTATACCTCTATATTTGGCTCTGTGTTTCTTATTTTAAAAGACTGTTTAGAAATTCGTCTACAAGGGAATGTACAGATAAAGGTTCTTCACTAAATCTGGCTGGCCCAGTTCATGGCTAATTCCTAGCATATGAGCAAATGGCTGTTTGGATTACCAACTGAACTAAATCTTCTGAATTCAAAGCCAAGGACATTGGGATATTCTTTATTTTTAATACATATTAAAATTTCTATGATTCTAAATGATAAAAGCCCCTTTCCTGATCCTTCATTTTCCAAGATAGAAGTGCTAAGCCCAACGAATTTGAAAGCAAATTTGAGACACTGGGATATCCCATTTGGATTTTCTCATTTATTCATGGAAAATGGTTTCTCCATTGTAATCCAGTCACTTGACATGATCCCAGGAGCAGAGGTTGTAACATGGTCATGAGCAGTTTCTGATGGCAACAGCATCTTTCTGAGTGGCTCTGCGGAGAAGTCAATGGAAGGCTCACATTTCTTCCTCTGTCATTTCTTTTTTTTAAAGTTTACTTGTTCATTTAAAGTTTATTTTTTCATTTTACATACTGCCCACTGTTACCCCTCCTTCCTCTTCTTCCACTCCTTCCATCTCCCCCCATCCCACTCCATCCACTCCTCATAGGAGGTAAAGGCCTCTCTTCAGTATTCAACATAGGCTGGCATACCAAGCTGGGGCAGGCTCATGCCTCTCCTCCCTGCATCAAGGCTAAATAAGGTATGGTCTCATAGCGAATGGGCTCTAAAAAAGCCAGTTCATGTACTCGGGATGAGTCCTGCCCTGGTCCAACTGCCAGGGGACTCACAAACAGATCAAGCTACATATCTGTCACCTTCATTCAAGCGGCCTAGTGTGGTCCTATTCAGGCTCCCCAGCTGTCAGTCCAGAGTCCGTGGGCTCCCACTAGCTTGGGTCAGCTGTCTCTGTGGTTTTTCCCATCATGGTCTTGTCCCCCCTTGCTCTTATAGTCCCTCCTCCCTCTCTTCAACTGAACTTCAGGAGTTTGGCCAAGTTCTTGGCTGTGGGTCTCTGCATCTGTTTTCATCAGTCGCTGGATGTAGGTTCTATGATGACAATTAGGCTAAAGAGGCTACAACCCACAGTCCCAGAAAAGCTAGGTAAAGAGCAGAACCCTGAGAGGGACATGCATGGATCATCCAAGGAACAGGAAAGGGTTAAGATTTCCTCTGTCATTTCTAAAGCTGTCACTTGGCAGCAACAGTGAGCCTCATCTTGGAGACACAGGTACCTCTTCTCCACACTCAGCATTGAGCTTCTTCCACAGCTAACTCTGGTCTAGGACTCCTTTCTTATTGAAGGCTCACTTTGAATTCTCAAGCAAATCTTACTGGGATTTCTTCCAGGAAATACCTCCAAACAACCCTATATCTCTTAATGTCTTTCATCTTACTGTGGTAGGGGCCTCTGTTAGTCTTATTTAAACTTCTGCAATATTTCTAGCTTTCCAACATGCACACAGTCTTAACTCTTGTGATTCATTTTCTGTGCACTTGTTATTATACTCTGGAAGGAATGAAGAAAAGATCAGTAACATTTCACATTTACATCTTAGAAAATTTATAGTACAAAAAGAACAAAACCCAAAAATGTTATCTGGAGTGACAAGCCCCTGTGTTCTTTGGCTCCTGCCTGCATCTCCAAGTTCAATTTCTAGTAGTATTGCCCTTACACTACAGATGCAATGGTTTCCTAACACCACTTGGATATTTGAAGCACTGTAAACTAGTTGTTTTGTTCCTGTACCACATATAGGTAGGCAAACAGTATTTCTTTAAAGAGCAAGTGATACTCTCATCACCAGGTTATATACTGTGCCACTGACCTAATTATGATAAATACTAAGATTTTCTTAGGCAGTCATGCTTTCAACTGTATACAAGTAGTAATATTTCTACAGTCTACTCTGAAAATGCAACAAAATTCCTTGACTTTTACAGAGCCAACGTACACTTACAGTTGTTTCATGTAATTGTAATTTTTCTCCCATGGATGAATATAAAATCACTAGTAGATCATATTTCATATATCACATCCAATATAATGACATTTACTTCTAACCTCTGATGGCCTTAAGTGTGAGCAGTGCCCCAGTACTACCCAGATCAGTTCACTTAGGCTGAATACTGTTAATATCACCAATAAAGGCTCATTCCTACCACTGGCAGTGCCAAATATTGACACATTAGCTAATAAAAATAAGTTATGCATGATCTTAAAGATGATCATTAGCTAAGTGACTAGGAATTATCAAAATAAAAAAATAGTAACTATTTCTTAAATCTTCCTTTTCTAATGGCCTATTTGACACCTGATTCTTTCTTTCCTGGGGTCAAACTTAAACCACTGTAATTTTTATAATACATTTTCTACATTGAAGAAGCTTCAAATTTAATATATTTTAATGTCAATGTCAATTCTGGAAATTTGTACTGCTATTCACTCTGTCTAGGAAATGGTGTGCACATCTTAAAATTCTTTACATGTCTGATAAGTTTTCATTCCTTAGGCCTAATTTTAAAATTTATGCTCAAAGAATCCTTCAAGCATCAAGATACCAATTGAATACAACTGATATAGTGTAAAAATGGCAACTACAATTGCAGTGATTGAGTTTCTATGTGCCAAGTAGCAGGCTAATTACTGTGAATTCATTAATTCAGTTAGTCTTCCCAACAAGTATATTAAGTAGGATGTTAGTCATCATTTTATATACAGGGAAACTGAGTTACAGGTTCTTGCCAATATTTCATAATAGGAGAATGCCGAGCTCTGAGTCTAAAGAGTTACGTTGCAAGATTCATCAGGTTCCAGGATAAAGCAAAGATGTCTGGATACAACCTACTTAGTAGCGTATTACCCCATTGATTTTTGTTTGTTTGTTTGTTTGTTTTCTTTTACTACTCTTTTTGAAAGCTTTTGCTTACTTAGTAGTTCCTCTTCACTCATTATAAAAGTTAGATTTCTGGTAGGGACTGTGTCGCTGTTCTATGTCATACTCTCACAGTATCTAATATTCTTCTTGAACATATTAAGAGTTCTTGGTATAACTTATAGAAAAATGAGTGAGAAAATAGAGCTCAGATAGAACATGGTTTTTATTGCCAATTTTGTTCCACTTGTAAAGAAAAGCCACAAGCGTTGGCAAGCTTCTCTGACTTTCTCCACTGTCTGTCTGCTTGTTGTTTGTTTGTTTGTTTAATCTGGCATATCAGGGCCCACTTTCTCATCTGACAATGTAGTGAAGAAAGAGATGTTCACCTTTCATCTGTTCCCCGTACCACAGCATGACCAATGCTTCTTAAATCAGGCTGAATAAAAGCCCACCAGAAATTCTTCACTGGTTTAATTTTAAGGAGAGCATCCAAAATTCTTAGGGTAGTATACTAAGTTGCTTGTAAATTAATCACTTCCCAACTATGTTTGTTAATTTGTTACTCCGAATTTTATATGTATGTATATGTATGCAGTCATATATGTACAAAAATTCATATGTATAAGTCAAATATATAAAATAACTATGTATTTTATGTATTATAATTACACATAAATATGTGTTATTAGAATACATTATATTTATATATACTAAATAAACAAATATTATATATATATAAATACATATATTATTTAACTTATCTCAAACTCATCATTCTAAATTACAGGTTCATTGAAAAGATGGTATATGTTTCTCTCAGAAAGTCTATCCCCATTTCTGAGACATGCTTTCCCTGACTTGACAACTGCTTAATTTGTATTTAAAGTCGCACCCACCATAGCATCTTTAATCATAAACTTTTTCATACTACTCTGATTGTGTGTATGAGACTACACAATAGAAAATGAGTTCCTGGAAGAAGCATGTGTGAAGATCTAAAGCAATCTGCAGTGCCAAGTAGGATCTCCAGAAATAGTCAATGAATAACTTTCATGAAGAAGTTCTAAGCTATGATCCTAACCAGTTCCCATTCTTGACAATAATCTATGGGAAAATGCCCTTCAGGGAAGGTGTGCACAATTGCTAGACATATTTTACATCCTTTGTAGTTAAGAACTAATTCTTTTATTGATAATGTCAATACAACACCATCACCAGCCTAAAAATCCTCTGGCACTAGAAATACATGAATACTGGAGGCTGTTGAGGAGACTAGAAGGTGAGTCAACAGACCATGTTCCAAGTTGGCAAGGATAGAACCCAAGCATCAAAAGCTCCTAATTCAAGTTGAGCTTCTCATTAATCTAAATGTTAATGTAAACTTAAAATACGTCACATTGATTTGGAATTGTTTTGTATGAATATTGCATAACTGAGCTGTCTAGCAGCAGAATCTATGGATATCCCTTCACATCAAGTTTTTTCAATCAAGTGAAAACTTGACCGTCTTTCTTTCTCATCTTCTCGTTGATTTTTTGTTTTGTTTTGTTTGTCATAAAAAATCATTTGTTTTATTTAAAAAAGAATATAACAATATAGTTCCCTAAATAAGACCTTCACAATAAAAACACAAGTGGGCATGCTGATGTGAATAGCTGAAGTCTTATAAGACTCTGCCCCTATGTGAAGAACTAAGGCAATCAATGCCCGCTGAGAGAGGAGGCAGGAGCCCCCGATAAATTATCCAGTCAAAATCCGACAGTCTTAAACAGTGTGTGTGTATGTGTGTGTGTGTGTGTGTGTGTGTGTGTGTGTGTGTGTGTGTGTGTGTGAATGCAACAATAAGTGAAGAAAGAAGTCACAAATTTGAGAGGAAATAGGGGAACAAGAGAGGTATTGTTGGGAAAGAGGAAGGAGTGATAATGATGTCAATACAGTACTTGTACATGAAGTGCTCAAAAACAAAAAGAAGTTCTGAGAGTCTCTGCAAAGGAGAACAGTCACATTGGACAGTTTTGAGGACAACATCACTTCCTTAACCTATTCTCTGAGAGGACTGAATATTGCATTTCAATGCTATGGAGAGATTAGTAGCTTTTCTTCCTATTTCCTGGAGAGAAAAAAGTAAAGCTGTTAAGACTGATTACTTGAGTGCTTTGTGATTGTTAGGAATTGAAAAATCATTTTCTTTTGTTGGGTTATATTTGTACATGTTATATAAAACCTGACATACATACATACATATATATATATATATATATATATATATATATATATATATATATATATACATATATATGTATATATGTCATTGATGGAAAATGCAGTTTACAAAAGACATTCTGTTAGATCACCGTAAAATAAATTGTAATGATGATGATGATGACGACAACAATAATGTCATCGTGTGTTCACTTTTTCTGTACACTAAAGCACTCAATGAACTTTATAAAATCTTCATAGTTTGATCCCTAAAGCAGCTGGGGAGGGGACCAGGTCTCTTTCTATTAAGAAAAAAAGAAAAAAAAATGGTTTAAAGCACTTCTCCAAGTTCTGAAGCAACCATTGTTGAGCCCAACGAAAAAGAATATGGGGCCAAATTGGTGAGATTAGAAGGTGAGGCAGCAAGTGTGGTCCAGTTGTAGATACCAAATGAGACTGCAGGATGCAATAAAATGTGAAGTACGGAGGCACGTGTCTGTGCAGTCAGTCCAATCTGTTAGCTCGGATGCTTTTCTCTTGCTTAGAAACTACCTTAAACTTCCATGCTTCGGTTCCTTTATCAACAAGGTGGCAAACATGGTTCAGTTTTGATCAGAATAGGTATGAGACTTAACTTTAAAATGATTTACATGGAATAGTTTAAAATCAGGGGCATACAGCATTTTTAAATTGCCCTTCCTAATTTCATCAACAGCAGGGAACAAATCTGATCAGTCAGTATGAAAATTCTCCTTGAGAATAATGATTTCAGCAAATACTGAATGCTTAAATTTAGGAATCCATTCTACTTGGGAAAGACAAAGGTTTGAAATACCGATTAGATATGCATCTTTTACTGGAACTGTTTCTCCTTGGAAGACTGGTGAGAGGAGACTAAAACACCATGCCATCTCTGTAAGCTATTTTGTGACATTCCTGCTGTTGTTCTGACCTCTTCAGAGCTCCAACCTTTGTCCCTCAGAAACATTATAGAGATGAACTAACTACTAAATTATTTTCATTTTTATGAATAAAAAGAAATCAAACTTTGCCTAATTTCAACAGGCAGTTATTTTTTTTTTTTTCAGATTGCTATGTGAACCTCATGTCAGTAGAGTGTAAGCACCTTGGTACTATTGGTCCTTAACTTATTTTATATAAAGAAGAAAGTCAATGATTGCATGCCCATAGTTTATAAAAATTCTCTTCATGCAAACATAAGGGTTTTGCACCAAAATTACTCCTAACCACTTTATCTAGTATAACAAAACATATTCTTAGAAGGAAAATGAGAGAACTTGAGAGAAGGCTTTGACTTAGTGAATCTTTTGTTTGTTTTTTCTGAGATAGGGTTTTATGTATGACAGACTGACCTTCAACTTTCTATATACCAAAAAATGACCTTGAACTTTTGATCTTCCTGCTTCCATCCACTGAGTATTAAGACTTTAAGTATAACCTGTGTCACCTAGTTTATGCAGTACTAGGAATCAAACATAATTAGAAGCAGTCTACCAACTGAGATACACTTCCAGGGTTTTTAGAAGCATTTTTTTTTAATTTTTTAAAAATATATAGTGCATTAGTTCTCTCTTTTTCTGCCTTCCTACTCCTTCCATGTCTGATGCCCCCTCCCTCCCAAATTCATGGTCTCCTCTTCTTTAGCCATTGCTTTTGTAGATACATATAAACAAATCAACATAGAACTACATCCCGCTGAGTCGGTACAGTGTTGTCTCGATGTATATTTTTCTAGGACTGACTACTTCACTCAGTTTCAGATAACCAAGGAGGGGCTCATCATTAGACGAATTCTCCCTCTCTCAGCAACTGTTGCTTGTCTGTAGCTCATCAGCTAGGGCTGGTGCCACATAAGATTTCTCTCATCTACTTTGAGATTTCAATTATGGTTGGAATTTTTCAGGACTTCTTTAGGCAACCACACTATTAAAATTTCATGGGTATGGTTTTCCTATCATAGCTAGGAGGCATACTCTCAGAGAATATTTCCTGCTCCTCTGGCTTTTAAATACTGCATGCCTCTCTTCTGAGATGTTCCCTGAGCATCAGGTAAAGGTGTTGTGTTGCAAATGTATCCATAAGGAGTGGGTTCCCTTTGTCTGTTTTTTTTTTTTTCCCATTTTGAACAGTTGTGGTTTTCTCTAATGGTATTCTCCTGCTGTTGCTGTAAAATAGAAGTTTTTCTGATGAGTAGTCAAATCCATGCTTAATTGTAGTAAAAAGAAAATTATTTAGAGTATCATTACGAATTATACTGCTTTAGGAAAGTAGAGGTAGTGTGTTCTCCTCTAAAATCCATGGTCTTAGTAGCAGTTTTGTACAATGTTCTTTCTGTGAAAAGTAGAGAGTTTTTCAGATTCAATGAGGTTTGAACCCTCCTTCCAAGTTGTTTGGCTAATTATTGTAGAGATAAAATTGATTCCAGTCATGTTTACTTCAATGTTTTTGTTTGCCTACTTTCTTTGTTCCTATATCAGATTGATAAATGACAATTGTAGTGCAATATTCTGGTATTTATTTACTTGTTTACTCGTGTATTTATATAGGCAAGAGTGTTGGGAATTGAACCTGAGACTCTAGGTATACTTCCCAAGCATTCTACCACAAAACTACAGTCGCTGCACTGATTTCCTAGTATTTTTATGTCTGTTCAGTTATTAGAGCTACAGCAAATTGATAATTACAGCTAAGGTCAAGAGAAAACAGAAGGAAGCCTCTTCTCTTCATGTATAACTGTTTTTTATATAAAACGTTTTCTCAATAACATTCACATGACATATTTCTAACAACAAGTCTCGATGAACATTGACAAAGAAAAGAAAGATTAATAAATGCAGGAATGAGTAAACTGGAGCAAAGGTGCATGAATAAATACATGTTACATGATAAATAATTTCTGCAAGTATACACAGAGTTGCCTTATTTTATCCATACTTATATTTAGTAGTTACACACCAATGAACGATGGCTGTTCTGTCATTGCAATTACAAAATTCTACCAAGAACAAACAATAAGCAGGCATATCTAACCCTAACTTTGTCCTCATGCATGTACTGTAATTTAAAAGTATGTTCTTTGTATTGTCTGCTTACAGGCATGAAGAAATATTATCAATAAGGATCCAGAGCACGCATTTCACTTCTTTGGATTCTCACAGGAAGATTAGAGCCAGCTAGACACACTTTAAGGTAGGTTCCAGTCACTTCTCATCTCTCTTCTTAAGAACAAAATGAGGTTGAATAATTTGAAAGAACATGTCAACAGAGAGCCAATAAGTATTTGCAACAAAAACAGACTTCCTAATATGTATCACCAACCTTAGGTAGACTTGCTTCCCAGGTTTATGAAGTGCAGGGCAGCTGCAGGCCATCTCACTATAGCAGCCTGAAACAATGTTGCAGTGGACCAGAACCTGTGCATCTCCCTATGAGCAAACAGCTGTAAAGTTCAAGAGGAAGACAGTGAATTAAAAAGTAATTAACAGAATCCTACCTCAGTGATCACAAGTCTAAGGGGAGTTTATATTGACCAAGAGAAGAAAGAAGGAAGGAAGGAAGGAAGGAAGGAAGGAAGGAAGGAAGGAAGGAAGGAAGGAAGGAGGGAGGGAAGGAAGGAAAAGCTGAAGCTTTTTCTCAACAGAGTTATCTCCTCACGAAAAAAAAAAAGAAAAAAGAAAGATACTTTCCTCAATAGGGTTACTTTCACATGGGAAAAAATAAAATAAGGCATAAATATTACTCTTTGTCATCAATGAAGATTGGGAGAGACCTGGCCCAAAGTGGAAGAGCTCTTTCACGATTCTACCATGGTTTTCATCACTGCTATATTAAGAGAATTTCTTTTGAGTTATAGAGAAAGCAAGGCACTGACATGCCCCCTCCTTTAAAAAAGCAAGCCACATCTTAGCCCTATTCTACCCAGCATCCTGCTAGATGTGATGCTCTTCTCAGTACTCTCAAAAGCCCTCTCTGTTACTGTGCAGCTGAGGGCAGCACAGTATGCCACAAACACTGGTGATTTTAAGGAGTTTAAAAGCCAAAAACACATTAGAAGAATATTTTTAAGACTTTTATAATATGCTATTAAATTATTGTTGAAAGAATTTGTGGGAAAAAAGAGTTTATAAATATATTAATATACCAGTTTCAATGGGAATTCGAGGATCTAGTTTAATGAGTCATTTATGAGTTTGGATTTTATTTGTAAGTAAAAATGAATCTTAGAAAAAGAACATATTAAAAATAGAGAAAACGAGTAATAACCTTGAAATAAAGCAAAACAACAGTGTGTTGCTATGACTACACACCAAGAAGAGATGCTAAAAGATACTCACTGAACACTTACCTGACACTACTTCTAGGACAGTGGTTCTCAACCTTCCTAATGCTATGGCCCTTTAATACAGTTTCTCATGTTATGGTGACCCCCAAGCATAAAATTATTTCCTTGATACTTCATAACTTTAATTTTGTTACTGTTATGAACTGTAATGTAAATATCTGATATTAAAAATATCTGATAAATGAACCCCAAGGGTCTTGGACTCACAAGTTGAGAACCACTGCTCTAGTAGAAACAGGACTTACTTATTTCATATTTGTGTTTCTTTAGCTGAGGCTCAAAATCATTCAAGAAAAATGTTAACTTTTGTTCAATTGATTGAGTTAAATTTAGTTTATAGTCTTAAAATCCCTAAAATATCAGGAGACATAAATCTAGATCACTTGGCATTTCATTACAGAAGGGTAAGTGTATAATTTACTATACCATTGTAGATATATATCGTGAGTGATAACTAATCATCAGAAACAGATAAGCCTACTTTCAGGAGTTGGGATTTGTCTTTAATATCATTTTTTTTCACACAGTATATCAGGTATGGTATATCATATATAAACATGTGTATAAAATTCACATTTAGGATATTACACATAAGTTGTTTGCAAAAAGTGTGGTTATAGGGCCATTAAAAAGTTGATTTCTAGCCAAGTTTTCCTGGGTATATCTTTCAAGGGTATCAAATGGCTCCTAAATTCATCAGAACTTTATATTTGACACTCAAAACATATAAATCGGTAAGCAATACCACCTACTTATGATTACACCTATAGATATCTTATCCTATCTGTTTGTCACTACTCTACAAAGATGTGGCCACTCATACCAGAGGTATCTGCTCCTTCATAGAATATAAACTTCTGACATTTAAAAAAGAAACCTGCTTTCTCATCCCCAACATATTCAAGCATAAAGTGGAAGTAATTTCTATTTAAAAATGCTCTGCCATATTTAAGAACAACAACAAAAAGCATCACTTTGTAGTCATGTTCCTTAGTTACTGTTCTATTGCTGTGAAGACACATCATGACCAAGACAGCTTATAAAACAAAGCATTCAATTAGAGGCTTGCTTACAGTTTCAGAAGGTTAGCCTATGATCATCATGGTGAAAAGTATAGTGGTAGGCATGTAGGCATGTTGCTGGAACAGTAGCTGAGAGTGTACATCTTATCTACATGCAGTGGACAGAGAGAGTGAGATGAAGTCCTGCATGGGCTTTTGAAACCTCAAAGTCTGTTCTTAGAGCCATACCTCCTCCAACATGGCAACAGCTTCTAGCCATTCTAAATAGTTCACCAACTGGGAAACAAACATTCAAATATAAGCCTGTGGGGGCCATTTCAGATTACCACGTTCCACTTCCTGGCCCCCATATACTTGAAGCCCTATCATAATGCAAAATGCATTCAGTATAACCTCAAAAGCCCACATATTCCTTCACAATCACAAGACTATGTAAAAGTCTAAAATCCAAAGTTTCTTCTGAGAGTCAGGACAATCTCTTAAATATAAACTCCTGTAAAAAGAAAAATCAGGTTATATATTTCCAACATATAATGGCACAGAATATGCATTACCATTCCAAAAGGGAAGAAAAGGGGAGAAGTAAGGAAATATTGGGCCAAATTAAAACTGAAACCCATCAGGACAAATACCAAATCCTTCATCTCCATGTCTGATGTTAAGTGGCTCTTCAGATCGCCCATCCCTTTCAGCTTTGGTGAGTGCAGCACATTGCTCTCTCTTAGGCTGGTTCAAGATCCTGTCTGCAGCACTTCTTGGCAGGAATCCCACAGAGCTAGCACTTCCAACTCCTTAGATTTTCCAACACAATGTAGGTTTTACCTCCACAATTTCATGCAACTCTCTCAGGGCCTTCCTGCAGAAACTCACCTGATACATGCCTGGCTTCTGCAGCTTTTCTTAACCTGAAGGAAGATTCTACAATGCCTTTACACCTGTATCTTTTTGATAGAGACAGAATTACTTAGCTAACTCTGCTAAGTTCTGCTGCCTACTAGGGCTTGAACTTGGCCCCCTCAAGGCATATATTCACAGAAGCTTTGAATTGTTAGTAGTTCTTTTTGTAGAATAAGATTTAATTTTCACAAGTTGGAGGCTTAGCTAGATGGGGTCTTGCCCTGATGGTGCCACGTCCTTTATCCCATTTCTCCTTAAGCCTTTCCTCAAACTTCTCATCTCTTTGAGAACAAGACTTGGCTCCCACATTAAATTTCTTTGTGCTCTTTTTCTCCTCAAACTGTATATTTTGCAATGCTTTTTGCTCTGCTTGATCTTTTTCATTGTAGATCTGCATGAGAATGATCACTAACAGCCATGTGACACAGTCTTAAAATCTCTCTTGCCAGCATTAGTCCAAAACTCTTCAATATAGCCTCATGCAGAATTTTTGGACAAGGGAAGAAAGCAGCCACATTTTTTGGCAGAATATCACGAGAATGATCTCTAGGCTGACTGCTAATATTTCTTCCATCTGAAAGCTCTTCATCTGGGTCTCCATAGTCCACATTATGCATCAAATTACTGTCATCCAAGCATCTCCAAGAACGGCTCTAGAGCCCTAGTGGCAGCACTCAAACCTGTTTTCTAATCCAAAGTCCCCAAGACTTCTGTAAGCATGAGCACAGAAAACCCACCAAACTAGATACTCCATGGATAGAAAGAAAGGTTTCCTGGGGTTCAAGCATCCGAGGTCACCTCTCAAGGGGGCAATGATAGGGCAAAATGGCAGGAAAGAAAGCAGATTCCCTATCAGCAGGGTGGAGCCACTGAGAAAATAAAGGCTGATTGGATGGAGCTAGAACTGGGTGCCCTTGCCCAAGGTTGTTTGACCTTTGGGGGAAGATTAAGGGTGTTTCCTGGTCATCATAAACCTACACTAGCATATCTGCTTTTCTGGTAAACTGCAACCCACCTTAAGATCCACTTTTTTTTTTTTTTTTGAAACATAGAACCACCTTTAGGTTTCTGTCTACCCAAAGTTTAGGTTGAGGGCATTGTCACCAGAACTACCATTTGGGGGTGTTGCTGCTTTGGACCTAACGTCTTCCTTATATCTCTAAAGAACAGTATGTTCACGCTTGTCACAGCAATACCTCAGTTCTTGGAACAAACATCTGCCTTAGTTTCTATTCTGTTGCTGTGAAAAGACAACATGAACATGGTAACATAAAAGAAAACATGTAATTGGTTCTTGCTTCAGTGACTAGTCCATGATCACCATGACAGGAAGCATGCTGATAGGAAGGCAGTTATGGTACTGGAGCCGTAGCTCAGATCTTACATGTGATCTGTAAGTTACAGGCAGAGAGAAAGCAAGATTGGGCCTGGAATGGTCTTATGAAAGAATTCTACCCTCACTGACGCATCTTCAAAAGGCCAATATTCTCTAATCCTTACTAAACAATCCACCAATTGGGAACTAAAAATTCAAATATATAAGTCTATGTGGACCAGACTCATTCAAACAAGCATGTGTTAACAATTTGTTTTATGATATTTTGCTTGTGTTCTGACAAATAAAGCTTGCCTGGACATCATAAGGCAGAGCTAGCCACTAGTTAACCATAGAGGTCAAGCAGTGGTGGCACACAGCTTTATTCTCAGCACTTGGGAAGAGGAAGCAGGAAGATCAGGAGTTCAAGACCACCCTGGGCTACACGAGGAGTCTAAAAACAAATCAGCCAGGAAGTAGAGGCTCATGCCTTTAATCCCAGCACTAGGGAGGTGGAGACTGAATATAAGGCAGGTGGAGACAGGATCTCAGCCACCCATTCAGTCTGAGGATTTGTAGAGAGAGGATGCCCTATAGGGTCTGAGGATTCCCTAGAGGTAAGAAGTCTCAGGTGGCTGCTGCTCTGCTTCTCTCATCTTTCAGCTTTCACCCTTGATATCTGACTCTGATTTGGTTTTATTTTGGATTTTTGTTTGGGGTTTGTTTGTTTGGTTTTTTTTGGGGGGGTTGGGTTTCTTAATTTTTTTATTTAATTTTTTTTTTCATTTTACATACTATCTCTAGTTTCCCCTCTCTCCCCTTCACTTGCTCCCCCCACCCCCATCCACTCCTCTGAGAGGCTAAGGCCTCCCTTGCATAATCAACAACATCTGGCATACCAAGTTGAGGCAGGGCCTAGCCCCTTCCCCCTAAGCAAGGTATCCCACCATAGGGGGTGGGCTCCAAAAAGCCAGTTCATGCACCTGGTATAAATTCTCTTCCCACTGCCAGGGGGCCCCAAAAGCAGATCAAGCCTCGTAGCTGTCACCCACATTTGGAGGGCTTACTTTGGTCCCATGCAGTTCTGCAGCTGTCAGTTAAGAGTCTGTGAGCTTCCACTAGCTTGGTTCAGTTCTTTCTGTTTTCCCCATCATGATCTTGACAGCCTCCCACCCCACCCTACCTCTACCCCCAACACCTGCCTTGCTCATATGATCCCTCCTCTCTCTCTTCAACTGTTTTCCAGGAGCTCAGTCCAGTGCTTGGCTATGGATCACCGCATCTGTTTCCATCAGTTACTGGATGTGTGTTCTATGATGACAATTAGGGCAGTCACTAATTTGATTACAGGGGAAGGCCAGTTCAGGAATCCTCTCCACTGTTGCTAGGAGTCTTAGCTGGGGCCAACCTTGTGGAACCCTGGGAATTTATGATTTTTATTGTTAAGATTAATTAGGATCACACTTCAACAATTGGCAAAAATCTTGCTTGGACTAAAGAAGCCACATAAGCAGAAAGGTAAATATAAGTTTTGAGAAGATGATCATAAGAAAAAAAAAACTTGTAAAGTGGATCAAAGACAATTTGATGTCTATATATGTGGAACAGAACTGTCCCATTGTCAGGAATTTAGGACCCAAGATGAGAAAAGTTTGCAACATCCACTATTGTTCCAGGAATAAAGTGGGGGAAATGGGACACATATGTCATTTTCTGTCAGCTATATATTTTTGATCCAAAGCTCTGCCGGCAATGTTGCTAGTCTAGATAACCAGACACAGTTGAATCATGGGAAAATACAGCACATCATGTAAAAATCTCCTAGCCCTAGAAAGTGAAAGCCATGGTGTTGAAAAAAATATGAGAAACAGTAAGAAAGTACAGAACTAAGATTTCCCCAGGGAGCCTAGGAATCAGCCATAATAAACATGTGAAGAGCTGTAAAGTCTTTCTCCTCTGAAAAGACACAAACAGTCTGCATGTAGAACTGTAATCTTAAGATCCAAGTGTTTCTTCAAAGTAAGTCAAAGCAAACTGCTAATTGTTAAAATTTAGCAACTATAGCTAAATATTTAATTGTATTAATAAAATAATTATTGATATATATATATACATATCAATAATTCACATAATGGGAGTAACATCTAACTTCTATTTTACCTTAAGATATATATATATCTTATATATATATATATAAGATATATATATATCTTATATATATATAATATTTCTGATCTAATTTACAATTATTTAGTGAAATAATTACAAAACATTTTTTTCTATAGGAATTTCTGAATAGTTACAAAAATTTCCAAAAATCTTTTGCAAAATATATTAAAATCCAAAAGACATTAATAAAATACAACCACTGACTTGAACAAGGTCCATAGCTCTTCCTTGTCTGCTATCCACAAGCATGAGCCTGCAGGTTACTTATGCATTTGGATTTCTGTCTAGTAGAAATAGGACCTATCAGAACTGCCATTTATTCTGCTTCCTAATAGAAGTACTGGGAATTATTGTGCTCTGAAAGGCTGTTAAGTGGACAGGGCAACAGATTGGAACCTGTTATGTTCCAAATAGCCATGTCAGGTTCCTGGTTCACATACATAAAACCGACATGTACATTTTTATTTAGAAACAAATAGAATTCTACTTATTTTTTGTGAGCATTTCTATATATTAGATTCCCCAGTGTTTAAAATAGAGTAGGTAGGTTCAAGTGAAACAATACTGTGTCCCAAGACAGAAAGACCAAAAAGAATATTTGCCTTTATCATATCCATGTGATTTTTTTTTATTTTGATAAAAATGTGTAGTTTCTTTTCCTGGTATGGGTTATCTCTGAAATGTGCCTATACTGGTAGGGGCTGTACTTTTATTAGAACTGATTCATAGAGTTCTTGTAATAGGACAAACACGCCCACACTCCCTTGACTCAGATGCTGGTTAACAAATCTTTCTCCGTAAATCTAAAGAGGCCCTACTCAGGGAGCTGTCCAACCTTGTGGGGTGCCTCCTCCTTGCTTTTAAACAAGTTAAACACCGATTTAAAAAAAAAAAAAACAAAAAAAAAACACTGAGTTCAAATACACAGTAGTAATGAGAGTGTGGAGAAAGAATAACTTCATAAACTACTGCTAAAAGAATAATCGAACATAGCCCTTCTATAGACAACATGGCATGTGTACCACAATGTGCTAGCCTTTGGCATAATATTTCCTGGTGAAAGATATTTATTAAAGATAACAATAAACAGGGTTATGGTAGGTCACATACTTTGCATGTCCAAGAGACTGGATAACATTCACTGGAAAAAAAATAAAAAATAGGTCAGTGGACACACAAGTGAAATTGGATATGTATGAAAATGGAGAAGCATTGGACTGCATTGTATGTAGTTGCAATATAGTCTAAGAAATCACTCTGAAAACAAGAACATTTTATAATCTGGTATATGGACATAATAAAACATTAAAATATTATTCATGATTGTTCTCTACTCTGGGTGTGCAGACATAGGATTACACTGAAATATTCCTTTTAAAATTATGATATAAAAATAATATGTGTAATAGCAACAATTTTATACATTTTTATAAATTATGTATAATATGAATACATAAGTATAGAATATACATGAGTAATTATATTAAGTCTTTCTTTTATGCTTTGTATTTAAAAATAGAGATTAAATAGAATTATAAATACATAGATGGGAAAAATAAATAGCAAGACAAAAAAATATCTCAAATGGTTTATTATTAATTCTCTATTATTAAAACACACATAAATGCAAACCCATTATCTTCTTTTTAAACATTTATTTGCATATGTCTATGTGTACGTATGCATGTGTGTGAGAGTATGTATATATGTGTGGGTACATTAGTATGTGTGTGTTTTCATGTGTATGTCACAGAACATGTGTGAAAATCCAAGGACAATTTGTAAAAGATGATTTTCCTTTTTTACTTTGTGAATTCCAAGGAATAAACTGTTAGAATCAGGATTGGCAAGGACCCTTATCCACTGAGATGTCTTGATGGCCCCTACCTCTTTTAAATATTATTATTGATCTTTGAAATTTTCATTAATTTATATAACATATCTTGATCATAGCCATTCCAGACTCCCCCTTGATCATATCCCTTCCTACCCCTAAATGCTCAATCACATGTCCCTCTCCACTGCATGTCTGTAACACAAATTACTAAACTGTCTTATTAATAAAAACACCTGGAGCCAGATATTGGGGTGAATGCTGAAAGAAGAGAGAAACAGAACAAGCCACAGCCAATCTCACCTTACCAATTCCTCAGCCTCCAGAGTGTGAGTTCCTGTTTCCACATGCCTTATATACCTTTCTGTGTCCTGTCATATTGCTTCCTGGGAATAAAGGCATGTGTCCTTCCCAAGCAAAATCATGAAATCTCAAGTGCTGGGATTAAAGGTGTGTGACACCACTGCCTGACTTCTATGTCTAATTTAGTGGCTGATCCCCAGGTAAGTTTATTTGTTAGAGCACAAATATAATGTCACCACACATGTCTTCCATTTTTATTTAATTTACTTAACACACTGAATCTAGTTACGCTTAACAATACATGCATGGGCATGGGGTCATCTAGCGGGGCTTGAGGAGCTTTGAGGAAAAAGTGATTTTCTCTCTTTGCAGCCATCAACTGGCAATGAGTCAAGTATGGCTATGCCTTGGGAGACATTGTCCCTCCTTGCTGGAATTTTTAACTGGCTCAATGTTGTGTAGGTCTTGTGCAGCTGTTCTGGCATCATGGGTGTAACACCCATGTCAGTTCAGGGACCAGAATTTCAGCATCTCAGAGATGTCTTCCCATCCTTCAGCTCTTATATCTTTTCTACCCCCTGTTTTCTATGATGTTCCATGACTACTGGGGATGGAGGTGAAAGGAAATATCTTATTTATAGCTGAGCACTCTGGTCCCTTTTCTCAACACTTTGAACACCATGCCCCTCCATTAACTACTGCTCACTGAAATAAGAAGCTTCTCTATCCAAAGTTGTGAGCAGCACAGACCTATAGACATATTTAGAAGACAGTATCACAACACTAAAACATATTTTTAAAGAGGCCTTTGGACAGAGCTACCTTGTACTACTGAACAATACTGTTCCCAGAAAATATGGATTGATAATTAAAAAAAAAAAAAAAACTCAAATCTCAGTTTGAAGCACCAGTTTATCTTCATATGGGGTTTTAGTTATGGAGGATTAAATCATATCTCAAAACAATACAGATCATTACAATTTCTCATCATAACTAGATGGTAAGGCCTTGTTGCTGAAGAAACCGAAGACTTTGGTTACAGACATAGATAAATCAATTTGATTGGACAATTGATTATCTCCCTGCTGCTTTGTAGGATGCTGAGAGAGTGTGGTGGTTTGAATAAAAATGGCCCCATAGGCTCATACATTTGAAGGCTTATTCACCAGAAAGTGAAACTCTTTGAAAGGATTAGAAGGATCAGGAAGTGTTGCCTTGTTGAAGTAGGTGTGGCCTTGGTGGAGGAAGTGTGTAACTGTAGGTGGGCTTTCAAAGGCCCACACCAGTCCCAGGCCTGTTCTTTCTTCACCAGCAGATGAGGATGTAGCTGTCAGCTCATGCTTCAGCACAAGAAGTGCTGCCATTCTCCCCACCATTATGAAAACAGACTAAACCTCTGAAACTGTGAGCAAGGCCCCAATGAAATGTTTTCCTTTCTGAGTTGCCTTGGACATGGTGTCTCTTCACAGCAATAAAACAGTGACTAAGACAAGGAAAAAAAAATCAATCAACCTTACACAGCAACAAACCCTGCACACTGCCATATCAATTAGCTAGGCAAGAAATACAATGCTCCTGATAGGATTTTAGGCCTTTCCCACTGAAGAGAATTAATCTTTAGTACTGCAAATACAACCTCTGGGCTGGAAAAAATCATAGGCCCTGGGGAGAAGATACTGATGCTTTACTCACTTATTTTTAATGTATATTATTCCCACCACAGAGAAATTGGCCCCGTGAACCTATCATATTTTCCTGGGAAAGATTTGATCCATGACTCCCAGATTTAGTCCACAATTCTTATAACTTCTGCTTGTTTTTTATAAACTACAGAACTATGTACTTTAACAGCTAGAAACTACACAAAAAACACAGAGGCACCTAATCTAGCTAAAGCCTGTGGATAAATTATAGAGTGTATTGATCAAAAAGAATGTGTCAACCAAGTGGTAGTGGTGCACACCTTTGATCCCAGCACTCATGAGGTAGAAGCAGGTAGATCTCTGAGATCGAGGACATCCAGGGCTACACAGAGAAACCCTGTCTCAAAAAAACAAAAATATAAACAAAAACAAAAAACAATGTTCCTTGTAATGTCCAGGGCTAGGACTGAAAAAGGCCTTTCAGGATGATAGAGAAGAAAAGAATAATCTACATATATTCCATCAGCATAGTGACATTTCTAGAGTGGTAGAAGTTGGGTCTCAGTGAGGGTAGTGAATGAGTCCCAGAGAGTGGCTAGAGTCATGGGATTTCAATTGTGCAAGGTTGTACCATACAAAAAGAAGAGAACTTGGGCAGCAAAGTTGCCTTAGTGTCGCTGGGAAACCCTGAGTCTACATACTTATAATAAAAAAAAAACTGAAAACAATTAAATGTTTAAATAAATACCTTTAGCATGCCATTGTATACAGATACTGACACTCTACTCCTGTCAGAATGGCTAAGATCAAAAACACTGAAGACACCTTATGCTGGAGAGGATGTGGAGCTAGAGGAACTCTCCTCCACTGCTGGTGGGAATGCAAGCTTGTACAACCACTTTGGAAATCAATATGGCGATTTCTTAGAAAATTGGGAATCAATCTCCCCCAAGATCCAGCTATACCACTCTTGGGCATATACCCAAGGAATGCTCAATCATACCACAAGGGCACTTGCTCAGCTATGTTCATATCAGCATTGTTTGTAATAGCCAGAACCTGGAAACAACCTAGATGCCCTTCAACTGAAGAATGGATAAATAAAATGTGGTACATGTACACAATGGAATACTACTCAGCAGAGAAAAACAATGACATCATGAGGTTTGCAGGCAAATGGATGATGGATCTAGAAAAAATCATCCTGAGTGAGGTAACCCAGATTCAGAAAGATAAACATGGTATGTACTCACTCATAGGAGGATACTAGATGTGAAACAAGGATGACTGGACTGCTACTCACATCACCAGGGAGGCTACCTGGAAAACAGGACCCCAAGAAAGACACAGGGATCGCCCAATGACGGAGAAATGGATGAGATCTACATGAACAGCCTGGACATGAGTGGGGGTAATGAAGGGCGAGGGTCGAGGGAAAGAGAGCTTGGGGGAGCGGGAGATCCAGGGGGGAGCGGGAGATCCCAGCTGGATCAACAATAGAGAGGGAGAACAAGGAATAGGAGACCATGGTAAATGAAGACCACATGAGAATAGGAAGAAGCAAAGTGCTAGAGAGGCCCACAGAAATCCACAAAGATACCCCCACAGCAGACTGCTGGCAATGGTCGAGAGAAAGCCCGAACTGACCTACTCTGGTGATGGGATGGCCAAACACCCTAATTGTCGTGCAAGAAACCCCATCCAATGACTGAGGGATCTGGATGCAGAGATCCATGGCTAGGCCCCGAGTGGAGCTCTGGGAGTCCAATTAGCGATAAAAAGGAGGGCTTATGTGAGCGAGAATTGTTGAGACCAAGATTGGATAAAGCACAGGGACAAATATCCAAACAAATGGAAACACATGAACTATGAACCAATGGCTGAGGGGCCCCCAACTGGATCAGGCCCTCTGAATGGGTGAGACAGTTGATTGGCTTGATCTGTTTGGGAGGCATCCAGGCAGTGGGCCCGGGTCTTGTGCTCATTGCATGAGTTGGCTGTTTGAAACCTGGGGCTTATGCAGGGTCCCTTGGCTCGGCCTGGGAGGAGGGGACTGGACCTGCCTGGACTGAGTCTACCAGGTTGAACTCAGTCCTCAGGGGAGGCTTTGCCCTGGAGGAGGTAGGAATGGGGAGTGGGCTGGGGGGAAGGTGAGGGGGGCCAGAGGGGAGAGAACAAGGGAATCTGTGGCTAATATGTAGAACTGAATTGTATTGTAAAATAAAATTAAATTAAATTAAAGAAAAAAAAAACAGAGAAAGTGCTATCAGTATCCATGAATGAGGAAGTTAGTATTCCTAAGATATAGATGGGGTCCTTTGGTACCTAAGTCGAAGAAGGGAGTGGTTTCTAACTCTCAGTTCCCTAACATTGAGTTGCATTTTACAGTTTTGTGTGGATCTAGGCAGGTGCCATAGAAAAGGTCATACCCTCTTTTTGAAGTTTTGAATGAATCTTTAGTTTGTGAAGTTGACTTACTCTAGGAACTTGTCATTACATTTATATGGAAATAAGGGCAGATAATATCAACAGAGTGCTCCTTCCTATGCATATGGCTGAAATTTGTCGTCTTTAAATTGAACCACATTTCCTTTTTCACCTAAATTTTAAGGTTAAAGACCCTGAGAGATGGGAATTAATGGACTTAGTTGTTCAAGATGATTTAAATGGAAGGTAGACGTGTGATTAAGATTTACGCAAAACAATTCAAATTCTCTGAAGCTTTCATGCTACTTTGACATATAAAAGATAACAGTTTGCATGTTACATTTATGTAAGTGTTTACATTTTACATTTAGAATAAATGTTTATTGTTTTTCATTTTTATTGTTTTATGCTGTTTTTGTTTATTTTATTTTTTGTGACTGATAAAGACCAGGCTAATCTTATACTCATTACGTAGTTGATGACGACATTGAACTCTTGATCCACAAACCTCTACAACCGAAATGAAGGAATTAAAGATGTGTGCCACTATGCCCAGCTCATAATAGATTAATATAACAATAATAATTCAAAAAGCTCATAACAAGTGTAGCCAAGCAAGTATCTCACAGGACTCTTTTCAGTATATTTATAACAAAAGAGGGAGGTTGGAAAGGTAGGATCCCCTTTTCTAGTTCTCTTCTTTTGCCTATAGCTCAAAAATACATTCATGATAAAAAAGAAGAGATAAATGAATCCAATGACTTTGAAAGGGAAAGTCATACAAAAAATTGCAGCATTATTTTGTGAAAAAACAAAGATCCCATTTTACATGTGCTGCATTTGGAAATGTAGCCATTTGGAAAACAGAGGTGAAGTGAAAATCACCTGCAATGTCTCAGTCATCCCTCAGCACGCTTCAGCTGAGAATGCTTAAAAATAATACACCCGGGAAAGCAAGCTATTTGCAGTTATATTTGTACATGATCTTATTTTCTCTGTGTGTGAGGGGAGATTTTCCTTCAAAGTTGTCACTGTCATCATTAAGCACCCACTCATTCATTCAATGTATGTTTATTGAACATCAGACCGCAGCATTAGACTCAGGGGTAACCGGGTAAATAAATAATACTCTTTTCTGTGGAGGGAAGCCAGAATAGACCCGGGAGTTTAATGTCTTAATGGTAGAGGGTAGAAATGAGAAGAGCAGATGCACATTAACATAAAGATATATACACTTGCCCACATATACGCATATGCTATCTTACCACACCGAAGGAGAGAAATATCAATCACACTGAAGATATTAACAGAATGTCTGGGTGGCTTCCGTCTTCATCGCAGAAAATTTTATGGATGAGTTGAGCTTTGAAAACTTTTGGGAAAAAATGACAGGATAAAATATGATGGTGTAGAATATGGAGATGTTTCCTTTTTGTGCAAAGAAAGTGATCGGAAAACGCTGAGGAGTCTCATTGTTTGGAGGATTATCATTTAAGTCAGGAATCAACTCAGATGAAGCATTCAATGGATGATCAAATCGAAATTAAAGCTTATGCGTTTCAGAATAGTTTTAAAAGAAATCTCAATAAAAGAAATGCACATGCAATCTGACCCCTTCTCTAGGGCATCATATGTAGTAATAATTATACTTACTTGTAATAAATGAAAGCAAACAAAAATTATCTTTAACAGTCTTTGGCTTCAGAGCATACTGGCTAAATTTCTTAGGTTTGTGAGTTATTATTTTCTATTATTATTTTATGTGTAATGTATGTATGAATGCATATGTGTGGTGTACTGCATGCCTGAAAATGTATGTGTAGACCAGTAGTTTGTTTCTTCCTCTATGACTCTTTATTTTTTGAGGCAGTCTCTCTCACTGAATTCGCAATTCCATTTCTTACTGGCTAGACAGTAAGTCCCAGGGATGCATCTCTTTATTGGCCCTCCCACACCCTCTCATCCTCCTGCCCCATGCTGGCATTAAGGCCAATACCATCGCATTTCATTGGTATTAGGGATCCAAACTTGGAGCTTCATTCTTATTTGGCAAAGATTTTATTATCCTTTGAGCTATATTCCCAGTGCAAATTAGTGCAACACTAGTGGACATATTAATGTGGGTGGGGCAACTTTCATAAAGACCCACCCCTAGATGGAGAAGTACAGGCCACCAATGGATACTGAGACAGGGAGAATCAGTTTGCTTCAGAGACAAGCACCTCTTATGTCAGCCAGTCCCACATAGTCAGATATAATATGTGTACATACAAACAACAGTTCATGTATTCAGTTGGCTGTCTATCTGTCTATCTTTTTTTCTGTCTGTCTCTGTTTCAGCATACATGCATATATATGGTGCATGTATGTATAATAATAATTACACAAGAGGTCATGAATTCTAGAGGGAAAGGGGATGTCATTGGAAGACTTGGGTGGGAGAGAAGGAGCGATGGAATTGATGTAAATACAGTACTCATGTATATAATTTACAGAAACAGAAAATGGATTAAAAATTGCATCTCGTTTATTTGAATTATTTATTAAGTGCTTAATACATTACCTACCATGTCATATTTAATGTAAATTTGGTTATTATCAATAACGTTAAATTTTGTTTCTTAAATAAACACAATTAAAAATTAGAGCATGAATTAATAAACACGCTGATGAGACACAATCACACACATTTCAGGTTTTGTTTCCACCATGTAGGGTAATCTAAATGTCGTACTATGCTGTAAATTGTGCAGGTGGTTTGGTGCACATACAAATAATGTGGGCTGTCACCTAAAGGAGCATCAGAGGCTGTTCCATGCCATTTTCAACTGAACACAATTGCCCACTGAGGTGTTAATCTAGTCTACATTTATCCATCAATTCCTATGAAATTCAGGTTTCCTTACACATTTTTCCCTTCTCAAAAATCACCTTAAAATCACTCTATCATATTAAACTACTGTAATATTGTTATGCTTTAAAAGTTGTCCACTTCAACTGGGCAGTGGTGGTATACACCTTTAATCCCAGCAGTCAGGAGGCAGAGGCAAGTGGATCTCTGTTAGTTTGAGGCCAGCCTGATGTACAAAGAAAGTTCAAATACAGCCAGAGCTGATATACAGACAACCTCTGTCTCAAAACCAAAACCAAAACCAAACAAAAACGAACAAACAAACAAAAATAAATAAAAATTCCCTAGTTTATAAAATATTTTGGAAGTAGTAAAATATTAACCTGACAGTGGGCTTAGTGGGGTAAGAATGGGAATGGAGAGGATGAATGAAAGATCTTACTGTTTCTGCTTCTGAAAGATATATAAGAGCCATTATTTGCAAGGTCAAGACCCTGCATTAACTGACAAATCATAGAATGAATGAGTTACCTGTTACTACCCTTATGGTGGGGAGAATCAGTCTTTGGAAAGCCTTTGAGTCTCTTGCATACTTGTATGAACAAACCAATATTTTAATTTTTTCCAGTTTTATTTCCTTAATATTCTCACACAACATATTTTTATCTGACTTACCACCTTCCCCAATTCCTCCTACATCTACTCTTCTCTTTCCTGATCATTCAACTTTGAATCTTCTTCTTTAAGCCCATCGAGTACAATTTATGTTGTCCATTTACCTTCAGACATGTGGACTTACCCTGGAGCATGGTAGACCTACCAGAGGCCACACCCTTAATGAAAACTGTTGTAACTCCTCCTAGAAGTTATTCTTTGCCAGTACTTCCCTGTCTAGATATGGGACCTCACACCCATCTTTCTACCTTCCCTCTCCATTCTAGCATGTGTTTGCACTGAGCTTATGCAGGCCTTGTATGTGTTATCAAAACTGCTGTGAGCTCCTATTTGCAAACTCCCTGCTGTATGCAGAAAACATTGTTCCCTTGTAGTCATCCACTGCCTCAAGCTCTTTCCTCCCCATCTTCTACAATGATCCCTGAGCCTTGGTAGGAGGAGGTGTGATATAGATTTCTCATTTAGAGCTGAGCATTGCACGGTCTCTTATTCTCTGCAGCTTGACTACTCATCGATCTCTCAGTTATTAGCCATCTGCTGCAAAAAGAAGTTTCTCTGATGAAAGTTGAGAGTTGCCCTAATCTGTGTTATAAAGATAAGACATTAGGAGTCAATTTAACACCATGCCATTTAGCAGAGCAGTAGGTCATAGGCCCTAGGGGAGAACCAATATTCTTTCTTAAATAGGGTTACCTTTCTTCAATCAAACACACTCCTTTGCTCTTCCTGGATATGGAGGCATCATTAATGTCTCACCTTTGCTACTCCATTATCTGTTCATGTCACTGAAAAGTATTGTATATTGCACTAATCATGCTTTGATAAAATATGACACATCCATTGATGCAATATTTTCTGGCAGAAAGTTAATAATGTCTTGATATGTGCTGTAGCATAGATAAACCTTGAAAACATTACGGATAGTGAAAGAAACAAGGCACGAAAGACCATGCAAGGTGCAGTTCCTTTCATACGAAATACTGAATATGATATTAAGGTAAAACTATGTAAGTTTGAATTTAGATTAAGAGAATCTATAAATCATAACATAGATTAGTGGTTGCTGAGGGCAGACTTGGCAAATGCACATTAACAGGCATAGAGTTTTGCAGAGCTGAAGTACAAACATTCATGAATGACAGTGTGGTGATCATTGTACACTTGGAATACACTAAGAAAAGCAGCAAGTTTATATATGAGAAAGGGCATTGCAAATGAAATCGGTTTGCATCAATAAAACTGTTAGATCTTTGTATTAGCCACAATAGTTGGCATATATATTTGGTATACCAATTTTCATGTACTAATTTTACACATGGATTTATCTCTCAAAACAGTGCTTTGAAACTTTTATTTTTGTTCATTTGTTATGTTATTTGTGAAGAAACTATTTAATAAAAGTATACCTTACCATGATATAGTGTTAGAAAATGACAGGGAGAGAGTATGAACCCAGGTGCACATGTTGTTCCTAGGCTTGTTCTAGTTTTGTATTCTCTGTGCTTCAGGCACATGGAGGAGGCTACTGTGCTCAGATCCCCCTCTGTTCTTTCAATATTTACTAATATTTTCATATGGTCTGTATTTTTGCATTCCCTAAAAGTCATATGTTGAAATTATAACTCCCAAACAGTACTATTGGAAGCAAGATTTGAGGGGGAGTGATTTAGACATGACAGGGCAGAGTCATCCCAAATTGGATGTCAAAAACACTAAGAACATGCATTGACTCCTTATATCATAGAAGAACAGAGCAGTAGGACAGCATTTTAGAAGCAGCAAAAAGTCTTCACCATATATTATATCTACTGGGGTATTAATCTTAGACTTCCCATTTTATAGAAATATGAGTAATATATTTATAAACTTTTAGTTTGTAGTATTTGCATAGAATCCCCCAGTACAGAGAAATAATAGTGATACCAGAAACGGGATCCTGCAACAATGAACACACACACACCCTGAAAGTGCCTTGGAACTGAGTTAAATACAAGACTGGAAGACTCATTAAATAAACACTAACAAAAGCCAGGCACAATGAAACTGACTTCCCTGCTGTAAGCCAAGATTGTGACCACAGCAGAAGTGGCAGTAGCCCAATCCCATACACACAATGGTATTGGCTCTCCTACCTCATTGTGTGTCATTATCTCTTCTTGGATAATGGTGTTCTCTGATGAAGCTATGGTACAAGATAATCGTGATATTCTTTAGTACTTTCTCCATCATCCCTAGAGACCAGTGGTTCTCAACCTGTGGGTCATGACCATCAGAAAATATATATATCAGATAGTCTTAGGAACCTCCAACCATAAATTTATTTTTTGCTACTTTGTAAGAGGAATTTTGCAATTGTGTGGTGTCTCAGTTCCTATGATCCTGACCCACAGGTTGAGAACCACTGCTTTAGAATGAAATCACAGCAGATGCCCAAGGAGACATACAAAGTATGAATCCATCTAAAAAATTACTTGATTTCTTTAATTTATTCCCCCAAATTCAAGAGATATGTTTAAGAATGGAAATTAAAGATAGGAAATGTTCACCACTGTTGAAGGAACATAAAGTAGGATTAGGCTTAATTTATTGATTTAGAGTTCTTTAAGAAAATTTTCTATATTTAATATTGAAACTCAAGAGTAAGAGAGGGACTTAACAATCTGACCGTTTGCTGGCTAAGTTTTAGAGTAAATAATAGTTTACAGCAAGAGATTCAAAATGCACAGCTTCCTTTGTTTAAGATACAAAAAAAGGATTCCAAGGTTTATGAAATAGAAAAGTTGGATTGAATTTGCCATTTAATAACTCTTCCCCACACTGGGATAGATTTAAAATACTTACCTCACAAGAATACACTGAGAAATAAATTTGTGAGGGAGTCTTGGCATCCCTAAGGATCCCTGCAATGCCCCTTTTCTAAAGGCTCAAATTGATGCTTGTAACAGTAGACATTCAGTTGGAAATCAATGCAATAAGAGTCATTGATTGCAAGAGTGGCAGACTTGAGTGATGGCGCACAACCATACAGGCAAGGTGGGCATAGTTACTGCCATGCATGGCAGAACCAGAGCAGCAGGCAGAATAGTGTGACTCATACGCTCCTATGATGCTGGTTTATTCAACATAAGTCATCCCAAGAAGTGCGAAACTTGGGAAATTGCTTAAATTTTTGTTTGGTTTGTTCAAGCAAAATAGTTTCTGGGAAGTAGAGGCATTGCAGTAGGAAATATCTAAAACACTGAAGCAGCTTTTTATCTGGGTAGTGGACAGAATATGTCAGAATTTTGAGGTGAATTCTACCATGTTTATTTCTGTGAATAGACTGTCAGTGGTAATTCTGATGAGTATCAGAGGAAAGTAAGTGAGTTGTAGAGAAAATTGGAGACATCATAGATAATGTGTATCTAATTATGAACAAATTGCTGAGGATGTGGCTCAGTTGGTATGCATGCTCACCTAGAATGAAGTTTGGCCTAGGTTCAAGCCTCAGCACCACATAAATTGATCACAGTAACATGTGCCTATAATCCCAATAACTGGGATATGGAGTCAGGAGAATCAGAAGTTCAAGGTCATCCTTGGTTGCACAGTGAGTTTGAGACTGGCCTGGCATTCAGGAGGCCCTGTCTATACACATATCAAAAAATATAAAAGATTAAACTATATCTAGTGAAGGCCAACACATTCAGGACTAGATAAAAATGAACAAAATGCATTTGCATTATAAGAGGAAAGAGAACTATCTGGATCCATATTCATGTCCTAGTGTGCTATGGAAAATAGAACTCAGGAGAGATTAAATTAAGTATTTGCTTTGAGGAAATCATTGAAGGATCTTAATCTTCTGGCAACTTCTAATAAAATATAAGATGGATAGATGAGGGTGGAGGTTTTAGTTGAAAGTAAAGATAAAACTTAAAGATTTGGAAAGGTCCCATCCTGCTTATGTTGAAAAGATTGAAAACCTGTGTTCAGGATGCATTACAATGTGAGCGGACAAATGACCATTTGGTGAGAAGAATATTCTGTCATCTAAATAGAAGCAAGGTCCCATTGTCTGAGACAATTGAGGACTATGACTTCAGTGGCATCTCAGAGATAACTGGAGTTTACTCCTGCATCTCAGGTACAGAGCGAAGAAGTTTTAATGTATCAGAAATGGCTTCAAAGAAGGCACTACTATTTAAATAATGGGCTCTACTCCTTGTCTGTAATTACAATCTGTTGCTGAAAGACTTGTAGCCCCTTCTGTTTTTTTCTATGGTATCTGCTAAGTCCAGAAAAGTGCAGTAACTACATTCATTGAAACTGTGAAGACATCTATCTGCAGGGGCAAGACCAACATGGAGATTGCTATTACGAGAGTGCCAAATGGTGTCATAGACAAAATTTTAGTCATAGATTAATAGAGTAGTGAGTGAGCCTGCAATTCCCTTACTGATGTGCTACAAACATTGACTCTGGTGCTTACAGATATACAATTCTAATTTATGCAGACCATGGTATAAGACATACACAAAATGTTGTGGGGGGAAGGGACATCAGAGCCTTGAGGGTGAGACTATTGGACTACAAAGTTCCTAAGGTTATAATTCCAAAGATTCTCGTGTACATTTTCTTCTGGTATTGTTGCCTTTACATTTTACAGGTAGCTCAATGGTACGTTTTGAGTTAATTTTATACACGGCACATAATAGGAACCCAAGTTCATAGTTACGAATGTTTATCTCATGTCTTGGTATGTTTTGTTGAAAAGGCAACTTTTAATGCTTATTTAATGAACGTTCTTTCTGCCTTTGTCAATATCAATCCTCCAAGATTGCCTCCAGGACTCTATGATAGAACTCTTGCCTAGCATTCATGAAGCCCTGGGTACAATCCCATTTAAAAAGAAAAAAGAAATCAATTGTCTATAAGCATGGTAGGTTACTCTTCCTTTGCTTATCAGACTGCTACTCATCTTTAAAGATCAGCTGGAAAACCCAATTTTCTGAAAAACTGAACATTTCCTATTTATTTTTTTGTATCTTGCATTCATGTTCAATGAAAAGATGCTTATGCATTAACTGAGATTATTTCCAGCTGTGTAAATTGAAATGATTCATATTCTCAATGATGTGCAAACTTAGTATCATCTGAGTTTTACATACCTTATATATGCTACATACTTTCATGTGTTTTATGACCTTTTGTTTTGTGTGAATAAACTTCAACCAAATCATCTTATGAATATATTATACATATATACAAAGATATATATATATATATATATATATATATATGTATATATGTATATATATGCATGCTTCTATATGACAGTAAGATAGCTTCAGGCTAGGCTAGATATAGAAGCTGAGTAGTCAGTGAGGACTTTGGTCTCAGTGGTCTGCTGCTCTCGTTGTCACATTTTCCTTCAGCAGGTTCCCCTATGTTCTGACAATGAAATTATTTAGGAACTCCATGCTTACCTTCTATCACTTTAGCAATCTGAGTAGATTGAAGATTGACCCTCATTTCTTACAGTCCTTCATGAGATGTTTCTGATTGCCTACTGAACCACATGCCCTCTCACAACCAGTTATTGCTACGGATAGTCTATTAGTTACCTCCAAACACACACACCTTAATCACAGAAGGACCCTAGTGTTTACACCACACATGCTCAGAAAATCCAGAGCAATTTCCTCACACAAAATCCTATATAATGATACCTTCCTGGTCCCTTTTGTTATGGAAGGTGACAAGTCCAAATGTTCCTGTGTTAGAAAGTGGACATGTTTGGGAAGCCATTGTTCAACCAGATTTGCTATAATGCTTTTAGGTACTAATTGGTCTTTTTCACTTTATTGGACCTGCTTTGTGGAACACTGCTTATGTATGAACTCATCTAAAATTCAACATTTAAATGACTGAGAATTTGATTTACTGTAATAGAAATGTTCATGTGGAGTTGATATTTTTGCAAGACTACACAGAAAATGGGTAAAAATTTCATTTGTGTCATTTAACACAGGCAGTTTTATCTTTGGTCTTCTTTTTTGATTAATAAAGTAATAACGCAGGCTTTTCTTGTTTTTCGTTTGTTTTTTTTTTGACTGTCTTTTATTTGATAAATTCTGTTTCTGATACAAAAGTACAGGTTCTGTCAGTCAGCAAATCATTTAACAATTTCCAAATGACAACTATAATTTATCCTCAGCTGTTCCTTCATGTGCTAAAAGAAACAGAAAACCAAGGCATTTGTGTGGATAGTTTAAACAATAAACACCCTTTGGCTCAATTATCTGTTTCAACAAGCATCTCTATACAAGTTCAAGTTTTGTTGTCTAACTCTTTTGCATCACTTTATCATCTGGAGCCGTTGTCTTATTATTATAAGTCATTTATTTCTTCCGGCTTAAATTTGATCTACAGATAATTAATGCCATAAATGTTTTTTACTACTATGAAGGCTAGACAAAAACAGAAAGTAAAGAAACTCATTCTCAGTGCTTTTGATGTTCTCAGGAAAAACCATATACATAATTTAAAAAACTATGTAGTGTAGAACATAAAATGTAGAACGTAAAAACCATGCCCATGGTACACAGTGATGTATTTTTAAGTTTTTAGAGAGAAAATACTGCAAAATTGGAAATAATTATGGGAAATGTCCAATAGGAAAACAACTCTGAAGAAGGACTAGGCATTTGTGAGGCAGAAATAGCATAGGAGAATACTATAAGTGAAACAACTAAATAAGGAAGAGAAATGCTCTAGACTAGCCTTATAATCAGGAAGTCTTCTGCTTATACTAGTGAGTAGGAACACTGAAATTGCCCACAAGACACAAGAGAGCAAACATTGTTTATGGCCAGAGCCTAAAAGTGTCGAATTTATTCATCCCCATACCTTAGTAGTTTGTAATGTAGGTGGGAAAGATTAGGCAATACATGTAGACATTTTGATTACCAATATTGGGGTGAGGAGCTTGGGAGTGCAGACTGGAGAGGAGAGGATGCCACTTCCATCCAGTGGATAAGGTCGCTGCTTAACATCCAGCAATGCATAGGGCCTCTGACTCCAAGGAAAATGGGATCTTACTTTAAACACCAACTGCACCACAGATAATGGATTCTATGGGGATGAGATTGTTCTGTCATGGGTAGAGTGTTCTCCTAGTGTGCTTGAAAACCTACAACCCATACCTGTTCCCCCCTCCCTTGCAAAAAGAACCCACATGTAACCTTATGGTTTATCCTATTACTATTTTTCCTTATTTCACAACGTTAGGATATTGAGACCACTTGATATTATGTATCTTATCCAAAACTGTTAAGTAGCTAATAGCATTGCAAGTTCAGAGTCATATAAAAGGTGACTAAAGTGGATATAATCGACCACCTAATTATACTCTCTAACTATAGACATGGCGATCATTGTAACTGGAAATAAATGACAATGCACATGAAGTGCTCTGCGCAGGGTCTGACACAAGGCTAGCACTTCCCACAAGTGACCAGTGCTTTTTATGATAGCTGGTGTTTTCTTCTATTTATCAGGTATCAGTCACGAACAGACTGAGTTGAAGGAGAAAAGAAGGAGTGTCTGTAAGACCCTGTGTGCCCCTGGGATAGTGTTTAGAACTTAGTGGAGTGAAACTGGAGTGGAAACTAGAGGACCCTCTTAGGGGAAAAAAAAAAAAAAAGAGTCCAGAGGGGAACTTGAGAAACTGGCAAGGGAGCGAATGTGGAAGTGGAAGTAGAATAGTGGGAGGGATCCAAAAGTGAAGCTGCCTTTGAGCATGAGCAACTAATTTTCACCTTACTACCATGAAGCAAGCAGGTGCCATATCTGGAGCTGCTAAGATTACCCACAGCAGACAAACTCAGACCCTCTGACTGGAAAGGGAAAGCAGTTAGTTCAAGGTCACACACTTTCTGAGATGTCTTTTGACACTTGGAAAAAGGGAAAGTATGACCTTTTTAAAGATACAGTACCTAAATTTTTATAGGCAAGATAAGGGCAAAATGACATTTTCTTTAATAGACTTCCTCAAACAGCTCTAAGGTTCACTTCTCTTCCTACTTATATCGACAAATGTAACTCTCCCCTCCAGTCTGGCTGAATGAGATAGGTAGGGACGAGGACGAAGAGTTATCCCTACATCACAAGGCAAGGTTCTCTTTTTGTTGCTCCTATGGCTGCTTTTTGGATTGTTTTGTCACACTTGCTGTTTTGACACATTGTTAAAGAAGAGCAGAGAAGTAGTGAGGCTGGTCAGGCAGCAGGCAGAGCAGAGAAGCCTCAGTAACTGACAACTTGGCATAGAATATTTTTTTTTTTATTAATTTATTTTGCAATACAATTCAGTTCTACATATCAGCCACGGATTCCCTTGTTCTCCCTGCTCCCGTCCCCCTCACCTTCCCCCCAACCCCCCCCCCCCCCCATTCCCATCTCCTCCAGGGCAAAGCCTTCCCCACAGACTGAGGTCAACCTGGTAGACTCAGTCCAGGTAGGTCTAGTCCCCTCCTCCCAGGCCGAGCCAAACAATCCTGCATAGGCCCCAGGTTTCAAACAGCCAACTCATGCAATGAGCACAAGATCTGGTCCCACTGCCTGGATGCCTCCCAAACAGATCAAGCCAATCAACTGTCTCATCCATTCAGAGGGCCTGATCCAGTGGGGACCCCTCAGCCATTGGTTCATAGTTCATGTGTTTCCATTCATTTGGCTATTTGTCCCTGTGATTTATCCAACCTTGGTCTCAACAATTCTCGCTCATATAAACCCTCCTCATTCTCGCTAATTGGACTCCCAGAGATCCACCCGGGGCATAGAATATTTTAATAATGAGTGTGCTCATTAGATGTCAGCAACTTTGCTAACTATTGCATCTGTACTATTTCTTCTGCAGCCATGTAGCTCTATGGGACAGATGCTTGTGAATATTGCTAAAGTCTTTGAGGTTTGTAGATGCTGAATAACCTAAGTAGTACAGCTAGGAAATATTATAACACGTCCAACCAGGATGTTGGACTTAAGATTCAAGCATTTATGCAGATTTAGGTAGGTAGAATTAAAAGTTTCTGATTTCTAAACCTCTAATTCCTCTTTATTTTCTGATGTTTTTATGTGATGACATATAAATAAGACCAGAGACAAAGTTATGATTTATTTAAGCATGTGTCCTTCTTAGACCCCTGTGTTAACCTTTATCAGCACTGTACCATTGGCTTTCTGGTCTACCTTTTGTTGTTGTTACAGTCATTCTTACAGAATTTTTAATGCAACTCCTGTTTTATAATGGGTAACCATTCTATGAATGGAATATTAGTAAGAAAGCTAAGGTTCAGGCTTTTATGGACTACCTGTTCTACACAGACAAATAAATAAATCTAGAAATTGAAAAGAAGACAATGAGTAAGTGCTGTACAGAAAATATTAAATACAGTGGTGTAAGCAAACCTCAGGTGTCCACTGATACTGCTTGTAAGTGATGTGTTCTCTTAGAAGGTCAGAAAGACCAGTTGCCCAAAAGAACAGATTGAAACATATGCAAGGCCCCATTTAAGCATAGATGGAGTCAATGCAGAGGCCAAAGTGCAGGGACAGGTGATATGTGGAAAGGGTAACAAAAAGGCAGAACAGAGGTTGAAAGCAGTCAAAGAATGATTTTATAAGTCAATATAAGAAATTTTAATTTTACTCCTGGTACACTGAGATATCTTTGAATGAATCCTATTCTGTTTCACAAGGAACTATTGTCCTCAAAGACAGATTTGAGTATAGTGAAGAAGTCAAAGATACCAAGAAAAACTAATTTTACCTTTACTTTATCAGTTCATATTTCAAGTGAAAATGGGCAAAAAAGCCCCCAAACTCTTTCAGCAGCTTCATTTCTGTCTGAAAGGTATGCTTTTTGACACCTCTATCAATCAGTGGGTGCCATTAATCTGCATATTGTGTTACAGGGAGCTGCCATCCTTCTGACTTTTCCTTTTCTTTCTTCTTTTATTTTTTTCTTCTTCTTGGGAAATTAATTCATGTCATTTCCCTTTGAAATCTGTGGCATTTGACTGCACAGGCACTTAGAGGCACCCTTCTGTGACTGGAAGCTTAGTTTAATTGCATTGCTTGTCAGTAGTACCTGCAGGAAAAGAGCCAGCTGCTGGGACCAGGGTCAGGGGAGTCCGGGGAGGGGCTGGCTCAGGATTCCAAACTTATGCATGGCAAGTGGTTTGAGCTGGGTTTATAGGGCTGTGTTGAAGGGTTCCTGAAAAGTTGGTTTTGGTGAGTGATGCTGACACTTTGGTTCTTAACATTTTTTCAACGTTGTATCTTGCTGGGAAAAGAACATTTGAACAAGTGTTTGTAAGATGTCATCAATTTCACTTTAGAATTTGGATTTTGAGAAATGCTCTAAGAAACTTGGTGAGCATTTTCTAAAGTCATAGTTGAAGACAACTGATAAGTTTTGTGAAAGGCTGAATACCGTCAGTCATTCTGATCTGCTGTTCCACATGAAAGTAGGTCTCCAGGCAGAAACAGTCTGAGGAAAGCCTAAAATGTGAGTGCAAAGGTCCAAACAGCTACCAGCCAAGTGGATCACAGATTTAATTCCTTCTAGATCATCAAAATAAATGAATACAGAGTGCTGTAGTCTTCTTAACTTTGTATTTTGCCATGTGTTTCTATGTTAACACAAACCCGAATAAACATAAGAAAAACATTGAATGATCTAATTATAAAAATGTAGAACGGCCGGGCAGTGGTGGTGCACGCCTTTAATCCCAGCACTCGGGAGGCAAAGGCAGGCAGATTTCTGTGAGTTTGAGGCCAGCCTGGACTACAGAGTCAGTTCCAGGAAAGGCTCTAAAGCTACACAGAGAAACTCTGCCTCAAAAAAACAAAAACAAAAACAAAAAAAAAACAAAGAAAAAGTAAGAAATAACTAATTATCAATTGAAGAGTTTTTATTTTTCACTTTATTTTATTTTACTTTTGCATTAAAATTTCCAGGCTCAGTTCCACTATGGTGAACCCACTCCTGTTTTGGAGACCAGTTTATAACTACTCAGAGACAAGGGTTAGAAACTGCAGATTTTATTCAAACATATCCTGAAAACCCAGCAGTGGCCAGGTGTCCTGTGCTCCAGGAACTTGAATGGCAGGAAAAATCAACACTTTCTATGATAGTAGCCATTGCAGTCTAGGGAGAATTATTTTACTCTACTGAATGAGAGTTAGGCAGTGTCCAAACAGAACATCACATGTGTCCAAACACAGATGCACACTTAATAAATATGCAAACTAATATTATTCTGTACATTCTAACACTTGGCAGTTTCTATACCCCTTTGCTTACATCCCCATATTCTTCAAGCCTTTTCTCATGGTTTTCCAGGGTCTAAGAGCTCCTGCTCCTTGTTAGACTCATCTGCACAGGTCCCCTGCAATGGCTTTATCAAATCTCAGACTTACTACATCCCTCCTCAATTCAGTGTCCCTAAATAAAATCCCTGTTCCTTTCATACAAACTCCTTCAAGAGATAAAAAATGAAAGAGCCCTTGACCTGGCTATTCTCTATGGGTTCATCTTTTATCACAAATTTCTCTGAAGCTCCTACCCTGTCAGTGAGGTTTTTCTAATACACAAACAATGAACATCTGTCCAATTCAAACTCGTGTCTACAAAATTCTAGACTTGCTGCTCATGGCTCAAAGCCATGGTTGTTTCCTTGGATCAACCTCACTCTCATTCTGAATATGGACACAAGCACCAGTCTATTCAACAGGCAAGCATCTCTATGAGGAGATGCAAATTACTAAAGTTTCATACAGTCACAATATAGAGTTCACCAATATAAGCATGAATATCTTTGTAATAAACAAATGGACTGGACTGAATTAAATGGCTAGTGCTTATGTGCAAATTTTCATTTAATATTCACTTTTCATGGAGGAAGGAAAGACCTAAAGTTGATGTCCCTGATTTATATAAAAGAGAATAAAAAAGGAAATATCATGGGAAAGGGAGATGAGCTTTATTCTTTATTTACTACAATTTCATGATTTCGTTATCTGCTAAACATAGCCATAAAAGAATGAAAGCAAGTCTGTGTAAGAAAGAAATTCCTGTGATATTCGTAAATGAATCTCCTGAAATCTACAAAAACATAGTATTATTTATAAAAGTTGAAGTTTGTGGCATAAAAAGTTGCTATTATAATGAAAACTTTAATTTCCAAATTTTTTTTTTAAAAAATACATTAAAAATTCATTCTGGCAGAGCAGTGGTGGCACACCCCTTTAATCCCAGCACTAGGGAGGCAGAGCCAAGTGCATCTTTGTGAGTTCCAGTCCAGCCTGGTCTACAGAGCGAGATCCAGGAAAGGCTACAAAGAGAAAACTTGTCTTAAAAAACAAAAACAAACAAAACAAAACAAAACAAAATTCATTCTGGAAGATTGCCAATTGAAGATTATAGTAAAATGTCAAACATACAACAATTGAATATTCAGCAGGTTTTTACTTCGTGCAAAGAGACCACAATGTTGGAACATACTTCTTGGTCCTCACATCATACAAGAATATCTATTCAGTTTTCCACTGAGCTTATAAAACTAGCTCAGTTTTTGATGGAATGAGAAATTCTGGGAAGTCAGTCAAGGGATTGCCATGTAAACCCAGTTTCTGTTTTTGGTAAATCATATTTCCTTATATTCACCAGGCTTATTTATGTAGAGTATTATTTTACTCATTCAATAAATATTTTTTGTTTTCTGTGTCTATATAACAGATTTTTAAAAACAAATCTGAACCACATTTAGGACATTTTTCCTCTTAAAAATGTTTTGCGCCGGGTGGTGGTGGCACACGCCTTTAATACCAGTACTTGGGAAGCAGAGGCAGTAGGATCTCTATGAGTTCGAGGCCAGCCTGGGCTACAGAGTGAGTTCCAGGAAAGGCTCCAAAGCTACACAGAGTAACCCTGTCTCAAATAACCAAAAAAAAATGTTTTGCACATTAGGGGAGCTGCGGAGAGCCTCAGTCAGTAAAGTGTCTGCTTGCTGTGAAAACCTGAGCTTGGTTCCAAGAGCCCAAATAAAAAACCTGGGAACAGCAGTGCGGTAGTGCACACGTATAACCTTGGGGCTGTAGAGGCAGAGACAAGAGGATCTCTGGGCTTCCTGGCTGCCATTCCAAAGTTCCAGGTTCAGTGAGAGACTCTGTCTTAAGGAAATAAGGCAGAAAAAAGTTATAGAAGAGAACACTCAAGTCATCCGCTAACCCGAGTGTATGCATACAAACACACATGCGTGCGCGCGCGCGCGCGCACACACACACACACACACACACACACACACACACACACACATACACACACACACAGCTATTGAGGATGTCACTTCATGGTTACATCTGACCACCACACATACATTCTCATATAGGCATACATCAAACATACACGTACACACAAACGTGTGCATAAAAGCACACAAATGCTCCACAGAAACGTGGGCATTAAAAACAAAACTTCTGCTAGTCTAACATTATGTGCTATTAAGTCACGAGCTATCACGTCGGCTGTTATCCTGGAATCACAGATGTGATACTGAATCTTCAATGAGAACAGAACTGAAATATGAAGCGCTCGGTTTCCAGAAAGAACAATGGTAATGTGGCGCGGAAGACAAAGCTATCTTTTCCTGAATCTGCACTGCGGGGCTAATGCTGGAACTCAGCGACACTCCAAAGGAGTTGTTTAGAATCAAGTGCTGATTTAGCTGGATAAAATGCAGCTGTCTTCTCAAATTACACAACTGGATTCACACCATCTACTAATTCCTGGTGGAGTTTTAAAGATACCTTTATGGGCGATTTTCTTTCCAAGGCAAAGATTCCTAACTTAGATGGAAACACACACACACACACACACACACACACACACACACACACACACACACACACCAGTCTCTAGTATCTACTCACAAAGACTATATCCCTTAGAAACTATAGATTAAGGAAATAGTTCTTTGTAAGGTCTAAGGTCACCATTTAAAAAGGTTTCCTAAAATATAATTGAATATAAGTAAATTTCAAACTGACAAATTGTAATATGTTTTTGAAGTCCTTCTTCTTATGACTTTAAGTAGCTCCAACATTTTGTCTTGATACCCAGTGTAGTTCAAATGATGAACACTCCTCCCGTGAGTGGTACCTCACCACTAATGCCCTGACTTTTACATACTTTTTTTTTTTTTTGTAAAGGATAACTTTCTATGAAGAATGTTATACATTACTCGTTCAACAACCAGGACTATAAATCTGTACATATCTAATAATGATTGTATGTGAGGATGAGCAAGTTAATTCAGCCAGCTTCATGGTGACTCTTCTTTCTGTTTATAAAATAATGCTTATTTCTTTTTTTTTTTTTTTTTTTTCGAGACAGGGTTTCTCTGTGTAGCTTTGCGCCTTTCCTGGAACTCACTTGGTAGCCCAGGTTGGCCTCGAACTCACAGAGATCCGCCTGGCTCAGCCTCCCAAGTGCTGGGATTAAAGGCGTGCGCCACCACCGCCCGGCTATTTCTTATCTAGTGGCGGCAAATGGAAACACTAGAGCCACCCCTGCATATGCACACATAGAGGGTCTTTTGCACACCATATTTTCTATATATGAAGTTTCTCCTGAGCTGTCCCATCTAGAAGAATCTAATGGTCCCTTCTCGCCTCTCCAGCTCTTCCCACTTGCCTTCTTTCAATATTCTGACCACAATAAATAATTATTTATGGTGTGTGTATGTGTGTGTGTGTGTGTGTTTGTGTGTGTGTGTTGTATGTATATATATTTGAGTGTGCATTTACATGTCTACCCATACCTAGAAAAACACAGAAAGTGTCTCCATCAGCCACTCTCTGACTTAGTTTGTGAGACAGTGAACCTGGAGCTCACTAACTTGACCATAATGGCCACTTAAGGAGTTCCAGAGACACAGCTGTCTCTGCCTTCCCAGTGCTGGGCTTACAGGTAAGTACACCATGCCTGGCCTTTTCTGGTGATGACAGGGAATAGAATTCAGGTCCTGGTTCTTGTGCAGAGTGCTCTTTACAATCTAAGCCATCTCTCCAATCCCCAGAATCATCATTAAATTAGTGTAACTACTATCTATTGATTTTTTCCCCATTCAACCAAGTGGACAGCTTATTCATCAAATCATTCAGAATTTATTAAGAGGCAAAAAGTCAGACACTGTTGTGAGCAATCTGGGTCTCAATGAGTATTAAAGTGACCAGTTTCTCTTCAAAATGACTATTCCCAGTGTGTGGTTTCTTTTTGTTGTATATAGAATAGATTTTGTTTTCATTTATTATTCTTTTCACCAGACTTTCTCATTTGCTTTTCCCTTTCCCAACTAGTTCTAGACATGAGTATAATGAGAAAAAAAAAAGAAAGAAAGAAGAGTATCTAAGAACCCTTGTCAGGTCTGTAAAATAGAAAAAGGATAGGGAGACAAAGGAAACATTTCAATGTTGTCAAAGGAAGTCACCAGGAAAGGGGGGTACAAAGGAATTAGTGATGTCTTCCATAATATCAGGCACAAAACAGGGGATTAGAATACATCTGTTAGAATGGAGCAAATGATTCTAGCATGGGTATTTATCTTGCCTGGACAGTCCACTGATCAGAAAAGAAGTCTGGTATTTGTGAAGTATAGATGTGGCTGATTGCAACAGTTACTCTGACTCTTCAGTGTTTTCAGTCCTGTAATATCACAACTCCCATACATCTTGGGTGGAATGATAGGATCATTCTTCTATGAAGTGATTTGTTTTGAGCAATGGAAAGTTAACAGATTTGATTCATACGTGGGACTTTGAAAATATCAGAATTACTGCCTAACCTATCCCTGATAGGCCTTCTGACCCATGAGAACAAAAACAAATTATTACTGTTTCCAGCTATTAGGTCATGGAATATGTGTTGTCCATCAATTAATCTGAAACCATATATTTTCTGATAAACCATGCTTGATAGTAGCTTTTTCTCTTTACTTTAACATTTCCATGAGTGTAACAAGTATTTGATTTTCCAACATTTTACTAACAATATTGATGAAAATATTAGGTAAAATAAAAATAATGAGGGTAAGAATGTAGCTCAGTTGAACCCATCATTACAAAAATAACTATTTGTAGTGTTGGATGCTGATAGGCTCACTACTGCTGGTGAGAGAGGTAGAATTATCAGAAGTTCAAGGTCATCCTCAGCTACATAGTGTGTTTGGGTTCCCTTGTCTTGAAAAAAAATAAGGTCAACATATATAGATACTTACATTCTCTAATACCGTAGTCTTCCGTAGTCATTTACACAGCAATGGGAAAACATTATAAATACAAGAAAATGCTCTCGGGCTGACATGAACAAGTCATTCCTATACACAGCAAGGATTTGTTTGTGGCCTCAGTGTCTGAAGGGAAGTAATTCTGCCTAGCCAAGCACTTATTTAACCTCATCTCGGAATCAGGATCCCTAAAACTGGCATTACAATGGTACCTGTTTCATAATGTTATTGAGATTACTGAGAGTAGAGCATGAGTTGGAATATGTAACCTACCTAGAATCAAGCTTGGTATTTTAAGTTGCCATTAAATACTAGTTGTTAAGGCAAACATTAAAATCTAAGGTATAACAAACAGTAAATCAATATGGGTTGAATTCTGCATGTTGGAGTAGCCACCATAAAAGGAATATATGGAAATAAACAACTACCCTGCAAATGTACTTAGACTTTAAGATCCTCATCTGCATTATCAAGAACTTCAGAATATATGGTTGTTGGGATGCCTTCTAGTTCTGTTGGGAAGCAGTGTCTATGTCATATTGCCTAGCAGCACATATGCCCACAAAATTAAGCATTTAAAATCAAAGTAATTTTAAGTTAATCTAATGAATTAATTCACATCACTGTGTGTGTGAATTACAGAAGCAAACTTGATATGATTGTTCTCTGTCTATGATAGATTTGAAACTAAAAAATAATATTTATTCTCAGGATTTCTAAAATATATTACTCAGACCTAATATATGTATATAAACACACACACACACACACACACACACACACACACACACACACACATACACACACTGTGAATTGACAGACTGGCCTACAATACCTTAAATCCAATTAGCAACACAATACACACTGTCTCCTTTTCTTTAGTTTTAAGCAAAGTTACTGAAATCATGCTATTTGATGTTTTGTATTTCTGATTACAAGGTGCTGTCCCCTGCTGTTTGTTAAAGATTATACCAGTTAGCATCACCAACCCAGAGAGAAATAAAGAGACAATTTTATTTTACCCATATGTCTAAACATCAGAAGAAAATAAAATGTGGAAATCTGTGTATCTATAGAAGAAAACCACTGTGGTAGCATCATGCCCTCTCTTCCCAAGTCATCACACTGCACTGACCTTTATTTCTAGATAGGATTTTGATAAGCTGTACTGATGATGGGAAGCATGGGGATGTGACGAGTTACTTACTAGGCAATTATTTCTTCTAAAAGAGGGATTATGGAGAAGCTTACTTAAACACATCCATCTATTGGCCATAATTGATAGTTCTGCAGCATAACTATCTACACTTGTGTGTCTTAGCAACTGAATCTCCATGTGTGCTTTTATGATATTTCCCTTGTTGACTCCTTATTTCAGTTCACTTTAACTAAGGCCACCTTGCAGCAAATACAGCAGTATACAGCAGTGCCATTTCGATACAGTGCTACAAACTCACCTCTGGAGATCCATCATGATAACAGCCTGTGTGCTCATGACAGTATTCTATATGACAAGCTGTTCTCCATGTTACCAAAACTAGTCATTCATGTGGAATTAGAAGAACTGAAATCAACTGGATCTGAGTTCAAGATTTGGCTGTCATTTACCAAGAATATCACTTGTCATTTCAGTTTGTGTAGCAGGAATCTTAGAAGGTCTTATTAATAAAAACAAACCTGGAGCCAGGTATTGGGGTGAATGCTGGAAGATCAGAGAAACAGAACAAGCCACAGCTTCCTCACCTCACCAATTCCTCAGGTGATCTTGTTTCCTCAGACTGGATGCCTCTCAGCTGAACTGTGCTGCTCAACACCTAAAAGCTTAACCAACCAAAAGCTTCTAGTTTCTGGTCTTCATGCCTTATATACCTTTCTGCCATCACTCCCTGGGATTAAAGGCTTGCTTTCTGGGATTAAAGGCGTGAGTCACCATGCTTGGCTGTATCCTTGAACACACGGAGATCAAGATGGATTTCTGCTTCTGGAATGCTAGGATTAAAGGCGTGAGTGCCACCACTTTCTAGCCTCTGTATCTAGCGGCTGTTCTGTTCACTGACACCAGATAGTATATTAGGGTGCACAATATTTTGGGGAACACAATACCACCACAAGTTTGTCTTCAAAATGTTTCAGGATCCTGTTTGAATAGTAAATAGCATGATGTATAAAAGAGGCTGCAAACTACTATACATATATATGATATATGTATATTATATTATATATTCAATTAGTAACTGATTTTGAATGAAAATATGAATGCCAAGTAATCAATTCATTGTCTTATAGAGCAAACCAGCAACTGTGGTACTGTAGCCTGCAATGAGAAGCTAAGCAGAAGTGGGAAATCTTTCCAGTTCCTGCTTCCCTACTTAGCTTTCTTCCTTTTGCTTTATTTGAGAGATTGCTTTGCTCTGAAGGCTGTTAAAGATGTGTAGTAGACATCTAATATACTCCTCTTTGACTAAACAAATATGGGCTACTAGTGTTTGTGAACCAGGCTGTGCAACATCCACTTAAATATAACAGCATTAGCTCCTCCACAAATTCACATTATATACAAGTTGCAACTACATAAAAGCTCTTAAAAATACTGAGAAGCCATAAGAAATTGTAGCTGAATGTGAGAAAGGGTATTTTCCTTTGCAGGTCATGACCTCTGAAATACATATTACAGCTTCTTAATCTTCAAAGAAATGTATAGATATAAAGATGTAAACTTTTGAAGTCCAAAGAAGTAAAGACATAGTACATTGCATATAGTATATAATATATAAATATTAGTGCAACAAAGAATGGGAAAAGAACATTTGGCATGAACTTGGATAAACCTCTGATGTTCCCAGAGTAGCACAAAAGTTCTCTCCTTGTCTTGTTGTCCTGTTATACTTTTCTTTGTCATGATCACCCTGTATTTAAGTGTGTTTTGAACCCAAGAGTGTATTCTGAGGGCTAGAAAATAAGTAAAATTCAGTCCAAAGATCTTTACTGGGAGAAGGTGAAACAGAAATCTTTATTTATCTTCATCCTCTACAAGCATGATCTTTAATAACCATATCTAATTTCATTAGATTCATATCTCCAATAACATGTTTGAGAGACATAAAATAAGTGACCATAACTCATGGAAAGAGCTTTGTGATCATTATATAGTAGAGAAGAACGGCAAAATAGATATCTATTCATATCATTGTTCTATGGTCTGGGTCCCTGCTTCTCAGGAAAGGCAGCGGAGTTGAAATGTGCCAAACGCTCCTCTAACGCAAGTTGATGGAAAAGCCCACAACCAAGAGCAAGGGATGCTGGAATTGAGTTGTCAAGCTGTCCTGAATGTCTTGTACAAACTGAACAGGCCAATTTACTGCAACACTGCATAGGCTGAAGGCTCCTATCTCTGCTTTACACTTGTTTCCTCCTGAAGAGATTACCCTGCCCTCCCATGCTGTCCCTTTCTAGTAGCTGCTGAGCTACCCCGATTCCTCCCGATGAACCAGCTCTTGGTAGGAAGGGAGCCTTAATCCCCACCTTGGGACCAGCCTGCTGGACTTCCCAGAGAGGCTCTTACCATCCAATCTGAAATCAAAAGCTTTGTGTTTCTTGATAATTTTGAATCCAGTGGTGATTTGATTTCAATGTCTTCTCCTTCGTACTTCAAAACTCTTGGTTTTCGGGATGAAAACAGACAAGATTTAAAAAATAAAAATAAAAACGACAATTCCCACGCAGCCTGAATTTCTTTCTTGATTACTGGCCTCGGACGGCGAGGGGCTGCTTTAAAACGGCGTTCTTCCGACTCTTCCCTCCAGGTGGCAGCAGTGCCACACCTCAGAGTCTCCAATCCCCTCTTCCCTGACTTCAAGTGTTAATGCAATTGACCAATCACTGCTAAGATGATGGGAGGTAATTGGGTAATTGTATTTTACTGATCTCTAGCGGAGAAAGGGAAAGGGAAAGGGGCAAGAAAGAGGGCCAGAGAAGGGGAAGGGACCGCAGTCCGGGTACGCTTTGGGGAGCCTGGACCCTAAGTAAGAGGACCGGGCATTGGTGGAGAGAAAGTCTAGACTGGCAGACGCTGCCGATCGCTCAGGGAGCGCATTCTTTATCTGGGAAGAGAGCAGAGAGAGGAGAGGGAGAAGGCAGAGTTCACGCCGAAGTGGATGGAAGGGGATCTGAGTTTCCGCGGCACAGTGAGTCGCGAGCCGGGACTATGGCACTGAGACCGGCGCGGAGCAGCTGCGCGCCCGAGGACGCGTCTCCTCGCGGGGGACCAGCGGGCGTCGGGAAAGGCTGCGCACAGAGGAACCAACTTGTGGCTCCAGACCATCCCCAACGCAGCTGGAAATGAGATCAAAGCTGCAGTTTCATTCCAGAAGGATGAGAGGAGCCAGTGATTAGGGATTTTTTTTTAACCCCCTTCGTTCCCGTTTCGCTGTTTTCTCCTCCCCCTCCTCTTTTTTTTTTTTTTTCAGTATACGTATTTTTTCTTTTTTTCTTTTTTAATTGACCTAACACCACGTCAGTCCCGTCACATTGCTTTCCCTGTTTGAAATAAAAGCCCAGTCTGAACTTCCACCACCCCGGAGACTCGAGAGCTGCAGCCGGCTGATGGAGAAGGGGACACCCGTGCTGGCAGGGGACGCTGGCGAGGGACCGCATCACGCGTCTCTCTGGTGATCCCTGCCTTGATCGCCGAGTTCAGCGATACCTGGAGGACCTGGACCCAGTGCTGTGGGTGGGGGAGGGGACCCAGCGAAAGCCACCCTGAGCCTTAAAAAAAAAAAAAAAAAGTAGCTGCTGACCGGGGGCGGAAAGGGGTTTGTTCTTGACAGCTGACGGAGCCTTGAAATTTTCCTCCTCTACCTCCGCCCCCTCCCCCGCCCCCGCCCCCCGCACTCCATTTAACGTGAGATTATGAAATCGCAGAGGCGGTGGAGGGAAGGCGAAGGCATCTAACAGGGAGTTTGGAGGGGCGAGGGGGAAGGTGGCTGGCTGGGTGGCTGAAATCAAAAATCCAATTGCGCACTGGGTTGTGATGAGAAATCTAATCAGATCTTTGACGAAGGGGCCGGCCGGAAGGGTAGCCGGTGGGGGCAGCTGATCCCCAAATTCTCCGAAGGGGAAGCTGGGGAAGGGAATCGAGGATGTAAAGAAAAGACTTTCTTGTTCCTTTTTTCTTTCTTTTCTTTTTTCTTTTTCTTTTTCTTTTTTTACTCCCCGGAGGAGGTGGCTGTTGGGTGCCTTGCTAAAATGAAGGATGCGGGACGCAGCTCTCTCTTGGAGCAGAAGGCAGAGGATAAACTGATTGTGCCAGAGAGAAGAAAGAATGAAGCTTTTTCTTGTGAGACCTGGATCGTAACATAAATGTGTATATGGCCACACGGGGAGCATTGAGGGGAAAAAAATGAAATAAGCTGATGTCAGACCTGCGGGGTTTGGTGTGTTCTGACATAAAAAAATAATCATAAAATAGCTGTCCCCCTCCCCCAAGGATGTTTGGAAATGGAGAACTGGGGATCCACAAAGAAAAAGTGTTCATTTTTTTTTCTTTAAAGGAGAAAGTACGCCAAGGAGATATTTTTGAAATGAAAAGTTTGCGGCTTATTTTAGGAAAGTAAGGACCTGATATATATATATTTTTTTTCTGTTTGAATTTCCCACAAGAGGAGAGGAAATTAATAATACATCTGCAAAGAAATTTCACTGAAGAAAAGTTGACGTGGAGGAACGAAGCATTGATTGGGAAAGAAATCAGCAGAGGACTCTTGGATTGCTGCCCGTGTTGACTAAAATTGAAGGATAATTGCAGTTGGATTTTTTTTTTCTTCACCAACCTCCTTTTTGTTTTCTTTTTCTTTTCCTTTTTGGTGTCAAGACCATGCATTCTTTCTTGTTCTTAACCACCTGGATTTCCCTCGGGATGTAGCTGTGCTGAGTCTGAAATACAGTGAGTGATCAAAATTTTCTTATTTATTGGTGAAGAAAATGTTCATTAATTTAGTGTTCTGATTCTCTCCCCTCTCCCTCCCCCTTTCCTGTGGTTTTCAAGGACCCGGCTATTGGGAACAAGAAAATGAGGAACAGGGTGGCCCACGCAGTTGTTCCCTCAAGCTGTGCTCACTGATAAGCTGGACGGCTATAATGATGCAGGTTGGCTGCATTCTAGGCAAATGCCTTTGCAAATGTTCGGTATGGAGAAAAAAAAAAATCTCTCCATGAAAGCCCACTGCAGTGTGGGGTGCTGATGCAAGTGATTGACACTCTGGAATGCATTTAAGTTACAAGGAAGCCCCAGAGTTAGAAGCACAAATGTTGGTTATTGGAAATCGAAGGGACCCAATTGAAATTTCATTATCCAGCCTGACACTGCAGATGAACAGAATGTATTAACACAAAACTATGATACTAAAGAAGGTGAAGGATGGCTTCTGGCTAGCCCAGAGGAGGGCAGTGAGGGAGGGAATGGCAGAGCAGAGGAAGTGGGAGAGCACATTCTGCTCTTTCCACAGGCTCCCGCACTCCCTTATCCAAATGTGGTCCTTGCACCCCTGGGGTCTTCAGTGGTGGAGCTATGATGGAAACAAGAAGGACCACTTCATTCCACCCCTCATAACTTAAGAACTCCTTCGATACCAGAGAACCTGCATACAGATTGTAGAGGACATGGGTGTTTGGTATGGGCTTTACCAAGAACCCTCCAGACACCACTGAGAAACAGCTCTTGAGAAAACGGCAGAAATTTAGCATCCTTTGGTAACTTAGAAAAGAAGACCAAAGGAAACATTTGTGAGGGGAGCGCCAAAGCTTATCCCGGGCCAGCTTTGCTTTGAAGGAAAGAAGGCAATGAAAACAAAAAATAAGTAAATAATAAATAAATAGAAGAGAATGGTGCGAGAGATTTGAGAGACTGAGGCCTAAGGGATCACCTCATCCTTTCCCCACTTCTGGCAGAATCTCAGAGCTGGCCTGTTGTACAGAATGGTCCCACCCCCGCCCCTGACACTCTTCCGTGTTCTTCCCTGAAGCCTTCTATTAGAATCATGAACTCATGTAACTTTAGAGCCAGGTCAGATATTACATGCCAACAAAAGAGGAAACTGAGGCTGAGAGAAGCCATAATTATTTGGTTAATGACCAAACAGCCTGAGACAGGTGACTCACATAAGCCTCAGAGAAGCAGACAAGTTTTGAATCCAAACTAGGAGAGAATCTGGCACACATAGAGTGATCACAGCTGCCATTTTTATTCAGAGATGAAAGAAAGGCACAGTGGTCTAGAGAAGGTGAAGTAAACTTCTGCCAGTGTAAATATTAAGAGTCATAGGTATCAACATCCCTCCCCTCCCTTCCCCTCCCCTCCCTTTCTCTCCCCTCTCTTCTCCCCACCCCTCCCCTCCCCTCCCCTCCCTTCTCCCCTGCTCTCACCCTCACTCTTTCTGTTGCATGGTTCACAAAACTCTGGCTTTAAAATATTTGAAATCCCAGAAGACCCACAAGTCTGAAATATCCCAAAGGAGATGGAAGGCAGCTGCCTCCTGGGTACCCTGTGAGTGCTGGGCACGTTTACTGCTATGAGTAGTGGACTCTAGAGAGTCATTAAGGAACTGTGGAGTTGGATTTATGTTAGAGAGGTGATAATAGAAACCAGAAACACCCTGCTAATAGCATCCAAGTCTGTTCATTTGCTGCCATCATCTGCTCCTCTCCTCTCTTTTACTCCTGAACTGAGGTAGCATACCACTGAGCACTTCCCTAATTTATTTTTCTGGGCACATGTTTTCTGTTGGGACACACAGACACTGTAGGAATTTACCAACCTATGAAAGTGCAAGACTTTTTTTCTTCCAGATCTCTATACAGACTTCTGCATATTTTACCATTCCCTCCCTCCCTCCCTTCCCCTTCCCTCCCTCCCTCTCTCTTCTCTCTCTCTCTCTCTCTCTCTCTCTCTGTCTCGTGTGTGTGTGTGTGTGTGTGTGTGTGTGTGTGTGTGTGTGTGTGTGTGTGTGTGTGTGTGTGTTGGGGGTCTGCTATGCTTTATATGGTCACTGTTGTTGAGTCACCATTGTTGGTCATGTAATGACTCAAGTCCTCAAGTCATACAAAGTTGTCGAGCAATTGCAACTTAGTACAACTGATATAGAAGTAGAGAAGAAAATGTGTATTTTTTTTTAACTTGTAGTTCAACTTCAGACTTTATCTGGAAAACCTGCTTTGCAAGTATGTCGTGTCTGCCAATAGAGAGGCTTGGGTTTACTCATTTTAGTTTTACATAAAATTTTTCTCAGTACCAAACACTACCCTGGATTAGACCGAAAATTGCATTTTTCTCCTTAACATTGTCATAGCTTTTCCATCCCCCTCCTTTCTTACACAAGCAGGTAATTGTTTTCAAGGGGAGGAAAGGAAGGTAAGAAAAAGAAAGAATCTAAAATCTGTGCAGAAATGTAGCTCCCTCAACCCTCACCGATAAGGCATCTAAAGGAGTCCCTCTAAGGTGAATTGCTTTGCCTGCATTACTTTTGGGTGCCCAGGCTGAGCTTGGGGGTCAGTCCCTCTAGACTGGAATCAGTTAGCTCTGCAGTTTGTGCAAGTTGTTCATGGGCTAGGAAAGAAATTCTGGACGTGGTGGAGCTGGTATCACACCTAATACTTGGTTTCAGCTGAAGTTGGCCACTCAGTGGTATTTGTTAGTAGTAGGTACACATAGCAATCTGCTGAAGACCACAGACCCAGAAAACTGAAGCTTTGAACTAGTTTTAAAGATATTTCAAATTTCTTCCTCCTGGAACTTAACAGCTGTACCCTTTTGGCAACATTTTAAATGTCCCCATTCCTCATTTTTTTTCTTTTGCTTATGGGTTTGGAATCAACATGTAATTTGTTGGTAAATTAGATGTTGTTTTGTAAATTACAAGTGATGTGCAGCAAGGGCTCCACACAACAGGCTTTCTCTCAGGCTGTCTGTCTGTCACAGTCATTCTTGAGGTAATTAATGTGTATCCGCTTCCTGAGGATGAATGAATTCTGTACTTTTAGGGTCTGCTGGTGAGACTCATGAAGAGTGAGACTGAGCTTATATTCCTTGTTAGCCTTTCCTTCCAAGGTCTTACAAGAACAGATTGTCTGAAATAATATATATATTGCTGTTTAGAACAAAATCTGAGCAAGAAATACTTAAATAATAAATAGGCACAATGAAAGACTGCTGTAACTGTGTCTACCATGCTGTGCACTTTTAAAGTTGGAATGTAAGTGTCCTATGCTATCGTCTTGGTCGGGAATGCATAAGTAAAGACAAATGTGTTTGCAAATGCATCATTTAAATTAGATAGTGCATCATTCCATTACAGTTATTAAGGACCCAAGTTCCACTATCTGTACTTATGGTCTTCCTATTCTTAACAAGTCTAACTCTAACTGCATAATTTATTTGCTTTGTTAAAAACAGAAGGCTTAATCTGTGGATGAGAACAGATGAAGCAGCAAACATATTTAAGTCTTAATATTAGAATATGAAGTAAAACACAAATTTGCCAATGGTCTAAGCAGTGGGTCTTGATCATGGTTTGTAATTTCCTTGTCTCCCACAGTAGTTCTGTGCTCTGTCTATTTCCTTGGTGAACTTTCTAAGAACTTTCCTCCCCTTAACAATAATAAAAAAAAAAAAAGGATCCTATGCCTTAGTTACCACGGTTGTTGACATTTTCATCATATATGCGTATTGTGTGTACTAATTGTCTCAGCTTGGTGTATAGCTCATTGGATTTTGATTACTAACTTTTCAAAAAAAATGAAAATCTGGACAGTTTGGAAAGACCTCCTAAGATTCAGCATTTTCACTTCTCATTTGAAAATCTAATGTGGAAATGTTCACTATTTGGTGTATTTTACTTTTTTTGTGTGTGTGTTTTCTAAAAATGACAAAGACATAAGGTAGAACTTGGATACCTATTTTCAAAGTGAACTCAAACAGCATCACTGGACCACATGAATTACGGGTACTGCTTAAACTATTTCAACCGATTTGTTTATCTGTAAATCAGAGGTAAGATCACCACATGAAACTGGCTACCAGGAAGGTTGATCAGGTTTCCTTTGTTGTGTACTGCAAGCATTCAATAATTCCACATTTAAATAGAACATCTCTGGTCTATGTTCAGAGAGGATGTGGTTTACAAAGAAAAATAGAACAGGTTTTTTGTTTGTTTGTTTGTTTGTTTTGAGAGAAAGATCTTCATTACAATTCCTGTTTGCAATACAGACAGAATTAAATTTGTATCAAGGTGCTGGTTATGTCATCTTGCCACAAACTAATAACCTGCGACCTAGGATCCTCAGTTGAGGAATTGCCTGACCAGACAGGTCTGTGACTATGTCTGCCAGGTATTCTCTTGATTTGTGGTTGATGTAGAAGAGCACCGTCTACTGTGGGAGGTACCATCCTTGAAACATAGTCAGGGGTTGTATAAGAAAGTCAGCTGAGCCGTAGAAACCAAACTAGGAAGTAGCATTCCTCCATGGTCTCTGCTTCAGTTCGTTCCTATAGGTGGCCTTAATTCTGTAACAACTTCCCTGGATGGTGGACTATAACCTGTAAACTAAAATAACCCTGTTCCTCTCCAAGTTGTTTTTGGTCATGCTGTTTATTACAGTGACAGAAAGTAAACTAGCACAATTACCCACCAGTCATACAACTTTAAAACACACTTGGAGGTATCTCAGTGAAACCCTCAGTCATCAAAAATTGTGTATATACTTGGTGAATTGTGGATAATATACCCTGTGTCCATGAATACTTTAGCTGGATTTTCAAGAGCTTTATATCAGAGATACCAAAAGTTAATTGGTAAGCAATATCTTAGAAGACTCTCTAGGGAGGGATCGAGATACCATATCTTTGTTTTATTCAAAATTATTTCACTCAATAACCATTAACTTGACAGACAAAATTCAGTCTGGTGGATGAGACAATGTGCTAGTGAATCTCTCTGAGGGAATAGCCTGTGCTTTTCTCTGTCATGTTCTCAGCACCTCAGAATACCTAGATGTAAAAAATAATCTTTTGATAACTAACTGGGCTTCAGTGAATATCCTCCTGTATTGGATTCAAATGCATGCACATACTTGTATGCATGCATACCCTTGCAGATGGACACACACACACACACACACACACACATACACACACACACACACAACCAAGATTGTACTCAGGAATCTATAGAAGGTTAATGAAAAGTGCTCATTAATGTTCTGCCTGGACACACAGAAAAAGGAAGGGGAAATACTACCTTTTATTAGAAATACTGAAGTCTGGATGTTATGTGATCTAGTACATTGTTCTTATTTTTAGTATTGTCATGGATGGACTATGATATTTGACACACTTCATACTCTCTCTCTCTCGGCCTTGTAGTGTATTTCTGTTCAACAAAATTTAAAAATAATGTTACTTGAAGCACTAGGACCCCAATATTGAGTTCATAGATAACTCCCTAGGAATTCCGGACTCCTGGAAATTAAGAACATATATTAATGCCTGATATCAGGAAACTAATGACTACTAAGTGAATGGGAACAGCACAGAGTATAACCCTGGCAGATACATAGTCCAAAGGTAAAGGAGATAATTAAAAGATTTTTAAGGAATTTATTACAACTTTAGAGCAAAAAAAATATCATGTTCTAGGTTTGTTTCAGCACCTGCTTGTGTTTAATCCTAGGTTGCCAGTTAGACCTAATAAACCTCAGTTTTCCACTCTGCAAAACTGGATATCTTTTTCCTTTTCTCTATAGTTACTTCAGGAAAGCTAAGATACACAGCACTTGATACACAGCACTTGATACACAGGTAGTACTCAAACAGAGAGGAGTGCAGTAGCTCACTGTCTTTCCTGTAAAATCCAGTTATTGTCTGTGGTAATGGGAACAATTGACAGATGATGAGCATTTTGTCTTATATCTACTAACCATGGAAATATGGATTTTTTTGCCAATTTCCCTAACAAAGTACATAGTATTATTTTATACAGTATCAGTAAAATCAGTGAAGTTTAAATGATTTAAAGAGCACTTACGTGATGTAAATATACTTTCATTTCAACCTTGTTACAGGCTTATGGCAGCTTCTTGTAGTTATCTAAATAACCACATTTTTGGAAGTTGTAGATGTCACTTAATAATGTCAGACATAAGTATCATTTTAGGGCCATTTAATAACTACCAGGCAATATGTTAAAAATATTGCATTTTTAACTTCAGCTCTCACGTAAGGAACAACAAAAGAGATGTTAATTGTGGAAGGTGGTTTAGCAATTAGAAGGTGGGCGTGGAAACCGAAGCATTTATCACGTAAACCAAAGATCAGAATCAATGAATTCGAATCTGTTGTCTTAGTAGCAAAACCTGGCAGTTTACTGTCATACAACCTGATAGTCTGAATATTTTTTATTGACATTAGAATATATTATTTCCCTCCATCTGTTACCAGAAGTAAGAATTCTTCATCTACTTTGGTCACACACCTTGCATAGTTTTTGCCATTTCTCAATCATATCCAAGTGTATATTTAAGAAAGTGACAACTTCCAAGAAAGATCCAAGGGAAATCATGCTAATTCATCAAAGATATCTGTGAAGAATTAAAGCTTATCATATAGTATGGTATTATTTATAAACCTAGGATTATATGAGGAAAAAGGTCAATGCTCATAACTTTGGACTTTAGATAACAATATCTTCTACACAAGGTAAGCACATAAAACTGAGTTACTAAGACTTAGTTATATTGCATTTGATTCTGTAGGATCTGATACCATGCTTACATCAGAGTTCATGAATGTTTTCCAGAGGGTTGAAGAATTTTTTATTTATTAATTCCTGTAGTCATTTTACTTCCTCCATCTCCTCTGCCTCCTTTTTATTCTGAGAGTGGAACTTTCTATGCATTTCTGAGAGTTATTTACCTAATTTGCTTAGAGTAATCCAACTCTATTCCTTGCCCATAATGTAGATAAAGAGACCTAAATCAATCTCCATGACCAACAATAGCTTCTTTACTACCTTGGATCTTCTGATGGCTTCCTGAACTTTCTACAACTGCAATTGATTGTTTTCCTTCTAATAACTCATATATTTAGAGTTTCCAATACTGATGTCTCTTTAACCCTCTTATCCAAGTAGTAATTAAATCCAATTGTAAATTCAGCTTTTATCACACAATTTCCTCAGTCTAGATTTCATCATTATGTCTATTTAATAAGAACAACTTTTCTTCACTATAATCCAGCATTCATCCTCCTACAAGCATTGTTCTAAGAACTAAAGATGAACAGCTCTTGCTCTATAGTCTATGGGTACATTTGTAGACCATTCTCTTATCCTTATTGTGCCATCTGAATAGCCTAGCCATACCTCTGTTGTCTTTCTGCTTTTCTTAAGATTTCACTGTTCTGGAGATCTGCCAGGCCAGCTTTGACTTGAACTTTGTAAGAGACACTGCACTGGCCAAGGATATGCTCCCTATGTAAAGCCCCAGGTCAACTTACCTCCTCCTAGATGCTTACCCAGCTCCTCCAGACCCATAGAAGACCCTGTCTTCTGCTCAGGAGCGTCTTGTTTATCACATGCCCTAGCTCTCGTCATTCACTGGTGCAATGCATCTACTGACTTGAAGCCACTCAATTGTGGCTTTAGGTAAACACCTCATCATATTTCTTTTATCATCTCCAATACTTACCAAGATAACAGCAACTTATTTTAGCAGAGTCTATAAACAAGTTGAAAGAGCTAATACATCTCTTTATTTGGACTGCTAATGTCATCTACTCTTTCAGCAAGACTTTTGTCATTAGAATAATTGTCCCATTTTTTTCCTCTAGGGATCTGTGTTTCCAATCTGTATTATATATAAAGTACACTATAATTTTTTTCTCTGCTTTTAATAGTAGCAAACATAAAAGTCAATCATCACTTTTTAAAATACGCTGTCTGTACATTGCTACAATGAGTTGATACAAATAGCTTAAATAGGAAAGGTGCTTGAACTGGTGCAGTTTTCTGAGCACACTTAGGATTCCTGTTTGGCCTTTTGAAATATTGCTAGCAGCTGTTCCTGAGGATCCCGTTTGAAGATAGGTACATATAATTTGGTGTGGTGTTTTAATTACAGCTGTTAGTATGCTTAATTGTCACTTTTGTCATGCACATTCCTCACAGACATCACTCACAGACAACATTTTTTTTTTTTTTTTTTTTTTTTTTTTTTGGTTTTTTGAGACAGGGTTTCTCTGTGTAGTTTTGGTGCCTGTCCTGGATCTCACTCTGTAGAAATCAACACCTGGCTCTGCCTCCTGAGTGCTGCGATTAAAGGCATGTGCCACCACCAACCGGCTACAGATAGCATTAACACCACCAGCAACACCACTACCCCCCTTCCCCAGCCAATCAGGAATGGTTCATTCAAAATTGGGTTTTGGTCTTCTCACTCAGGAAAGACTCCCACAAAGACTATGGTTTTCATGCCTGAGGAATGTCTGTATGCAAACTTTTGCAAAGAGAAGTTAAGGGGTAAGAGCTGAGAGTCTTCTCATTATCGAAGTACAGCTGGTTTTCACAGTATGTGAGATACTGGTTTTATTGAATCCAGTTGCTTAGGTCTTACGCTTTCGAATACAGCCTCCTACTTTCTCCCAAGAAACAGCAGAATATACTGACTTAGATGAAAGACAATGCTAAAGGGTAATACTGAACCGAGTTATGCTTCAATTTTATCCTTCATTCAGTCTTTTGAGATAAATGTCTTCACTATCTTGGAATATTTACATTTTGTTAATGTTAGAATACCTTACTCATCCTTTTTATGCTCCCAACAAGTTTTTATTCCAGGACTTCCAAAACAGTTGTGTCTCCACCAGTCCCTAATATGATAATGCTTGAGGACTTGAGAATGGGCAGGTGCAAGGGAGGAGTTACTTGCAAGTCAGTGATCAATTCGGTGCTTCATTACTGCCAAACTACAAACTGCTGTGACCACACTGTGTTCTTGAGACTTGCACATCTGTTGACTCTCACCTCTCTTGAACAAGTAATAATAAAAAATGTAAGAAAATTGAGCCACCAGATTATTTTTGTTTAAGTTGTTGCTAAAGTGGACAGGGGCATGCATGGGGTGTAGGGTGTAAGGGTTCATCGATTTAAATGGTAAGACCATTTTTCTTCTGATGACTAGTACACTTTCCTAATAATTAGCATCATAGCTGTAGTCTACCATGCACCAAGTTGACTGATACTTAACACTTTAATATAAGTCCTTCCTATTATGAATTCAGATATTCATTTGTAGGTTATTTTGGTTATTAGATAAGAATCCACTGTAGTATTAAGAAATGCACTCTCAGGACAAAGGAAGAAGGGCTTGTGTTCTTTAAATGATGACTTGGTAATGATTTTGGAGATTACAATAGTTAAGACAGAGATTCTAAGAAAGCTATGTGACTTTTGGAAGCTTAAGATGTCTTTCTCCTGATAGATTTCCATTTGGATTGCAAGCACATCTCAGCTGTGTTGATTTCTCATAATCTTGGGGTGAGGAGATAGGGGATAAGAGAATGGGGAAGGAGAGAGAGGATAATCTTCACCTAGCTATTGTAATGCAATAGAGAAAATGTCACTCATTCAGTTGGCTAATCCCTGGAAAGACTCACTTAATCAAGAACCTACATTTAAGCACGTCATGAGGGAACTCGGGTGGGTGACTCTGAAAGTCAGAAGAGCCACGGGCAAAGAGTTAACATCTATGCAGTGGTGTTCAGGAAGGCAAGAATGGAGCTATGAAGGCTTTCTCTGTATTGTTTGAATGTTGCCATGGCAATCGTTTCCAGCAGAAGTTACATGTTTTCAATTCCCCAAAGCATCATGCTGGCTTTCCTTCTCACCCTTCCTCCATCCCTGCCTTTGAGTCTTCTTTCTAGCCTTTGCCTTGCTCTCTGTCCCCTCCCTTTCTCTGTCCTTCCTCTTGTTCTCACTTCTCTCAACTCAGCCCCTATTAACAACAACAACAACAACAAAAATCCCTACTCCAAGAGGTCACTTGTGGCAGCAAGTGATTCAGACATATAGTCCTCTATCCAGGTTCCTGTTTTTCCCTTCTGTTTACGTATTAAAAACCTAATTAGATGGAAGCTGGGGATGGAAGCAGGGTTGGAAGCAGGGTTGGGGCTTTCCCTTGTTGGTAGGACACAGAACATATTATAATGGTTGGTGTTGTGGTGATATGTTAATTGGATCGCTCCAGGCAAGTGCAGAGCAGCCGTCTCTGACAATTAGAAAGAACAATGGCTTTACTATGAAGCAACCCCCTCTTTGAATCAGTGCAGGGATTAGCATGCATTGCAGGTCTCTAGAAGGTTCCTGCACACCCGAGAGAGATAGATCTGCATTTAGAAATGCCTCCTGTCTCTTTAAGCTAGAACGCGGCTGCCTCTCACTTAGCTTGTTTCACTGGCATGGGACAAGGAGAGGAGTGAGGATAGATCTGGCTAGGTGAGCTGCTGAGGGAACCTTATCCTGTTGGAGACCTAAACCACAGGATATATCGTGAGGATATTAGCACAGAATCTTTGCCTGCTTAATGCACGTGGCTGGTGAATTGTGAAATGGGTCTCATTAGAGCCTTTCATATCCTGGCATGTGCCAAAGTGCTTTGCCGGCACAGCGCCATCACTTCGGGTCCAGCCCTGCTGCTCTTCACGACAGCCAAGAAGGGACAGAGGCTCTGTCTGTATTAAAGCCTTAGGTCCCATCACTCTCTGTCTACTGTTCATTGTAAGACTCCTGTGGCCCTTTCAGCCCAGGCATACCACATCCCCTAGGTGTTTACGGAGAAGAAATGTTAAGGATTCTAAGAATCACTGTAGAGTTTAAGGCAGCCATTGGATGCTGACACCCACACAATGTTTTTCCCAGGATGGCTTTGTAATTGCACTTGGATTTTTTCTGCAAACATCCCCAGATACTCACCTGAAAGCAAGGATGGGTAAACTGTGCCAAATAAACCACCAGGGACCTTTGTGCTATTAAATAGGCAAGCACTCTGCTTTATTTTCCCCCAGCTTGGCATACTAAGGATTTTAGAATGAAACCATATCTCAGAACATAGCCCCATCCATATTATCAGCTGCCATACACTGAATATTGTGTATCTCAGCTGCTTGCTCTTAATTAAAACACAATGTAATTCTAGAGTCCATAAATATAAAGGCATAATTGAACCTCAGAGCCAAATTTGAACAAGCCTTGCACCCTTCCTAACTCCAAATTTCTCAACTATAATATGAATAACTAAAGTACAAGCTGTGATGAGGATATAATTGAATGTACACATCAATAGTGTTTATCAGAGTTCTTTCATACTGGCAAGTATTTGTAACAGGATACTTTTCTCCTGCCTCCCTTAGTTTTTGATACAGTACATTATATCATACTAAATAGCCTAGAACTTGTTGCATAGATGAGTCTGGCTTCTGACAGGCAGTGAGGTCATCTTCTTGCCTCTGCTTCCCACCACATGTTCACCACACCTCCCAAAGGATGTTTTCTTACAGCAGTATTGTGGAATAATCACTAGACATTTGTCTAAAGGAGGAAAACAATGAAAAGAGACCAAGTGTTTTGAAGAAAAAAAAAGCCACCTTATCTAAATGATGAGGAAGTAAAAGCAAGAACAAAAGTATCTTTTCAGTCATTGACAGTTCACTAGAGATGTCCTTTAAATCCCAAACACCCACACTTCTGGTCACCTGCACCGGCCATGCTCCTTACACCTTTGACTTAATGTAATTTGCTATCACACAGAGTTGCAATAGTGACCTGCCCTCTCCCTGATCTCTCCATTTTCCCTATACAACATGTCACAGCTTCCTTTGCCTCTTCATTGAATGATCAGGGGAAACTAGACTTAGATCTAAATGACCATTTAGAAGGTCCTCTGAAGTTGTGAGCCTGCTTACCAAGTCTGAAGACTGGAGAATTATTATTATTTCTCATAGTCTTTCTATTGCTGAATTCCATCCTGGGAACACTACAATACAATGGTGTGTTTAGAACTGGTCATCATTGGTTGTGGTGGTGCATGCCAGTAAAATTTGCTGAAGGAGGCAAAGGCAGGAGGATCAGGAGTTCAAGGCCAGCCTGGGCTACACATTAAAACAAAACAAAACAAAACAAACAAACAAAAAACTGACCATGGTGTGAACTTTTCATGATTCTCTAAAAGACTTTCAGACAGAAAACAAGTGGGATAGATTCTTTTTAGTATGATAGAGAAATAAACAAGATTGATATTTCATCAACCCATTTTATAGTTGCAACGTTAATGGGTTACTTTAAGTGATTTATCTCAGTGTACTTCTAGAACTGTAGCAATAATGCTATAGAGAACATCAGTGACATGTGCTACTTATTAAGTGATTGTGATGATGTGCATTCCCCATTCCAAATGTTTCCCCTTTTTATAAACATTGAGTCTACAGGTAAATAAGTGCATAGTTTTCAGAGGAGAGGAAAGTGGAGCTTAGGCAGGCTTAGTCACTTATCCATATCACCAAGCCAATAAATGTCAGGACTGCTTGCATTCTGTCAACCCTGATGGTTTCCCTGCTGGATGCTTTGTTCCAACACAGGCTTACTTACTAAAAATATTGTAACTAGAGGACAGAAGAGATGACTCAGAGGTGAAGAGCACTGACTGCTCTTGCAGAGGACCTGGGTTCAATTCCCAGCCTCCATGTGGCAACTCAGAACCATCTGTAACTCCAGTCCTAGAGAATTCACTATCATCTTCCGGCTCAGAACACAACAGTTACCTATGTAGTGCACAGACATACATGTCACCAAACACTTATACACATATAATAATAAAATAGAATTTTAAATGCTGCCATTTGATTTCTCCAAGCTTAAATCAAGACACCAAAGACTTGTAACCATTTCCTTTGCCCTTATTACTCTTTATTTTTATTATTTTATTTTATTCTAAGGACATTCTGATCTTTGATAATTTGTTACAGTGCCTTATAGCCTCTGGTTTGTCCAGGACAGCTCCAAGCACAGCTCTGGATATTCAGAGGCAAAGATTTTGGTGCACTGCTTTAAATATACTGACCACTGAAGACAAACACAACTGAAACCCAAAAGCCTTGTAGGAACCCCAGTTATTTGTCTTGCATTAGTAAGAGTGAGTAAAAATATCATACTCCTGTAATTCCTGACAATAACTTCTAATATCTGCACAGATATTAGATATTAATATGAGATATGAATTAGTAGTTGGTAGCCATTTCCCATTTCATAAGGTTTAAAATGGTTGGTAAGACCCTCCTCTGAAGTGCTATGTACAGTTGATGGTTGGGGGGTGGGGTCAGTTAGGGATTTTTTTTTAGGGTTACTATGTATACCAGTCTCCAGCAGATGGCCCCACACCCAGGAGTATATGAACAGCACAAACTGGAGTAGAGATTATTAAATTAAGAAAGGAAAGGAAAGAAAGAAAGAAAGAAAGAAAGAAAGAAAGAAAGAAAGAAAGAAAGAAAGAGGAAAAGAAAAGAGGACATGAAGTTGAATTGAGAAGATCTGAGAGGAGTTACAGTGAGGTGAATGGCGAATGGGATCAGAATACATCATATTTTTATTGAAATTTGTTCATTTTATTTTATGTTGATGAGTGTTCTGCCTCCATACACATGTGAACCATGTGCATATCTGGTGCCTGCAGAGGGCAAAAGAAGGTGTGAGATCCCTTGGAACTGGAGTTACAGAGGGTGGTTAACCACTATATAGGTGCTGAAAACTGAGCCCCGGGCCCTTTGCACGAGCAACAGCTGCTTTTAACCACTGAGACATCTACAGCCCAAGGAAATTCTTAAACAATTAATGAAATATTTTAAGTACTTTAAATAACATACGTGATGATAATGCTAGTCACAAACTTAGTGGCACAAGCCTATCCCATGTAATTGTCTCAGTTGATCAGGGCACACCCTCCTATGTGCATAGAAATCTGATAGTTTCTTCCAAAGGTCTCAAGGAATTGCATCCCTTTCCCATTTGGATTGGGACATGAGAGAGGCAGGAAACACCCGCAGTTATTGTCTTTACAAAGACGGTACTAAGCAAAAACCACCATTCTCAGCTACCTAGACACTGAACCAGATGGAAGCAAAGCTTTAAATCAGGCCAGACTCCTCCAGTGTATCACTCTCTATTTTGCTTAAGACGCAGACACTGCAACAGCGGGGAAGACAAGGCTCAGCGTGCAGGACTGCAGGATCTAAAGACACAACCACTTGCTCACTTACATACACACACAACCTGGTTCGCCATGCCTTTATCTCACTGTCCTAAATTCCCCATGTCTTCTGAAGACATGTGCCACTTCATCTTCCTATGCTATTCAAAATTCAAGACAAAAAGCTGCACATTGGGGCCATCGGCTCTGGATGTAGGTCATGGTGTGACACTACAGAATTCTTCTCATTCCATACTATGTATCTGACCCAAAAATCCCCTGTGCAAAGGATAGAAAGTGACTTTAATATCAGTTTGGCTTTTGATCCCCAATTCTAAAGACTTTTAAAAACAGATGGGAGAGGCTCGCTGCGCGGTTGCTCACCATTTTATGCTATCGAAAACATTGCTTCCTGTCCCTTCAGGCTGGCAAGTCAGAGTCAAATCTTGCTTTCTGTTGTCTGTAGAATATTCCCCTTTCCTCTCCTGATTTGAGCATTTAGCACTTATCAGGTCCAGATAGCTCTAATCACCCCTTGATTTGCCCTTCCCCTCCCAGTTCTATCTCTTTCCAAAGCACTGCTTTTGTGCTGCGCTCCTACTAGCCAACCCTCGTTTGTGAAATAGTTTCCAGACCCTGTAACCTGGCTTTCTTCCAAAAACCTCTGTATCTCAGCTCTTCTTCCCTCAAACAACCCAGTCAGTATTTTTTTGGCTATGCTGTAATGCCTGTGTCCTGCTTTATGCGTGCTGTGCTTCTGCAGGCTCATCGTTTGTGGTTCTTCGTGTAATAGTCATATGCAGGCTTTCTGAGATCAGTCCTTGAACATAATTTCTCGGCCCTCACTATCATGCCTTCATATATAATGTATGAAAATGATTGCGTATATAATTTGTACTCATACGATGTATATATCTTATCTGTTTCACAATAGAAAAAAATCTGTTCTGCTTTTTAACTACTTACTGATCATGAAAGTGTTCTAAGGGGCTAGAGAGTTGGCTCAGTTGTTAGGAACCCTGACAGCACTTGTGGAAAGACCACAGCTCTGTTCCCAGTGCCTATGTGGTGACTCCCAATCATCTTCCAGTTTCAGGGGATCTGATGTCTGCTTTGGAACTCCATAAGCACCAGGCACCCAAAATGTGCACATATATATGCATTCTGGAAAAAAGATTCATATATGTATTATAAGATGAATAAATCTGAAAAAAAAAACAAATCCAAACATTGTTTATGATTTTACTAGATTTGTTTAAGAGAATAAGTGGACCCATGCAACTTTCTTCTTTGGGGGTAATCACAGAATGTCACCTCTGAACTAAAAAAAAAAAAAAAAAAAAAAAAAAAATCTCTGGAGAAGTTTACTTAGATTTCATTTATAGAGGAACTATGCAAACATCAGAAATTCAAATAGTGGCTGCATCAATACTGAAATATTCCCCAGCTACTGATCTAGCAGGTATCTGGACCTTACTAATCAAAAGAAGGTGCTTTGGTAGGTCTGATGTGTTGTCTTCTTTGGAAGTCAATGTGTTTTGTTTTTTCTGTGATGATGGCTGAGTTTACCAAAATAACTGCTCACACATGGAAGCTGATTCTTCCTTCAACTGTTCTTTCTTTTAGTGTTGTAAGGCAAGATGGAGTCATAAGTCTTAACATTTTCAAAGTTCTGCCTCAGCATATTATTCTGATATAGCACAGTGGTTCTTGGTGAATCTCACTCCCAAAGTGGGCAGATGAAATTTACAATAACAAGTGGAAGACAAGACACAGAATGTCTTCTCTTTCCCATGATATTAAACAGATTAAAAGATTGGCCTATTTCCCCACTCTGCTGAGTAATTTTTGACAGTAAATAGTACATATATTTTAAATTTTCAACCAAATGTTATTACTTGGCAAAGTAAATGCCAGAAGTCTATGACAAGCAGCTGCCATGTCTAGCACTCCCTTCCTTGGTGAAAATGTTGAGCAGGTAGTTGTGAGTAAAACAGGAAATGTGGGATCATCTCTCCCGAGCTTCTCCAGTAGCCTGGCTCTGACAGCCATTTCCTGCTGCTGAAATGCTGCTGTCAAATGGAGCTTAGCAATGCTGCTACTGGCTGCCCATAAGACTCTAAGCACGTTGCCTCTGTTTTTTGAGCCTTTTGTTTCTGTAAAATGAGGAATTTGATTCAGAGTATTACTCTCCAATATTCCCTTTAGCTCTCTCAGAGTCAGGAGCATTTCATAGACCTATTTGCAGATAATAGGTCTATCCTTGCCATAGAGAATGGAAATGCATTTTCCTTGCTTGGCTTCTTATAGATTCCAGATGACTTGTTTCTTTTCTTTACATCTTCTGACATTTCCTCTGCCTTCCCTTTCTATCGTGCTTATCAAATACATTTATTTCCTCTTCTATGTTTGGCTAAGTCTTTGTCCATTTCATAGTTGACTCTGTGTGTGTGTGTGTGTGTGTGTGTGTGTGTGTGTGTGTGTGTGTGTGCATGTGAGGCTATTCCGCAGGGTAAGCACTTAATTTCAGACTCGCTTCCACTAATTAACTACGAAATTAAGTAGGTGAATTCATTGATTCGGCACTTGGTTTGATGTTTATATTAACTCATTACAAGGGAAGCCCTGGATGTGGCCAGAGGCTTGACGGGAATCCTCCCCTCATTCCCTATGCCCCTGAAGCCTCCTCTGACTTCCCACACTGCATATCTATGTTGTTATTTCTCAGAAGTATTCATGTGTCTGGGGAGCAGCCAAATGAGCAAGCTGCATCCGACAAGAACTGCGTCCTTTGTGACCACAGAAACAATCATTCCTTACTCTGTTCTTTCTTGGGCTTTCTGACCATAACTCCAGTTTTACTTTTGATAAAACACCTTGAGAATTCTCTGTGGATCGAAGGAGATTAAAGTGATAGGTTTTCAGTATCAAATTCTCCCACAGCCTCTGCCCTCATGCCCTACCTCATGGGGAAATAGGTCTATATGTACTTATATGAAATCTTCTCCCTGTTTTTGTCAGAATGAATGGAGATGAAGAGCTGTCACAGGCTTCACATGCCACATCAAAGACTTTGCCTCATTTTTCTGGAGAATCCAATTTTGTGTTTGCTTATAATGATCATATCACATGGATTGTCCTTTGCTTTGGCAAATGAAAACTAGTGCAAATTTGCCAAGGGTGACTATGTAATGTATGATCATGTTTACATTTTTGAGGACATTTTTTTCATTTATATAAAGATCCGTAGTTTCTTTCAACTACTTGAAAATACTATGCAGCTCATGAAATATGTTTTGAGGTAAAAATAGAGTGTGTGGTAATGGAGCTTTGATCATTTTAAAGAGGTCTTTTTGTGGAACCTATCCAAGTGTTCTGTGACTTCTCTAAAGTAACTGGGCAAAAAGACAAGCATTGCAGTATGTACACGTGTTCTGATTTTCTATACCTCCTGTATGTTATTCTCAAGTTAAAAGGCATCAAATGGAATCACCTTAAGATAGGTAATTCTTTCCCCTTACTGAATTATATGTGCTGACGGCTGAGATACTATGATTTTTTCTTTCTATCATCCCACCAGTTATCTCTATCAATCACTTCCCCACTGGCACTCCATGTATAAACCTACATAGGTGTTAGGCACACAGCTTAGTAGTTATTTAAGTTTATTATCTATCTTCCCCCATGATTCTGAGTTCTGCCTATGTGTGCAGCCAGACATGTTCTTCTTTGTGTACCTCTTATACGTCACAGTTGTTCAATTCACTTTTTTATGAGTCAGAAAACACTCTAAATATTTGTGCAAGAAGACTCTCTTCACAATGATTTCTGCTTGAAACTTTGAACCAAAAAAAAAGACCCCAAACTTTGATTTCCTGTTAAAGAAAATAAAATAAATTATTCTTTTTTGTTTTAATTTACTAAGAGCTATACAGCTGTTGGGTCATTTGTTTGCTTATTTCTTTGGGGCTCTTATTCCCAAGAAATAAAATAAAAGAATTATTTTTTGTAAAGAAGAGTTTCGCCCTTCCTTTTCCATATATGTAATCTGTCAATTTTTTCACATGGTTCCTGGAATCTTCTCCTTGGGTCTGGGTCCCAGGGTTAGTGATGTTTAGAATGGGCTTACATGGAGCATCTACAGATGTAATCCTCAGTTATACCTTTCAGAACCTTCAGTTTTTGTATCAGATATTTAATACAGCTGTAAAAAGGAAAGCTGGATTGCACTATGCTCTTAGCATGAAGTCTATAGTATTCTTTGAGTACATAAGAATGAAACTGCTGTATTCCACATTTGTGGAAAAGTTTGATTTTTTAAAAAATTATACTTTAGGACATAGCAGAAAAAATGTTTATCACAAAATGACCATCAAACAGTTACTTTTTCATGAAAACCTCAAAATATTTTTCACCATCAACTATATCCTCATGCAGCTTCTACTCAAGGCAAATTTCTTAGCTGTTATTATCCCAGAGTATCTGTGTTTAGTTCCTATGTAATGTAAATTTTCTTCATTATAATAGGTCCTTCTTTGGACTGTCAGCTCACAAAAAATGGGAGAATTGTTATTAAGTATGAGAGCTTGGCCTTAGCTTAGGCTTGTTTCCAATTAGCTCTTAAAAGTTAAAATAACCCATTTATATTAATTTAATTTCTGCCACATGACTCATTACCTCTCCTCAGTAATGTAAGTTCGACTTCCTCCACATCTCGCTGGTGAACCACCCCCGTACAACCATCTCCCTGATTTTTCCCAGAGTTCCTATCTCTCTCTCTGGAAATCCATCCTATCTTCTCCTACCTAGCTATTTATCATTCAGCTTTTTATTAAGCCAAGCAGAAGGTACCTTAGGCAGGTGAGGTAAAACAGACATCTTCACCCAGTGTGATCAAATATCCTACAACATTCCATTGTATTGGGATGCCATAAATTGATGTGTCATGATACAGAATTCCATGATATTGTATTGCAGCTAACTTAGGGTAAAATATTCTAGAACAAGGCCGAATGCTAGCCTGGCTCTAATTGTATAAATAATGGTGGCATAAATGGGAGAGGATGCAAGTTGCCTACTCACAGTGGTTTATTCTTATTTTGTTAAGTCATAGAATGTGATGGAATATATCTTACCATATAGTTCCATGTTTCTAATTTTTGGTGATAAAATGGTACCATTCATGTCCACTGAGTCCATATCAGTCATGATAGCTTCACTGATGCTCAGGTGCCCTTATTAACATTGACAAATGTGGGTCGACAGCTGGAGCTGACAGAGTAAAGGACTAGGGTGACATCCTGCAGTGAAAGGCTTAATAGTGAGCATGAAAACTTTGGTGGCTTCATGTAGCAGAAACAGTCTAAAGCTTACATTTATTCAAGCTCTTTCATGAGACCAAGATGGCCAGGATCTCAGGATACTTGTATATTTCAATCTAGCATAAGGTGTTTAAGGTTTGCTGTGTGGCATGCTTAGCATTATCAAATTCTGATAACTTTGAAATCCTCTCTCCTTAGAAAGAGAAGAAGTTTAACTTTTATTCTCCTGCTTTGTGTCCAGTGATTTGGGGAAAGACATTTAACTAAGCTGTAGTATTCTTTTGTTTTATGAAATGTAGCTTTTGTGTCACTACTCCATTCTTTGGACTGCTTTATTTAAATTCATTTCACATGCCAACAACCATCCCCCCTCCCATCCCTCCTCCTGCTTCCCCCTCCTCCACTTCTCTTCCCCATCCACTCCTTCAAAAGGGTAAGACCTCCCATGGGGAGTCAACAAAGCCTGGCACATTCAGTTGAGGCAGGCCCAAGCTCCTACCCTCTACATCAAAGATGAGCAAGGCATCCCACCATAGGGAATGGGCTCCAAAAATCCAGCTCATGCACCAGGGATACATCCTGATTCTACTACCAGGGGCCCCTCGAATAGACCAAGCTAAACAACTGTCTCCCACAAAAGGAATATGAGGCTATGTATTTGTTTCATCAGAAAAGTACATGCCAGACAAGCACCTGAGTTTGATCCCCAACACTTACATAAAACTTTGGGCAGTGGCACATATCTGCAACCCTGGCACTGAGGAAGTAGAGACTGGATGAACCTTAGAGCTCACTGCCTTGCCAGTCTAGATGAACTGGTGAGCTCCAGATTCAGTGGGAGGTCAACGCTGTTTCAAAAAAATAAGGTGGGGAATGGTTGAAGACGGTCCCATACATTGACTTCTACTGCATGCATGCCCACCAGCTTCCCTCCACACACACGCAAAATGGAGAGAAAAAGTAAGACAGGAGAAACCACAAACTTTTAATATTTGAGGAACTTCAGGTTTATGGACGGCTGGAAGAGAATGTGGTACTGGTTCTGGAATGACAAGCTAGTTGTTTTCCTTGTGCATGATGTAAGTCTGTGAAGTTGATATTAGAAATGAGCACAAAGTATTCTGAGGTGTTCCCTTGCATCCACTCTGTTTATGTTTGAACATCTCTTGTGATTTTTAAAAGGCTATTCAAGTTGTGGGTTTGTAGCTCTGGGGACAATCCTTGATGAGCCATAGCATTTCAGGCTCTGTCTTAAATATAATGCTTATCTATACCTCCATTTGTCTCCGTAAAATTTATTATTTATTGATCTTGTTACTATAAGAAAGGAATAGAGATAAGGGACTGAGATAATAGTGGTAGTCAAATTAGAGTGCCCTCACCAGACAGTGAGACACAAGTTTGAAATGAGATAGAATTGAATCTAGTCATGATCATTTGCTTCATCAAAGGCTTCTTATGGACTTGAATTTCTCAAATCCTTCTTTCCCATCATAAATGGTGATCATGGTAAGTACTCATAATGTCTGTGCTTGGGAACAATGCTGTCCAGTTCATTCTATCACAAAATGAAGATTACAATGTGCTTTTCACTTTAAAAGGGCATAATCAATAAGGAATTAATATTAGTTGTGGCTAGTGTTCATCAATCATATTCTCTGTCAGTGTATTTTTTTCTAATAACACAATGCTTCTCTACCCTTGTTGGGTTGAAGGACCTTTTGGTTGAAGGGTTTGCATATCAGATATCCTGCATGTCACATATGTACATTATAATTCATAGCAGTTACAAAATTGTGGTTATGAAGTAGCAACAAAATAATTTTATAATTGTGGTTCACCACCACATGAGGAACTGATTAAAGGGTCACAGCACTAGGAAGGTTGAGAACCACTGCTATAACACTATGTCAGCTGAACAAAGATTTATGTTGACTTTTTGCTTTTGCTTATCAACTTCTTTAGCATGAAGATTATATAGCTGAGTTCAGAAACAGAAAAAAGTTTCTAAGATAGCTGTAGATTTTAAATAAAACCACAACATTCATATTTAAGTTTCCTTAGCTAAGATTCTATCTGAAACAAAGAGGTTTTAAGTACCAATATTAGTTTCTTATTTAGATAGTAAAAGCTGGCAAGCATAGAATTTAAAGCTGATTTTAAAAGGGTGACATAACAAACTTCGTGAAATAAGATACTTATGTGATTCTACTTCAAGTTACTAAAGCAGAGGTCTCAGTTATGATTTTGCATCAAAATCTCCTGTAAATAAAGCTCCAGATTCTCTAGAGATAGATCCTGTTTCTAAGTATGTTTCAAAATCTCCATGAGGAATCCTGAAGAATATACAGTTTGTGTTGAGCATCATGGGATTAAATAGCTTCTCAGTGGGGTCCCAAAATGTCATGAGTTAAAGTCATATTTTTAGCGGGTTTTTTTTTGGAAATTATTTGTGACTAATTTCTTTCCTAGTGCAAGTTTAATGTACAAATTCGAAAAATATTTCCAAGTTCTGGGACTTTTATTTATAAAAAATCCATATGTTTATATTTTCAATAATTTCCATGTTTTTTCATTTAAATATATAACACATTTAGACAAATTTAATTTCATGCAGAACCTTGAAGTTCTCTATAGTTTTATGCACTTGCAATTTTTTTCATTGTTATAATCAGATATCTAACAGGAATCAACTTAAGGAAAAATAATTAATTTGTCTTACAATTTAAGAAGGATACACTTGATATACAGTTAAATAAGCCATGGCAGCAGGAAGGTGAGTTGGTCTGTCACATTGTGTCTACAATCAGGAAGCAGAAAGCAACCAGGAAGCAAGCTGGACCCTTCTTTAGTAACTGATTTCCTTTAGGAAAGTTCTACCTCTTCTCATTTCCACAACTTTCTAAAATGTCACCAAAATAAAGCAAGAGGCTAAATACTTGAGTGTATAGTGGATATCTCATACTTAAACCCCAGTGTCACATATGTGTGAAATCCTGTATGAAAGCATATGTAACAATTTCCTGATATTAAGAATTTTCTCATTAGCCAATTCTTCAGTTTAGATACAATGTTGGCTCTTAAGAGTTCTTGCATTAAAGGTCCATGATGCAATGCAGTCTGACTTTGTATCTCAGGCAGAAGTGTCTTGGCTGGTAAGGGTTAATAACATTAATAAATTAATAAATAAACGTAAGTTATTTATTATAGCACAAAACAAAAGCATTTACTAGGGAATTTGTCTGTAACTAAATAGAAGGCATAGTTGTATTTTAAATATTTTGGCATCTCAAAGGATAATGATTAAAGTCTCCATCCCACTGGAAAGAAGGGATTGTTAGTCTTTCTTGTGCTCTGTGGGAATGTGCTGAGACCAAGGTATAAGGGACTCACTGACTTAGGAGTTCTTTGGCATTTCATAAAAGACAGAATATCTTCCTTTTTATTTACTTGTTGTCTATATGTAATTTTATCTACAGAAGAAAGGAAAACCCAGAAAGCATAAAGTTTTGAAATGGGAAACTTATGAAGCAGAAAGCCAGTAACTGCCAAAAGTTAAATATGTTCCCATGGAGAAGAGTGAGCCTGTTACCCTATGCAGTATGAAACCTAATGTAATGTTCAACATGGTTCATCCTCTGTTTCTCTACCTTTTTTTCAAGTTTACAAGTACACATTTATTTAAATCAAAAATAGTCCTTAAGATGCAGATGTGAGAACAACTAAAGTAATATCAGTTTTGCACACGTAAAGGTTTCTGTAAGTTCCTGTTAGCCACCTCGCTTAAGCAAATGCTTCAGGAACATAGAATTGTACCCAACTTCACTGAAACAGCTCTTGCACATGAAATGAACTACTACTTACTCAGATCAAAACCCAGTCAATTAATGAGATTCAATTAAGCATTTATTAGACCCTAAGATCACATATGTCACTGAAAGTATTGTTTGTTGTGTTTCTTAGGTGAGAATTATCTTCTTCAAATAGCAATACTGCTTCTCAAAAGTCTTAGTCACCCACCCCTTACCATCTTTAGGAAAAGTTCATGATTAAGATGACAGTTGTTTGGCTGAAGTATTTCATGCCACTGGAAATTAAAAAAAGGGGGGAGGGGCAGGGATTTCTGAAGATTAAACCTGATTCAAAACAAGACATTGACAGAAAGAATAACTGTGAATGTGTGTGTATGAATATGTGTGTGTTTCCTCTGAAATGTGAAAGACCATGGGAAATAAAGCTCAGATCAATTTGAACTAAACATTGTCACTATCATTGACCAACTAAATCCCATTGTTCAACATAGAAATAATTGTTTAGTTTTCTCACTTTGTAATGTAGTAAATAAATCTGCTGTTGATGATGGCGCTAAACTTTTCATAATATACCTACTGAGAGTAACAACTCTAAACACGTGCCTTTCTTTTTCATTTGCGTTACTTACACTAATCAAGCATTCAGTATAGTTATGATGGAATAGCAAAAGAATTCTGATAATGTTTTGAGATGTATTGGAATACAACTTGACTACAGCTGTCTAATCCCTTCTTCTTCCCTTCTCTTCTTCTCTTTATTCTTATTCCAATGAGACACATTGATAAATTCCATCCTTCTACTGAAATATATAAACCATTATATGAAATATACTAACCATTATACGAATTTAGAAATAGGTCATCTGGATATGTTTAAAATCTGTCAAATTCTATCTTCTCATTTTGCAAACAAACAGATTATGTTTAGATATGCCACTGTTCCTGCAGCCACTCAAATCACCATGAATTGAGTAGACTCCTAGCAGGAGGATTTTAATGATTTATTTATGTATGCATCTAATCCCTCCATCAAATGCAGACTGCATACTCCTATGCCTGAGCTGAATTTTATTCATGTGTGGACTTTTTTCCTGTATTCTTAATGCTGCTGCTCAGATTTTAATTCCTGACAACACAGTTGTGCCAAATGGCAATGTTAGCACTTGTAAGGAGGTGAATTTTGCAGAAATATTTAATACCTGCTGTGTCTATCCTCCGGAAAATTAGGCAATCCAATCTTTTTCATCGGGTGGACTTTAGTGGAAATGAAGTTTTGAATGTACTTTACTCATTTTTATATTTCACAGTTGCCAATCATGCTCAGTTACACTTCAAAAATTAAGTTTTAATTAACACACAAAAAACTGCTTTTATTATGGCATTTCATACATACATACCATTGTCTATCTTTCATATTTTACCCCCACTCAACCTTCCCTGTTACCTCTCTCCCCCTTCTGCTGGTGTTTCTTTTTAGTTCTTTTAGTCTGAGATACTGTAGTTGCAGAGAAGATAACAGGATTTTTAGGCTATGGAGGATTAATAAAGCAGTGTCGAATTAAAGCCCCATTTTAAAATGTTTAAAGCCAAGATAGTCACTTGAAGAATTAAATTTCCCAACATTATGTGTATTCTCAAAGCACATTTAAATTACTTCTACAGCTGCAATAATAAAATGAAATGGGAAAGTAGCAACATGAAATACATAAGGCAGAGTTAAAGGGCAAAGTAATGAGATCAATCATGCCAAGAGGATAATGAAAGACAGAACTACCAGGCCTACTCAGGGGAAAAGGACACTGACGGGAGCAGATATTTATAGCACAATGAAGACATGTTGATGGAATTTTGCACAAGGTGCTATGGGAAGACAGAATGAGGAAACATTAATTGTGCTGTGTATAAAGGGGAATTCGAAGATGAAAAAGTTTTATATTAATCTGTGTTGTCTTTAGAGCAACCAAGTTCCCAGTAGAACAACAAAAGCAACAACAAAAATAAACAAAAAAACAAAAAAAACCACTTGGACTGCCTTTTAAATGTGAAGTATGAAACCTAGACCTTCACCTTCAAGTTTGGCACTGTGAGGCAACACTAAAGGATGTGTTTCTATATTTCCCTTAGGTAGCCTATTAGTGATGTCACATATGCAGAAATGGATAGTTTGTGTCAGCTGTGAACCTGTTAAGTTTCCAAAGAAAGGATCAGGGGGGAGAAACTGAGTGGGAGAAAAAGGGCATGGTAAGTATCCCACTCTTCTCCAGTGCTGGATGGAGAGTGAGAGCAGGTTCTCAAATATCAAGCAAAATTTATCCAAAGAAGATATTCCTTTTTTTGGCAGCTTTGCCCAGGGTAAGTGCTGAGTGGATTAAAAAGAATGATCTTATAAAAATTCCTATTCAAATCAGGTTGCAGACTTGGCTTTTAAAGAGAACTTAGATATATGTGTCAGGGCTCTTGAACACACACACACACACACACACACACACACACACACACACACACACATGCACATGCACACACACATGCGCTCATGCTCAGGCACACACACAGACACATGCAATCTTTTATGGCTTTAAGAATGTAAGTCATACATACACATACTTGTCCACCAAGGATGCAGTTTTCTTCTTCCCTCTCTCCCTCCTTCCTTCCTTCCTTTCTCTTTCATGTCTTCCTTTTTAAAAATGATCTCTCTATATAATATTACTTAATTTGTCAAGACTGACCTCAAATGTTTAATCCCCTTGCTTTAGCTCCCAAGTTCTGGCAATACAACCACTCCAGGCTATCAAAGTCCTTTTTAGTTTGGTATACATTCTGTCTGATTTGATCCCTACATGAATAGTGTTGACTATCCAAAACCATGTCTCATGACAGACTGATGGAAAAGAAGCCTCAGTTAAAGAATATGACCTTGAAGAAGCATGTCACATTTCTACTCATATTCTTCCTCCTAGAATTTTGTATTATTCATGGTCTTTGAAATTACATTCTTACATAATCTTTGTGCAAATTCACACATAGTTGCTACACCACTGAGGAATGCTTTATGCCTCCTACTCATCTATAGTGAAAAATAATCAACCACAATGAATGAACTTTTCTTCTAATAGTATATATTGCCCACCTAAATAGGCTGTGGATTTCATTAATGAAAAAGAAAAAAAGGTCTCAGCAGTAGCTGAATTCATCCTTATCTCTTGCTAATAAAATTCTTCTCACCTGTTTTCAAAGTATACTGCACATTTAAAAAGCAATCATTTTATTTCATTTTATTGACCATTGTGTACACATTTTGTGGTTTATCTTTCTTCTAATTTTCCCGTATAAAGGGGTATGGGTCAATTTTAAAATAAGTGCTTGGGAAAAAGGAGGGAGACAAATGGCAAAGATTGGTATGAGTGGGTATTCTCTTGCTATATGTTATTTTCACTGGTGATTTTTCGTACAAATGATATTCTCTGATGTGGGTCCCCAACCTCTGTCAGGAAAGCTCCTTGGAAATATTCCTTTTATTTTTACAGCCCTTTCATCTTGTAGAGAGTAGGAGACTTTTACAGGGTGAGTGTCTGAGAGCACTGGCTAGGAAGCATCTACTTTGCTCAATTCTGGCTCCAACACTTCACTCACAAGATCTGAGACTTTTAACAAGTCCACACAATTTCTTTCTTCCTCATCTTATTTGTAAATTACATTAAAAAATTGGAATCAATTTTGAACTGAAGGATATTTGACACGGGACATAGTAAGGATCTGGTTCAGCTGGGAGACTTTTCATCATCTCCATCATCAACTTCATGTGGAGTTGGTTAATAATGATTTTGTTATTTCTTACAATGATTAATTAGTCTGAGATATATTGATTTATTGATAAAAAGACACTGAATTATAGGAAGAGAACTGTTTTTGCTCCTGGCTTTATTTGGACATGAGATGAAGACCAGGAAGCATCAAAGAATAATTTGAGGATTTCCTTTTATTCAACTCTCCTATTCAGAATGTATTTAGCTTAAACTGAAATGTAATTTTTGGCTTAATAAAATATAAGCTTAAAAACATGTAATAAAATATGAAAAATGTATTGAGAGGGGTTTTTTGTTACTTTTCATAACTGCTCACAAAATGTGGTTTAGTATTTTCTCTATAGGAAGCATCTTGCCAAGTTCTTGCATGAAACAATAAGAATGCATGAATGGCATCTATGGATCTTAAATTCTAATTAGTGGGAAAAAACTAATATATGAAAGAAATTATGTGAATTAAAACAATAAGCATATGCATGCTATTGTAATTATGGAGTTAAAGTATTTAGCATTCTTCAACTCTTATAATAGGAAAACCAAGAGCCAATAGGATTTGGAGGGACTGTGGAGTCTAGACAGAAATATTCTCAGGAGAAACTTTTTTATTGTACAAACTCCCAATTGTGTCTCCCACATGTTCATAAAAAATATTGAGAATGGGGTCAAGTACAAGCCTGAAGACCAGAAAGTTGTGTGCATCAGGATAAAAGGTTCCCTGTGCAGCTAGCTGTTCATGGGATTCCAGAATGACTTGTGGAACCGTGATGCATTTGCAGATAAAACATTGCCTTCAGTTTTATTTTAAGAGATATGCACACCACTGTGTTCTATGACTACACAGAACGTTTACTTTATCGTTCTACAAGCTTTGAAAGTATAATTACATTACAGATACACATGCTCTGTGACTGCTCTACCGGAGTCAAGTGTACCCAGCGATAGGCATCTCTATTTCTTTTAAAGTAAGGATATTTATTCTCATGTAAGAACAAGAAGTTCATGGGGGGAAAGCACTTCTGGTTTATCTCACAATTCAGCAGCAACGCGAGGACGGACAGCTTTCTAACATTTTGCTCTGCTGCTCTGTACCTGACATTTTTGTATTTAGAGTTTACTAAAGACATGGTTTTCAAAGCCTATGGTAATCACGGCCTGGATAACAGAAAAAAAAAAGATTGAAAAGAAAGCAATACTTTGGTTCTTTTGTAGTAAGTGAACCTTTCTCAGAAATACTATTTCCCTCCCAGATCTTCCTTCATGTTTCACTGGATAGAAATTTATATCCAGACAAATCTTTAGGAAAAGAAATAAGATAGCCATAATTGTCTCTGGTGAGTAAGGCATTACCATTTCTGCTTCATCAAAGTCCATTCCAAATACTTGACCACAAGGAAGAGAGTAGACCTGTAAATGAATATGCGTGTGTGTGTGTGTGTGTGTGTGTGTGTGTGTGTGTGTGTGTGTGTGTATGTATGTATGCTATCTCACACTTGACATAGTAAATGTCATATGTCCTTATGGCTTTATATTTGATAAAAAGTAAATATGTTTATGTTCTTATTTTTCTGGAAAGGAGGAAGGAGAAAACAAGGATAGGAGGTAGAAAGGGGGGGGGGGGAGAGAGAGAGAGAGAGAGAGAGAGAGAGAGAGAGAGAGAGAGAATGAAAAATTTTTAGACAGTAAAATTATTCTGATTTTCTTGTCAAGTCTAGATAACACAGAGTGAACATATCAATAGTCCAAGCATTAGAACTGCATTGTGAGAAACTGATTAAAATTGGGTGGCCACTGCTTCTTCCTTGACAATGTGCCAACTTATTTCACTAATGTATTAAATAGCCCTTCGAAATACAGGAGCCAAAAGAAATGTCCTTTGGAACTAACACTCTTCAAGAGTTTCCAAATTAATGGAAAGTGCCTGCACTAATGAAATAAAACATCAAGACTTTGGCAGGAGGTGATTGGCAGAAACACCCGATAGCTCGATGCATCTGTCTCCTGAAGACACAAATGGGTTTCTCCTTATAAAAGAGAATGAATAACTGTGGTTGATGCTAAAGCACAAGTCTAGAGAAAAATGACTTCCAAACTCTGCCAGAAGAAGCACATTTTTCAGACTGATATCTTTGTGCCAACTAAATTGAGATCCTGGGTCTATAGAAGGATTGTATATTCAGTCACCAATACTAAATCCTTAATATGCAATAAATGAAGACATGCTGAAGGGATGTGATATCTTGCTTCTTTTTTAAAAGTTTAGAAGATCATTTATAATTTCACTATTTTATTTATTTATTTTTCTTTAATGTTTTTATTTTATTGAAGATAGGTTTTTTTTTTCTCATATACTATATCCTGATTATAGTTTCCCCTCCATATTCACTCCATTTCTGGCTAACATTAGAAAAGAATAGGTTACTGAGAGATAACAACCAAACATGACAAAATAAAATAAAATGAGATGAAGCAAAAACTATCTTATTAAAGTTGGACACAGTAACCCAACAGGAGGAAAAGAGTCCCAAGAGCAGGTAAACGAGTCAGAGACCCATGTGTTCTCATAGTCAGGAGTCCCATAAAAATACTGCACTAGTAACTATAATATATACACAGAGGGCATGGTTTAGCCACATGTAGGCCCTGCGCTTGCTGCTTCCATCTTTGTGAGTTCATATGTACCTTGCTTAATTGATTCAGAGGCTTTTGGTCTCCTGGTGTCCTCTATACCTTCCAGCTCTTGTGCTTTTTCTGCCTCCTCCACTAGAATCTCTGAGCTCTGAGGGGATGGATTTGATGGAGACTTCCAATTTAGAATCTCTGCATAATGTCTGGCTGTGGGTTTCTCCATCTGTTTCCATCTGCTGCCAGAGGAAGCCTCTCTGATGATGGCTAGATAAGACACTGATCGATGAGTGTAGCAGAATGTCATTTTTTTGATTTTTTAAAACAGAAGTGTTTGATTTTACCCTAGGTCTCTGGGATGTCTAATCTCTGGTTCTTGATTACCTAAGCAGTGCCAGATATGGGTTCCTTCTTGTGGAATGTGTTTTAAGTCAAATCAGACATTGGTTGGCTACTCTCACAAGTTCTTTGCCACCATTGCCCTAGAATATTTTTCAGGCGGGACAAACTGTAAGTCCAAAGTTTTGTGGCTATGTTGCTGTCCACATTTTTCTCTTTGGTGTACTGCAGAGTACAATCCTGCACCCAAGAGTCTAGAACATAAGTGTGAAGGCTCCATGAAGGTACCAGCTCAAATTCTCCATGTTCAATGAGTTGTGTGGTTGTTGTCCTTGGCAATGAAGCCCCCCTGTCAGGTTGCAGAAAGCAACCCTTTGTATTAGCATGAGCATGAGTTGTTTAGGGATTTCTATTGGATCTCCTTGGCCAACAACTCAATGGAATGGAACCCAGCACCACCACTGGATGCCTTGCCTGGCTACAAGATATGGTCAGTTGAGACTTCATATCCCTCATTACTAGGAGTCCTCATTAGTGTCAGTTTCACAGATTCCATGAAGTTTCCACTGCACTAGGTTTCCACACCAACCCCAAATATACACCCCAATTCCAACCATTTCTCCCTATACTCTCTCCCAACATCTCATGCCCTTCCCATACCTGATTTCTCCCACTCCCATCCACATCCACTCCCAGTCCATTCTTAAAATCTATTCTATTTCCCCTTTCCAGAGAGGTCCATGCATTCCCCCTTGTGTAATTCCTCATTGTGTACACAATGTACATTCACGCATTGTGAAATTAATTAATTATTATTTTTTTTTTTTGGTTGAGCGACATCTTAGTTGTTTTCCAGTTTCTGACTGTTATGAATAAAGCTGCAATGAACATGTTTTAGCAACTGCCCTTGTTAGATGAATCATTCTTTGGGTATATGCTCAACAGTGGTATGTCTAGGTATTGAGGTAGATCTATTCCTAACTTCCTGAAGAACTGCCATATTGAATTCCATAGTGGCTGTATGTTTGCACTCCTACCAGCAAAGGAGGAGTGTTGCCCTTGCTCCACATCCTCACAAGCATGAGTTCTCACCTGTGTTATTGATCTTAGCCTTTCTATCCAAAGTAAGATGGAATATCAAGGAAGGTTTTGTTTTAATTTCCCTGATGGCTAAGGATGTTGAACATTTCTTTAAGTGTTCTCAACCATTTGAGATTCTTCTATTGAGAATTCTGTTTAGATATGTACCCCATAATTTAAATTTAATGATTTGGTTTTTTGATATTTAGTGTCTTGAGTTCTTTATATATTTTGGATATTAGTTTTCTACCGGATGTGGAGTTGGTAAATTCTTTTTCATTCTGTAGGCTGCTGCTTTGTCCAATTGATGGTGTCCTTTGCCTTAGAGAAGCTTTTCAGCTTCATGAGGTCTTCATTAATTGTTGTTCTTAGTGCCTGTGCCTGTGCTACAGGTGTTCTGTTCAGTAAGTCTTCTACTGTGCCAAATTATTCAATGCTATTTCCCACTCTTCTACCAGATTCAGTGTATCTAGTTTTATGTTGGGGTCTTTGATCCACTCAGACTTGAGTTTTGTGCAGAGTAATAGATATGGATCTATTTGTACTCTTCTACATGCAGACATACAGTTTGACTCTATTTGTGTTCTTCTACATGTGGACATGTAGTTTGGTTAGCACCATTTGTTGAAGATGCTGTCTTTTACTCCAGTGTACATTTTTATCTTCATTATGAAAAATTAGGTATTAATATATATTTGAATTTATATCTGGGATTCACATCAGTTCCACTGATCAAGGTGTCTGTTTTTATACCAAACCTATGCAGTTTTTATTACTATAGCTCTGTAGTACAACTTGATGTTAGAGATGGTGTTAATTCCAGAAGTTCTTTTATTTTTCAGAATTGTTTTATCTATCCTGTTTTTTTTTTTTTGGTATGAAGTTGAGAATTGTACTTCCAACTTCTATAAAGAACTGTGTTGGAATTTTGATGTGGATTGCTTTGAATCTGTAGATTGCTTTTCGTAAGACGGCCATTTTTAGTATGTTAATCCTAAGGAAACATGAACATTGGGAGTGCTTTCCTTTTTCTAATATCTTCTTCAATTTCTTTCTTCAAAGACTTGACATTGTCATACAGGTCTTTCACTTGCTTGGTCAGAGTTCCACCAAGATATTTTATATTATTTGTGGCTATTGTGAAGTATGTTGATTTCCCAATTTCTTTCTCAACGCATTTGTCATTTGTGTAAAGGAGGGCTACTGATTTTTTTAGTTAATCTTGTATCCTGCCACATTACTGAAGGTGTTTATCTGCTGTAGGAGTTCCCTGGTAGAATTTTTGGGGTCACTTATGTATGGATACAATCATATCATCTTCAAATAGCAATATTTTGACTACTTCCTTTCCAAATTGTATCTCCTTGATCTCCTTTAGTTATCTTCTTGTTCTAGTGAGAACTTCAAATACTATATTGAACAGATATGGAGAGAGTGTACAGCCTTGTCTTGTTCCTGATTTTAGTGGAATTGCTTTGAGTTCCTCTACATTTAATTTGATGGTGGCTGTACGCTTGTAAATTGCCTTTATTATGTTTAGGTATGTCCTTTTTCTTCCTGATCTCTCCAAGACTTCTATCATGAAGAGGCATTGAGTTTTGCCAAAGGTTTTTCAACATTTAATGATATGATCATTTGGTTTTATTCTTTCAGTTTTTTTTTTTATATGGTAGATTACTTTGACAGTTTGTCACTTGTTGAACCATCTCTGCATCCAGGAAGAAGCTTACTGGATCATAGTGGGTAATCTTTTTGATGGATTCTTGGATTTGATTTGCCAGTACTTTACTGAGTATTTTTACATCTATGTTAATAAGGGAAATTGGTATGTAACTATCTTTCTAGTTGAATTGTTGTGTGGTTTGGGTATTAGGTAACTGCGGCCTCATAAAATGAATTGGGAAATGTTCCTTTGGTTTTAATTTTTGTTTAATAAATTGAGGAGTGTTGGCCTTATGTCTTCTTTGAAAGTCTGGTAGAATTCTGCACTAAAACTGTCTGGGCCTGAGCTTTTCTGTTGAGAGACTTCTCTTTTCTCAGGGGTTATAGGTCTATTTAAATTGTTTATTTAATCTTGATTTAACTTTGATAAGTGGTATGTATTGAGAAAATTATCCATTTCTGTGGTGATATATTGTGCACCCCAATAAAACTTATCTGGGGATCAGAGGACAGAGCCAAACATGAGATTAGACATACACATACATCACATACAGTGATGGCACGTACCCTTAATCCTATCACTCAGGAGACAGGGGTCCTTCTGGATCTCTGAGGGTTCAAGGCCATACTGGCAACAGAGCCAGGCAGGGTGGCACACACCTTTAATCCCAACACTTGAGATCTCATATCTTTGCTTGGGAAGGACACATGCCTTTAATCCCAGGAAGTAATATGACAGGTCATAGAAAGGTATATAAGACATAGGGAAACAGGAATTCATACCCTTTAAACTGAGGATTTCATAGAGGTAAGAATGTGGCTGGCTTGTTCTGTTTTTCTGATCTTTCAGCTTCCAAACCAATATCTGACTCCACATTTTTTTAAGACCATTTAGCAACTCATGTTACATATTTCTTTTAGATTTTCCAAGTTGTTGGCATACAAGTTTATAAAGTATATCCTTATGATTCTCTGGATTTCCATGATGTTCTTTGGACTTTTCTGGTTTAGGATTATTTATTCTCTGTATTTTCATGGGTATAGTTAGTCTCCTCTGGTTGAAGATTTCCTTGTATTGCCTCTTGTAGGGCTGGTTTTATAGATAGACATTGCTTAAATTTGGCTTTATTTTGGAATATCTTATTTTCTCCATCAATGGAAATTGAAATTTTTACTGAGTATAGTAGTCTGGGCTGGCATCTGTGGTCTCTTAGAGTCTGAAGGACATCTGTCCAGGCCCTTCGGGCTTTAAGAGTCTTCACTAGGAATTCAGGTTTAATTCTAATAGGTCAGCATTTATATGTTACTTGATCTTTTTCACTTGCAGCTTTTAATAGTCTTTCTTTATTCTGTGTGTTTTGTGTTTTGATTATTATGTGTTAACAGAACTTTCTTTGATGCTCCAACCTATTTGGTGTTTTGTATGCTTCTTGTACTTTCATAGGCATCTCCTTCTTTAGATTAGGAAAATTTGTCTTATATGATTTTGTTAAAGACGTATTCAGGGCATTTAGTTGGATTTGTTCTTCTTCCTCTATTCCTATTATTATTTTATTATTATTTATTTTATTATTAAGTTTGATCTTTTCATAGTGTCCCACATTTCCTGGATGTTTTGTGTCAGAATTTTTGTTTGTTTGTTTGTTTTTGGATTTAGCATTCTCTTTGACTGCTGTATCAATTTCTTTTATAGTATCTTCAATGCCTGAAATTCTCTATCCCATTTCTTTTATTCTGTTTTTCAAACTTGTTACTATAGTTCTTGTTTGAATTCCTAAATTTTTCATTTCCATAAATCCCTCAGTTTGTTTTCTCTTTATTGCTTTTATTTTCAAATCCAAAACAATTTTTTTTTTTTTTTTTTTTTTTTTTGGTTTTTCGAGACAGGGTTTCTCTGTGTAGCTTTGCGCCTTTCCTGGAACTCGCTTTGGAGACCAGGCTGGCCTCGAACTCACAGAGATCCGCCTGGCTCTGCCTCCCGAGTGCTGAGATTAAAGGCGTGCGCCACCACCGCCCGGCCCAAAACAATTTTATTCATTTCTTTCAACCGTTTTTTTTTTCTTGGATTTCTTTCAAAGATTTATTCATATTCTTTTTCTTCATATAATTGGTTTTATGGTCTGTTTCTTGTGCTTCAGCTATATTAGAATACTCAGGGTCTACTTTTGTAGGATAGCTGGGCTCTATTGGAGACGTACTGCCTTGGCTGTTGTTGATTATGTTTTTATGCTGACATACTGGCATCCTGGTTTTGGGATAATTCTATGTCTAGGTGCTGATTTCTGGATTTTTTTCTTTGCTGGGGGAATATTTTGTTCCTTGGTTTCTGTTTCCTCTCTGGGGTTTGTAGAGAGTAAGATGGCTTTGTGTTATCTGTTTTCCTGGCCTGCTCAGCTGGCATGTTCAAAGGGAATCCCTGCTGGCGTTGGAGGCTGAGGTACTAGGATGAATCAGGGGAAGGAAGGTTGAAGGAGGAGGTTTCTGTGTGATCTGTTGGGAGTGGGGTCAGAAAGGAAAGGGAGATCACAACAGGTTTTCTGCTATAGATCTGGGAATGAGACTTGGGGTATTGGACCTCAGGAGCAGTAGAAAAGGTATGGTTCTGCCTTCAGGCTACTTGTTGCCTTGAGAGGAGTGGTTCTTGCCTTAGCATGGGGTGCCTGCTGGAGTTGGAGTCTGGGACAAAGCAACAAGTTTGGGGAGGGAGGTTAGGAGGGGATAGTTTGTGGGATTTACAGAAGATGTAGGTATGGGGGGTGCAATTGGTGTTCTGTTGCAGTGTTACAGATGAGACTAAGGGAGTGGGTTTGCAGGACCAGAGAAAGAAAGAGAAGGTGTTACAGGTTGCCTACCTGGTTTTCTAGCAGGTCTGGCCTGTGGTTGAACAGGGGCTGCCTGTTGGAGTTGGGCCTAGGGTACAGGGATGAGTGCGGAGGGGGCTTAAGAGGGGATGGTCTATGCTATCCACATGAGATATGGGCGGCGGGGAAGAAGACTGCAGTGGGTGTTTGTTGCAGCACTAGGGACAAGGCTTGGGTCTTAGAGAACAGACTGACAGAATAGATAGTCTACTAGAAGCCTACCTGGTTTTCTGGTAGGTATCAATTTGATATCTTGCTTCTTGATGTGTCTGGATTTACGAGCTGTGGTTGAGCAGTTAGTAGAAGCATTCATATGCAAGGTTCCACATTTGTGTATTCATTCATTGATTTATCTGTTCACCTTTTCATAACTCATTCAATTTCTTAAGAGTTTGTTCCTTTCTGAGCTTTATAGGCACTTAGGTTTGCAAAGATAAAAGGATGGAGTTTAAGGTATGTGTCAAATAATGAAGGGAGCACAAACTACCAAGTCCCCTCTATGTTCTACTTCCTTGACACTCTTCATGACTCTATGGGATTGTCATCACAGCTTCGTGATCTTCTAATAGATTTTTGAGGCTCTGTGGTCACACCAAGTCTATTCAATGTGATTATGATTGTTGGTGCCAGCTTTGGTCCTTTAACTCAGATTTTGATATTCCAGGACAGAGATCTTTCCACTATGAAATGAATTACTTGCTACCCTAATCACAGACTCACCCTGTCTGTAATGACTTAGACAGCTCTGCTGTCAAATTCCTATCATTAGTTATTAGATCTACCGCTCTTGAATGTTTGAGTGGATCCAAATCAATCCAATACAATTAAAAGAATTGGACATCTCAAAGCTAAAGTCAATTGGTGGTGCTAATAGTAACCCCTGTGTATAAGATATTAGAATTTTACTAAAGGAAAGAATAAATGTACTCTGAGGAAGGGATTGTTCAGCTTTGATATAAGTAAAATGTATGAACTTGGTATACTGATGTTATATTAAATTTGTTTTTTATAGTTCTTTTTAGCTCCTCTTTAATGATTTAGCTTTCTCCTGTATAGAATGAGGATGATAGACCAAGAACCCAAGTATGTATGATACTTTGTCAAAATCTTTTAAATTTAGCTAGCTACAAGACCTTCAAGTGTTTATCAGCCTAAGGATCAAACAGCTCAGTGACATACATAAGGCGGGTTTTTCTCTTTGCATTGCATGTTTGGAGATACTGGAGATACCAGAGAGGCCAAAGAGCTTACACAAAGTTGCATTCAGCAAGAGCAGATCACTGAGCTATTTTTCCCTTGTCACAATACCATTTTGACCAGCCATTATTGAATAGGACACATTGATTCCCAAATTTAAAAAAAAATATCTTTCAGAAAGATTATACATTTCAGGTTCATTTCATATACCGTGAGTAGGAGCAATGGTACATCAACGTGTTCAGCATTTTGTTTTTCTATTGCTAAGTTGCCAACTGCAGAACAATCACTACCAAATATCCAAATTACAAGGGCAATTGCTAACAGACTGGTGCCTTCAAACTTGAAAGCCAAAATAAACCATTTTCTGTGTAAGTTTAGTATCTCAGGGATTTCACTACAGTTATGGAAAGCCAACTAACACAAACACTCTTGAATAATGAATGAAAACATTCATCCAAGTATACACATACACATATTAAACTTGCTTTGTGGATATGAAAAAAATATTGTATGACCACATCTGAGAATAAAATGTCATGACTGTGATATATTTTTTAAACAATCTATAAATTCATCTCTTTGTTGCCTGGACAATATAAAATATAGAGCAAGATCAAAGACACATGAAATTAAATAACAACTGTTCAAGGTTTCCAGTTTAGTCTTTTCATTCTGTGCCTCCCACACTATTGGCAAATTCACTATGGTGTATTCAGATATCAGTGCTTTATCACCAAGTAAACAAACAAAAGGAGATCATTTTTGCTATTGCTGTGGTGTGTATTGTGTTTTCCAATACTTCCATTATATAAGTATGGTCCCAAAACATAGTCTTTTACAGAGCTTATACTCTCTTGTCCAATAATAGCCTGAGATGTTTGAACATAGGAAGAAGAGTGTAAATTCTCTATGTTCCATCAAAGTCAGTTTTTAAACAGTCATTTACACTTAACAGGTAGTACTGTATTCCATCAACCCTACCAACATTTCAGGACTAAAAACTCAATTAAAATAGAAGCGTCATGTGCAAAAATAGAGTAAGGATCAGAACTTTCAGTGTCAGAGTCTTGACACGGTGGCTGCTGGCCAGGCAGATGTGTATACCATCTAAAGATAAGGTCTAGAGAATGGGAATTCACTTTGGCCATTTCTCTGGTTTACTACAGGAGACATATTATTTTGTCTTGTTGTTTCTTTGTATTTGTTGTTGTTTTTCAGTAACAAAAGTAGGCAAACAATTTGTGCTCTAGTGGGTATTTAAAGTGATAACATAGCATGCAGGGATGGAGATAAAGGTCACTTGCCTACTTGGCTAACATGTGCAAAACCTTGGATTTAATCACTAGCACAGCATGAAAGCAGACATGGTGACAAATACCTCCAACCTCAGCTCTCAAGAAGTAGAGGCAGGAATATTAAATTTCAAAGATTTTTCTCAGCTGCATAGTGAGCTTGAGGATAGCCTGGACACCATGAGACCCTGTCTACAAACACCAATGTAATAATAACTGATAATGATAATAATAGTAATAATAAAAATAGCAGTATATAATACAATATAATATAGCATGTTATACACTTTGCAGATATAAACTCATTGAATTCTCAAACCAACCTAATGAGTGTTCTGTCTTATATTGTCACTAAAGAACCTAAGACATAAGAGCTGGTGGTAAAGCTCAATGGGAGAGCAACTGCCCATAATGTGGGAGCTACTAATAATGCCCAACACAAAACAATGAACATAAAGGCCTAGACAAAGAAGGTTAAATGACTCACACAACATCCTGCAGATGGTTTACGTCAGAGCCAGGGTTATGATCCAAGATAGTGAGTGGGCTGAAGTGCAGCTTGAGCATTTAAATTAATAATGCACAAATCAATGTAGTTTCTTGACTTCTGTCACTAAGAATGAAATATATTCACCCTCATTTTCTTAGCAAATGAGAAAGTATGCAGCAGTGGTTGTCATTTATACTGACCTTATTATGTGACCATAACAAATGGTATTTTACATAGTTGCTGGTCTTTTTAAATCTTATTTAGTAGATAATGGAAACATATTGACATTGAATTGCAAGTTCCATCCCTCTTCTTGAAAGTACCATATTATACACTCATTACAACATCTGTCCATTTCAGCATCAACTCAGTAGCCTTCCTGGTTCTTTGGTAGGTATTGACCATGACACCAGGGAAGCCAATGAAAGATTTGTCTGGTTTATGCCATTGTTTGCACTCTCTTGTAGTCATACTCCAGAATCTTACACTTTTCATCATGGTTTCAATTTCTTTGTATAGAAAGAGCCTGGGATATATAAACACAGTAATAAAAAATAGAGATCAACAACCTGTTTAAATCACAGCTTTGAAAAAAAAAAACTAGAAGACTTCTGCAGCCATAATAAACCTAATTAGGAATTGCTCCTATCTATGTAATTCACAGCAGATTTCGGTGAAATCCCTTCTTATTCCAATGCTTTTCTCACCAGTGCCATAGGCATAGGAAGCACTTCCCTCAGGCATCATATGCATCTCTGCACACACTCCATTGATATAAACAGGAAGGAGATTCTAAGGTCCATTTCTCAAAAATAAGTATTGATGTTTTGTATAGTTGTATGTCTACACAAAATGGCATTTGCAGAGCAATTAAGTGAACTGTGAGCTGTGACGTATATTTTAATACATAGACCATATTAACTTTGGCCAGCTTTGCTTTCACTTCTCACGTTTTCTCCATTGTAATTCTGTAGGAATTTTTTTGTTGTGTATATTAAAGGTCAGAGGAACAAGTGAAATTGACTTTAGAATGACATTCAAAATCTGGGCCTTTATATCTTTGCCATCCTGTCCGTTTCAAACCATCTAGACTTCACACAGAAACCCCAAATGAACCCAAAATTAAGCAAATACTCTCAGAGGAATTTTTACTTTTTGCCCTCTTTTGAAAATGTAAATCAATACTTGACTTTTCCATACTCCTATCGAGATAAAATGAAGTCTGTCAATGCTGACTCAGAGTTGTGGAGTGTGTGTGAAGAATTCACTGGTCCTGTAAACTCTCTCTTCTTTGGGGACCACATGTGAATGTCAGGCATATGTATGTATGCATGTGTCCATATATCGATAGATAGATAGATAGATAGATAGATAGATAGATATTTGTTAAATGGACATGTGTGTACAAGTAGGAATATTAGATGTGCATGTAAGTGTGTGCTAAGTGAGTAATATGTTGTCTATATGTATGTAAACATTGTACTAGATGAATGTGGATAAATGCATGTGTTTAAAGTGTGTGCCTGTGTACACCTCTGCTTTAGGAATTGAGATTCATTCTTTGTCAACAGTATCATGCCATCACTAACTGTGAGTACTGCTCCACAGTTTGCACAGTGCCTTAGTTTTTACCATGATGACATAAAATACATATTTATAGATAGAACAGTACATAGAATGTAATCGTAAATATTTCCTTAGAACTGAAAGAAGCCAAATTTGTACATCCAGTTATGAGATGGGTCCAGATTCCAAATGCCTCTTAACACAGAATTCTAAGGAGGGCCTTCCTCAATGTACTTAAAGAACAGAAGGTCAGTTGAGCCTTGGTCTTTGCTGTGTCACAACACAATTACTATAAGGAAAATAGCAGGAAATGGCATGCTTGTCCATGTACACTAAGGAATGCAATCTGTGTAAGGCTTGAAGTCAGTTCTTTTAAATTAAGGTAACTTATTAAAGCCAAGGAGTTTCTTCAATGTAACAGGTAAAAAAGAAGAAGATACATTAACGCAAACTGAGAAAGTGAAAGGACTGTTTTTGTACTTGTTTCTTATCTCAGGTGTGCAGGCCACTTGACCTCTGAATTAACTGTTCCATGGATTCAATTCCTTTTCAGTTATTTTAAGTTGAATTGGAATAGACCTCTGGGGTGTAAGCTTGGGAGAGGAGGATCAGGGCCTGTGGATGTTTGGAAATATCTCTGCAGCTTTTCATCTAATTGTGGATGGTGTATACAAGAGTGGATGCAAAAGGAACCCTGTGTCCTTTGGCCACCTTCAGTTAGTAACAGAGGAGAATCAAGGCTGAATTTTGCCACATCTACTGTGCAGTTAGATGACAGCATGCAATTCCTTAGTTGTCTTCATATTTAATCACCCCCTCTTTACAGGAGACAGAATAATACCTTGCTCATAGTAGTATAATGAAAAGAAGAGTCCATATATCTAAAACTGAAATGATGTTACCAATAAAAAAAAAGTGTGCACTGGTGTCAAGGTCTTCTATAATATTCAAGAGTGGTGTCCATTTGGTGGTGAGTGACCTCCTTTCTGAGTGATTAGGAGGAGTTGATCTTATAGAAAAAAGATTTTAATGGATTTCAAACTGCCTAAGCATGAAAGGACAGATCTACCTTGCTTTTAGAATTCTAATTAAAGCTTCAACTTGGGAAATAAAGGAAAGCACATAGGGCCAGTTGAGTTCTAAGGTGAGAAAATGTCTTTCATCACATGTTGGCATGAAGATCTCAGTGGTTCTGGCTTTCAATCTAAATAAATGGTGAGCTGGTGTACAGAAGTCAGCAAGGTCAGACAACTTTAATTCTTTCTTCTGTGATAAATTGGGATGATATGAATAACTTGTCAGGAATAAAGAAAAAAATACTATCTGAGATTCTTTGTTTAATAAACTCTTTTGAGTTTTTTAAGTTTTTTAAGCAAGTATCAGATTTTCATTAATGGATCTTTGTAGAAAACAAAGATATTCACAAAATTTGTTTTTTTAATATCTTTATGGATGCAACTTATTTAAATGTTATTGCTTCTATATATGTGTATATTGATGTGACTTACATATATAGCTCATATATACATATGTAGTTGCTGGTTTTACTCTTTACTCTTTGGGAGCCCACCACCCAGTTCCCAAATACATCACAGGGAGGCTTTTTTTTAACCTATAAATGCCCCGCCTTAGCTTGGCTTGTTTCTAGCCAGGTTTTTTTTAGCTTAATTATCCCATCTACCTTCAGCCTCTGGGCTTTTACCTTTTTCTATTTTTGTATACCTTTCTTTTCTTCTTACTCCATGGCTGACTGACTGTGTAGCTGGGTGTCTGGCCCTTTGCATCCTCTTCTCCTCCTTTTCTCATTCCTTGATCTTTCCTTCCAGATTTCTCCTCCTAGTTATTCTCTCTGTCTGCCAGCCCCACCTGTCATTTCTCCTGCTTTGCTAATGGCCATTCAGCTCTTTATTAGACCAATCAGGTGTGTTAAACAGGAAAAGTAACACAGTTTCGCACAGTTAAACAAATCCAACATAAAAAAAACCCTGCAACACATCTTTGCATCTTAACACAAATGTTCCACAGCATAAACAAATGTAACACATCTTAAAATATTCCATGACATACATGTATAATTTTATATGACATAAATGCATATACGAAATACAAATTATATTGTATGTGTAGAAAGAATAATATTTTCTTTCATTCATACTCAATGATACTTTTTTGAGATTCACTATATAGGTAGGATGGCATTGAATTTATGGTCTTCATTCATTGGCTTCCCAAGTGCTGGAATTACAAGCATGGGCCACTACACTTGGCTCATCTAAAAATGTTTATCATAATATTTGTTTCCATAATACAACATAACAGTTACCCCTTACCGTTTTTGAATGAAGTATGAGTTTTTAGAACTGTATGTGGGGATGAGACTAATTCAGCTTCAGCTTCAACTATTTCCTTCGTGGACTTGATAAGTCTGGGCTAATAGGATCTTCAAAAGCAGTCACTGTCCTGAGTTTCGTTACTGTTGTCTTAAGCATAGATTCTTAGTAGAGGGCAACTTTAGCCTCGCTTTTCTGGGGACATTGTCACATCTGAGAGACACATCTATTTTATAATCAAAGAGGAGTTGCCACTGTTGTTGGATGGTGGGAGACCAGGAATCCTGTTAAACATTGCACAGTACAGGATACAACAGCCACAGCACTCATATCCCTAATCTATAACCCTGAAAGTCATCAATGTAGAGTTTGAAAAGCCTAGTCTATAGAGTGAGAAATGTATAATCTGCTGAAATACAGGGCTGAGATTGAAATGATGGGATAAATCAAAGAAGAAAAGAGTAGGATCTGGAAGATGGTAATGTAAGACAAAGACAAATGTAAACTGCAGCTTGTGCACAGTGAGCCCAGTTGAGCAGAAAGACATACTGAGCTGGAGCTAAGTGGTAAAATAATAAATTCAGGAAACTCACTATGCCACAGGTTTCACTGTAGTTACCATGAAAGTGAGCTTTGACTCAAACCTGATTAACACAACATATATGGAAGGCTTGCCCTAAGTGAGCTTTTCTTTACATATATAAAACCTCCTAAGATGACAGACATGAAATCATTTTTTTTTTGTCAACTAATGCATTAAAGATAACCTGATAGGAGCAAAGTCATTAAGCAATGACCAGCAAACACTTCCTCTTGGATTAATTGGCAAAGCACATTCCCAAATTTGAAATCTTTCCTTTTTTTCTCGGGATTTTCTACCTCCCTATAATTTGTTGTTTCTGGCATGTCTAGTTTGTGTGTTATATGTGTCTATGATGTCTGAATGTCCCTGATTCCATCCATAACAAAGGGTTTTGCTCTTTATTAGAAAATACAGAGAACATGATATGGGGGAAAAAGGAGGGATTGTTTGCGGAAATATTTAACAGAAATTTATAAGAGAAAAAAACTTTATTGACATCATCTGACTCAGGAAAGCAAACAACACTGCACATAGATGTTATTAATCTATATCCATTATCTTAGTCAGTGTTCTATTGCTGTGAATGACACCACGACCACATAAACTCTTATAAAGGAAAACATTTAATTTGGGGCTTGCTTATAGTTTCAGAGATTTAATTCATATTCAGCATGTCAGGAAGCATGGTGGCACACAGGTAGACATGGTGATGGAAGGACCGCTGAGAAGTCTACGTCTGGATTGTCAGGCATCAGGAAGAGTAAAACACTGGGCCAGACTTCAGCATCTGAAAGCCCAAAGCCCACCCCCAGTGACAAACTTCCTCCAACAAGGCCACACCTACTGCAACAAGACCATAGCTCCTATTCCCTGTCAAATAGTGCCACTCCCTAATGACTCTCATTTAAATATATGAGCCAGTAGGGGCCCTTCCTATTCAAACTACCACATCCATATTGCTTCCAGCATTTATGATTGGTGTTTGTTTTAAAGTTTTTTTCAATCTGTTGGCTGTTTTCAGCAAATGATTACAGCACATTCATGTGCACATATATCACTCTGGGTCGGAGGCCTGGAAAAGTACATAATTTAAGATTAAAGCTATGCATTAGCTTATGTTGTAAAGACTGGTTACATAGGAGATTTAAGGCAAGTAAGATTGGTTCCTTTGTTCTCTTAAAGGAAGGTTGAATTTAAATTGTTGAGTACGCAGTAGGATAGTAGGTTAAATACACAGTCTTAAATGGTCTCAAGGTTTGTGGTTAACTTTGCTGTAAGTTCTGCCAAAGATTCAGTCTTCTGGAGGGCAAGAGATATTTTTATAGAAATGTATTACTACAATTTTCTACTGGGAAGATGAAGCATTCTTGGCTCTGTTTTCAGTTGCCCTATAGTTCATATCCTGTGATTTCAAGTCTCCTCTCATTCTTCCAATGTTTTCTAGAATTGAGGTGTAGGGAAAGTTCATTAAACAGATAGAACAATTACAAAAATAGTAAGACCTCAAACTTAGATATAATTTCAAAATACCAAGTTTTGACAAGGTTTCACTGATGAGAAAAACAAAATCAAAAATTAAGAGACTGCACCAGCATCTCTCAAGTGCTCTTGATGGCATGCAGAGGACTCCGAGCACAGTGTCTAGGAATCAAACACCAAGAGATACTATTTATGTGATTTCTAATAAGTGACATGCTATCATTTACTTCTCTCATTTCACTTCTATTTTCTTCTTTATTGACTGAGTATAATGATGTCTAAATCATTGAATGTAGATGTAACCAACGGTCTTATAAAATAAGAAACACAGAGCCAATTCAGAGAAGAAAGCCAAGAGGTCAGAGCTAAGAGCCTCACCCTTCCTGATTCAGGGATCCTCTCCAGCCAAGAGAGCTCTCCGAAAAGGACCTACTTCCTGTTTGTCTGTCTTTAAAGTCTTCCTGTTCTGCCTTCTCATTGGTTGTAAACCCAAACATGTGACTGCCTCGTCACTGCCTGAATGTACCTCCCTCCAGGTCCTTAAAGGCGTGCGCCACCCACCGCCGCCATGCACTTGCTATGACTCTAATAGGTCTGACCCCCAGACAACTTTATTTATTAACATACAATTAAAATCACATTTCAGTACAAGTAAAATACCACCACAATTGAACTTGCTTGGAAATTAAATATTATGTCACTTATAGTCTGTCATGTAGTAGGTACTCAGAATTAGTTCAATTTACATTCCAACAAAGACTGTAGTCAGTTATTAGCATGATTTTGTGTTTTTTGGTTTTCTTTGGCTGTATATTAGATACCTGCAATTTGTTTGTCTTTTTATTAATTTTAACTGGCATACAGTATATTTATCTTTGAGATACAATATTATAATTTGACATGTATATTCAAATGTATTGTGGTGATCAAATCAAGAGAGTATCATTTTCATCTTCTTGACTATTAAGATATCTGTGTGCTAAGACTCTTCCATAGCTTTTCCTCTAACTATTTTAAATTGAGTTAAAAAAAATTGTTGAGACAGAGTCTCACTTTGTAGGTCAACCTGGCCGAGAAATCACTATGTCACACAGGCTGTCCTACAACTCGTGGAAATCCTCCTGCCTCAGCCTGCAATTACCAGTGTTTCCCACCATGACCCTGTGAACACCAAAGGCAGCAGGTTGCACAGATTGGTGAACATGTGCTTCTGTAGATTCTGTGTGCAAAACTCTGTCCTTTGGTTGTCAAGAGAAGACGTTGAGAAGGATCCTCTATGAAAGGAAAAATCTGAGATCTGTAGGTAGGAAACACAATAGTATGGTAGACTTACAAATGTATAACAAGTGTATTTGACTTACAGGTCGATGCACTAAAGAGGTCTTTTGAATTGATGATGTAATGGCAGGGACGTAATTTTAAAAGCTCTATGTTTCATATGTAAATTAGTTAAAAATTAGAGAAGTAAAGACCTGGAAACTCATGGTAGATAAGGTTGAAAGAGAGCAATTTAGAAAGGAGAAAAATGCAGCCTCTTGAATGATTAAAGAGCAGCCAAAAACTTCACCAGTGCAAACTGCATCACTCATCTCCTGCTGAGCACTGGCTCTTACATCTGTCTGCTGTTGTGTTTCAATAGGTTCAGGGAAATCTTGTCAAATCAGTAAAGACATTATTATCTGGTTTTTTTTTTTTGTGTGTGTGAGCATAATTATTACAGGGTTTATGAATATATATCTCACCCACATATACTTTCATTTCTAATGGTAATGTTTTAATTTAAACTATATTGATGATGAAGTTTACCACACTACAACTACTTGCTTCTATCATTTAAAAATATGAACATAAAAATATAATAATTTTACTGATAGCTTCTTATGTAAACAATGATTTGAAATGTTAAAACAGAATTGTTTTAAAAAATCAGTAGGTATTTTATTGTCATTTAGTAAAGGTGTCTTTCCTTGTAGTAGAAACAGTAGGGGTGAGGGAAACCATATGACTTGGTGGCTTTCGTCAAATTTAGAAGAACGAATCTGTCACATAGGTAGCCTCAATCAAGGCATCTAAATGAAACCCCAGTACTACCCTGTTCCACATCCCTTATTTATTACCAAAATGAAGAAGTAAATCAAAAGTCTGCAGAGTTGACTGAAACCAAAATAATTTTGATTATGTAAATATCTTGAAAAAGTATAGACCAATACTCTTTATTTTCTTTTTCCATGAACACTGATAAAAGTGAAGAATTAATAGTCCATATTATCAATATAAGAACGTTAACTGGTATTAATAACTTTCAAATACTGAAATTTAAATTTTTTTTTTTTTTTTTTTTTTGGTTTTTCGAGACAGGGTTTCTCTGTGTAGCTTTGCGCCTTCCCTGGGACTCACTTGGTAGCCCAGGCTGGCCTCGAACTCACAGAGATCCGCCTGGCTCTGCCTCCCGAGTGCTGGGATTAAAGGCGTGCGCCACCACCGCCCGGCTGAAATTTAAATTTTAATAGTGGAATTCATTAGTAAATAATGCCAGTAAAATCATTAAATAAATAAGAACAGCAAAATAATATGCCTATATTGAACACCACACTTCAGCACAGTGATAATCGTAGTATTTTATTTGTTATTAAAACAACATTATGAAAGTGACTATTGTTTACATTCTGTAGCTGAGGAAAATCAACCCACCAATAATATTTTGGTTTAATTTATATTGTCAAAGATGGTGATGAAATAAATTTGGCTGTTTGGCAAACCTGCAAGTTTTTGAACTTGAAATATATTGAAAGAAGATTGACAAAAATAGCAAGTTATTACAGTGTTTTGAGTATAATGATATTTGATAGGTATCAGGATTTTCACTGTTGAAGACACAAAAGGAGGTGAAGAGAACAAAGTATAAAGAGACGAGATTTTGTTAATATTGTTGAAGTAAGATATACTACAAAACCTATAAATATGAGGAACAGAAGACCTGAATAGACTTGTATCTTAGACTAGGATGGTGTTACTGATGAGTAGTATATTTTGAAACTGGGTATAAATAGTCTGGTGGTTGTTAGGTATTTAGCTTTTTCATTCTTTTATTACTTCATGTTTCTCCTAAAAGTTGAAGGTCATACTACTAACAAAGAAACACAGATATATCAATTTTAATACTGTCTATACCTAGTCATTGGGTACAGCATCTATAAAGTTATGTAGGTTATTATTACAATTAAATCACAAGAATATAACTATTAACTGCTTCATGGGCAATACAATGTATTTAGTAAAATTCATCTTTCATGCGACTTGAGTTTCTAATATAGCTAAGACAAAATGTATTTTCTCAAATATAACATGGTAGCATATGCGAATGATAGGTTAGAAAACAAGGCATTCTCTACTCAAAGATAGTCATAGTGTTCAGAGTAAAGACAGCTGGATTTGACTTGGGTGAGAATGAAGATGGAGCACTATAGGAGGAAATATATGCCTTAAGTGGTTTTAGGATCTTCCAAGATTGTTGGAGATCTGATAACTTTTTATTCTGATATTGATATGGTTAGTGAATCAAGTTTGTTACAAAAAAAGTTCATAAAGTAGACGCTGATGAAGAATGAACCATTTAACTGCTGGATGTCTCTATAGGAACCTATCAACATTGTCATGCTCATTAGCTAGTGTTTACAAAATGTCTATAGTTTTTCTAGCAAAAGTACATTAAGAAATATAGGTACAGTGGAATGTGTCTCTCTCTAGCACTATTTAAACACTAATAGTGAATGCTTTGAATGCTTTCCAAATTCTACTTCTTCCTCATGGTCATATATATATATATATATCTTCCTCGTGGTCAATCCCAGAGCTTTCCCTTTTCAGGAACCTAATGCATTCACTGCTGCAATATGTTTAGCACTTAAATATTGCCATGGCTTTTAAAAACAAACTTCCATTTTTGAATTTCTGCTATATAAACCAATAATAAATTTCTAGCCACTCAACTTTTGTTAATAACACTGCCAGTTCTTCTCACATGATATGTGCAAATTTAATAATTGGTTAATAGATGAAAGTTTTCTATGTGTGTCTAGAAAATAATTAAATTAGCAGTTGGTAAATTTTCTTATTTTCCCATGGTGTTAATGATTAACACATTCTGCCAATTACTGTAGCTATTTATGTGCTTAGTACCTCCTCAGCTATATTTTTAAAACATTTGTTCCAAATAGCAACATCTACTTACACAACTTAGAACACTGTACCAAAAGAACAGCATGTACTTAACAGATATTAAATGAATCCTTGTCAAATGGAGATTTAATTGATTGGAAATGGGTCCATATAATATGTATATCGTGAACTCAATAAAGAATGAGAAGTTGGAAGTCCTCCAGCTGAATGACTGAATGAGTCAAGAATTCTGACTTTTGTTCCTATGTGACAAGCATGCTCAATTTATTTTCTCCTTGAAGAAATCAGTTTTGTCAGAAAGAATAGAAGGTGTTTCAAATTGAAGAATAATTTTTTTTTGTTATTTTCAAGTTCAAGGAGAGTTTTCATGTGTGGCAAACCGAATGAAGCATTTTCTTAGGTAATAATGGATATTTAAAGTGTGTTTGTTTAAGATGCTTTAAAAAGAATATTGTTTGAAAAATCCTGATGTAGACTATAGTGTTGAAGTTCATCTTTTAAAAATCAATTTAATGCATACCACTTAGAAGTTCATCTTGCTGACTCTGTATTACCTTGCAAGAGAGGAACAGAGTGTTCTCTTGTTTCAAAAACTACATTCAAACAAATTGACATTAATTTCATAAAAATGCTGAGGCAATGTTAACTAATTGTAAAGGCACAGAACAGTGTGAGGGTTTGTAAGACAAAAACAAAATGGATGCCCTTTTGCCATGATTTCAATGAGGAGTTTCAAAATGTAGCATGAATCTTAAAAGTTCTTATTAATAAAATCAAACCCGAGGCCAGTTATTGGGGTCAATGCTGGTAGATCAGAGAGACAGAACAAGCCACAGCTACTTCACCTCGCCGGATCCTCAGCTGGTCTTGTCTCCTCAGACTGGAGGACTCTGAGTCCTCATCCAGAAGGGTCTCAGCTGAATTGCTGCTCAAAAGCCTGAATACTTAACCAGCCAAATGCTTAACCATCCAAATGCTGCTAGTTTCTGGTCCTCATGCTTTATATACCTTTCTGCTTTCTACCACCACTCCCTGGGATTAAAGGCTTGCTTTCTGGGATTAAAGGCATGATGAGTCACCATGCCTGTCTTTATCCTTGAACACATGGATTTCTGACTCTGGAATGCTAGGATTAAAGGCATGTGCTACCACTGCCTATCCTTTATGTTTAATATTGTGGCTGCTCTGTCTCTGATCCCAGATAAGTTTACTAGCATGCACAATATTTGGGGGAATACAATACCACACAAAAATTCTTTTTTTCTGAATGTAAGAATTCATTTTCCACTTTATCCAATCATTATTTTAAAGAGAAGCAGTTTTTTTTTTTTTTTTGGTTTTTCGAGACAGGGTTTCTCTGTGCAGCTTTGCGCCTTTCCTGGGACTCACTTGGTAGCCCAGGCTGGCCTCGAACTCACAGAGATCCGCCTGGCTCTGCCTCCCGAGTGCTGGGATTAAAGGCGTGTGCCACCACCGCCCGGCGAGAAGCAGTTTTTAACAGGTCTCCAATGTTTGACTGGGTAATGTAGATTTGATTTCTTTTTTCAGTCATTTTAGAGTCAAGAGGTCAAGGAAATTTGTGCTGGTTTGGTTTTTCTACTGGAAAGAAAGGATTGCAATTGACCGGTGCTTTTTTATTTTGATTATATTTATTCTTCTAATTTTATGTTATTTGTGTGCTCTGAGTAAATATGAATGTATCACATGCATGCAGGAGCCAGTGGAAGTCAGAAGAAGTGTTAGATGCTTGGAACTGGAGTTATAGGTAGTTGATACCTGCCATGCTGATGCTGGGAACTAAATATAGGTCATCTGCAAGAACAGTACTCCTAAATACTGAGCCATCTCTCCAGTCCTTGTTTGTTTGTTTGTTTTATTACAGGAAAATCTAATGTGCTAGCTTAAAACCTATACCTGTAGTTTGAGAATAGTTACAACACCAGTGGTAAGTCTTAGATGTCACAATAATAGTTGTTCATGCATCTAGTTAATTTTCTCTGTTTCTTCCTGGTGCCAGGCACAGGGCTAAAACCTTTAAGTATATTATCTAATTCATTTGTTATCAACACAGTTTGTGAAGGGACCCTCATTATAAGAGTGGAAGATAAATACTTTTCCCAAGGTTAATTTTATATGTAGGGATTCTATGAGCTTATAGTAAAATAGGAAAGAAAATCAAAGAAAGTCTATTGGGATGGTGACTGACACTTATAATCCTAGCACTCAAGTGCAGGGGCAGGGGGATTTTGGAGGTCTGAGACAAGTGTCTACAAAGTAATAGCTATCTAAAGCAGCAGTAAAGAACAGGAAACATACACAGATCTCTTATAAATTTGAAGTTTATAAGTGTTGTGAAAGAGATACATATGTGTACAATCCTCTGAGATGGTTTACTCAATTATTCACTCATTTATTTGTGCTGCTTTATCTTTATTGCCAATAGCCTTCTTTTTGTTCTAGAGTTTCAAGCTTGACAGGTTCTTAGATGTCCTCCAATATTCCTATCAACTTCCAATAACTTTTAGCTGCATTCGTAAAAACTGGCCACAGCTCCATTTTATTAAGTCTTTAGCAGTGAGAAGTGGTCCCTTCAGAGAGGAATCTCAGATGGTTAGTTTGGGCAGATGTTAGTTAAGCATAACCCAGATTCCCTGTATCATACAATCTTGATTATTTTTCTCATGTAATAAAATTTTTTGATCACCATTTTGAAGGTGACTAATCCCTGAAGCTGGTGGTAGAATTCCTTGCATTTTTTAAAAAAAGATTAATGCAGCAATGTTGTCATGAAGTTGAGTATAACACCCCTCAAACTTGACCCATAAAAAATGAAATGATGATGATAATAAGAAATGACAGATATCAATAATTTTTATATTAGTAATGAAACAATTGTTCTATTAATATTAGTTTTCTATAGACATTTAGTTGGTAACAGAATGAAGAGTTTTAGCTTCATTAGTATATTGTCATAAACTGAGTCCAATAAATTAAACATTTGTTTGATGATTGGCCTGATTTATTTCTTATTGAGTTGTTATATTTACATTCCCCCTCCCCCCCAAGAAAAAGAAAAAAAAAATCATTGCTTGACTTTCTTTTTTCCTGATTGAAAATATTTTGGGACCCAGTACCTATGGTGGGACACCTTATCCAGCCTTGGTACAGGGGGAGGGGCTTGGACCTGCCTCAACTGAATGTACCATGTTCTGCTGACTCCCCATGGGAGACCTTGTCTTGGAGGAGGTGGGAATGCGGGGGGTTGCGGGGGAAGCTGGAGGGGTGGAGGAGGGAGTAGAGTGGTATCTGTGGCTGGTATGTAAAATGAATAGAAAATTTCTTAATAACAAAAAAGAAGAAAAAAGAAAATATTGATGGTAAAAAGAAGATAATGCAGATGGAATTTTTTTTTTGAAGTAGAAGCTATTTCCAAGCTTCTATGTGACAGTCGAGTAATGATGAAAGATATGTAAATGTATTTAAACCATAAAAATGGTCATGACAGAGTCTACAAGACTGAATTCATCATCTGTATTATGCAAACTGATTCTTCGTTTATTAACATAATGAAATTGTAATAAGAGAAAAAAAAGATTTAACAAAAGACCAGCCAAAGCCAGACAGCTGATTAAAAGATGAAAACATGTACAGTTCCCTGGAGCCTAGAGTTCCTTTTAAAATAGATTTTGAGTGACTTGTCAAGGCAGGGAGTTTTCCAGAAGGAAAAGGCTGCTGTTTGTCTGGGGTTAGGTTAAGGGTTAGACTCCCAGGGCTCCAGTGAACTTGTAGAAGAAATTACTGAGGCAAAGCCCAGACAGGCACAGACACTAGATGCTGGGAAGCATGAGATTTACCATCATTCTGATCTGACTGCCCAGCAGCTCCTCCCAGCCATAGTAGCCTGGCAGTCTTCTACCCTGATTTTGCTTGTCTCTCATGACCATCCACAGCGTCCATGATGCCAAAGTATTAAGCTCAGATTAAAGTATCAAAAGCCAGATCATGTAAGTGTTACTTAATAACTTTTCCTGTTTTTGTTTTTATTTCTACTTTTTTTTTTTATGGAGTGAGGACAATCTAGGTTTTTTTTTTGTTGTTGTTGTTGTTGTTTTCTACTTGTCCATAATAATAGTATTTCAGGTATACGGGGAACTTATATCATCTAGCCCAATGACCTCATTTTGCAGGTCTACAAACTGAGGCTGAAAGATAAAGGACTTGTTTAAGCTTACTCAGGTGATGAGTGCTAGACCACACTGGAAGCACACTGAAAACTAAGTCCTAAGTACCCACTGGGCTTTCTTTACAAACAGATGAGATGAAGATCCAGGCAGGTTTAGAAGATATTGCTATGAGTCATTTTGGTTCTAATATTCTCCCTTTGGAAAATTTAAATTTTAGATATTTACTCCTTCTGCAGTGAGAAAAAAATATCTTGAAACAAAAACAAAAGATTCATATTTTTTGCCCAAGTAGCAGCAGTAAAATATTCTGAAGAAGACTAAATTTCTTAATGTTCAGCTTTCTGTTCAGCTATTTATTTCAAAATGTGACCCCGGCTTGTATTAAACATTTGAAGATGCATTTTCTTTTGATCATTGCTGACGGATTACTACATGGCACCCTGACACTGTAAATACCTCCTGATGACATCACTGTGCATTTTAACTGTGCCTCTATTGTTTTATTCATGACTGAGAACATTCAGATTGCATGAATGAGTAGAGCCACCAAAGCATTCATGCTGTATAGGACAGCAAACGCCAGTGGTGTCAAGTGGGAATTTGATTTCCTTCTCTCCATTTCATTTCTCCAACACACACAATTTAAGCAAACTGACGGCAGTACTACTATGTAATGGTGACAACACACGCTTTCATCAGGAATGTGTTTGCTGCTTCTCTCTGAGCTAAATAATCTGTGTATTTAAGATATTAGAAGATCCCATGAGAAGATAAAACAGGATTTTTAACTCTTGACCCCATATATAATTAAACTAAAATCCACTGATTCTCAGACTAGAAAGTTGATTAATTGTCAGAGAAGCATTCTGTCTATTCATATTATTGAATATGTAAGAGTCTTGGTTATTTATTGGATAAATGACATGCTATAAAATTTGCATCAGTTATATCCATAAGGTTATAAAAAATATATAAAAACTATTTTGTTTTTTGTACTACATATTAAAACCTATATATGAGTGCATTAAAAAGACAGAAGGTCAGAGAGGGAAGAAATGTCAGAAGGAAATACTTAATTTTTTCTAATAAAATTACAGCTTGGAGCAAAAAGACTGCCAGGAAGCAAATAAAATATGATGCTAGAATAACCAATGCCCATGCTTCTTAAAAGACTATCTTGCTATGAGTCACTTTGGGATATTGTTAAAATGCAAATTCTGATTCAAGATATCTCCATGAATTCTGAGACTCTTCATTTCTCTATGACTCCTGGGTGAGGCAATGAATGCTGCTGGACTCTGGCACTTTTGACTAGCAAGGTAGTTTGCTTTCAGGCTAAAGGCTAGAACCAAGGGTCAAACTTGTCTCTTGCCAAGAAAGAGACATATATTTGTCAGAGTTTATATATCAAGGGAATGCCATCCAGCCTCGCTAACACACACATTGCCACACCATTAAGGAACCTTCCACACTTTCTGCTTTTATTAGAAAGTGTTGTGAAAGCACTCAGCTCCTAATGCTTGCCTGGATTTTCTGGATGATAGATAGAGGGAAAATAGGGTTTTATGTGCAATGGAATTAGGAATAAACAAGATCTAGAGAGACTACACATTGCTAAGGCAGTTGAATTGCTTTTTGGTCCTTTACAAGGTCTTATATAATAGGACATCTATTAGATAAGGCAATGAAGAAAGCTGAATGCTGCCTTAAGAATTGTGAACCTGTGATTGGTAACCTAAATGCTTTCCCTTCTCTTGAAACATTGCACATTTATGTTGGGTTAGATCATTCACTTTGCTAAAATAAATATGAACAGGAAGGAACCATTTGGAATTTCCTCCACATTTTTTTTATATTTTAAATCCAATTTATCAAACATATTTTGGTTACTAGGTTACAAAGTTGTGTACTTGGCATTGAGTGAGATATAATGACCCAAATAGTAAGTTCCAGGCACTCTAAGTTTGAGTCTAAGGAAACAGATAGATAAACCACCCCAAATATAAGACATTTTGGTCTTTAAACTTACTAGATTGAGTGCTTTCATAACAGAAAGAAACTAGAATCAGTTCTGCCAAGAATTTGGTAAAATATTTTAAGAAAGAATTTGAACATGGATAATTTTTTTATTTTCATATTGTGTTAGTTCTTTGCAAATTTCTTGCAGTGTGCTTTGATTATATTCACCACTCTTCCTCCCCTCCCAGATCCATTCCCTCCTTCCCCACCCACTAACTTTGTCCATTTTCCCCTATCTATCAAGTACAGTTTGTGATGCTCATGTATTCTTGAATGTGTGTCTCACTGGAGTGTATCAACCAATCAAGGGCATCGCCAATAAAGAAAGTGGACTCTCCCCCTTCCAGAAACTATAAACTGCCAATATATCCTTATCTAGGGGTGGGACTTCATGCCCACCTCTCTTCTCCATGATTAAATTTTGTCTGAGCTTATGCAGGTCTTACACATGCTGTCTCAAATGCTCTGAATTGTTGTTGGGGTGTTCTTTACTCTTTGGGTCTTTGGTGGACCACCACCCAGCTTCCATATAAATAAATGGTGACTTATTCTTCCTTATGAATGCCTGGCCTTTACTTGGCTTAGTTCTAGCCAGCTTTTCTTAACTTAAATTATCCCATCTGCCTTGTGGCTCTGGAATTTTACTATTTTATATTTCTGTATAACTTTCTTTACTTCTTATTCTGTGTCTGGCTGTCTGGCTGATTGCCTGGGTGGCTAGGTGGCTGGGTGGTTGGGTGGCTGGGTGGCTGGGTGGCTGGCCCCCTTGCATCCTCTTCCTTTTATTCCCAGATTTCTTCTCCCATTTATTCTCTCTGCCTGCCAGTCCTGCCTATCCTCTCTCTTGCCTTGCTATTGACTGTTCAGCTCTTTATTAGACCAATCAGGTATTTTAAAGAGGCAAAGTAACACAGCTTCACACAGTTAAACAAATGCAACACATCTTTGCATCATTAAACAATGTCCACAACATAAACATCTTCTACTAATATTCCACAATAGTGAATTCTTATGTGCAACTGACCTACTATGTGCAGAAAACAGTTTTCTTCTAGTAATCCATTGCTTATAGCACTTACAAACTTTTAGTCCCTTCTTCCACAATGATGACTGAACCTTGGGAACAGGATTATACAGACACCCCATTTATGGCTGAGAATTCCACAGTCTTTATTCTCTGCACCTTAATTAGTTGTGGATCTCTGTGAACATGTATTTTTAACATGGTTGTTCCAAGACAGACAGGAAATAGCTTAAGATGATACCTTCGGTGCCATAAGAACTGAATGGAGAGCTAGCACCTGACAATAGAGCTTAGCTAGTTCACCTAGCTTTTTGTGGAGACCAAGATGCCATTCTTTGGAATTCAGCACAAGCAGGTCTTGTGTTGGACTATTGGAAAAAGTGGTGCTACATGAGAGTGATACTTCAGCAGCTGAATCTCTCAAAACTGGCTTTCCCATGAGGCCTTGTTCCCTTAGTGGGCAGGAAGAAAGACCAATTTTGTATAAGAATTTCCCCTCAACACATGAGCACAGGACTTCTGAGGGAATTTGAACTGCAGATGGGACGACATAGATGAATTCAAATCATTTTCAACCCACATGTTCACAGTACTTCAAACACTCTGTTTGAACAATAAATAAATTTTTCCTCATGGTTATTTTGAAAGAGTGGGCATAAAAAAAATTATCTTTTCCCTCCATGGATATGGAGGTGGTTAGCAAAGATAAGGACTTTGATTCTTAAACTGATGCCATTGAGTTAGGCTGGGGTCTTATCTAGTTTATTTATCTAGTTTATTCATCATCCATAAAGAATCAATGTCAGGCATTGATACAAGTGAAGATAATTAAGAGGGTTAACCCTTACCAAATCCACAGAGAAGACTGGGGCTACAGTCAGAAAATGAAAGAAATTTTAAATTCAAGAGGATTAAGTAATGTAAAGATGATGGGAAAGAGTGACTAGAGCAGGGCCCAGCAGAACTTGTTTCTTCTTACTAAATATTGCCTGTGATGGCTGAGTTTTTGCCGAAAAATACCAGAAATATCTGGAAATGCCACTTCACATTCTTTATCATCCACCTCCATGAGGCGCTATCTTAGAGAGTGGGAAATAATACAAAATGTGTGCTCCTTTATAAATTTTGGATTCTGTTGAGTTCCATGGAGTCTAGCACAATGTACTGTGCTACTAAATTCATTTTCAACACATCCAAATTAATTAAAGTCCAGGAAGACAATTTTGAGTCTCTGATTCTACTTTTTTTCTTTGAGCATCTGACTTGTGCCTATTCAAATCTCCTTCTGTCCCCTCTGTGCTTGTCTCTGCCATTGCTGACTGCTGTAACTGCTTTCCTCCTCATGCTGACAACAGACATATGAGATAGGAATGGTTTTGATTTCTGTCAGATAATAACAGACAATAACCAATCTTTAAGGACGTTGCTAGTCATAGTCGTGATCATTTAGCATCCATTACCTTTTTTGTTTTTTTCAGTGTGAAACACAAAAGAAAAAGCATGAGCCATTGGAAATACATATGGAAAGGTTACAAAAGAAAGGTTATTAGGGTAATAGAAAGGATATTAGGAAACAAAACCAGCATTTGTTGAGTGCTAACATATATCAGATTCTAAGTAGTTTACTAGAATCTATATGCATGTGGTGCTAGTTAATCTCCACCATGACCTTGTGTTAAGATTTATACTGGCCCTTCACCATCTCTGGGACAGTAAGAGAGTTTGTAATCAAAGCTGTGAGTCATACAGTCATACCCAGCAGAGTTGATGTAGAAATCTGGATCTTGAGCTGCTTGCCCTACTACCAGCTGTTGTGAAAACATCATTTCTCCTTTTCACTTGAATGATGTTAAGTTCATCAGTTTACATAAGATGCTTAAGAAGAATGAGCACTGAATGAAGATATTCCCCTTCAAAACACGCAACCCTCTTCACCGTCTTTGTAACTAGCAGACATGGACCACTTTACAGGGCCATAATCTCTTCGTGTGAAGATGACCTGTCCATTTCTTAGTCAGTGATGCAGAATTGTGCTGGGAACTCCCCTAAGCTGGTTAGATGCCTTATGCATAATATGCAGACTTTCCCATTTCCTTTTTTTTCCCTCCCTAGACAGAGTTTCTCTGTGTAGCTCTGGCTGTCCTGGAACTTGTTCTGCAGCGCAGGCTGGTCTTGAACTCACAGAGATCTGTCTGCCTCTGCCTCCCGAGGGCTGGTATTAAAGTCATGTGCCATTTTTCCTTTGTAAAGCATATCTAATGTTACTAGTAAATGGCATTTTAGCTTTTGGACAATTGTCTTTTAAACTGCACCCTCTGAAGCACTTAATAACATGAGATTACCTAAAGAACTATATTAGGAATGTCAGAACTCCATTGCCATGACAAATCAGTCCTAAAATAAATCAAACAGCAAAAGTTAGTTTTCATACAAAAACTGAGTGACTTCTTACTCTCTAACACACAAACCTCTGGAGGCAATTGTGAGAGGTCAGTCCACATATATGGCAATGCCTATTGCCTATGTAGTTTCTAGATCCTGGTTATCCCATGAACAAAGAGAGCAGTGCCTCAAAGGAAATTTCTCAGTCACACTCTACATGTGGCTCACTAATGTTCACCCTTTATTTCTCAGAGCATCTTTAACAGAAAGTGTGAAGAGGAGCCTGGAGAGGGAGGGTGCTGGGAAGTGTCGTTTCTGGGCCATGAAATAATTAACAGATACTGGTGGAAGAATCACATGTTCTTTGGAGAATAAAGATTAGGTTTAAAAAAGTTATCTCCTTCTATGGGAATGATTCAGTCATATGAGGAAAATAGTAATTACAGAGGAGTATTCAGGGCCATATTACAATTTGGCAAGGCCTATAGCTCCTGACTCCAGCAGCTGCTGTTCTCTTTGGAGAGTTCCTTTTTCATCTAAAATAATTAACTTGAGATTTAAAAATGCCTATGCTCTCTTATACTCGTGTTGGCTGCTTTGTCTTTTTAAACAGAGGTCAAAATGTGTTTTCAAATCAAGCCTAGGTCTTTGTTTTCCCTGAGACAGTGGCTTTGTGGCAGATGTTTTGTTGTCGAATGAAGAGAATTTTCCTTGCCCACTGTGCCCATGAGGCATGAAGGGCAGCATGAAGCTGTGCACTCTGGTAGCTTGTTCTCCACTGGGTACTTGTTCCTTATAATCTTTCAGCATTTCTGACTGGCATGGGAAAATATTGAGACAGATTTTTGGCACTAGAGATAGAAAACAACAAAGCGTAGGCTATTGAGAGATCCATATTTTGAGGACAAATAAGAATTAAAAATAATAAAACTATGAATATTTATTTAGTCCTCAGACAGTATACAGATACACAGATTAGGGTTGAAGATAATCAGGTGGCTAAAAGATATAGATGTGTTCTTCTCTTGTTTGGAATATATGTTTCTGACAATAATTTTAACAGAAAATAATTGGCAAAATGATATGCAATCGAGAAGATTCATGCCAACTTGTAAAGGATGGACAAACAAAATGTAGTACCATTTTTAAAAGGTTTTTCTAGGGAAAATGATTTGTACCATGTTCTGTTTACAATAGTAATGTTTTGTATCCATAGACACAAATTGGGTGTTTTTTCTTAACAGCTTGTCACTGTGTGTTAATTTTCAAGTTCCACTAGCCTAAGGTTGTGCTCCTGTAATGAATTAACTAAGTATTTAGACATATGACATCACTCAGTGAGTATCTTTAGTGAGTCTGGAGGAGAGGTATGTTATCTCTTGGACTTAAAAACTGCACATGTGAAAGAGAAAATTATACAAGTATCCCTATCAATAAAGATGCAGTTGTGGACACAATCAATAAAGTATTTACCATATAGATATTACCCTAAATGATGTTACAGGCACATTTTTATTTTATCTGGTATAGTTGTCACATAAAACTTTGTTAACTCAGTGTCTCCATTGTTTTAGAGATAGGTGAAATAAATTTCCCCTGTCCTACGACTATTAGCTTCTTTCTGACCCATTGAAATTCACCCAGCTCAGGTTCTGCTACAAGATATTTCCATGATTTAGCCAAAATATCCAAGACCAAAGTACCACAAAATAAAACTTCAGCCTGAACTATACATTTTAAGTGGAATAAAGGAAAACATGCTTAAATAAAATGCTACTGTTAGAATAAAATGTGGAAACTGGGAACGATCATTGATTCTATAGACAAATTTCTAAACGATCTTACTGATTAAGAAACACAGAGCCAAATATAGGGGTGAAAGCCTTAGAGATCAGAAAAATAGTGATAGCCACCAACCTTACCTCTCCTGCTCTGCATCTACCAAAAGGGGCTACTTCCTGTCTTACCCATGACTTTATTGCCTTGCTGTTCTGCCCTCTCATTGGCTCTTAGCCCAGCTACCTCACTTCCTTGTCACTGCTTGTCTGTACAGACCTCCAGGTCTCTATGGTTGGTGCTGGGATTAAAGGTGTGTGTCACCATGCTTGGCTGTTCCCTAGTGTGAACACACAGATACCCTGCCTGCCATGTGATCAGATTAAGGGCATGTGCTACCATTGCCTGACTTCTATGTTTACTTAAAAATAGCTGGCCATTTCCTCTGATCTCCAAGCATGCTTTATTTATTAACATACAAATAAAATATCACCACATTTCAGCACAAATAAAATATCACCACAGTGTTCAGTTTTTATTCAGACATATCCACTGCAAGAAGCTATCACTAAAACCAATATTTGAAGACTTAGATATAAGTATGCCTCTCCACCCCCAGAGCATTTGGGGCTGCCATATCTAAGAAGAAGGGCATTTGTATATGGATGGATTAAGAATGTTAAACATCTTATGTTGCATAAGGAAGCCCCAAGAGTGTTGATTTCATCCAAATTCTCAGTGGTACTGGGTTTCTGCTCCTATAAAAGACAGTGCTGTCACTAGATAGATGAACTCTTATACAACTAAAAATCATAATTTTGTAATTCATGGATTAGGAGCTCATCATTCTGACTCAAACACTTGACTTTATGTGTTGACTTCTATCTTTCTTTTAACTACTTTGAAAGGCAAATAGCAAGACTTATTCTATAGCTTTTTTCCTTAAGAGTGGGTGAAAGATTACAAAAATCCAGCTCATGTGCCAGGAACAGATCCTGGTTCCACTGCTAGAGGTCCCACAAACAAACTAAACTCCACAACTGTCACCTACATTCAGTGGGCCTAGGGCAGTCTTTACTCAACCTTGATGTTGCGGGGAAGAACTTAGCCCTACCTCAACTTGATATGCCATGCTTGTTGACTCCAAAGGGAGGCCTTACCCTTTCTGAGGAGTGGATGAGGGTGAGTGTAGAAAGAAGGTCAGGGGAGGCCACAGGAGGAGAAGACAGAAGGGAAACTGTGGTTGGACAAAAAATTAAAACAACAACAACAAAAAGATTGGAAGAAAGAATGCATGCAAAGTGATTAGCATAGTCCCAGCATTGTTAGAGGAAAAATAATTTTAGCTAAGGGAAAATAAAAAGTTTGGTTAAACAATGCTAACACATGCTCTCTGAGAACTTTAAAGACTGTTGATTAGTATGAGGTTAAAAAAAGATCTATTTTCATAACAATCGACTTGGTTCTTGTTTCCATTCTTTTAACAGTACAGTGTTGGTTTGTGGTCATTGTGTGAGAACTCTGTGTCTCAGTTTCTTCATCTAATAGATGAAAGTAGTAAGCAGTATGTATCTTCCAGAGTCTTGTGACTATTAAACAAAAATATGAATAAAGTCACCAGAAAATTGTTAATCACTTAGCAGATGTATGAGCTCTTGCTATTATTTCTTAATACAAGTAGATAGAGTGTACCATATAACATATTATCGGCAAAAATGTCTGTTACTCTTTGAAATTCATTGTTAACTTAGTGATATTTTTATCAGAATATCATTTCATTACAGTATACTATATGAAAACATTTTCTAAGCATTTTCTGAACTTTTGTTTATACCATTTTTTATTTTCCCTGCTTGTTTCTTATGCAACAAAATCAGCTTTCTTGTAATTCTGTTTGCCTTTTAAAAAAATCTACATTTTATCAGATAACCAACAATATTTAAATCAATTGTATTATATACTGGAATCTCTAAAGATTACTTATAAATAAGTAATTGCCTTAGGCTTTCTTTTCTTTTACTTTTGTTTTCAGAAGTGAACAGTTAAGACATAATGGCTAATAAGTAAGCATTGAACTAAATGTGAAGTGTTTCTGATGTAGACTCAACTTTTCTAATGTGGACTGTGAAATTGGATTTCCAGAGCAGAGAGCTTTGACAAAGACAATGACCAAGCAGGTAGCATTAGATGTAAATATCCTGACCTGTAAAGGGAGGCATTCCTTAAAAGTAATCTTGAATGCTGATTTGGCTAGGGACTGAGAGAAAATTTCTACATTGATAATGCAAGAGACTGGTGAGCTTGAGACTCTACAATTTAGTGCCTTCTATCTTATGTAAAATAACCTAGAGCTCATTCAAACATCAATGGCAAGGCACACAGAGTTTAAACTTCTTAACCATATAGTAGAGTCCCAGATAATGAATTCCTTAGAAATGAGAATATATATACTACACTATAACCGTAGACCAGGCAAAGTGTAAAGAAAGCAGTTGAAATCTCACTTCTGATAGATGTAACTAGTGCCTGAGAAGTAAGACCCGCAACATTTCTTGTGAGAAGAAGAAATTTAGTTCATGAACATAGCAAGATGTGTACCAACTACCTTGTCTTAAAAAAATGCTCTTCTCCATTGTTCTTGTCCACATGCCTATTGATTATAATGGATGAGTAATAAACATGGAATTCAAAAGACTGAAATCATAAATGTAGAGCATAATTTAAATAAAATTTTATTTGAATTGTGTATACTAAAGAGATTATTTCATTTCTATATTTTTGGTTTCCACTATATCTAGCAAGAACATATTCCAAGTTGATAGCTCTTAATTTGCAAACAGTGTGAAACTTCTATATCCATAAAACTTGGTGTATATTGATGAGTTTGGCTGATCCTTCCTACAGGGGAAGTTGAAATTGAGTAGAGATGATCATCCATTTTGTACTTTTTATTTTTATTTATTTATTTATTTTTATTTTTCGAGACAGAGTTTCTCTGTGTCATTTTGGTGCCTGTCCTGAATCTCACTCTGTAGACCAGGCTGGCCTCAAACTCACAGAGATCTGCCTGGCTCTGCCTCCCGAGTGCTGGGATTAAAGGTGTGTGCCATGACTGCCCGGCCCATTTTGTACTTTTTGCACTATCAAAAGAGACTTAAATGTATTGACTCATCTGATCAATTTAAGCACTACTGTTTTGGTTAGAAATGTAAATCTTCGAGCTGGAGAGATGGTAAAGCTACTAAGAATACTGCTCCTTGAATTTAGTTCCCAGAAACCATGTGGGGCAGGCAGCTCACAATTGTTTGTAACTTCAGTTCCAGGAAATCTTATGCCCTCTTCTGACCCACATGGGTAACTGCATTCACCTGTACATACCCACACATAGACACACAGACAATGCACCTATTAAAAACAAAATAAGTCTTTAAAAATAGAACAAAAAATCAATTTGGGAGAAATATCCTACATCTTTGCACTTATGTGCTATGTGTCATATGAATTGTATAAATGCCAGACCTGTTTTTATGTATATATGTAGCCAGAATTTAAGACCTTAAATGTTACATTTAGGAAATGGAGCATTCCATTTTAAACAACTATATCTGTTTTATGAAACTAGTTTTAAAGTGTAAAGTTATCTAAAAAGTATAAATTGATGTTTCATATCATGTATAACTTAATTATTAATTGTGATAGTTCAGACAAGGTAGTTGATTTTAGCATTTGGCATTTTAATAATATAATAAATTTCAAACATGCACATACCATTTAAGTATACTATTCACATAACATATTACATATATAATTTATTTTAAATATTTAATAATATTCTAGAAGATTTTAGATAGACAAATATATATGCATATTCATATATACATGATATACTAACTTTTGACTATTCCAACAATAATGGCTTCTAGTGACTTCAATATGCTTTTGAACTAATTTTGGTGAAATGGCTTGGGTTTGAATTTTATGTTGATCATTGCTGTACTTAGGAGTTGCTGCTGATGAGAAGTTGAGTGCTAGAGCTGCAGAAGTGACTTGTGTGAGTTGAGATTCTCTCCTGATCTTCATATTCTGCCCCTACCATCATTTAACAGGTGTCTTTTCTGCACCAGCTGGACAGTATGGCCTGCTTTCCAGAACTTACCATTTGCTCAGGCCAAAAAAAAAAAAAAAAAAAAAGGGAAATCATCACCATGAAAAACCTGTGAGCTGTCCAGAGTGGCCTTCAGAGTGAGCTGGTAGCCAGTCTTTGAGATTACTTGCTGTTTGTCATTATTGGCATATTTGTCTACTGTTAAATGAAACAGAGAATAGTAATGTTCACTCCTGTGGATCTCTATCTCCTCTACATCTTTGTCTTCATCTACTCCCTACATGCTAGGGAAGACATTCAAATGATTATGGATAATTGCTATTGCCTCCTCTTACCCAAGATCCTATTTCCAGCTGATATTTCAGGAATCTGAATGTAGATGTTTCATAGACATAAAAGATTCATTTGGCTCAAATAAATGCATTGCCTACTTTCTTCTTAGAAAACCATTTTCTTTTTCTATGTACTTAATATTTGTCAAGTGTAAATCACTTTTAGCTAAAGTCTGGGGTCTTCAGCCACTATTTGAGACCTGAACTCTAAATGTAATTGATCTTCAAATCCTTCTCATCTCCTTCCAATTTTGCCTTTCCTTCTCCTGGTAACAGATGTACACACTCTCCTTATGTCCCACTTTAGGAGGGTAAGAAAGCAGTTTTCAAGTTGCTAGGCAGCAGCAGTTGAAGAGAAAGCCCAGAAAATTAAGTTTGTATCTTGTTTGTGAAGCACTTTTGCTGTATTTTCTCTTTTTTGTTGAGTAAAGAATGCCTCTCTTTAACATGGAGTAATCATTTAAAATTCTATTGATTTGTAAACTTCAAAAGCATCTCATACAGGACTCCCCAGTGATACACTTGCTGAATTTCACTTTTCTACCCTTCACTGGTATTTTATTCTTCTGGAGGGAATTCCAGCTATGAATATGAATTTCTTCAAACATGCAACTGCTCAGAGTACAGATGGGAGATGATGCTGTGCCCCATATGAATGGAAAAGTACACTATTCATGAAAAGGAATCAACATAGCCATCATTGCATATACATGTAGACCTCAATCATCTGTCTGTGCCCTTGAAATATCATTCTGGCCTGTACTCTTTAGTGAGTCAATTGGTAATTCATAGTGTAGAATATTTGAGCACAGTAGTTCTGCATATTTTGCCTCTTATAGAACATAATGTACTTGAGTGTGTGTGTGTGTGTGTGTGTGTGTGTGTGTGTGTGTGTGTGTGTGTTTGTGTGTGTGTGTGTGTGTTCCTGTATTCATTCTATGAGGGGACAGTATAACTGTAGAGCAGGCTAGATTGCCTACCTGATGAGAGAAGACAGTCAATACATGCCGACTTTCATACTAGCTGCACCAGCAGTGCATAAACAATCATTTCACCCTAAATTTATACCAAACATATCTGTTTGTTTTCTTGACAGTGGCCAGTCCATTCTGACTTGAGTGAGATAGAATTCCAAGATAGTTCTTTTTGTTTGTTTGTTTGTTTTGTTGAGACAGTATTTCTCTGTATATCCCTGGCCATCTTGGCCAGGTAGGTCTGTAGGCCAGACTGGCCTTGAATTTGAACTCATGATCCACCTGTCTCTATGTCCTGAGTGCTAGGATTAATGGTGTGTGCCACCACCTCTGGCTGAATTTCAATGTACTTCCAATTTCTGTTTCCCTGATGGCTAATAATGCTGAACATCCTGTGTGGGGTTTTTTGTTTTTTTTTTTTTTTTTTGTCTGTTTGTTTTGTTTTTTTCCATTATTGGTGGACAGGCTGGACAAGTCATTAAGGGGGCAGAATCATTGATTAGCATACAGTAAGCTCTGGATTCAAGAAGCAGCACTGCAAAAGTGGTTGCAGATAGATTACAAGTTCAAGGTCTTCCTCAGCTATTTAGGGAGTATGAGACTAGCCTAGGATACATAAAACAAAAATCAAATATTTCTTGCTCACTTGTAATTCTTCTCTTAAGAACTCTCTGTTCAATTCATTTACTCATAGTTGATTTTATTGTTTTGTACCTAACCTGTGGAGTTATTTATAGATTGGAATGTTAATTTTTATCACATGTGTATATTCCAAAGACTGGCAAACGTGTCTCCCATTCTGTCAGCCGCCTTTTCACTGACAGTGATTGCAGAGCAGAAGCTTTTTAATTTCATGAAAACCTATTTGTCAATCCTCACAGTCACTGTCTGAGTTATTAGAGTCCTTTTGGAAAAATGCATGCTTGTGCCTACATGGTGAAGTGCTTGGCTATGTCTTCCCTGGACTTCAGAGCTTCAAGTTTTAGATTGACATCTTTGATACACTTCCACCTTGTGTTTATGTGTATGTGTTCAGGACGGTAAATATCTAGTTTAACTCTTCTTCATGTGAGCATTTTAACTACTTTAAAAAATAGCTTTATATCCTACAAATATGTAGCTTGGATCCATTTTAGTCTTAATATAGATTGAAAGGAAAGTTGGAATGCATTTGAAATGTGGGATTTAAAGGGATATAGGGCAGTAGCTCAAGGAAAGGGCTGCAAGTAGAGGTGGCATAGATTAAGACAATTATTTCTTAAATAGGTAGGAAAAAGGCAAAGTTAAATTTGCTTTGTAATTTCTTATGTAAAATGTTATAATTTTCTGTGTTTCCAAGTGACTTGTTTTCCCTTTGCTTTTTGAATGAATTAAAACTTCTTACATGGCTTAACCTTTGGTAACTTTTGGCCTGTATATCCTGAAGTGGCAAGCTACCCTAGTCCTATTAGCAAACAGGACTGTCATCGGAATATGCATACTTATTGGAGCTCAACTAAAATTAGATTTGATAAGCAAATAGATTTTGTGCAGCCATCCAAAACAGATCACTTCCCAGAATGCTAAGGGCTAGTACTGACAATAGTATTTCCTTGATCCTTTATCAATAAGTTATCATATTTTCAAAATGAGAGAGGGAAGAACTGTACTCAAGGAAAGTCTTGTGATGCACAAACATAAACTCCTCAGAGTACATGCCAGAGCCCAGTGTCTGAAAGGATGACTGGTGAACATCATCACATAGCAAAGGACCATTGTTAGCCCCTGCTTATAATTCATGATGAGGCCATTAGGAAAATATGACTGCTCGTCATTATGCTGCATCCATTCTACTTGCTGTAAGCTGAATGAATGTGGGATCGTTTGTATAGCATAATAGCTTTCAGCATGGAAGTAGAGAGGAAGTTTATTACCTGTTTTTCCCTTCCTCTGAGAGGGATTTGTTTCACTTTGAAGTAGGACTCTTATAAAGAGCTCAAAAGTCACTGCACGGTGTGGTTTCATTGAAATGAAGTCTAAACTATAGTCTATTTTACTTTGCCAATTTATCTGCAAGCCATGGAAACATGGTCACAAATTGTTACCAGACGCTTAGGTTTGTAAATCTGCCACCTCCGTTTCCCTGTATTTCAAAGAAATTAGGAAACGGGAATTGGTATAAGAAAATGGATATATTTATAGTCTAGTCCAACTGGGCATAGAAAGAAGCCTATTGCCCTTACCATCGTACCTGTATACCCTGTGTATGTCTGACAGTTTATAGAAAGCGCAGAGACATAGGTGAGACCATAGGCAGATTTAGCTCTAAGACTAACCTTTCTTGGGGAGGAGGGAATCTGGTTCCAGGCTGCCTCTTTTCTCTTTTGTTGCTTCAGACTAGTTGAGGAAAATGAATATATATATATATATATATATATATATATATATATATATAATTTTAATAAATAAATATATATATATATATTAAAGATTCCCCCATTTTTGAAAAAGAATTGGGCTTGTGGAATGTAAGGTTAATCCCTACCTTTTCTCAAGTTTATGTTTGGCAGAGTTTTGGTTTTTTTTTTTGTCCCTAAGTCCATTTCCTTAGTATGTGTAGAGTGGCAACTTACTATATCTTTTCTTTGGTGGGCTCAGCCTCAGCTATAGACTTAGGGAAATCTGTTAAACATTAATTTTTGAGACATCACTAAAAATATTCTTTCCTGACAGCTGAAGGAGGAGTACAAATGTCTCTCTATAACATTTCCCCTCTTCCTAGAGACTTAGCATGTGCTCATAGTTACTATATGGGAATCAAAATTCAATAGATTTGGCCTCACTGGAAAACTGACACTTTAGAAGTGGACATTGGTGAATGTTCTACAGAGACTTTCTGACAACGGTTACTTGAAAGTGGCTAGTAAGTCTTCATTTAGAAGAGACGATTTAGGGAGATAATGAAAGAATGTTTGGAGTAGAAAGAAGAGGTTCAAAAGCCTTGATTTCCGGTCTTCTGGCTCATCACTTCTCCCAGATTGCTCTTCTTCTGTAAGACAGTAATCATACACCAAGCAATCAGACTACTATTTAGATTGTGTGGGTTAACACAGTGCTGTCCTATGGGAAAGAACAGATCCCTGCTCAATAGTGGATCTAGTCCCTTTTGCAATAAATCTAAAATAAAAAAACAATTAAATAACCATTCCACTTTTTTAAATTTTTAAGTAACATTGACTAAGAATCTGTGGCATTCCATCGTACTTTCTTTTTATTTTCTCCAAATATTCTTGTCCTCTTTCCTTCCACTGTTAGTACCTATTGTTTCTGAATTTACATAACCACAACTCTGTGGTCTCCACAAGGGATAATTGACTCAAGACTGCAGAGGAGTGTTTCTGAATTCAAATGAGAAAACTTTGTCATGGGAAGACTCTGCATCTTTCTCCTCCCTTTTTGGCCTCTCTTTCAAAAAACAAACACCCATTGTGACTTTTAACCCTTTTGAATAAGGTGGCTGCATGAATATGTTTTTGGGGTGACAGTAATAAACTTGATTTACTTCTAACTTTACAAAGAAGCAGCCTCCCAAAGGAGAGGGAAGGGAGATTCAAGTGGATTGAAGGCTGTCATCACTAGATTTTCAACAGAGCATCATCTAATTAGGTAGAAAGAGAAAGATAATTAGAGGATGAGTTTAACTCAGTGCTCATGAGCCTTGGGAAAGAAGGAAGGGTAATCTGCTTCTATAATTTCTTTAAAGGATCATTCTCTCTCTCCTTTTCTCTCTGTCTCTCTGCCTCTCTCTGTTCTCTCTGTCTCTCTGCCTCTCTCTGTTCTCTCTCTCTCTCTCTCTCTCTCTCTCTCTCTCTCTCTCTCTCTCTCTCTCTCTCTCTCTCTCTCTGTGTGTGTGTGTGTGTGTGTGTGTGTGTGTGTGTGTACAGACTTGAATGCAGGTGCTCATGGATGCCAGAGGCATTGGATCATCTGGAGTTGGAGTTATAGGTCTTTGTGACTTAGCTGCCTGAAATGGGTGCTGGGAACAGAACTCAGTGTGTGTTCTTAACTGATGGGCCATCTTATAACTCCCACTTTTCTCAGTTGTTATACTTCCTTCATTTGCCAAAGACTCTTAAGACAATATTTAAATGCCACAACTATCCCCTGTGACTTCCTGTCCAATTTACACGTTGAGTACCCTAAGCTAGATTCTGGGTGCTTTATCCAGAATTGTCATATTATGCGACAATATCACACACACAAATGACAGTAAATAACAGCCATTGCATCTCAATCTTCAGGCAGAGTGATGAGACTTAATGAGTGCTACAAGACTAGAAACTAAGGACCACCATATCCCCAGTTTTAAATAAATTCCTCCTCAGCTAACAGTCATTCAAGTTTTACTTAAATGTAGAGTTCACAGCATGTCGGTATATGTATATACATATGAAATGAATCTGTTTTTAATCCGAGAAGGGAAATGGAACTATCCCTTCCTTGCTATTACCCTTTAAAAACTGAGACTCAGAATGAAGTCTCTGAGAACATAGAGATTATAGGATCTAGATGATAAACTACAGATAGGATTTGTCAAACTCCATGCATTATGTACCATAAAAAGGGCCTCCAGATAGAGTTTCTCTATGCAATCTATGGAAACTGACCTAGCACTGAGAAAAGATGGTTTATGACTAAATTCAAAGCACTTTCATGACTGAGCAGTGTTATTTCTGTTGCATGAAAGTTCATGAATAACTTTCATCCCATCAGATACAGAAGAAGATGTGGGGGGGGTCAATTTATTCTAACGAACTATTACTAGTGGTTACTAGCAGTAATCCACTCCATTTGTTGAGCCACGCAACATCCTCTAGTACTGGGTGGAGTTGGGAACTATCGTGGTGGTTGTCTGGAGTTATTGAAAACTGTAGAGAGAGCTTTGGATATACAGCAGGACACAGAAAGACCCCGGGATAAATTTTTTGTCTTGATGGTAATATAGCTTGAATTAAAAGGCAATGTGATCAACACTTTGACTCAGATGGCTACAGTTTTAGGATGCCAGCTCCTTCCCTTTTCTTGCTACATTATTTCCAGCAAATCACTAATTTTTCTGGAAACTTTTTAAACTCCTTTATACAACTTAATAATTTCTAGAACATGTATATTGAAGGAGAATAATCTGTGTTAGTTTTGGTGAAATATTCTACTATTGACTCAGGTAGACTCTCTACTATAGTAAATTCTTAGATCTATAAGTGTAGCTTTTATATGGCAGACGTTTTATTAAACAAAAACATACACACATACAAAAAAGCCTCATGAATATATTTGTGGAAATTATTAATTTAACCCTTTGATCAATTGTCTGAGTAAGTCATGCTTTTCTTAGACAGGCAATTTACAAAGATTCTTTTTACCAATAGTTTTTATTAGAGGTATTGTATTTTACAGTGCCTTTAGTCTGTGTCAATAATAATGTCCTATGCAGCAATTTCTTGGGGTCATTTGACCTCCAGTGTCTTGAGGAGAGTCTGATAACAGCAGAGAAAAGATTTTAAAAAATGATATTTAGAGATATTTCAACTTCATAGTTCTATGGGAGTAAAGATGGTAGATGAATAGATATAAAAAGTCTATTTTGTTGTTTATAAATTTCACCCTTAATACTTTGTTGTTTTGCTTAATTCGCCTTATGCAACATTGCTCATTTAAAATAGAGAAACAGAATGGTTTTAAGGGTGCTCTTACTGTGAAGCAGCTTCCAAGAGTTTTAGGATCACAGAATCTGGAGAGGCAATCATGTTACTGAGCAGTAGAAACAATTCTAAACTTGATAGAGATAATGATCTTATCGGGTTCAAGTAACTGAACTTGGGATGGAGTAGTTTCTTGGAATGTTTCCCAAAAGATATAATGCTAAAAGTCACGGATAAAAGAGTAGGGGTTACCCTCCAAAGGAAGTGTGAAGGATGGATATACACTTACCATTCATGCTCCATGGCATTTTTATCTGCCACTTAAGTGTTAGAAAACAATAAAACATTACTTTCCTGGAAGACCCTTAAATTACAACTGACTACGAATAACAAAGAACATAACAGACTGTCCACATTAGAATGAAGAGCTGAGACAATGAGAGCCACATGTCAATGAAGGACGTCATCTTGGCATCTAAACGACTGCAGGGTCATTGCCATGGATTTTATACTTCATGAAGGTGAAACACTCTTAATAACATTTTTTCTGGTTTAACCACAGCAAGAGAATTACAAGGTTATATTTATTATTTTAATTTTTTAAAGGAATCAACTAATACAAGCTTTCAGAAAGTTACAAATGCTTTTCTGATATACATACAGACAATGGGAAGACTTGGGAGTAAGAATATGATTTACCTTAACCAAAAGAGCACAATTTGAGAGTGTCTTACATTGTCTTTGTACTAAACAGCATTTGTTAAATTGCATTTATTATGGGAACTCAAAATTGTGGAAGTATGCAAGCTGAAAAAATAAGATAAAACGATGAAAGGACTGAATTTGTGGACATACTTAGATTCAAGTTTATTAAATAAAGTCCAAGTTGTGCCAGAAGGATTTATGGAATAGGGTGAAAGATATGAATAGCAACTGTAACTGAATAAATACACATATGTAAACCATAAAATTCTTAATATAAATATAGTATACACACACACAAACCGTATGTGTTTCTATATTCTATATGCTAACATTCTATATGAATGTTTAGCACTCAGGTCTCTCTCCCTCTCTCTAGATCTATATAAAATACAGTATGTATTTGTATGAATATATTTAAAATATATATGGTGTTTATATATAAATATACAAAATACATATAGTATATAATATATGTATACATAAACACATATCTGCTTCATTGCATTATATAATAAGCATATTAATGCATGTGGAAGCTATTGACTATTTGATATCCTACATTGAATAAAGCCATTTTATTTTTAAAGTCATCTCCTGGGAAATAGTGGAAGTTCAATTGCTTGAGGAATATACAGCTAAATTAGATAAAACATTTCTAACCTCAAAATGATATCACTGTAAAAATTACATGCATAGACTCACATATCATTCAGAGGCACTTTTAATTTTTACAAAGTACATATTCCAATATATTTAAACAATAGTAAAACTCTAAGTAAAATACTTCGAAGTGAAAACCATTATAAAAATTAATTTGTTGGTAGAAACTAAACTGCTACACAATGTAATATAGAAACTGAAGACTCCTTACAGTAGGATGAAAAGTGTGTAGTTATTTAAAAATAATTAGTTCAGCATAGGTGTACGTGAATGGAAGGTGATGGGAAGGAGGAAAAGAATTAATTTCCCAAAAGGCAATGCAGATAAAATTGTGGTTGGCATATTTTGTCCTGCAGATACATCTTGTCTGTTCCCTCGGGTTATATTTTGAATTAGCATGCACTCTAATGATTGTCCACAAATGACAAAGGCACCTTTCAGACACTCCACACTCTGCAAGTATTCTGAACTCAGTCTTGGCTGGCCCCTTCTTTCAACATTCTAAAAAGCAAGAGCAGAAACATTTCACAGAACTTTAAAGAAAAGTTTTAGGTTATACAATGTGTCCTACCTAGTACCGCATAAATTCTTTATTATGCAATGGAAGAGATGGCAAGGATGTAGGATGGCACCATCCAATCTATTTGATACTTTTGTTATGGGCTTCATGGTCTCTTCCTATACAGATTTATGTTATGTTTTTTCTTTATCTAGTTTTAAAGGCTTATTTTCTTCTCATTCATTCCAACTAGTTAAGGCCTCTTCAACTTTTCTGATAACAAATATGTGATGCTGCTTTTAATACATGAACTATTGCTCTCTAAAGTCAGTGAGAATCTACTAGACTTTCACAGCCCACATTTCCAACCGAGTGTATTATTTCTTATATTCTCTTCTGTATTTCTTACCTTTTGCTACATGCAAGTGTCTTTTTTTTTTTTTGGTTTTTCAAGACAGGGTTTCTCTGTGTAGCTTTGCGCCCTTCCTGGAGCTCGCTTTGGAGACCAGGCTGGCCTCGAACTCACAGAGATCCGCCTGGCTCTGCCTCCCGAGTGCTGGGATTAAAGGCGTGCGCCACCACCGCCCGGCTGCAAGTGTCTTTGTTTCAACCAGACTAGTGACACTTGACAATTCTTAAATCTCAACTTAAGCTTGGCTACATTAAAACTCTTGCTCAGTGTTTGTTCTGCCTCCACAGCTTTCTTTCTTCATGATTCTCCCTGTCTGTTTACATTATTAACCTACTAAAATTCTACTATCATTTTCTAAAATTAGGTCTTGGTCTGTTCCATTAAGTGAAGGCCTGTGTGTTTTGAGCCTGCTATTGGGTAACCAATTAACCAATAACTTCATTCAGACCCACCCTGCCTGCATTGCGAATGCTTATTGTTCTAAGTGAAGTTTCTATCAGAGATTTGAACAGGAGTGCATGGATGAATTTTTACTAAATGTACAGAATTTTTTTCTTTGAAATCTATTTTTTTTATTCTAGTGAAAACTGTTTTCTGAAGCAATGAAAGTGTCTTTAAACAACAGAAAGTGAAAAATACGCTTTGTTCATCCATGTATGGATTATGTTGTAGTCATTAAGTTTGCAACAAAGGTTCAGTGTCATGGAAATGTGAATATGATATAAAGTAAATTTTTCACAGCCACTAGCGCATGTTATAAAAATTTAATAATAGTATAGTAACAATAATTTAGTAGACACATATTTGTCAAGTTATATTCAATTGCCCTGCATTATATTTAATACAGAAAGTAGAGACTATCAAGATCAAGCCCTTCAAGAAAATTGAAATCCTGTCATTATGATTGCTCAAGTCTAGACACTGAACTCTGAGTCACTGCTTGTAAATCATTTTCCATTGTGGTATCAGTTTTGTAACTCTTTATGACACATAAATAAGTTAGATAATGTACTTACAGAATATCTGGAACACAGAAGGTTCTAATCAAACTTAAATGTATAAGAAACTAGTATCACACCTAGCTAAATAAGTATCTGTGGACTGAATGGACTGAAAGTGGTGTCTAAATCCAAGACTGACTGATGCTCTTAACAGTTCAGTTTTTTTCTTAATGACACCCTTAAACATTAATGTGAATTACTATATAAGTAACAATGAGCATGGCACACAAATGATCTAACATACTTTCCATTGAGATGAATTAGTTTGGAATCCTTGCATAATTAAATTTTGTCCATTAGAAAAGTACAAATCAATTGGGTATGCTGGAACAGGCATGGAACCCAAGACTTAGAAAACTGGGTCATTAAGGGTGAAAGTTGGAGGCTAACTTGGAATTAATCAACAACAAAAGAAACAAAAATATAGATCGTTATGGGTCAAGAACATTTGAAGAATATTTGATATAAAGTAAAAATAATCATATGAACGTGAATCATTACTGTATTACTTAGGAGATAGAGCTGAACGTTAGAAATGTATAGGGTCCTTAGTGTGTTTGAAAAGTGGTGATGGAGCTGAACGTTAGAAATGTATAGGGTCCTTAGTGTGTTTGAAAAGTGGTGATGACAGTCAAATAGAAAGTAGAATAATAGTCATTAAGAAAAGGAAGGTGCCTGGCATGGTCATGCACGCCTTTGATCCCAGCACTCAGGAGGCAGAGGCAGGTGGATCTCTGTGAGTTCAAGGCTAGTCTGGTCTGCAAAGTGAGTTCTGGGACAGTGATAGTTGTTACACAGAGAATCCCTGTCTCAAAAAAAAATAGTAAATTAGATCAATCAGACAGAGATATGATCTATATGATAGCAAAGTATCTACTTCAAAACATACCTTGAATCAAATCTAAACGTTTCTAGAATATAAGGATATTTCGGTCTTGAGACTGAGAGTACCTCATTTTGATCACTATTCATTCTATGCATGTGCTAAATCATGCTGTGACCCAATATGTGTACAACCTTATGTCAAAAAAACCCCTGTTTCTACTGACATAAGAGTAGATTGAAAAGAACTCTAAATAACACTACAGTTTTCGCAGAGATCACATTTTGATAATGTTCACAAGGGTCATCGTTTAATTTTGTGTGTCTGTGTGTGTGTGTGTGTGTGTGTGTGTGTGTGTGTGTGTGTGTAAACTTGTTGATGTTTAAAATTCCATTCTGTTTACAGTAAGGAAAAGTATAATTTAAGAAACTCTCAAGCTTCAAACATTAAAAAAAGAATACATTATCTATGGATCTAGAATTTTTATGTTAAGATTCTTCTTGAAAGCTGTTGCTGTGAATCTTTAATCCATGTCAAATGTCTCTGCACATTACTGCCAATTAGTTGTTTATATCTCTTTGATACTTTGTGTTCCTTATAAGGTCACCTAGAGAAGGTAGTAATCACTCACATTTATGACCATGTTCTAAATAAAATAATTAGGGATAAAAACAATCTTGAAATGACAAGTGCATATAAAATTTAAAAACGAGAAAATTTATATGTATGTACAATTAGAGACATTGCCTGGCTACTGTATCTACCAGCCACCTATACATATCTACAACAGTCTGGGTTCAGAAAATCAGTTCAATTCTAAAACATTTGTGATGATTAACTGTTTCCAACAGGAGTCAGAGTTGACAGTCTTTTCTGGCATAAACCTTGACACATCTCTGTTCCTCTCACTCAAGCTAGGAGGACCAATAATTACAGGAAAATACAGTCGTAAAAGTTTCCCTGTCCCGAGGGATTTGACCAATTACAAGAAACAAATAAACTGCTGTGTTGATTTGGCATTTTGGAATTCCCAGGATGGAGAAGCAGTGTGTTTGTGTGTGTGTGTGTGTGTGTGTGTGTGTGTGTGTGTGTGTGTGTGTGTGTAAGGGAATAATAAATGGTTCTGTGTTAATATACTTTCTCATTCAAGGGGAATTTATTAAATATATAATGCATATATGTGGGCAAGGATTGCTATGTGTACTGGGAATATAGAAAGAAGCAAAAGAGACAAAATCCCTGACCATTGCATAGTTTACCATGTGGGATACACATGGATTGGTTTACTAGAACAGTATCTTTAACACAAGCAAACAAACCAAAAAGAAAAAAAAATGCCTGACTGCCAGATAAATATATGAAACCAGCAAACACACAAAGAACATACAATGCAAGAGCAGTCATGTCCCATAGAAATACTCATGGTGACAGAAACTTTCCTCAGCTCTTGTACACAGGCCACTGGCTGTAGGCAGCTATATAATACTAGATAAGTATTAAAATAAGCTTGACTAAGAACTGGATTTCAAATCTTGTATAATTCTTAATTAATTTAAAATACCACATGAGACACATATCTATCCTGTTTGAAAGTGACCCACATAGTTATAAGAGTGCAGATAATCTTGGGAAAAATGACATATACCTCAATTATTAACACTTATGAGGTTGAGGGAGGAGAATCAGAAGTTACGGATTTGCCTTGTGAGACCTTGCCCATCCAATCTCTCCCACAAAGAATGCAGACATCCTTGTGCAGGAAAAAAAAAAAAACAAGTAGGTGCAAAAGAATGGTTACAGTTATGGGCAGATTATCAAACAAAGACATTGGCTCTGAAGAAAACTGGAATGCAGTCCAGTATGGATGTAATTGTGCATGAAACAAGAGGTCAAGTCCTTGGTGGGGAGTTTGTTTACCTTGAAGTTTAAAACATTGTATATTGATTCTCAGTCTTAAATTTTATTAACAATTCATTTGAGCCTCCCTGCTCCTCCAAGCTATGGTAGATGTATACTTGCTAGGGCATTTTTCTAAGACCATATTTTTAGTTAAGTTTAAGCAAATTTATAGCTTCAGTTGTTCTTCAGTTCTTTAAGGAGCCTGTATATTTTCATCTGTTACCTTATTGGTAATGTCTGTAACTCCATTTTGCTGTAGGCCTATCCTCACCACCTCAAAGTTGTCCTTTTTCTGTTTTGAGAGTGAGTTCATCTCTAAAATTGAAATGTAATGGAAAGGTGTTATGGAAGAAATAAGCCAATTTTCACAGGCTGACAATTCTGTAAGACAATGAGAATTATAGGTCATAGAGCAGAAGAAGCCAGTAACAAAGCATTTTCAATAAATAACACTAGGTGTGTAAGACTGTATGGTATGTTGATGAAATTTTAAGTTTTCACAATTATCTTGAATTATATCTCACTGAAATAATGTCACACTTTAAACTGAAAATGTATATAGATATTTTATTTTCATATAACAATCTATTAGTGTAGATTTTAGCTCTATCAGTGACTTCATTTGTATAAAGAATCAGATAGTTTTGTAAGAATAATTATAATGCCCTCCTTCCAAAGTTCATTTTTAATTAAGAAAATGTTTAAACGAGGCTATAGTTTCCTTTAATTAAATCCCTTTTTTTCTTTCTTTCTTTTTTTTGTTAGAATTGCCACCTCTTAATCTGTTTACTTTATTTCTTTAGTTAGATAGTTAGGGCAGGCACTAGTGAATATTCCTTATATAAAGAGAGACGAGGAAAGAAACAAGAAGAACCTGACATTATTTGAAGGTCTATGTACAAGGGTCTCTAGAATGTGTACCATTGCTTGTCATTTATTGACTGACAAACTCTTGAGTGAACAAAATAGTAAAAACTGACTGCTAACATTATCACTTTATACACATACAGTATGTGCTATTCCTACATTGCCCCATTTAATTAAACTCACAAGGTACCTAGTAATGTCTTTATAAGATGAAGAAATTAACAAACTGTACAAATTGGCTTTAACAGATGCACACATTTCATAATACCATCAAGAGTCAATTTACAACCTTCTGAACTGTAAAATCTGTGTCTCCTTCAGCTCTGAGGGGGCTCAGTTGATGAAATTACATGTTTTACAAGTGTGAGGACTCGAATTTGATCCCCAGCATCCATGTAAAAATGCCAGGTGTGTTGATTCAAATCTGTAATCTTATCACAGAGGAGGCAGAAACAGGCTGATTCCTGGAGCTCATTTGGCAGTCTCTCCTAATCTACAGGGTGATATGTTAGTCAATTAGGGACTCTGTCTTTTTAAACAATATGGGTAGCTACTAAGATATGACAGGAGAGGTTGACCTCTGTCATCTACACACATACCAACATACATGTGCATGTACACACACACACACACACACACACACACACATTTTTTTCTATTATATACTCTATTTATAATTATAATTCACTAATGTCTAAAAGGTAGTAGTTTTACACCTCTGTTTTGCCGTTTGCTATTTTTATTTACCATCTTGAAGTTGAGCTTCCTAATCATGCTGACCCTTAGTTTCCCTGTCTGTAAGATTGATTTATTAATTATATTGTCCATAAAAAGCTGACAAAAGTCATTGCACTACCACGGCATTACTTGGGAGAATTCATGTAAAATATAAGGGAAAATGTCTAGAACAGAGTAGGCACTTAATGCATTTTGACTATTGTTAAGCATTTTATTCAACTTTCTTCACATGTGCATGTATAGTAGAATTTTAACTTTTTAATTCTTTTAATTTTGTTTTAATTCTTTTAACTTTCAGAGATCTTTTAATGTTTCATGCTCCTTCTGTCTTTCTAACCACAGTCTTTACTTTTCATCTACATATAATTTACAGATTATATGCAACCAGATACAATTATTAATGAACTCATAGGAAAATTGATTAACATCCTAATGACTTCCTTCCCAAGAAATGAAAAGATCCTGGACTTCCTCACATTTTCTCTGGTTGAGGCTGTCTGCCCACAATCAGTGTCTCCATAAAGATTGGCTTTGGCATCTTATGGGCTGCTATTCTTTGTGGGATGGCATGTCTTCTCATTGCTCTTGTGACTTGTCTGTGAACTCTATCCCCCACTATATGCTGTCAAATATTGACTAGCATGTTGATAATGATGTTTGTTTGTATTTTCACTGTTTGTTTAGTAACTAGGGAAATTAAAAAAAATGCCTGCTTTTTCTGTTTCTGGAAAACTCTTGCATCTTTCTCTTGAAGTGCTCTGTACTTTCTGCACTATTATTTTGTCCTTCATCATGTCATTTTAGAAAAGATCTAGCCTGTTCTGATAAAAGGATTCATTTGATTTCATGAAAACCCTATCTGTCTCGTATAAGAATCTGTCCTGTAATGAAAAAAAATATTAAAATTTTAGATGGTGCCACCTTGAGCCATCTCTGAGGTCAAACCTGATTCACAGAAGAGGGAAAATTAAGAAGACAGCAAAGGAGATTGATATTTAGGTGAATTCTGAGTCTTTTTGACTACCTAGCTAGAAGACAAACAAGAGACCATGTAAGTACTGAGGAGATGAAGAAATGCCATAAGCATAATCAGATTCTATTTTCCAATAACAATTACGACAAAACAGTAAAATTAACCTGGATTACAAAAGTATCTGCAGTACATGAAAGTGTTACCATAGATCCTGGGTTCAAGTCATGATCCAGATTTATAGCTTTAGCAGTTATGCATTCTTATAGAATAAAATAAGGCTGGAACATGCTCAGTGATTTGTCACTCTCATAGTATACACGAGGCACAAGTTCTCTTGCTATCATTCAAGGATTTAATGAAGTAATTATTCAAGCAAATACACACATAAATATGAAATAAATGCAAGAGAAGATGAGAACTGCATCTGTTTTAGACACAGATATGGAATTTTACCCCAAGCTCGGGATCAACAGATACATACAAAGAATCCATGCTTGAATAGTAATCTTTTTATATGGAGAATTTCTCTACTCATTTTTCCTCATTTGCTTCATGTGTTCACAGAAAAAAAAAAAAAGAAAAGAAAAGAGTAATCTCATTACCAGTTCTGAACAAAGAAAGCCATGTTTCTCAACTCAGATCTTTTCTTTCTTGGTTTTCATGAATACCCTGCAAATGTCTTTCCCAGCTCTTTGGCCTATAGGCCTGCCACAGAGCCCCTGTTTCTCTGAGCTCTCTTTAGGCTTTTTGCCTTCCTAGTGGTCCCTAATTCTCCTCTTTGTTTCCCTCTCCAGGGTGTTCTGACACTGCTTCTTTCCCAGACTGTCTTTGTGTTCTTACTCCACAGAAAACTTCTATTGGGCCCCTCGTGTTTGTGCAGCCGCAGCCAGGGGCAAGCCTTTTATTTATTTCTTGGACCCAGCAGGGGTTTCCTGCTTGGTTTTATGTGTCAGAATCTGAGTTAATTGGACTAATCAATCTAACGAATTTTTCTGAAGTTGTCCGACTATCTTAACTCTGAGAGCTAGTCATTGTAGCTAATTGGTGGCACCCCCAGGGGTTGAATTTAGTTTCACTAGGCACGTTTTGTGAGGTCATTTTACTCACTGGAAATAATTCATTCCATCTAGGAGGTTTCTGCGAAATGTATTTTTAAAACTGCTAAGATAGTGCCTATGGAAAAGCTTGGTTTAGGAAGATGGATAAACAAGCAAGTTTAGAAGCTATAGGTTAAAGTTCACTGGAAAGTGTACAGAGACCCCACTGTGTGCAGAGCTGAACACTCATTATCTCTACCTGAAGTCCTCTCTTTTCATCTGGAAAGCACAGGCAATACTTGTGCCATGGAAATAAAGGATTTTAATTAAAAATCGATTGTGAATGAGATTGTTTAATTATTCTCAAAATTGGGCTGCTGGTAGTAGTTCACACAAAATGAGTAGCAGAGGGAACATCACTAGCACTAAATGGAGTCATTTTAGAGGGAAACAAGTTAAGCATTTGGCAGTGAGTGATGCATTGATCTTATGGGTTAATGTTAATTGTGCAGGTGTTACTCAGGGCCACGAGGCTATCCTACTACAGAGTCTGCACAGGAAGTGTCTGTGGAGTGCTCACACTAATTCAAATATGAAATAGGAGCCCTCTAGCTTATCCACTACCTCTGCATTCATCTTTTTTTTTTCTGGCATATTTCAGTCACTCATTAGGCACAATTCAGTTAAAAAAAGGAGTAACAAAAACTGTAATTGTAAATATACTCATTTCTACAGACAGAGAAATATCCTAACTCAATATGATCCCCAAGTACTTAGTTTTTTTGGGGTAACTTAAGAAAACACACACACAGATTGTTTTTCTGTAACTCATTTATTTTCCTGTGTTCTTGTGTTTATTATGCCTGTGTCCTTAGAAGTGTGTGCTTTTATAAACCATGAAAAGTATGACAGTAGCATGAAATTACCCAGAGTACTTTGTTCCTAGCTCCACAACAATAAGCATTTAGTTTGTTTTCAGAGCTATTGTGCTTAATTAATATTTATGTAAGACTTAGTGAAATCAAGAAAATTAACAGATGTCCTTATCTAAACAGGTGGTGCATATATCAACAGTGGCAATTAAAATAGTTAGCGCTACAATAGCACTTCTTTATATCGGAATCATTTCCAAGTCTAGTTAGTGATCAGGGCTTTCACATTTATGGCCCAGTCTAGAAAACAAATAATTGGCAAATAAACTTGACAGTGAGTATATTGTAAGATATTTATGTGAAATATGAAATTTAATTTTATTTCAAAAACTAAAATATTACAACAGTGACTGTCTTAGTTACTTTTCTTTTGATGTGATAAGACATCTTTCCAAAGGCAACTTATGAAAGAGTTCATTAGGCCCTACAGTTTCAGGGGGTGAATCCATGGCCATCATGGTGGGGTACATGGCAGCAGCCAGGCAGACAGGCAGGCATGGCACTGAAGCAGTGCCTGAGAGCTTACATCTTTACTCACAAGCAGGAGAGAGAAAAAGGGAGAGATGGAGAGATAATGAAAGAGAGGGTAGTGTGGTGTGGTGTGGAGTGGGAGTTTGAAAACTTTAAAGCATGTTTTCAGTGACATAGCTCCTCCAACAAGGCCACATCTCAACAAGACCACTTCTATCAAACTTTTGCAAACGATTTTACCAACTGGTGACCAAACATTCAAATATACGAGGCTACAGAAGCCATTCTCCTTCAAGCCACCACAGTGGCATTATCACAAAAGTTTGACACCGTTCCAACAGAAAAGCCCAGAAATCACATAGAGTTGACAGGATGGCTTTCTAGAATAACTGAGGACACAGAGTTCTTGTTTTAACATTCTAGTAGAAAGCATTCAGTTTCATTATTAAAGTCCATAGTGGCTGCTGAAACTCTGCCCATCTTGTACACATTCCAGGAAACAGCAAGTAAAAGAGTGTAAAAAAAGCTCCATATCAGCACCTCTAATTTAAACTCTCTGATTCATTAGTGCCTCATTGCTGGATCTCCATAGCACATTTTGACATCTCTCACCCTTAGTCAGGTAACTTTACCTGGGTGTAAGAGATTCTTAAAATTCTGCCATTTTACTTGAGGTACATTCTATTCCTTAAACTAAAACTCAATTTTCAGTTAAGAATGAAAAAATGTTAATTTAAATAGCTAAACAACAAATTTAAAAATTAATCGTTAATTTAGAAGCTGTTATTTTTTTTCTCAATATTGAATTGCTATGTTTGATTCCTGTGAAATACTTTTCCACATCCTTCAAAATCAGTAAACAATCAGTGATGAGGACTTAAAAAAATCATAAAAACACAGACCAAATTCAGCTTACTCTTTCCTTCAACTACTAAATATTATACTGCTTGTTTTCTGTATAGCAGGCACTAATTCAGGTGTTCATAATAAGAGTGAGCAAAAGGAAGTAGAAATGGATTTGGGGATTATGTATTTGATGGGAGAGCAGAGATAATAAATCTGTTGCATAATTCAGACTGAGGTAAATAAAGCACACTTACATGCAGGAAAGTGCTGGATGGTGTGGACTGATATTTAAGCAAGGTGTTGTGGTAGGCATTTCTGTAGAGAAACACACACACACACACACACACACACACACACACACACACACACACACACACACTGCAAATACCCTCAGGGGAGAATGTACTTAAAGGCACTTGTCATTCGGAGCTCCAGAGGGTCACCAAGGTCAAGGGAGCTGGGAAGTGGTAGAAGGAAGATGAGATTTGTAGATATCAGAGCCAAGTTAAGGATGAGAGAGAGATGACTCGAACACGCCTCACAATGAGCTAGCACACTGCAATTTCCCAAGCACAGCAGAAAGCAAAGACAGCTGGTTTTACTTTTACTGTTGATTTTTCTCGTCTCCATAGGAAATGTTTCCTGAGCTTGAGGTATTTACTCTCTGGAGACTTCAGATCATCTCAGAAAGTTTAAGAGCTCTCAACTTTATGACATTGTATTCCAGGAAACTTCACTTGTTTATACAAATGTGCCTTTTTTTCTATGTAATGGAAAATTTTCATAAAATTTAGCCTTGGTAACTGTACCTAAACTACTATGTATATTTGTCTTCCTTCAAGACATAAAGAAATTCTATGATTTCACATTGCATCCTAAAACTCTTAATATATCTTCCTGATGGAGCCTATGGTGTGTGTGTGTGTGTGTGTGTGTGTGTGTGTGTGTGTGTGTGTGTGTGTGTTTGTGTGTTTGTGTTTGTGTGTGTGTATGTGTTGCATAACTGCATATATATTTCTGTTTAGTATGAATCTCCTCCTCTGCCTAACAAAGTGATATTATTCCTTTATGGCATTTCCTTCATAAAGATTTCCCTAGCTTTTTCTCCGAGTTAATTACTTCTGTCCATGTTCAGCCTCTGTACTTCTGTCATCCCTGGCATCACTGTGTATTGTTAGGATTTTATGCTTACACTTTTATTTCCCACTAGAATAGAAGTTCCTTAGTTGTCAAATGCAAAGCTTATTTGTTCTTGAAACTCTGGTACCTAGCAAAGGACTTGGCACACGGTCAGTTTGAAAATATTTTGTTTTTGATGAAAAAATACCCCATTAAAATGAGGCTAATGCTCACAGCATGAAGTAAATAGAAAATGCACAAATTGTGTTTTGATTATGTAATCTCTCCAAAATCGTTATTTGAAGGGACACTTTTAGTCTTCATCACAAGTTATCATTAAATATATACTTGCAGGGTCTAATTATTTAACATGACCCATGCTTCTTATATTTTAAAGCATTTTGCAGAGACCCTCATATTCCTGTGCCCTTCTTGAATTGAAATCACTTATATGTTATTCATTTTCTAATGGACAGTAGCACAAGCTGGCATAAAACAGCTATCTTTAGCAAACTATAAACCCTAGACTACCATATATTTATAAATAAGTATATGTATTTATTGAACCACAAGATTATCCCTGGATTGTGGGCTCCCTAGGGATACAGAATATAGCTTTTTCATCTTTGCATCTCCTGGGTAGATTGCTGGCATGAGAATTGACAATACCTTTTCTGAAATTCTTAGGGATGATGATGTGCTAATAAATGCTTAAAGGACTGTCAGACACACACACACACACACACACACACACACACACACACACACACAAACACACACACAAATTGACAGTTGAGTTCAACTACTTCTCATGTAAATAACATTTTTAACTAGTAGAGACATAAGCTTATGCTACCAATTGATGAATACGGATCTTCCATAGAGTTTTAAAAGAGAAGACTTGATCTTGAGAAGGTAATGTGTTCATAAAGTACATATTAAGACAAATTTCCAGAGATGTCTAGTTTTCAACAAAAATGAACTTGCAGACGTCAGTCCTAACTACATACCCAAATGCTTCCTGGTTTTATATGCTTTCATTGCTAAGAAGTTAAGGCCTGTCAAAGTGTGCACTGAGAAATTATTTAACCTCCAGGAAAGTGGCAATAAGCATTATTTCTATCCTTGGATTTATATGACAGTTGGTACAGTTTCTTAATTAATCTTTGTTTTATATAATTGAATATATTTATTGAAATATATCATGATTTATTAACATAATATTAACCAGGCATTATTCTGGGCATTGTGTCCTAATAAGACAAATACTTTCTCCCTTATAGAGAAAGAAGAAGGCACAATCACTATATAGTATAGTACAGTTATTTTCAAGGCATATTTGATAGGAACCACTCAAATAAAATGCTACCAAATATGAAATTAAAAGGTTAGTAATTTAATGATTGACTCTAATGCAATATAGGAAGAAGAAATGTAGATCATAGATATACAGAGTTTTGTTAAAAGGAAAAGAAACTTATCCTGTGATTTCTGTTACTTCATCCATGTGTGTCCATCTGAGTCTACTACAAATACACTTTTTACTGGGATCATTTTATGGATGGAAAAATCTATTTAATCAAACAAATTGGCTATTTGCTTGAGTAACTGGTGACTCCTCAGAGACCATCTAGGATAGGGAAATATCTAGAATCTAAAATGAGGAAGTTTGAAGTAATACGTGAGAGGAAGACTGTTTACAGTTTCTTCCAGTATGAACACACTATATCAGTCACATAGGCGGATACATTTGTGTTTTTGCACAATGTCTGAATTTATTGAGTAACAATACATTCACAAGACAGTGCAGCTTCAACAGCAGCATCTGCCAGATAGTCCTGCCTCTCTTAGTAACTGTGCTGGTTGGTTTCTGTGTCTACTTGGTACAATGACAGAGTCCCTGAGAAGAGGAAACTCTAACTGAGAACATGTAGCCATCAGATTGTGCCTGTAGGAAAGTTTGTAGGGGCATATTTTTGATTAATGATTAATGGGGGAAGGATCAGCACTCTGTGTGTGCTGCCACTTGTGGGAAGGTGGTCCTGAGTAGCATAAGAAAGCAGGCTGAAAAAGCCATGAAGAACAATCCTTTATGGTCTCTGCTTCAGTTCCTGCCTCTAGGTTCCTGCTCTGATTGAATTACTGCCTAGCCTTCCCTTAGGCAAAGTTTGTGAACTGACAGTTGTAACAAAATAAAAACTTTCCTCCTCTATGTTTTCCATCAGTGTTTCATCACAGCAGTAGAAAGCAAACCAGGAGAGTAACCCTAGCCTAAGAAAACATAGGCCCGTTAATCCTATCTTAATCACAAATATTTACTCTCAAATCATGCATTATATATTGCACGGTAAATGTATCTGTACATGAACTTATATATGTCGATTACAGAGCTGCCAAAAATAGAGGAAAAGAGCCAAATCATTTGAAAAGAGCTAATCCTGTGAAACCAATAGGGATGCAGGAGTTTCTACACTGATAACAAACCCTAACTAAATTGCAGGGAAGAAAGTGCTGTTTTCAGTTGGGGCTATTTTAGTCACAGGTTTGTGAGTGAATTTACAGAGTCAAGTTCAGTTGTACAGTTGAAAGGGTTGGGCCAGCTCCAGAGGAAAGACTAGACCAATGAATGAAGGCAAATACCGATGGGCAAATAGAAGGAGAAGCAGACCATAGTGGAGTAGACCACATTTGCAGCAGCTTCTAAGTTCAGATGAAGCCTAGGAAACAGTCGGGATGGCTCTGCTTGTCAGTCTTTGGTGCAAACAAGACATGGTCAGATTATAGATTGATAGTAGACATCACCATGTTAGGTGTCTATCTTTTTATGAGGTCAAAGGAGGGGAAGTGCACCCCTCCTTTGATCTGGTGTTTCCCCACAGTCGCAGTACATCTCATAAATTTGTAAGTCGATCACCTTTCTACCCTTAGGAATACTTCGCCCATCCGTTTGTGCTGCATAGGTGGTGCTTGATATAGATGGCACGGTTTGTGGATCCATCCAAGGACACAATCATCCCCCATCCTCAAATGGAGTTAAAAGATGATTGTAAAAGGGTTATTTTAGGGCAAGGCACGGTTTGAAGAAAAAAAAATCACTGTTTCATACAATATGGAGTAACTCAGAGAAGAACACACCTTGATCTCACATCACAGTCTGATCACAGTCTAAGAAAGGAGTTGTCAGCTGCTGTCCTTTTCAATCTGCCATTAAATTAATGTATAGTATTTCTTTTTCTTGATGGTTTTTAGGAGACAAAACCATCAAAGAACTTTGCTCTTTTCTTGGACTATTGAAACTTCATGAACAATGCTTTTATTTATGAGGTTAAGAAAACATTACCCAAAGGTGAAGGTATTTGTAATTCATTGCTGTGACTTCTGATCTGTATGTGACATTTTTACTTGTCATGCTGAAACTTTTATTTTCCTCATGTAGCACAAAACCCCTTCAACTGCCTCTTCCAGGTCTGGAAGTAGTTCATATTCAATCACTTCTTTAGAAATTTCATTTTGTAGACAACCTAAGCCCTGGGAAGGTTTAACCTAAATAGATGTTTTCTTTGGATAGTTAAAGGAAGTATAAAGAATTAGGCCTAGTTTACATAGACCCAAGTGGAATAAAAACAGTTGACTAAAATTTTCAGTGATATTGAATTTGATTCCTGTACGGGAAAGATTGGGTTTGATTATGGATGCAGTAGTTACATGAAGGAGTTGATGTTGGCATCTATACTCATCAGAGAGTTTCAAGCGTCTGCGACAGGCATATATCAAAGTAAAAATATTTCAGTAAGCAGACAAGGTATTTTTATTCAAGATTATTTCAGTAAGAAACAGAAGCTACCACTAAATCTAAAACTTCTTCCACAGAAGAAGCAAGACGAGAGATTTTCTAAGGTTGGGGTAAGCTCATGAAAAATTCATGACAAATATTTTGAGGAAGACTTTTTCCTGTATGCCAAGGCAACTTTATACCATGAAGATAGATGACCTAATGATGTAGAGAAGGCCACTTGGGGGCATTCAGTTCCCATTGTGACACAGAAACTATGTAATAAGGGGCTTTCTCCTTGGTGGGTTGTATTTCAGAGAGAAGATGCCCAGGTTCTTTAAAAATATTATGAAATTGGCGAGAGGCTTTTAAAAAGTTTTACATGCCAGAAGAACAGATTTTTAATTAAAGAGTTTATAAAATAAATGGTTTAAGTAAAGGAAATTTAGGGGACCAGAAATCAGAGTCTTGCCTAAGTTGTAGCCAAGCTGGGGGACAGGAAACCTCCAGGCTTGATGAAAAACTCATAGTGCTGTCTCTAGAGACCACACATGAAAGAGCTGATGAGAATGGATGGCTAGTTGGTACTTGTTCAGATCTGAGATTTTCTTTTTGAAAATAATCAAGTGGGAATTTAATTTGAGTTAAAATAAACATCTAGAATTTAGAAGTAGTTCACCAGGAATTCAGTTTACTTTGTTGAGTGACATCCTGTCAGCACTTCCTCGGGGTGTGGGGTGAAATGCCAGCACATTCTGTGACAAAGCTCCCTCTGAAGTCCAATCCAGCACGAACAGAGTTCCCATTTCTGAGATGCTGGCTCACTATTTTTTTTCCCCTTCATTATGACTTCCATGTGGCTTTCCTCTAGGACCTCCAGTAGCTTTCTCCTTCCTATTTTTGAATTGTAGGGATTCAAATCTCATCTCTTTGCAGTTCTATTAATCAACAATAGGTAGAAATATTTGACAATGTCATTAATAAAAGTAACCTTCTACATCTGATAACAGACTCTGTCACACGGGGAAACCCAGGCATTATTGAGCTATTTCAACTCAATAAATTATCTTACCTTTGCCTGAACCAGAATGGAAGAGGGGGTGTGGCATTCAACAAAGTCTGCCCTACACTGTTAAGAGTCTCCTTGGTAAGAGTATAAATGGAACATTTATTCCATTCTTAAAAGGCTTTTCAGATATTGTCTGCAGCTTTCGTTTTTATTAGACAGTGTGGGTTCTTTACTGTATATTAATACTAATGGACTTGCCACGACTAAATTCACAACATATTCATACCATTTTAGACTGGGTGAAATTGAAAATGGGTAAACTCCAGTCTTTTAAGGAAGCCACAAATAACAATACCCTGTGGTAGAAAGATGACAGAATTTATCAATAGAGACTGTGTAAGGATTGCTAATTCAGTTGGGAAATTTCAAATATTATGGTGGCTAAGATTTCCCTAGAGCATTTGCTGAGGAATCAGTGTGTATAAACGGTATTATTTCTTGGAGTGATTTTGTAAGAAGGATGAAAAAAGTAAATAGATAAATTTGGACTTTATACAGTAAATACAAATTATACAATATGAATTTGTCTTTTTAAAGAGGGGCAACTGAGCTATCTCCTATGTTCTGCCCTAGGGGCTTCTAAGCTTCAGAGATGTTCTAAAAAGGCAGTGAATTTCCCTATTTCCCTCCTCATTAAATAACCAGGCTCTGACTATTGCCCTTAATGGCATTGTCCCCTCTCCTCAGCCACATGTCCCTGCAGGCTAGTTTTAGATTGCACCACTGCTGGCCTCATCACTGGAATTAAGAAATGATCATAATACAAGAACTGGGATCATTTATCAAAAGCTGTTGTCCATTAGGAGCTTGAAGTGATCTCTTCCCTCTTGGGAAAATGGAGCCCATAAAGTTTTAGGATTTGATGTGCGAACATTCTACCCAGTTTCACACATCTATTTTGACATTGGGAAAACAAGACCCAGGAAGGTTATGTGACCTGAACATGGTAGGAAAATTTTTTTGGTGCAGGAAGAGAATCATAACTCAGAAAGCCCTCTCCCTGCCTAGCTTCACATGCATCTGGTGCTATTTCTTTGTGGTTGAGTAACGTTCTTAGGGTTAAAGGATAAGACATTGATGTGAGTGGAAACACACTTATGAATCAGCTATTCTTTGCACAAAATGCCTCAGGAGAGCTACCCTGGGTGAGTCCATACTGGAGACCCTTTTGTTGTAATCGTGCAGATGTGTTCTGAGGTAGCTGCCCAGGTGCTGCACTCATTAGCCACCTCCCTCACATTGTTTCCAGAGTAAGCCCAATGATTACCTCTGTTTTTCATACACAGAACAAAAGAAGGAACAAATCATTACCTGCAAATCATACAGCAGTAAGTGTAAGAACTCAGATTTTTAGCAGAAATCTTTCTGACTTGTACATTGGATTCTTTAGCTAATAGTCTGTAGCTTGAGTTTTCCTGCCTGGCCCACAATCAGGACAAATCTCTCTCACCTGCCAGTCCCACAGCCACTTAAATCCGACCAAGTAAACACAGAGACTTATATTGGTTACAAACTGTATGGCCGTGGCAGGCTTCTTGCTAATTGTTCTTAGAGCTTAAATTAATCCATTTCCATTAATCTATACCTTGCCATATGGCTTGTGGCTTACCGGCATCTTCACATGCTGTTTGTCATCGTGGCGGCGGGCAGTGTCTCTCTCTCTCTCAGCCTTCCACTTCCCAGCTTTATTCTCCTCCTTGTCCCACCTACACTTCCTGCCTAGCCAATGGCCAATCAGTGTTTTATTTATTGACTAATTAGCAACACATTTGCATACAGAACATCCCACAGCACTTACCCCATTTTTTTTTTCAAAAAGGAAGGTTTTAACCTTAACAAAGTAAAATTACATATAATTTGGGAATTTGGGCGTAGCTTCTCTTACTACTTCCTGCTGGAGGGGGGCCCTGTATCGTATGGGGACACAAAGAAAATTTTAGGATCATGGAGTAGTCCGTGAGGCTGTATCATCTGAGCCAGTTGCCTTGAAACCATTCTGGATGTTGAATCATCTGGGCCATGGTGTCATCGGAGACCTTTCAGGGGGTCTTGGCTGGTCAAACCTGATGTATCTTAATCTGGAACAAATCCATAGCCTTTGGCTTTCTGTGGGAACAAAAGCAGAGTCTCCTTTCCAAAGCAACACATCCTTACATCTAAATTTTGAAGTCAAGGTATCTTTAAAATATACATTTTGGCATAACTCAACAGCTTTTACAATCAAATGTTTTTCTGCAGTTAAAAATCCCAAAGACAACACAATCCAGATTCTCTGTGTAATATTCATCTTTACGTGGCTTATTTTTTATATTAATTTTACTGTCTCTTTAAAGACTTTATTTTTTTAAACTATGTATTTGTTTATATAACTGTATATATCACCTTTTTTTATCTCTTTCAAGCCTACGTATATTTTACACACATTTTAAACTATTACATCTGAATTTGTCTTATTGCGAATCTACTGCTTTAAACTGCCGCAGCTGTGACTGCTGGCTCCGCCCACCTCAGCTTCCCAACATGGCTATGTTTACCACCAGCTCTGGGAGCTATCGTGGGTCTATGCTTTTATCCAAGCAGAGTGTAGCCCAGAAACCTCTTTTTGTGTTTTGTACTAGCAAAGGCTAAATCCACCATGCAGCTTAATGTGCCACTTGCAGAGGACTCATTCCCGCCATACTGCAGGTCCAGCACGCACACTAGGAACCCACAAGTAGCTCAAACCGGCAGCTGCCGGTCATTTGAGAGAGACAATTAGGAAGCTGTTTTTAGCTTCGTTTTAGAATCTTTTTTCTCAGTTTTTAGGTGGAAACTCTTGCCCCACATTGGGCACCATTTGTAGCTTGAGTTTTCCTGCCTTGCCCACAATCAGGACAGATCTCTCTCACCTGCCAGTCCCACAGCCACTTAAACCCGACCAAGTAAACACAGAGACTTATATTGGTTACAAACTGTATGGCCATGGCAGGCTTCTTGCTAACTGTTCTTACAGCTTAAATTAATCCATTTCCATTAATCTATACCTTGCCACATGGCTCGTGGCTTACCGGCATCTTCACATGCTGTTTGTCATCTTGGCGGCTGGCAGTGTCTCTCTCTCTCTCTCTCTCTCTCTCTCTCTCTCTCAGCCTTCCACTTCCCAGCTTTATTCTCCTCCTTATCCCACCTACACTTCCTGCCTAGCCAATGGCCAATCAGTGTTTTATTTATTGACTAATTAGCAACACATTTGCCATACAGAACATCCCACAGCAATAGTCTCTGCTTATGTGGCCTCATGTTCATCTGAACTGTATCCATATTTAAAATTAAGGGATAGTCGAAATTGTGTGGAGTCCTAAGAACCTTGTAAAGTTGCCTTTGCTGCCTGGGGACTTTCTCTCCCTCTTTTTGCTCCTCTCTCTAGTCAACCTTGCTTCACTTCCTCTGGTAACACCAATGGATAAGTCCTAGTGGTAAAAATGGGGAAACTAATCAAGAACTGTCTGCTGGGATCATTTTAGCTTCTCCATGGAACTTTCTTTTTTCCCAAGTGTATGGCAGGATACTTGTCACAGGAGGTAGAGAAGACGAGAAAATAGTCTTTTGTTTCTCTTCTTGGGTTGTGTATTGACTATAATGTTCTGTGCTTGAACAAAATTATACTAAAAAAATTTGATTCACACAGGAATAGAAGATCTCTACATAATCCTCAGAAACAGTTGGTGCTGAGTTCATGTATAGGTACCAACACTATTAGCTGTGTGGCCTTAAGCCATTGGCTCTCCAAATTTGTTTCCCTTCTCTAAAATAACATAATTTTACCTGGTCTATATGAGGTTTAAATTCTCTTAAACCTTTAATAGAATAACTCTGGAGTTACCTAAAATATTTGAGAGGCTGATTGTCCTATTTTATGGTTTCTTATACTTTTTAATAAGGAGTTTCTCAAAATTAAAATTATTTGGAAAGAAAATTAATAACAGATTAGAAACTCATCATTTATTCCAGCTATCTTAAAGGAACATTGCATAGTTAAACTCTAGAGACTTAATGTTTTCATGAAATAACCATTGTTTTTAATCTTACTAGGTAAAGTATTCATTTCCTTGGATTTCTGAAACAATCAACTATGTTAAATTAAGGAAGAAAGGGAAAATCCTTTAAAACTAAATCTGTGGGAGTATTTATCAGCTCAAAACTTTGTGAATAAGTTTTTCAATCAGGGTAAAAATTTTATTTTTAATAATCGTCAGCAATGCCTGATGGTGTTGGAATTGTCTTTACTCGACACTCACAGGAGAAATAATACTTTGTACTCAACTTACCTCTCTTCCTATGTTTCTGTCCTTCTTACATGCCAGCCATGTGCCCATCCAAAGATTTCTGTACTTTACAGCTTATATAATCCCCTGCTGCTTTCTTCTGGAGGAAGATCTCTAAAGAAAGTAATGCTGTCTACTGTTTGGTTTTGTAAACCATGCTCAATGACTATGTCTGTGTCTGACTTTGTGCCCTGACTCTTAGATACCTATTAAGTCTAGTTCTACTTTGTTACCAAAGCACAAACCACCATCCATTTAGAAACTTTGCTGAATAAGCAGATGGGAAGAATGTAAATGCATGTAGAGTTATTCCATATCTCAGATCCTGGAAGGCTTACAGACATGCATGGGTGCCTATGATAAATAAGAGATGACATTAATCTTAGTCTAGAATTGGAATTTAAAACTGAATTTTATTTTAGCTTCAAAATCAACTACCTTTAACCCACTCAGGAATACATGAATAAAAGTAGAAAGTATTACATTCTATAATGCATCTTCACATGTAGATTGGGGGTGTTTTGCATTGGTGGGATATTTGTGTAGAGTATTTCTTAAGGATTCATAATGAAGTAAAGAAAGTAATTGATGCACTAATTCAAATACAAAGTGGAATTGTGATGCATTTGTGCTAGAGATTGGTGTTGAATTATAAGACAGAATCATGCTTGGCCCTTCTCCTGTACCCATGCATAAATATATATATATATATATATATATATATATATATATATATATATATATATATATATATGCCATATTCACCATTGTATTTTTCAGCAACAATTTCTCCACGTGTCCAAACAATACAGAATTTAGTGAAAAATCAATACAAAAATTTGGACAGATTCCACCTTCTCCTTCTCTTTCTTCCTTCTTATTCTGACGTATTTAAATAAGCAATTCTGTACAAAGTCCTTAATCTAATCCCATCTCCACTGTGACCTGTCCTCTAACATAAAAACATTGCAAAACTACTCATTTATCCTACATTTTCAGAATGCTGCTAGGTAATCATACATTTCTTAATAAATATAATTTTCATAAGAACAATGATTTTTTATCTAGCCAACTATTTTATTTCAAAATAATAATTCTATTTAGCATAAATGTGCTTATTCATATTGGCTTAATGAACAGAGGATTTAGTGGCTGATAGATACGAAGGAATAACTATATGGATATAATGTACTATGTTAAACAGAAAAGACACATGTTATTAAAACCCAGTGTGGTCTCCCAGAAATTTGTGTTATGATTATGGAAAAAAAAACATACTTTCTTGATATACTATAGTGATTCTAAGATTCCAAGATTTCAAGAAGCCAAAGGACTGGTATAGTTGGTAATATTGGAAAGCTGAGTGTAGCTGGAAGGTTTTTCTGTGTCCTACCTGGCCCATGGTCAGGACAAATCTCTCTCACCCACCAGTCCTGCAGCTGCTCAGACCCAAGTAAACATGCAGACTCTCATATTAATTATAACTGCTCAGCCATTAGCTCAGGCTAACTACTGACTAGCTCTTACACTTAAACTTAGCCCATTCTGTTAATCTATGTCACCACATTTTCCGTGGCTTTATCTGTGTGCCATTACATGCTGCTCCCTGCATGGCGGGCTGGCATCTGCTGACTCAGCCTTCCAGCCTTCCCACAATTCTCCTTCTCTGCTTATCTCACCTATGCTTCCTGCCTGGCTACTGACCAATCAGCATTTTATTTGTCAGCCAATCAGAGCAACATATTCACAGCATACAGAGTGATTTTCACAGCACTAAAGGTAGATATGAAACCTTAGACTCACAAATATATGATAAATAAAACATTTTTTTTTTAATTTTGCCAAACACAAATAGACTAGATATTGTAACTTTAATTCTTGCTTGATAACTGTTTTGTTATATGTAATTTTGCTATGTTGGAGTTGAAACCTTCCTTAAAAAAAAAAAAGAAAGAAAGAAAGAAAGGGGGAAGTGCTGTGGATATCACTCTGTACGCTGTGAATGTGTTGCTAGTAGCCAGGCAGGAAGCATAGGCAGGATAATCAGAGAAGGAAAATTGTGGGAAGGCTGGAAGACTGAGTCAGTAGATGTCAGCCCGCCATCCAGGGAACAACATGTAATGGCACACAGGTAAAGCCATGGAAAATGTGGCGACATATAGATATATAGATAACAGAAATGGGCTGAGTTTAAGTGTAAGAGCTAGTCAGTAGTTAGCCTGAGCTAATGGCTGAGCAGTTATAATTAATATGAGCCTCTGTGTGTTTACTTGGGCCCTACTGGCTGCAGGACTGGTGGGTGAGAGAGATTTGTCCTGACCATGGGCCAGATGGAACAAAAAAATCCTTCAGCTATAGCTGAGATGAGTTCTAATTTATAGGCTGTGTTGTGTGGAATGGAAGACTTCTAGAATGTGCATGTCAAAGGGAGTGTGTGTGTGTGTGTGTGTGTGTGTGTGTGTGTGTGTGTATGTGTGTGTTAACTGAGTGAATGATGTGAGGCTCAAAATTAACAGAGAAATGTGTTCATAAAAAGTCTTAGTGACCTCCAAATTATCAATTGAAAGTTGGTTAATCTCATACAAAACCCCAAGTATGAAGTGAATTGGGGGCTCTCATCTCAGTAGCTACAAGAAAGTCTTGGTTATTTTTGAACAAAGGAAGAACATACATTAATATATGATCACAGAACAAATGTGGCATGAATAATCAGTTGGCAAATATTCTAGATTTATTTATTTATTTATTCATATTTTTGCTAATTTGACAATAGCTAGGGTTTTCTGGGAAGAAGGAACCTCAATTCAGAAAATGTTTTTACTAGACTGGCCTATAGACAAGACTCTGGAGCATTTGCTTTGTTAGTGAATGATGCAGAGGAGTCCAGTCCATTGTGTGTTGCCTAGACTTTAGTCAATGATTGTTGGGAGATACAAGCCAAATAAACCCTTTGTGACTGAGAACACTGTTACTCTCCTGTGTTAGTTAAGAAAAAAATATTCTGGTATTATTTCTATACATCAGAATTATACAGCTTAAGAAGAAATCATCTTCCTGATCATCTACAGCTAAATGTGTGCCCACAGATGTTAAACACACTACCAATGGACTGTGGAGGGAACCCCACAGCTGTTATTTTTAGGGAGGTATAGTGGTGGCACATGAGAAAGTTCAGACAGAAAACAACTGTTTTCCACAGCCAGTGACCCCATGGCTTTGCCATATGAAACTCCCCATAAGAGAATTATACATCTGGTAGGTTGACTTGTCAAACACTAGTTATCACCTGCTGTATAGTACCATATCCCTCAGCAAAACCCCACTCCTGGAAGTTGCTTTCACCCTATTTCCAACAGGAAAAAAAAAAAGGAAACTGAAATATATTTGAATGAACCTATGAATCAATGTGGTAGGTACTACTCAGATTAATTACAAAATTCACATGGGTCATAGAAGCTCATAAATGAAGGAGGTTAATCTTGAGGTTACCATAATTTGCTGTTGGCAAATCTCAAACATTACAATTGAGAGAATGCAAAGAGCTCCAGGATAAATTATCTTTAATTTTCAGCCAGAAACAAACTACTACACTAAAAGTGATGTTAACAGTATAAAAGGGTACCTGGTTCTGGATAGGTTAGTTTAGTTATTTGTTGTTACGCTTATTTTTAACTTACTATTTGGGAGCTATGAGAGGCATAATATTAGTCTTTTTTGCCCCAATAATTTACAATTACATTTTGTTCATTGGCTTTTTAAATTTGAATAAAGTCTCATGTATCAGTAGCTAGCCTTGAACTCACTATGTGTTTAACACAACTTTGAGCTTCTAATCCTTCTGCTTCTACCTCCTAACTGCTGGGATTATAGGTGTGTGTCAACAGACCTGGTTGACATGGTGCTGGGAAGTAACCCAGGGCTTCATGTATGCTAGACATGCACTGTGCCGATTGAGGTACATCCTCAGCACCTCAATAATGTTTTACTTGTGGTGGTATTTTATTTGTACTGAAATGTGATTTTAATTGTATGTTAATAAATAAAGTTGCCCGGGGGTCAGAGCTATTAGAGCCATAGCAAGAGCATGGCGGTGGTGGCGCACGCTTTTAATCCCAGCACTTGGTAGACAGAGCTAGGTAGATCTCTGTGTGTAAAAAGATACAGCCAGCATTGGAGACATACGCCTTTAATCTCAATCCCAACCATAGAAGACCTGGAAGTCTCTACAGAGGCAGTCATGTGTTTGGGTTTACAACAAATGAGAAGGCAGAACAGAAAGGTTATAAAGACAAACACATAGGAAGTAGCTCCCTTTTTTCGGAGAGCTCTCTTGGCTGAAGCAGGAAGGGTAAGGCTCTTAGTTCTGACCTCTTGGTTTTCTTCTCTGAATGGGCTCTGTGTTTCTTATTTAATAAGATGGTTGGTTACATCTACATTTACTATTCTATCATGATACAGTTTAATGCAGAGAAAATCATCCAAAGGACAGCCTAAGAGTCCATTATTGTCATCACAATGCTCTCCTCACTAGGGATCCTGGATAAATCACGGATTTAACTAATTTTGAATAATTAATGTTTCACATGTAACTAAAAGAATAGTAATTAGATTTATATGTGGATATAGAAACAAAGTGATTGACATTTTTTTTTTTTTTTTTTTTTTTTTTTTGGTTTTTCGAGACAGGGTTTCTCTGTGTAGCTTTGCGCCTTTTCCTGGAACTCACTTGGTAGCCCAGGCTGGCCTCGAACTCACAGAGATCCACCTGGCTCTGCCTCCCAAGTGCTGGGATTAAAGGCGTGCGCCACCACCGCCCGGCTGTGATTGACATTTTAATATGGTAACAATAGTTAGCATCTACCTACTCTATGACCAATTACGAGGCTTAGAATTCAAATTCACTATCTCAGTTGAGATACTTGAGTAACATCTTAAATCTTCACATTCCTTAATGAGAAGTTTCCCATTCTGTGAAAATCATGTGTGGTTTATTTCCTATCCATTGGGGTTCCTTGCATATTCATGTATATTAACTGTATTTTAATGTGGTGTGTGTAAGAGAGCATGTGTAGATGTGTGTGTGTGTGTGTGTGTGTGTGTGTGTGTGTGTGTGTGTGTGTATGTGTGTGTATGTGGGCATGTGTGTGTGTTATATAGGGGAAGGAGGTGATTACCAGCAAACCAGAAGTTCATACTCCAGAAGTAAAGTCTTTGCCAGAGTTGTATAACACAATAAGCTTCCCTTTGTGTTCCTCTGTTATTATTATTATTATTATTATTATTATTACTGCCTTAAATGATGATAGTCGGCGTTTCCTCTCAGTCCACCTACTTTGTGATAGGTTTCACAAATATTTTAGAATTAGTTTATTTCCTGGGAGAATTTGTGTGTGTGTGTGTCCCAAATTTTCATTTTCCTATGTCAGTTCTTTTGATCATCTTCCCCTCAACTCTACTGTTTCAATGCTAAATTCTTCATGCATTTTTCCTACCATGGCCTTAACTTGCTCACATGTTCCATCTTTACCCACAAGAAGATACAAATACCTGAAAGGCACAGTTGACTTTACACTTCATGCTAAACTTATTAGTTTCAAAGACAAATACACTGGCTTCTGAGAAGCTTTTAGATCCCTTCTGCTTTGTGACACTCATGGTTCAGATAAAGTGTCTTTGGAATCTAGTATATAAATTCATCAGATGCTATATAGATTTTTTGCTAAAGTGTATCAAGAATTCCATTAGTCATGATTTTTGACAAACTGCTTTATCTCACAAATGCTTCGTGTTTCCTCATTCTAAGCCAGCTGTTTGTCTTTCACTCATATGATAAGAAATTATACCCTACCTTGTGTTTATGAGGGGATATCACATACATTCTTTATTTGCTGGATGTTAAAGAAATATTGTGACGATATTTCACTTGGAATATGATATAGGCATATCTAGATAATGCTGACATCTTTCAGGTTAGATATATTATGCCCCTATAATATATGGGGCATATATTATAATGCCCTACTATAATGCTCATTCAAATATGAATTGATTCATAAATCTACATAACTCAATCAAACTTTAGTACAAAAATAATTAATAACTTTGGGGACTATGTTAACAGTGGCAAATGGATTTCATCCTGAATGCCAGTTATAGTTGATAAAATGCCATGTTTGGAGGAAGATTTTCACCTGTGTCTGGATCACTGAAAAAGATGTCACACTCAATTAGTGATGGTTCTGATATGAAGGAAATGGAGTTTGGGGAATCCTGCAAGAGAGTTCATATAGCTTATTAAGCACTGAAGGATAGAGGATTGCTGTGACACGTGAGTGAGTAGGATGTGAGTAAATGTCCATTTGAAAGAGCACCTTTATTTTTGAAAGATGCATACAGTTTGGGATGTTGGAGAGAACTAGGAAAGGAAGTTGATGAAATTAGGTGAACCTGAGACTCTTTCCTTTCAATGTTGCAAGTTGTACATGAGAGGTAATCTGCACCTCTTCATAGTAAGTGAGGTTCAAATTCAACTTTTTAGGCCCATGTTCTCAACTATCTGTTTCCTTATCTGTGGTGTGTAGGAGATATTCATAATTCTGAGTCCACCTCTATCATAGTCAACAGTAGTAGTTACTGCTAGTTATTATTATATCAGCAAACAAAACGAACACAATCTGACAGAATGAAAGCTCTTTGGGATCAGTAAACACTGCAAGCTCCTTTTGATATAAGCCTCCCCCTTGTGAAGGCTGAAGAGCATGGGAAGGGGGCTGGGTGTGGCTTTTAAAATGCTTTAGGGAAAGCTAAGGGAAGATACTCTATAGCTTCACTATTCTTGTCATCATTTTCCCCTCTTATTGTATTGCACCCATGTTCTCTGATTAAAGTCAGAGTTGCTTAACTTTGTGCTTATTCAAAGAATTCTTCCTTTCAAAACTTTTCCCAAGAAAAGGCTTTTCATGTTTTAATGGTTGCATTAGAACTCACCTTTCCCCACCCTCACTCTTCAGGAATTGTCATACATCAAAATTCATGTTCAAACATATCTAAGAAAGAAGGTGACTTTTCTGGTTCTTGTTTTAATTGATGAAACCCATAATTAAATGCACCTATGTTGAATCAGAAATATCTAGAATTCATCTGTGCACCTGTGACAGGGGAGCCATGTGGCAGATTGGATTGGTGATGGCATAAGGACATAATTTGTCCTGTGGTCTATGATCCCCAAACCTGTTAGACTCTCAGCAACTTTTAAAGAAACATTTAAACCCAATGAAGTATTTTTTTCTGACACTACTGGAGCTGACATCCCAAAATTTGATGATTTTAGTCTCCATTTGCCTTTTCTTTAAAGTCCTAGCTTTGTCAATATTTCATTATTGTGTTGTCTTTTCTTTCTCAGCAGTTTTTTGCCTCACAAAACCCCAAGGGTATTTTTGCTTATAAAGAAGATGGGCGAGCCTTTGGCTTGGCTTCCTTGTTGATGGAAGTGAAGGTTCCATTTATAATAGCCTGCTCTTTAGAAATGTCACTGCTTCCCATTCTTTTCTTTGCAAAATTTGTACTGGGGTGACTGTCAGAAGCTCCCATGTAAAATAATGGCCAGTTCTCATAAATGACAATGTTAACAATGTGGTGTACTTCAAATTGTATTTTGTTTTAAAAGTTAACCTATAATTGCTCAGTTTTGCTACCATGTGTTTTAGTTGATTATAAAAGCATTTTTTATTGTGCATATACTCAAAATCTCATCATATTCCAAGAGTCATCTCCCTCAAACTGTTTAAGTATCACAAAGAGGTTTTGAATAAGTAAGATAAAACATAAACAACATATCCCTGTTCTTTGTTTCGCTCACCGCTTGCTCATGTTGTGACTTGACGTTTGAGACAGCTTCTTCGGTGGCTGTTATTTGAATTTGCCTCATGTGAAGTAGCTACTATAAGACTTGTAAAATCCACTGCTAATTATGCTTCTACATCCTTTCACTTGTTTTCATAGAAAGGTTTGAAAGGGTATTGTGCTATCTGTTTCTTACAATTGACAGGAAGGGGACCCACTGGGATAAGTAAGGTGTCAACCTGAATAGCACTTTGAATGCAGGTCTCTGTAACTGTAAAAACCATGCCAGTGTATTATGCTTTTTGTTCCTGAGAATCTGTGTGAGGCAAAAACTAAAGTGACACAAGGCTGTACATTAGTAGACTAAAAATCTGGATTTTTCAATCAGTTGAATTATAAGAAGAAATGATCGTGGAGAAATAACCTAATAAAAATAAAGATCTTTCAAGACCTCATAAATTAAAAGGAAGAGAAAGAGATACTTTTCTTTTTAAGTTTAGGAGATCACAACAGAAATGAAAAGAAACAAGATCATGAGGTCAAGTTACATTTTGAGGTGACTGACCTAAATTTTACACCTGGAGTAGGTTCATAAAGGCCTGGCCCAGATTCAAAAGGAAACAGTAGACAGCTCGCCCTCATTGACACTCAGTCGTATCTGCCCATTACACAATAAATTTTCCGTGATGCAAGAGCATTTAAGAAATTGAATGAAAGCCTTCCTGACTGTTATACTAAATTTATTGCTGGAATTTGTTCCCTGGGGAATGTACCAATCAACTGAATATCAAAGACTTGCACAAATGCACACACAAAAAGCTTCCCGGTCAACTACTTTTGTATCCTTTTCATTCTTGTCATCAAGGTCCACTTTGAAGCCCCTTCCAGGAATCAGGACCACAATTTCCATGAGGCACTGGAGGTAGATGTGTTTTCCTGCCTTTTTGGTAGTTTTTTGAAGTTAATAGCTCTCTGGTTTTTGGAGCATGAGAAAGAAATCTTGCTTCCTTCAGCACCAAATTTGTGCAAAGCTGACCATGATTTGCTATAAGGGTTATTTGTTGCTGTTGTTTTTGTTTGTGTCTTTCTTTTGAAACCATCAAAATGATCCTGATATATATATATATATATATATATATATATATATATATATAAACATTGGAGGTGGTAAAATGATGCAAACTCTATATAGTAAGATACCTGTAAGCATAATTTTAAAAAGTTTGCATTACTCTTTAAACCGTTGATAATATGAGCTCTCTGGACAAAGGTCCCAAATTTTAATGAAATATCCCACTACTTCATGCAGAATATATTATGTTCATACATACTATATTTCTAGTCAAATATATGAGAAACCACTGCAGTATGGAGAAAACTATAAAATAAATCTTTTGTAAGAATAATTTACAAAGATCTCTTAGGATCTAAGGAAACCCAAAATCTCTATCTGTTCTTCCTAACTAAAGGCTTCACATGCAGAAACAGATTTGAGGTTCTGTTGGGAAAATGGTAAGACTTGCTTTCTGATAAGTCGTGTATCTTCAGTATTTGGCATAGATCAAATTAGCTCCTTAGAGCTTTAGAGTGTACCTTTTTCTGTATTTGTTCAGCATCGTTCACTTCAAGAAGTTACTGAATTACTTATTTGATGTTGGGCAGTAGACATCTATTCAATTGAAGTACCCAGGGAAAGATCCCTGAATGTCACACTTACCCAGCTCCACCCTTTCTCCCCAGGCTTGCCATCAATGATCTTTTTTTGCATTCCCATCAGTCCCCTCTGCCTTTCCACCTAAGGGCTGATTTCCAGAGTGAGAGCTGGAGTGCTGTGTCTGTTCTCTACAGGGTATTGATTGTAGAAGTCCCTCATCTATGAACATAATTTGAACTCCCTACTCCACAAAGGATTGGAGGATCTGATATTCCACTTAGAAAGTGTCAATGTGGTACAAGGGGGGCAAAACAAGCATCCTCTGTATATACTATAGAGAACCAAGTGATTAATCTCTAGTTCTCTATGGAAGAACATCATTTTGTGCCAGGAACTGGGAAGCTCATTTTCAAGATGAAAATCAGAGGTAGGCCTGCAAACAAGGGGTGATGGGGAGGAGAGCCAGCATTGCATTTATAGTGATACCTCAGAAGTTGGAACTGGCCTTATGAGGGCTATCAACCCAAACATTTATAATAAGAGCAGACCCAATAGAAATACGTGAGTTAAAATTTGTATCTAAGTGCATTGATCCAGTAGTTAAAAAAATACCCTCCTGAAAGGCATTTTACCTTGAAGTATTGTCATCTTCAGCTGAGAGTGCCTCTGCTGCTCTGGAGTATTGCTAAGAGTTCATATGTAATTTTGCATTTGGCACGAAGCCAGTCTCCAAATGCAAGAGAGAAGTCAGGAATGGGGCTTTTTTAGGCTTCCCTCAGCATTGCTGAGTGGCTGCATTTTATTTTACTTTTTTTTTCCCAGACAAAAAGATATGATCTGTTTCAGCCCCAGGCACTCACCATCCCCTTTTGTTAGTTATCCTGCTTGGCAGAGGCCTGTTATGGCCTAACTGAACTGTGTCACGGGCAGCTACTACTGCAACCCACACTCCACTCCTCGCCACCCCTGGCACAGCCCTGCCACTCTCCAGCCATTGAGGGCGTCATACACAAAATGATTTCTGACAGTGGGCCCCAACCACACAGAGAGATCAAGTGGAGAGGTGCAAGGGTGAGATGATTTGCTCAGTGGGGAAGATAAATCTATCCACCGGTAACTTTCCTTTATTGGGCCTCTATCAGCAGAAATGAGAGACATGGAATTTCAGGCAACCTACCTTCTACTGGCAGCAATGTGCATTGGTGATGTGGTCTTGATACATTGTAGTATAAATGTGCAGAGAGTTTGAGGGCCATTTTACTCACAGAGCAAATGTCATATAGTTCATGCCTCTGGAAGAAGACAACCTGAAGGTGGAGAAACTCAAACTTGAGCATCATAGCATCCATATAATCAGACATGATATATCCAGATCCAACCATCTCTGGCTGATAAGAGGCCGTAAGATACAACTTTGTGTTGTTTTCTATAGGCTCAACAACACCCAGTTCAAGGAGACTTAGTCAAGGAATATGGGAGGGGAAATGAGTACCTTAATGATATCCAATTTTCATCTATGCAGGACATTGGAGAAAGCAAGCTTAAATCTGAAAATGAGGACAGGAGAATTTTCTAGACTGCAGGTGGGGAATATTCCACACGAAACACTCAGAAATAAATACAGCATTAACAAAACTTGTGACACAGATTAAGTCTCTCCTATGGCAATAAATCCAGATTTTTGCCATTGATTGTTAATTGATTCATTGGTATATTTGTTCAAACATGCACTATTTCATTCAATTAATTATGATTAAACATACTTCCTTGGCAACACTCTAGGTCAGTTGTGAGACTATACTAGTAAATGTGAATCAACCAGCACTGCCTTGCATTACAATATTTACTATTGTTATCATTTATTATTATTATTATTTGAGAATTTCTTACAAGAATGTGATATTTTGAAGAAAATCTACACCCATTCTTTCTTTTCCAAGTCCTCCAGCAACCTTGCAACCACTTCCCCCTCCCAAATGCCTGTGTTCTTTTCTAAACCCACTGAGTCTATTGAGTGCTACCAGTATGTGCTTGGATGCAGGGTTACTCACTGAAACCTAGACAACCTATCAGGGGCTGCGTCTGAAGAAAACTGACTTCTCTCTCCCCCAGCTGCCATCTGTGGCCAATAGCTCCTCAGCTAGAGGTGGGAATGTGTTGATCTCCTCTTGATCCATGGTGGAATTTTGTTTGGCTTGATCTTGTCAATGAAGTCTCAGGTGCTGTGAGTAAATGTTTGAAATGTCCCTGGAAAGCACCGTTGCACAGAATTTCTTGACTACCTCTTTTTAAGTTCTCTTCTGCTGTGATCCCTGCACCTTCTGAGGGGGTGTGTGTGATATAGATGTTCCATGTAGAGCTGAGTACTCTGTAGAAACTTATTCTATGCACTTTGATGAGTTGTGAGTCTCTGCATTAGTTAATCTTTATGTGTTGCAAATAAAAAATTCTCTGATGAAGGATAAGAGATAAACAAATCCATGGGTATAAACACACACACACACACACACACACACACACACACACACACACACACACACAAATAAGCAACCTGATGAAATAATGACCACAAGAAATACACATAAAATATAAGTATATTGAGATGGACACCATTTGGAAGTACTGAAAGAGAGGGGAGAAATGCTTCTATGATGACAGTAAAGGACTAAGGTATGATAATGTGGGGGAGGGGACTCTGAATGATACAGGCAGGGAAGTAAATCAAGAAGAGATAAAAATGAAAATTCAGTTCAAATTGACTTTGTCAACCTGGATCAAGACTTCAGTGGGAAGTCTGATCTCAGACAGTTTATTCACAACAAATTTAAATATGGTATAATTTGGAAGAAATTTCCTGTGTAATACAATCTCTGGTGCACAAAGACACAAAAATTATATTGAAATTTGACTCAAGCTATAAGTCATTTCTTCCAAAAAGTTGGGTTCTAGAGATAGACTACCTGTACTAGCTTAAGTACCTAGGCAAGGATCTGACCTGGTCTTAGTCATACAGATAGCATAGAGGTCATAAGGGCTATAAAGTACCCCTGGTCCTGGTTGTGAAGGCTTGGGGGAGCCTCCTGCTATAGTGATAATGTAAGGCTATTTAGACTATTAAGTGTCTCTGTTCCTGGTTGTGGGAGCTGTAAGTGTCATTTAGATTACTAGTCACCTTCTATCCTAGTTATATAAGCTTGATATTACCTGGCCCAACAGAAAACACAGATCACCAGGCTATTAATCACTTTCAATTTCCAGGTTTCTGAATGGAAGAACAATTTTGTTTTGTTTTTTGCATCTTTCCCATTGGAAAGACAATCCTGCATGCATGCTTAACATTCCAGGTTTCTCTGGAGATCTATGAGCACAAGGAACTTTGAGCTATGCTCTGAACAATAATGAGCTCTTTCAAGAAGTTGGAGGGAACAGGAGAGAGTGTTCTGGGATCTGAGATGTTGCTCAAAGATCTTGTGCTTCTACTGCTTCTCTTTCTATGTTTATATAGGACCTAGACTATACAGTTTGGTACTAATTACCTTGGAAAGACAGTCACTCAGGCATGTTTCACCTCTCTATGTTCCTTGCCTGTCTGAGAAGCAGGGACAATAGTGTCTGTAAGCTGTGCACTGACAATGATGTCAGTCTAAAATAAAAAACTAGCTCTGTGCTTGACACTTTGTAGGAAAACAACACATACCATTTTGCTTTCTTTCACTTCTCGAACTCAGTAGTTTCTTTTATAACGTTCTATTTCCATTCCTAAGTAGATTGCAATGAGTAAAACTTTCTGGAGGCAGTGATATTTTTAGAAGAGGTCAAATGGTGCACTGTTGATTGGTACAGTAAAGAAAGAATGGGGTTGAAAGTAGTAGGACTGAGGAGGCTTTTGGTCGCTTAAAGTCAGAATCAGTTGCCATGCACCTAAGATTTGGGTTAAGCTCTCAATATGAGACATTGTGACCTGTTTTCCTGTCTTTGTCTGTATTTGAGAGTGTAATAAGACTAAGGTGGTTCTTCCATACATGGGGATAAGTCATGTAGTGGGACAGCATATTTATATAAGCAGATCTCTAATTTCCTTCTTTGACTTCACTGATCACCTTGCCCCTCCCAAATATTTCTATACTATTATTCCTTGCTGTTTTCATTATCAATTAACCAAGGTGCAAACTGCTAACAAATTCTTGCCCATTGTTTCCTGAGAAGGTTTTACACCTGTCATGAAATCTGTCTACATCTGATTTTCCATGCATTATTTAAATGTTACTGTGTGAGACAGTCTCTTTTGGGATTTGTGATAGGGAGTATTGTAGACCAGAACCCAGTCTGTGAGTACAGGCTGTGTTAGTAGGTTTCCTGTGAAGATAACTGACTCATCCTTGTCTTGAAGGGGGCTTTCCCTTTCTTCTATTTGGAGACCCTTGACCAAGAACTCACATTTCCTCTCTCTTCTGATATGTAATCATGAGTACTTGCAATTCTCATTTTTTCCAAGACATAGAAGAAACAGGTCTAAGTGGTACAGGTGGGTTGTTACGAAACTCTGACATCTGCCAAAATCAACCTCTTTAAAAGAACAGATTAACTTCATTCACTCTATCAAGTACAAATGGAAGGCAAACAGTACTCTAAGATTACACATAAACTTAGTAGTGTTTGAATGACTCTCTTAGGTCTCTACAGACAGCTTTTTGCTTTTTAATCCTTTATTTTCCTTATTACCTATGTGTTTCTCCCGAGGTTATTAATCACAAACTCTTCTTGATTCTGTGTTCTTCCTTTCTGCTCCTCAAAAGAGGTAGCTTACTTACTGAAGTTTTTTTTTGTCCCTTTGTATAGAATGGGCCACAATTAAATCTCAATATTCATTATTTCTCTTCCTAAAGAGACATTTTAAGCATTTCACTAACTAGTCTCTAGCATTCCTTCTTTATCTCACTATCCAATTTATATCTTCTTCACTCACATGTCAGAATTCCCTATTGTGTTCACGTCAATCATCTCCCACTGTCAGGATACTGTTGAATGAGATGACTGTCATAAATCTGGGCTGTGCTGCACTGTCACACAAAGAGAAAAAATAACATTCTAAACAGGTAGAGTATCATCTGACTTTTCTCACAAGTAGCAACTTCTTACCTCTTTATGACTTGTCAGATATAAGTGATTCCATTTCTATGATAGTACTGAGAATAATCTTTATTTTCTGATATGATCCAATATCAAAGATTTTTTAAAAAAAATAATATTCTGACACATGTTACACTTTCAAGATTTTTTTCTTTGCTGGCACAACCAATTCTAGCTACATGTATCATGGTATGAACTCTCAAGTATAGGCACAAACAAGAGATAGGAGGACAGAAGGTGAAGATCTGGGTAGCATCGCTATGTCAGGTTGGCTCTATGTCAGGTTGGCTTTTGCTGAGACTCACACTTCCAAATTGCAACTCAGGATGTAGCACCTTCGTCTTAAAAGAGAATTTTTTTCTCTAATCATCTCAACCTTTCAATGAACAATAGCAACAACAAGCGGCACCATGCTTCAGATAGGTTTTGTAATGAGATCATTATCCAGGCTTGATAGTGCTGTAGAAGCCACTTTCCAGGCCATAAACTGCAGTGGAAAACTGAAAGTCTGGAAAGAACACACCTGAATGGGGTAAGGCACATAGAAAACTGACAGACACTATTCTCCTCTCCCTCCTGGGGAATAGTGTGAGTTGACAGACTACCAAAAGCAGCATGAGTATTTGCACGCTCAGCCCTTTGGTGGATTTCTGAGGATGTGAGAAAAGAAAAATAAATAAAATAAACATTTGACCTTTCTCAAGAAAAGACTCCATAGTTATTAGAATATTGATAATTATAAAATGAATAAAAAGTACTCATATGTGAGAAAATGTCTAATTTACCTTGTAATAGTAGGAAGCAAGTCAGAGGGCTATTGCAATCTAACAAAATGATGTTAAAAGACAAATTAAAAACCCTTTACATTCATTCTGTTCTAACACTGGTGATACCTTTGCTTTTACTAGTAGCTAATTTACAAAGTGCATTTGAAAAATCTTTTAATTGTATCTTAATTATAAAGCTAACATTTTTATTATAAGACAGCAATTACAAGCTCAGGCATTGAACTCCGGCCCCCTGAGGATTCACATCTGCTGTGCCATCTCCTTGCTTAGCAATCTTCCTTACCTCTCCATGCCCCAGTTTTTTTTTTTCCTTTTGTGAAATGGAAGTAATAATAGTACTTCCTCCTACCACTGTGGCAAAAAATTAAAAGATCTAGAAAAGTGAATGACAAATGTATGATAAATGTTAGAAATAAAATTTCAGATTCTGAAAATACAGACTCGGTGTTAAGGACAAGGACAATATGTGAGATGTGCATCTGGTAGTTTGGGCCATAATGGAAGGGTAGTGGCATCAAGAGAAAGTTCCAATTTTGGAAGATGAACATACTAATACTCATCTCACAATGGTGTGCAAGAGGGAAATGAAATAAGACTGTTATGTTATATACCCAAAATAGTACTTAATAAATTGTAAATAGAATATTAAAATATTTCATTATTACTTTGTGTCCTATATATTAAGAGTTCCTCAATTAATAGGCAGAAATAAATTTAAATTAGTATTATCTCAGATTTCCGACTCAGATAGACCTATTATTGAGAAAGAGCATCTAGGAATTGAATATCCTGTCAACTACAAATTCTCCCACTGTACATATCACAGTCTCTAATTATTTCTTCCACACTACTTTAGAATGTGGAAAGAGACAGTGGAAGCCACAAGAGTTTATCAGAAGGAATCATTCCAGTGGTGGACAATGCTTGAGACACCAGATCAGACTACTTACAGCCCTATCAGTCAAAGCTTTGTTTCTTTTGTGTTTCTCATCCCTGTAACTGCCACCTTAGCTTTCTTATTGTCTCCTAATTTAAGCTCCCTTCTGATGGCTGGGAAAGAGTGGATCAGAAATGACATTGCTAACATTTCAATTACCCACCTTACCTTGCTTGTGAGCCATCACACTAAGCTGAATTTTCATGGCTCTCAGACACTGTGCTATCTAGCTTTATATGCCACCAAAGCTTGTCATCTACATGAAAATAATGGTTAATTGCAAAGCATACTACCTGTACTGAGCAGGGATGCTAATGGCCTTATTATCCCATGGTTCCCACTGGCTCCATAAGCCTGAAAGATAGAGACAACCCAACAGAAAGCTAAGTGAAGGAAGTACTCTAAAGAATTATTAGTATCAAAGGAAATGATGAGTCATCATTTCACTGTAGTGAAGTTTCACTACAACTCCCCAACCCCCTCACTCTCTGTCTTGCCTTCCATCCCTCCTAACTTCCAACAAATATATGTAGTATTATGTGTAATATTCTCAAATGAAAGACAGGGGGAAGGAAAGGAAAGGAAAAAGGAAGAAGAGAGAAAAAGAACAAAAAGTAGGGGAAAGGAAATAGATGGAGAATGATGGAAAGAGGAGTCGGGAAGGAAGCAAGGCCTTACTTGAAAGCAGACTGCAAAGAAAATGGAAAGAGTAAGATGATAGTAAAACTCTTAGCTTGAATCTCAAGATATGATTTTCATGCTGAACATAAAAGCAAACAAGCAAAAAAATTCAAGTATCATTCACAAAGGTATTGGTTTTTGTATGGTTATTGTCACTACTACTATCCCAACTGGCCAACTATGCTTCATTTGTGTGATATGCATAGATCATCTTTAGTGAGTAATTGTAGTAACTCATTGATGGCTTGGACTACAGGGAGTAATTACTGTAAGAACCAACCAAAGTGGGTTTGCCATTGGCTCCCCTCTCCAGCCTCTTCTCTCTCTTTCTCCTGTTCCTCTCTCTACCTCCTTTCCTTCTTTGTTTCTTTCCTTTTTTCCTCTTTCACAAACTTACTCTCTGTTGTATGAATCGAACAACTAGGGAACTTTGCTCTGGGCTTCTTTGTTCTTTCCTTGTATCAGCTGCTCCCTACTTTGCTCCTGGGCTTGTGGCTGTCTGCTCACATATGCATGGCCTTACTGAAGATAGCCTTCTAGACATAACATGGATCATAGAGATGCCAATCAGACACAATGAGCAGGCCATTGAGGAGTGTATCATATAAATAAACAATAAAAGACATGTACATGATTCTGAAAATTCAAAGTGGAAAGTAGAAAAGGATTGTGGCTGTAGGACTACATGTATTCAGAAAAAAAATACTGTTTTTTTTTATTTTCTTCTTATTACCAGTTACTACAAAGAAATCTGTTGGAAATGATAAAAAAAAAACCCTTATTTTTAGTTTTAACCGTGTTGAAATTATCCAAGGACTTACATTATTTGTTCATTGTGATTTGTTATTTGCATATTGTGTGAAGTCAACATTAGACTCATTGGTGGTGTTCCATTGACTCATAGTGAGCTCTTTTCTTTATTCACCTCTATCATTTCTCTTCCCTCCCTCCCTCTTTCATTCCTTCTGCAACATCTCACTGCTCTAATGTTTCATTGTTTCTTTGCTTTTCTCTCTTTATCCTCTTTCTTCTTCATTCTATTCTCGTTTGCACACACCCTGTCCTCAGCACACCAAATATATCATCTTATTTGCTGTAAATATTCGTTATTATGCTGGCATGTTTTTAACAGAAGGGGAGTTTAGGGGAAGCTCGGTGGCTTGCACAAAGCTTCATGAGGATAATAGGAGGAGCAGATCTCAAACCTTGGTCCATCTGATGTCAGCTTCTGCACTCAGCTCTACTTCCACCTCCAGTAGTGTTCTCAGTGAGTTTTTAATGTTGTTTGTGATCAGAGGTATAAACAAATAACTGGTCCTGTTTCTAAAAGTCCAAAAGTAAAGTCAGTGAAGACTTTATGGTAAATCCAATAAAAAATCGCAGATTTCATTTCTACTGAAAGTATACAGAATTATGTGTTCATATGCTAAAGCAAACACAGTGGCACATGCATGTGTGTGTGTGTGTGTGTGTGTGTGCACGTGCGTGCACACTTACCCACACACGCACGCACACACACACAACTTCAAACACTACAGTCATAAAATTCAGTAACAAAGAATGCATTGCCAAAGGTACACATTTTGCTCATCAGAGGTGTAATGACAGACAGAGAAAGGGCAAAATGTAGGTAAATGTGAAGAGGAAACCAACAGAGATGAGATAGAATCAAAGACTGGCTTTAATCCAACAGGAAATCATCCCAGAAATGTGTTCCATCATGTCATTCCACAGGTCTACTGAACTGGTTTATGACACACACAAAAAAAACCAGACTTCTGATTATGCTGCCAGAGTCCCTCCTACTCAACATATGCCCCTCTTACTACAGCCCAGCAGATCTCAAGAGGAAAAGGATGCCGTAGAAGGAGGTTTTCAAATTCTGCATGCATGCTTCTAAACTAAATGTGGAAATCACTTAGCCCATCCTCAAATTGCTTTTCACTGACCTATTTTTCAAATTAAAGGAAAACACATTTCTTTCCTTTTCCCTATATGTGCAGATGTGAATATTCATTTTATAATGGATGACTTTTAATGTGAAAAAAAACCCAACTTCAGAAATCATATCTTAGTCAATTTCAAGTGAGCTTTTAACTGCCGAGATTTAGAAATCATAGGCTCTTTAATCTAATCAACTCTTTAATAGTTTAATTTTTTTCCAGATTTTAGGTAATTGACAGTGGATTGGTGCAATTATCTATTTAATTAGTTACAGTTCATTTCCGGGTGTCATTCCTGAGGAAAATGTGTCACACTACAGAGTTGAGTGTGATCCATCCCCTCCTCTGCACCATGTGTCTCTCTGCTTGAGTACCAGTCCATCCACTTATCTTGAATTTATCTGTATACACATAGGCACGAAAAGAAAGAGACAGACACAGACAAAGAGAGTCTCAACTCTGTTGCTAGCCAGATATGATTGAAATATCAATGCAATCTTCTCAATTCAATGCTGATCTCTAATTATAACATCTTCAAATTACGAGTTCTTGCTTCACCTAGGGATGGCTGATTTTAGAGCTCTGTCTCTGCTGAAGGAGGGATGTATTCTCTTCATGACCATTTAACTGACATTTCCAGGTCACCTGCTGGATGCTTTGGTCCTGATCTGTGTGCCTGTGGCCCTGCCCTTGCGAACTCCTCATTCTCTTGGGAGAAGAAGGCAAACAGGCCAGTGCTTACTGTGCACTGTGACAAACTGCAAGCAAAGCAGGCCAACATATTGTTGGAACATTTTCTTCCAGGTCATCTACTATATTGGGTATTTTATGAAAAACTTTAAAGTTAATAGATTCTAAGCCATGGGAGGTGGATATTATTATTGCTGCTTTACAGATAGGAAAACTAAACCCCAAATAAAATTGTTTCAATAAACCCAAATACATGGTAAGTTCATAACTAATATCTTTCAAAAAATGTTTGATAAAGGCATGGCTTTTTAAGAGTAGAATGGTCTGTGGAACACCAAGGGTTAAGTAATAAGTAGTCCAGATCTAGAGACACAAGAGTTGTCACCATCACTAGACATGTAGAGGGAGGATTGCATGGGCCAGAGGAGGAAACCTTCAGAAATCATTCTAAAAGAACTGGAAGGTGTTCAAAGATTTCAGAGAGTACAGACAACCTTGCAGAGCAGGAGGGACAGAGGGGATATAAGACTCATATTTCCTGACTGTAGGCCTCTGATTTTTTGTCCAGATTTCCCAAGAAATAAAGACAAAGACGATTTCATATTAGAGGGGAAAGGAGTCACTTGATTATGTAATATAAACCAGTGTTTTGTCAGGGAGGAGAGGAAGAGAAGTGGATGGTGGGGGAGCATATATAAAGCACGTGGGCTATTTTGATATTTGCAGATGGCCATATTGCAGCTTGAAAGTGCAATAATGAATCTTACATGGACCTTGTCATGTTTTTCTGATATCATTAACTTGAATAGTAAAAGGGTATCGTTGGTTCCCAACAGCTTACCTTTTACCACATTAGCTGACATCATACTATTGTTTCTTCCTACTCTTGAAGCATTTTCATATATATATATATATATATATATATATATATATATATATATATATATATATAACTGTACTTTCTTATTCATTCATACACATGCCCACATACTACTTTGCAGTACCACCCCATCCCCTTCTTGCAGGTTTCCTTCCTTTTCCCAAATACTTCCCTGACAGCTTTGCATGACATATACTCTGTGACTCTCTTTTAAAGATGTCTTGCACTACCCTTAGTGTCTCCTTTGTACTTTAATGACCCCAGCCCTCACACACATATTTAAGTCAAGATTCTTGATATATAAATAAGCATGCAATATTTATCATTGTGTCTGTCTTACTTTACTTAGTATAATGATTTTGGTTGCATATATTTTCCTGAAAATAGCATGATTTCATATTTTTATCCACTCTGCATATGGGTCATATCTTCATTATTCATTCATCTCATGATGGAATTCTGGTCGGATTGCATTTCTTATCTGTTTTGAATAATATAGCAATACTTAGAATATGCAAGTGTCTCTGTGGTGTGCCAACTTTGAATCCTTAGTGTAAGATCTACTCTTCTGTTTAAGCTGTTTTCACTGGTTAAAGTCATATTTCCACTGTTGCTCATGTAATGGATACTTCTTCATCTGCCTTTTTAAATGTTCGCATTAGTAGGCAGAATCACCACAACCTGCCCATGTTTCCATGTATGTTTACAAGGGAATGGATGTGTATTTCTATGATATAGGAAACCATCATTCCATTTCTTTATTGCCACTGAGAAAGAACATCCAGGTGGCAGTGGAATTCCGTGGTGGCTGGTTTGACTCAAGCACTTTGTAATGAAATGAGTAATAATGTACTAACTTTAAAGCATATGGAACTTTACAATTTTAATAGGAATTCTCACTCTTATTTACTCAATGACATGAGACATTTATGAACCTGATACTTTTTTTAGTTACCCAAATATAATTTTTATGCAAGCAGATTAACATTCAATGCAACTCTTAACAATGTTTTATAAAGCACTAACTGTGAGACAGGATCAATTTCAGACATAATATTTGGATAACAGTGTAAGGATTTCTATGCCTGTGAAGTCAGGGTGAAATGGCAGAGTAAAAGAAAGTCAGCTAAATTACAGAGTACAGCTGAGGGAGATTAAGGTTACATGACAACAGAAAGTGGAGTTGGTAAGGATGAACAGAAGTTTCAAAAAGATGATGTAATATCTGAAATACTTTGTCTGGTGACATCCTTCTGAGAAAGAGGCATTTGAAAAAAAGACCAGTAAGATAGGAGGACATTAGGACTGTGGATATCTGGGAGATTTTTTTTTTTAGCAGACAGAATAGTCAGAGCCATGTGATAATAATTCATCATACTAGGGTTTCCCTTACAATTAACACAGAAATAGTGAGGGAGACAAATCAGGCTAAAAAATGAATAAAGCAGGAATTGAGGATGGATAAAGCATACCAAGCCACAAGAAGAACTAAAGGCTTTTGTCTCAATGAGATGGGTAGCCTATTGGACTTGAAAAGATAAGATTATCATTTAACTTATTTTTTGTTATTCTTGTTTTGTTGAGAAAAGATTACACAAGGGTAGAATTCACTTCTTTAACCTGACCTCCTATCCCCCAACCCATTTAATCTTTCCTGTCTCATTATTCTCTTACCCCCTTTATATCACTCTATTCTATGTCCTCTCCCTTTTAGTATTTCCTCCTTCCAAATAAAAAACTGCTTTGATAACATGGTCTCCCACCTTCTTCCAAAGGATGATGTTCTGATTGGGATGTTTCTCTCTGAGGGCCACTGACCTAGGTTAGGGAGTGCATCATCTAGATACAAGGCTTGAACAACAACTGGTTGAAGGGAGGATTTCAGAGAAAAGCTACTCTGGTTTCTCCTGTTCACCAGGAATCCTAGATATTGAGGTAAGTATGGCTGCCTTGAAGACCAGTCTTCAGCAGATCAGGGATTGAGGAGGATCCACAGAGTTAGTGAACTAATCACTCAACATGACATTTCTATATGAGGGAATAAAACTTAATTCTCTGGGACCAGTGAGGGGGACAAAACTTAACTCTCTGGGGCCGGTGGAAAAAAAAAAAAGGAACACTCACACACACACACACACACACACACACACACACACACACATCTTTAGGATCTCTCCATCATCTTCTCTTTCTCTTTATTTCTTTTCTTGCTTCTATCCAGATGTATCCCTTCTGCCTCTCTCTTGATATCTTCTTCTTTCTAACTATTCCCTGATGCCTTCCTTCTACATCTTTTCTTATATACCTTTCCGGATGCTTTTCTTCTCTTCTCTTAAGTCTTTATTTTTTCCCTTACAGCTTACATACCCCAGCAAAATCTTTCAAGCAATATAAAAATTACAATATGGTTACATTCTATTTTTCAAGTGAATGATTACAATGAATTCAAGTGAAAAAAAAAAAAAACAGTGTGTTTTTCATATCCCTTACATGATTAAGCGTTTTACATATTACAGGTGAAAAGCAAGTTGTCCTGAGAACCCACAAACATTCATACCTCAACAACTTGTTATAGATTAACAGAGTGTAAGCAAAAAAGGTGTTTTTCTCAGCTTGTTCTTTTGCTGGCAGTTTGCACTTTGCAGTTACAAAGAAAGAACCAATCATTTTATTATTTATCTCAAAAGATAATCTTACAAGAAATCTTACAAGTATCACAAATCTAAACTTTTATATATGAGAAAGAACCAGTCATCTCTTTCTTAAATCCTTAGGGTACATATCCATTTGTGAACAGTTTTTATATGAGGAAACTAAGGGCAAAAATAGGTACAAGTGATTAATCATTGTCTTTGTTCACCAATCCATCCTAGCAAGACAGGCATGCCAGCCAGCAGTAGCCAGCTACCATTGTTCCTGGTACCTGACCTCAATGAATCCCTCACTCAGCTATTAAAAGTATGCCTTTAAATTGTATTCCAAGATTCTCTTTTAATCTCAAAGCCATTAACAAAAATCATCTTAACTTAACCTTAAGTCGTACTTAAAACTTTGTTTCAGCCATGATGCATACTGAAACCCATGAACACATCTCTCAACATTAAGATTAAAAGAACTTGAGCTAACTTATCTCCTGGGACACAATTGTTTTTCCTAATCATTAACCTAAGTCACAGTCATATGGTCCCTCAAAAGAAACAAGTGATATTTTGCTTGGTCTTATTTTCTATCCTCTGCAGCCCTTGCTTTATCAGGGGCAGGGGCAATACCATATTTTACTTTTATCTACATTAGTTTTCCCACTAAGATAATCTCTATCATAATCCTTTACTACAGTTGTTTAAGATCCCCGGTTGTCAAAATTCTATTTAAACTAACACTATCATTGTATAAAATCATTGCTTTAGTTAAACAGTACAGCTTAGGAGGAAATCATCTTCATAATAATCCACAGGTAAAAATGTCCAGTGGAAGAGAATATTTCCATGAGATAATCGCACTACATTAAAGGCAGTGGGTATCTCCCCATGCCCATCCATACCATGGCAGGGAAAATGGCAGTATCAAACATATAAAGGCACAACAGTAGGAAGAGACACTCTAGGGCAGAAGCCCTTGGGGCCTTGCCTATCTGAGATTCACCCATCAGAGCTTTGCTGGTGGGCTAACATCCTGAACTTCAGTTGCCACTTGCTGCTCTTCTGACATGACCACTTGCAGGTAAGGAAGCAAAATTTGTATAGATTTTGAAATCACTTGGCTGATCTATACACCTTTCTGCATTTTCTTTTCATTGGGCTTAAATCAGGAACATTAAGTCTCTTATGGATAAAAAATATCAGATAAATCTACCACAAACCTGTTATGCAATTACTATTGTATGATATTTGGAAATGGATACACTGAAATTGATTTGGTTGAAACTGGTAGAGCTAGATGTATTCATACATATTTTCTTTTCTACTATATTCTTAATCATCAATCTGTCTGTCTTGTGTTCACATAATTTCTGCAGAAAGTTATAATGGAAGAAAAGGATATTTAAGGTTGGAAACTGTACATTTAGTACCTACTGTATCACAGAATAACTCTGTGACATTAATTAAAGAATTTGATCTCTCTACTGTGAAGTGGACATAATATTTATAATTATTTGACTTGTCCTCTGGGAGGATCAACTGATATAACAAGTAGGAAAAATATTATATAGACTTTAATGCAATAAAAAATCTGTCAGTGTTACTTTAACCCTCCCATCTTATGTGTTTTCCTTTGTCTCCATTTGATGAATTGTCATGTACTTAAATTCTAATATGATTCTGTGGTTATTGTGTAAGAAGAATGTTTAAACACACATATTATATATATATATGTATATATGATATAAAATATAGTGTATGTGTATATGTCTCTTGTACACTTATACAATATATATATATATAATACATAAAATATAATATACATATGTCTCTTCTTATAGATACTTCAGAAATACTGTTCCATTTCAATCACACACACACACACACACACACACACACACACACACACACACACAAATACACACAAGCATTTGTGCACTGTAGCTGAAAGTTTTCCTATGTCCCACCTGGCCCACAGTCAGGACAAATCTCTCTCACCTGCCAGTTCCACAGCTGCTTGGACACAAGTAAACACATAGAGGCTTATATTATTCATGAACTGTATGGCCATTAGCTCAAGCTTATTACTGACTAGCTCTTTCATTTAAATTAACCCATAATTCTTATCTATATTTAGCCATGTGGCTTGGTACCTTTTTTCAGTTCTGCTTTCACATCTTGCTTTCTCTGTGTCTGGCTGGTGACTCCTGACTCTGCCCTTTCTCTTCCTAGCATTCCTTTAGTCTGCTTTCTCCACCTATACTTTCTGCCTGACTACTGGCCAATCAGTGTTTTATTAAACCAGTGTACGACAGCATTGACTCACAGCATTTTCCCTTTTCTGTCTAATCAAAAAGGAAGGTTTTAACTTTAACATAGTAAAATTACATATAACAAAACAGTTATCAAGCTAGAATTACAGTTACTATATCTAGTCTATTTATATTTGACACATTCAAAGAAAATATTCTATTTATCCTATATTTGTAATTCTAAGATTCCACATCTAGCTTATCTTTTATCATAACTAAAGAAAATTATAACTACTCTTCAGCTACATCAAAGACCCCAGAAAGATATAGTATTAGCTAAGTAAACAGGAAGTGCATTGTAAGCAACTTCCAAAAATCTAGAATGACGGAAACAGCTGGTTGCCTGGACAATCACCCAAAGTTCCTCTGCAACATTGGAACACCTACATTCAGCCTATAGGACTAGAGTCTCAGTCACTTCTTCCTGTGTACTGTAGAATATCTGGCAGCCTCCTCTGCCAAGCAGGAACCTGAAGGATCATTTTGCCTTGCAAAGTTCCATGGTCATCTTCCTATGGGTCCTGCATGTCCAATTTTTATGACATTTTGTCATGCAGTCCAGGCAAGAACAGTTTCTTGCCCAAATGGCTATTTTTGCCAAGAAAAAGATAAATTCCATATAGATTGTCTTCAATGCCCATTTTTCTCTTTGAAGTAAATGGGTGCTCTATTTATATAACTGTCTATATTCCTTTTCCTCTCTCTTCCAAACCTTCATATATTTTAATACACATTATAAATTGTTTAGGGTTACTTTAAACTGCAGAGTGACTAGGACTGAAATGGCATGTTTGGCTGCTGGCGACGCCCACCTCAGCTTTCCATCATGGTGGAACTACTTTTATCACCAGCTCTGGGGGAACAATGCTCATCACTGACTCTGTGAAGCAGTGGGTCTATGCTTCCCTCCAGCAGCATGTCGTCCAAAAGACTTTCAGCTGCAGTACAGACACTTATCGTTAAGAGAATGCTTCTTCAGATTCACAGCCTTTCTGTTTTTTTTTTTTTTTTTTCTTTTTTTTATTTTGCAATACAATTCAGTTCTACATATCAGCCATGGATTCCCTTGTTCTCCCCCCTCCCGCCCCCCTCACCTTCCCCCTAGCCCACCCCCCATTCCCACCTCCTCCAGGGCAAAGCCTCCCCCGCGGACTGAGATCAACCTGGTAGACTCAGTCCAAGCAGGTCCAGTCCCCTCCTCCCAGGCCGAGCCAAGCGACCCTGCATAAGCCCCAGGTTTCAAACAGCCAACTCATGCAATGAACACAGGACCCGGTCCCAATGCCTGGATGCCTCCCAAACAGATCAAGCCAATCAACTGTCTCACCCATTCAGAGGGCCTGATCCAGTTGGGGACCCCTCAGCCATTGGTTCATGATTCACAGCCTTTCAATGGGCTTCAGTGAAAAGGTTTTAGCAGGAATCTCTTCTATAGCATAAGGACTCTAAGATAAGTCTGTTTCATTGGAGTTAAACAGCTCAGAGCATGTGACCTCTACTGTGAGGTTGGCTCTAGAGCTTCATTTATATTTACTATTTAATAAATTCCATTTCAGGGCTCAAGGTCAACAGAAGTAAAAAAAAAACTGCTTTACATTATATATCTGAATTACCTTTACATGAAAACTAATTAATATGAAGTTCGCATCACCTACATATCACCAACTGTTAATCTTTTCAATAAATTTTTGTAAAAAATGAACAGTGAATAATAAAATAATGTAACAACAAAAAAATGCAGCACTTCTCTCTCTCTTTCATTCATTCTTTTATCTTATTTTATTTTTTTGCCTACTTGATGTATAGGCTTACACTCTGCACATATCATCCCTTAAGAACCTCATAAACCTTTCAGGATAGATGATGTTTTCTGGGTTTTTTTTTCTCATTTTTTTTTCTTTTTGATTGTTGGACAATGTGAGGTTAAGGAAAAATATAAATGGTGAGTGCATGCAGTGTTTAATAGAGGGGATCCTAAAGTCTAGAGTTTTCTATTCCCAGAACCTTTGTGTTTAATATTTTCCTGTTTCCCAAATTAGGATAGGTGTACATTGTCCTCACCCAGCAAAACAATATATTCCCACCAACCTTCCCTTAAGATACTTTTCTATGCATGGAGGCAAGAAACTCCTGACTTAATTACTTTTCCAAAGCCTCATCTTTTAATTTCATCAAAATAAGTAATAAATTTAAAAACACCTTTGGAATGGACATATCCATACCACAGCATGGTAGATAGGAATCTTTCTCAAGATGAAGTGGCTAGTACCAGCACCAAGAGCTCCTGGGGCTAGTGGGAAAATAGACATTCAGGTCAATGTTGTGATCCATGGTGGTATAGAAAAATGATTGTGGTAAGATGGTGGAACTACTGGTGACCTGGGCTGATTTAAATGGTGACAAATACTGAGGTACTTCTGCTGATTAGATTCTATTATATTAGATTGAGCTAGATTGGATCCCAAGATCATTGTATTACAGCATGCATTTCACTCATGTAGGAAATTGTATGTTAGTTCTTATCCCAGCTCTAGGAAGTCATTTCTTTGCTTACAAATATCTCGTTCTTTCATGTTACATACTTGCCATGGTATCAACAACATATTTTATGCTGCCAAGGGTTTGGCATTTAGCATGTTAGTCCTACTGGAAACCCTTGCATGCCTTGCCCCATTTAATTAGCTGGTCTTTCTCACAGAATTTTTCTATCTACTCAAATGCCTACAAGTTTCTAGTTATTTCCAGCACTTTGCATTTATTTACAATTTTTCCTTCCTTCTTAAGTTTTAATATCTTAATGTTTTTGAAAGCCAAATTTAATGTTGACCTTCTGAGTGGTTTTATTTCATGTATTATTAAACTATATCAATATATAGAAAGGAAAAGCTTCAAGGCTACAGGGACCATTTTGATCATGTTCGATCCTCTGTCTAAGTTATTAAACTCTAGTAAACAATGTAAATATTAATTTTTATATTAGTCTTTGAATAACTTTTACATGAGTATTTTAATGACTTAAAATGTGCTGTTTTCTTAAGTGTAATATATCATCAGACAGTTGATTTGAAGAGTCTAAGGCACCCGTTCTGCAAACTGCCTTTGGAACCTATGAGTTTACCACATTGTACATGCTCTGGAAATGTGAGCCTTGATTGACTGTCTCACTGTCTATTTAATGTTTTGCCTCAAGCAGGAAAATACATTCTATTAACATCTGAACAGCACTAAGAAATCCTGCAGGAACAGTCTACTTTGAAAGGCACAGGTCCCCCCCACCCCCACTGCAAAGTGTGTAAACACAGTGCCCTCTTTAGATTATGTGTATTTTACACTGAAAAAAAAATACTGTCACTATATTTGTTCTCTTGTATTGAATGATAAGAAGAAATTTCCAGAGGCAGAGAGAGAACACTGTATTTGGTACACAATTATTCTCTTTTCTCATACATTTCTAGTTGTTTATAGCATCAACACCAGACTGTTGTAATTTCTCACAGCACCTGTTTACCCTTGGAACCCTTAATATATGCCTTTGTTGTGCCCAGATATTTGTGGCATATGCACCCTGCTTTCACTTTTTCTCCTCTGCTCTTTTCATTTCCTCTCTGGTTATTTCTGTTTTTTCTTCTCTTTTTCTCTCTTAATCTAGCTTCATGATGAGACTCTAGTTCACAGCGATGAGTAGCTTACTCTCCCTGAAGATGTAATTTAGAAGTCTTGATTTAAAATAGGCACTGCAGATGTTTTCACCGAGTGAGTCCTTTAAAGCCTCTCCTTGGGTAAGCAAGGTCCTCTGCCTTTGTGTTTTTCATGGTTGCATAGTTAGCATCCAAATTAATGTGCAGTGATGACCGCCCTGCAACAAAGCAGGGACTGTGGGATGACTCATTGCATAAAACGTTTTTACATTCCTCTTGCAATTCCTATGTGTGTACTGGGTTTCAAAAAGATATGCACAGATATTCATAGATGGAAGCCCACTCACACAAACAGCCCCTTGTGCAGCAGCATTTTTGCACTATTAATACCCACAGCCCCAAAAGGACTCAATGTTTAGCAATTCTACAAATTCAAGCTTTATTTGTAACTCTGCACTGTATTTTTAAAAGCTGTTATCGTTGTTTTCTTTACACAAAAGAAATTAAATGTATCTCATAAACTAAAACTCTAACACTAGCTTGTGTCTGTAAAAAGAAAGGACAATGAGAAAGTGACCAAATTAATACTGTGGCAATTCAGCAACAACTGATGCTATTCAAGAGTTGACTGCAAAGAAAATACCCTGTATTTATCATTTGTAATTGGTGCTTGTTAGAAATGGTGTGATATGTGAAGTTTATATGTGATGCTGCATTTTATATCCTTTTTTATAAAACTGGGTTATGAGATTTGATCAATGGTTATAGAGTAGAATCCATAATAGATAACCGATTATAATTCTTTACAACAGAAGCATAAAAAGACTCTCAATCCACAAACATCTGCTTTGGTATTTCCAAACATAAAAATAGCCCACTGAGCAGGCTTTATGCAGTCAATTCACTATAGTGTAAATGTGCACCTATACTGGTGAACTTTTTATACATAATGGATTTTTATGCCTTCTGAAATAGACATATATTTGAAATAATTAAATTGATTTGTTTCAGTTTATCTTAATACTTTCAGACTTATTTTCTTATCACCTTCTGAATATTTTGCATAATTCTTTGTGTGTGTGTGTGTGTGTTTCTGTGTGTGTGTTGTTTTTGTTGTTGTGTTGGAGTGCAGAGCCGATGAAGTCTTGAGTGAATGTGTATCATTGACACGAGCAACATCATCTTAAGGACCCCATTGCTATTATAGCAATGGGGATGGCAAGACCCTGAGTAAGGATCAGGGAAATGACAAAACGTTGCCTTGCTCCAATTATGGATGTTGACAGTGTGTACAGAAATTATTAACCATAGCTTCTTCCACCCAGGTGATTCCAGTCTGACATTGCTCCTTTACAGAAGCCCCGTATCATGATTAGCTAGCCTGACTCCTTGATCACCTGTATGTAATAAATCCATTTTCTCATTCAGCTACATACACTAAACATGCTACTTGTCCAGGCTGATGGTGTCTCCACTAGAGTGCACAGACCACCCAATCTCAGCTTTTTATGTATGTGTCATTGGTTTCTTCATTCCCTGTCACCTGAGTCAGGTCAATCCCAAAGCCATGCGGGTCTCAACCCTGGAGTTGGAACACAGGGCCTCCTTACACCAAGCAACTTCCCTACTATGGAGCTGTATCATTGGCATCCAAATGAATGTTTCTTTTTGCATGCCCTTCTGTGCCAAAAGCTTACATTCATAGCATAGTATTTCTTTTCAATAGGAAGGGTTGTTGATGCTGTGATTGGTAAATGAGTTAGTTCGTAAGGCATATGAACAGTTTCAGAATGGGAGAGTCTTATGAGTAACTAACGTGTCCTAGAGAGGAAGTCTCAGTGTTATATATTCTTAATGCGTTGTTTGAAGGACTGGATGTGTATATGTATATGTATACATGAATTTATGTGAACCCATTCAAGAAACCCTGCATCTTTATGGGTGCTATGTATTTCCATTGAAAGGTTACTGTATAAAAGTCAAGGTTAAAAAGAGACATGCTGTAATTAAAGGGGAAAAGTAGAAGTTAAGACTGAGACTGAGGGTGATTCCAGTACATGCCCTAACAGGAGGTAATCTGAAGGTGGGGGGTTTAATTAAAATGGAACCACTGTGTCATGGCAGCACTGAATTGATTTTGCCTCCTTGCTCTGCTCAGAAATTATAGATGTGAAAGATGTAATTAACAGAATATTAAAGATTCCCCTTCATTCTTAGTTACGTAAAGAGTTCCCCGCTCCTTCCCTTACCCAGAACAGACTTCTTGCTGATATAAATCCTTTTAAGTTGTGTTTTCACACCACATGAGTCAGTGACATTAATTAGTGAAGCAGAGCTATGTTTATTAACTCTGATATGAGGTTTCTCTCCCCACCTGACCTTTCCCAGAGTGCATGCTTCTGGCAGGGTTGATGTCACGGAGCTCTGGTCCTATATGTCTCCAGTTCTAACTAGCCCAAAGCAAAGCACTAATATACCAATGAGGTTTTTGAGGGATTTGCATTTTATTGATTGTGACCAGTCCACACAGATGTAATGTGTATTCATCAGCTTCAAGCATTAGGAGATGTAAATCCAAACTAGAGGGTCATTTTAGAAGTAGCTCAAAGCTGTGCCTAGTATTTCTCATCCTGAAACCATTTCACTGTTTGCCAAAGAAATTTAATTTAAATTGAGTCTCAAAAAAGCACAGTTAAGAAAGGTCTGTTATTGCAAGTGTGTAATTCCATGTACTCTGGAGAATGAGGCAAAAATCCCATGTTGAAAGCCTGTCTAGCCAACTTAGCAAGACCCTATCCAAAAAGAAAGTAAACCAAAGGACTGAAAAACTGGTGCCAGAATGCTTGCGGGCTATGCACAGGAACCTGGGCTGTCCCTAGTGTTATGAAAATGATCATAGTCATCTTCTCTTTATCTGCTTGTCAGTATCAGGATTGATTCCATATCTTAGATGCTGAAAATACTGCAAAAAGTATAGGCATCCAGGATCTTTATAATTTTTGAATTTTATTTTCTTGGGATATATATATATATATATATATATATATATATATATATATATAACATATATATTATAATACATATATATATTCTACTATTTTACTAGTGCATAAACACATACATACATATATATTTTGTATACATGCAGCAGTAGAAATAGGTTTTTCTTTTATATAAAATGCTTCTATCTGAGGTTTCTAAGGGATTACTTACACCATTTTTCTTTCTTTTCCTACCAATACTATGTGAATTTACCTTTCTCCATGTCATGGCCTATTATTCAAGAACAAGAAAGTTTGAAATCTTGTGAGGGGATGATTATATATAATAGAAATATAGAGTCAAATAATGAGTACTAGAAGGTGGGAAGTATAGAGGGATTAGTGGTTGAGTAATAGGTATGGATATATATTATAGACATAAGAAGTAATTTTTAGCATTCTATAGCAGCACAGGTTTAATAACTTACATGTTAATAATGAAGAGAAGGTCTTGAACATTATCATCACAAAGAAATGAAAATAATGAAGAGGTGGGGATGCCAATGACCCTAATTTGGTCACTGCACACACACATAAGCTCGTGCACGTGCACACACACACACATACACACACACACACACATATACATACATACACACACACAGCACACATTCACACGTACATATGTAAGGTACAGCATGATAAATACAGATAATTTGTACATTCACATAGACATTATATATATACACACATTATTTATATAAATAAATTTACATAAAGACATAGAATGAATTTCATTTTAGTATTTTAATGACTTGCAAATACTTCACCTCTCAGAATCCCTTCTTCACACACTGTTTAGTCCTCATTTAATTTTACAAAGAGCCTTGGCATATCTTGATCTTAAAGTAAAATATATTCTGTCCTCATATATTTCATCTTCCACTTTCTTGATCTTGGGTTTTGTTTAAAATCTTTTTTTCCTTGAGAAAGTATGTTGAAAATGAGCCAGTTTAAAACTACACCACCACACCTCAACAAACTGTCCTTTTGTCCTGTAGGGATATGACTTAGATTGCCCCCAGATGAAACCTTACTCCACCCTCTGTTCATGTCATTGTCCCATCTACCTTCCTTTTCCCTCCACCTCTCCAGAATTTTGTGTTATAAAATGTCATCAGTGATTTCTGTGGACAAAACATCCAAAAGTAGAACATTGAGAACTACCCCAGGCACTGCCTTTTGCTGGTGGCCTCTATTCTTCTTCAGTTTATGTACTAATGACTAATTTTCACATTGACACATTTACGCAAACATAAAATCACATGTTTGCAAACATCTAAGCTGAAGTTAATTAAATCAAGGGGTATAAATATAGCTATTAATTATTATCTCCATTCTATTATTTTGGGAATATACAAATGAGCAATATTTTCCATTCCGTGTCTTTGCTGATACACAGTGCTACCACTTGCTACATCTGCTAGGATGTTCTTGAGAAAAACAGTTTAAAAGAATTTTTGCACTTGTGAAAATCTCTGATGTAGAAGATGCTAGCCTTCCTCATTTTGAAAAGAGTTTGCAGAATCCCAGGCCATATGACACATGGAGAGCCCTAGGCCTTCTGGGAAATTACCAGGAGTGACCCCTATTTGGCATTACTCATGAATAAACACTGGGAATACTTTATAGTGATCTGGAACTCTTCTGTTGAAATATTTGTTTGTTCATTCGTTTGTTTTTTTCATTTAGCTAAAAGTGGAATCAAGGCTGATTGTTGATGCAGAGTTGTAATGTAGGAATGGTCTTGTGAGATTATATCACGAGACCCACAGACCCCTAATATTGATCCTTTCTAATTATTACCTTAATAAAATGTATTATATATATATATGATCACATAATGATATCTAACATATAATGCACCTTAGCATTTTCTATATTACTTCATTTCATTTTAGTTAAGGAAGCCGATGATTTGTAAGTTGGATCTTCAACTAACTAGCAGTTGTCAATTACAATTTTTTTCTTTTTTTTAATTAAGATTTTTTTCATTCATTTTACATACCAATCAAAGATGTCCCTCTTCCCTCTTTCTGCTCCTCCAGCCTCCCACTCACAACCCATTCCCCATTCCTTCCTACAATAAGGTAAAACCTCCTATGGGGAGGTACATTTAGTAGAAGGCAGGTCCAAGCCCCTCACCCTGCCTCAAGGTTGTGAGAGGTTTCCCATCATAGGTGGTAGGCTCCAAAAAACCTGCTCATGCACCAGGGATGGATTCTGATCCTATTGCCGGGGATCCCTTAAGCAGATCAAACTACACAACTGTCTTGCTATGCAGAAGGCCTAGTCCAGTCCCATGCAGACTCTACAACTGTTGATCTAAATTTCATGAGTTCCCATTAGTTTGATTTGGTTGGTTGTTTCTGTGGGTTTCCTGATCATGATCTGTATGCCCCTTGCTCATAGAATCCTTCTTTTCTCTCTTTGACTGGACTCCTGGTGCTTGGCCGGGTGTTTGGCTGTGGATCTCTGCATCTACTTCCATCAGTCACTGGAGAAAGGTTCTATGATGACAGTTAAGGTATTCACCTATCTGGTTATTGGGATGAGCCAGTTCAAGCACCCTCTCCACTATTGCTAGTAGTCTAAACTGGGGTCATCCTTGGGGATTCCTGGGAACTTCCCTAGCATCCGGTTTCCCTATATCCCTATGATGCCTCCCTCTATCATGGCATGTCTTTCACTGCTCTCCCACTCCATCCCTGTTCCAGCTCAACCATCCTGTTCCCTTATGTTCTCATCCCCCATCCCCTACCCTCCATTACCCACCCCTCATCCTCAGTTTACTCATGGAGATTTCATCTATTTCCCTTTCCCAGGGTGATCCCTCTTTGAGTCCTCCTTGTTAGATAGCTTCTCTGGAGCTATGGGTTATAGTCTGGTTATCTTTTGCTTTACATCTAGTATCCACTTAGGAGGGAGTACGTACCATGTTTGTCCTTCTGAGTCTGGGTTACCTCACTCAGGATATTTTCTAGTTCCAAACACTTGCCTGCAAATTTTATGGTGTCATTTTTCTTCACTGCTGAGTAGTACTCCGTTGTGTATATGTACCACATTTTCTTAATCCATTTTTCAGTTGAGGGGCATCTAGGTTGTTTCCATGTTCTGGCTATTATGAATAATGCTACTATAAACATAGTTGAGCATGTGTCCTTGTGGTATGATTGAGCATTCCTTGGGGATATGCCTAAGAGTGCTATAGCTGGGCTTTGAGGAAGATTGATTTCCCAATTTTCTGAAAAACTGCCATACTGATTTTCAAAATGGCTGTATAAGTTTGCACTCCCACCAACAGTGGAGGAGTGTTCCCCTTGCTTCACATCCTCTCCATCAAAAACTGTCTTCAATGTTTTTGATTTTAGCCATTCTGATAGGTGTAAGATGGTATCTCAGAGTCGTTTTGATTTGCATTTCTCTGGTGACTATGGATGTTGAACAATTCCTTGAATGTCTTTTAGCCATCTGAGATTCTTCTGATGAGAATTCTGTTTAGCTCTGTAGCCCATTTTTTAATTGGATTGTTTGTTATTTTGATGTCTAGTTTTTTGAATTCTTTATATATTTTAGAGATCAGCCTTCTGTCAGATGTGGGGTTGGTGAAGATCTTTTCCCATTCTGTAAGCTGTCACTTATAATTTGAAAATAATTTTATCACAGAGGCACAGTGCTAAAGGTTATCTGTATCATGCTCATTTGCATTATCCTATATGATAATTATAACTGACTGCCATTCTGCTTTAAAAAATACATAGGATGTATAGCAACCTAAAAGGAAAAGCAAGGTTTGTGTGTCCCTGATAAATCAGAAAATGAACACACAATTAACCATCATTGTAGTTGGAGAGTTTTCCTCCAGGTCCCACCAAGCCTTGGCAGTCCTGCAACCCACTTATAAAATAAACACAGACTATTATATTATTTAAATTGTTTGGCCTAATGACTCAGGCTTTTTGCTATCCAGGTTTTTTATTAATCTTAAATTAACCCATTTCTATTAATCTATATCTTGCCATGTGATTCGTGGCTTACTGGTACTTTATATCCTGCTCCTTATCACAGTGCCTTGGTGTCTCTCTGACTCAGCCTCCCACCTCCCAGACTTCTCCTCTCTCTTTGTCCCACCTATACTTCCTGCCTGGTTACTGGCCAATCAGTGTTTTATTTATCAATCAGTCATTCACAGCACTTCACATTTTTTTTGTTTGTTTGTTTCAAAAAGGAAGGTTTTAACTTTAACATAGTAAAATTACACATAACAAAACAATTATCAAGCAAGAATTGCAGTTACAATATCTAGTCTATTTGTATTTGGCAAAATTAAAGAAGATATCCTATCTATCCTATATTTGTGAGTCTAAGTTTTCATATCTAACTTATGTTTTATCATAACTAAGGAAATTATAACTATCTAGTCTTCAACTACATCAAAGACCCCAGAAAGATATAATATTATGTGAGAAATGGAAGGATGCAAGAAACTTTCAAGAGTCTTGGGAGAGTAGACAAAGACAGCTGACAGCCTGGACAGTCATGCAAAGTTCTTTTGTAAAGTTGGAGCATCTGTCTTCAGCACACAGGCCTAGATTTTTTCAGTCACTTTTCTGTGTCTTGTAGAATGTCTGACAGTCTACTCTGCGAAGCAGGAACCTGAAGGACCATTTCACCAAGCAAAGTTTAGTTTTCACCTTCCTATGGGTCCTGCATGTCCAGTAGATCAAGCAGTCCAGGCAAGAACAGTTTCTTTCCCAAATGGCTATTTTTGTCATGGTGAAGATAAACTCCATATGGAGTGTCTTCGATGTCCATCCTCCTCTCTGAAGTAAATCGGTGCTGCCAGGAGCAGACCTGTTTCACTGTTCAGAAAGCCAAAATTTTTAAAAATATTTTAAATGTCATATTCTGTATGTCTTTAAAGTGTTTGAAGATTACCTACCTAATTGAATTATATCTGTGTATACCTAGAAAACTTAACATGACTATAAGTTTGATTGTCATAGATGACTAATTATTAATCTGTATTTTTTATTTATCCATTATAATCTAAATGAGTTACATAAGCATAATATCTTAAACAAGAGTAGAAATATATATATTAGAACAAAATCAACTCTAAATTTGTGTCAATTAACTAAAATCTATACCAATGTAAAACATTTTAAACAAGTTGTTCTTTAAAAGTTTACCCCTTCATCCTAACATATCTAAACTACCCCCTTTTCTTCTTAGAAAGAGATTGCATTTATAATCAACCTGCTTTTAAATAAAAATACTGGTTTTGCACTGTCCCACACTAGAGGGCCCTTCTGATATGGGACAAAAAAATCTTTCAACTTTTTATTTTAGAAATATGCTTGGGTTTAGAGAAGGAGTGAGCCAATTCCATTTCCAAAGCTAGCTTGATATATTTGGGAATTTCAGCTGGGACCAGCCCGTCTTGCTCAATTGGTAGAGCATGAGACTCTTAATCTTAGGGTCGTGGATTCATGCCCTACATTGGGCACCATTTGTAGCTAGAGAGTTTCTCTCCAGGTACCGCCAAACCCTGGCAGTCCTGCAACCCACTTATAAAATAAACACATAGACACTTATATTATTTAAACTGTTTGGCCTAATGGCTCAAACTTTTTGCTATCCAAGTTTTTTTTTTAATCTTAAATTAACCCATTTCTATTAATCTATATCTTGTCATGTGTCTCCTGGCTTACTCTACATCCTGCTATTCATCACAGCGGCTTAGTGCCTCTCTGACTCAGCCTCCCACCTCCCAGACTTCTCCTCTCTCTTTGTCCCGTCTATACTTCCTGCCTGGCTACTGGCCAATCAGCATTTTATTTATCAGTCAATCAATCATCCACAGCACATCATCTACAGTGATAATCTGATGACTGCCAGGCATTATAGAATACTCCTGTAATTCCAGCATTTAGGAAGCTGACACAGAAGAAGGAGTCAGTTGCAGGCCAGTCTGGACAAGAGACCCAGACCCTTTTGCAAATTAAAACTAAAGATAAATAAATTGATTAATTTATAAAGATCCCCCCAAAAGAAAGAGAGATTTAAAAAAAAGCAAAAAGAAAAATAAAACAAAACCTCAGACCAAATACCACAGCTCTGATAATTCTCTTCCCTTTTCATGTTCTCTTCTGCTCATCTTCAATCTACTAATTGCTTTTGTTACTGTGATAAAGTATAATGACCAAAAGCAACTTAAGGAGAAGAGTTTATTTTGGCTTGTAGTTATATAGAAACAAGTCCATAATGGTGGAGAATGCATGGCAATTGACAGGAGCAGGAAATTGGATGATTACATATTTGTCCACACTCAGGAAGCAGAGTGAGAGACAGAATAGGGAGCAGGGTAAGGCTCTAAACCCTCAAAGGCTGCTCTAGTGGCATACTTCTCTATCAAGGACCAACTTCCTATAGGCTTCATAACCTTCTCAAATAGCACTACCAACTGGGGACCAAGTGTTCAAATATATGAGCCTATGGTGGAAATTTTTCTTTCAAACCAGTGCACACAAGTATAAACAATATCTTGATTTTTAAACCTGTAGAAGTCTTCTTGTTTAGATTAGAGTTGCCTGCTTGTGTTACAGGAATCATATGGAAATTTTAGTGTCTGGCTTCTTATGTTCACAATATATTTATGAAATTCATCCATATTATCACAAGCCTGTAGCTTGCTCATGTTCCTTGCCATGTATCATTCTAGCAAGTGTAGGTACTAAAAAGTTCCTTGTGACCTTAGAGGAGTTCTAGTTGTGGCCTAGGGTTTCAAGCTCAAACATAATATATTGTTTTGGTGAGCATGCATGCACAATTGTAGTGGCTGTAGATAACCAGGAATGGGACTGGAAGATTTCTGAGCAGGAGTCAGTTCAGTTTCTTTAAAGAGATCTGAATAGATTCCTAAAATGTTTTTTACTAGTTTATATCATGTTGGCATTGGGATAGTTTTAATTCTTAAAGCATAGTTCATTTTTATGCAGGAAAATCCGTTCTTAGAACTGAATCAGCTTACCAAATTCATAGAATTGAAACTGAAATTAGATAGTAAAGGTCAAAATCAAGGGTTTTACTTATTTTGTTTATTTCTATCCTTTGCTAATACTTATCAAAGTATCTAAAGATATTTCTTTTTCATCTTCTACAGGTCTTTCATAGATACAGACACATAAATACAAATAACATACAGGCACAGACCCATGAGCATATACTGCCACTGACATATATCTGCATTTTAACTTCCAAAAAAAACATATATTCACCAATGCAACCAAATGCAAAGAGATAACTCCAGGTTAATACTCATATACTCACACATACAGGTATAGATAGACAGGTGATAGATAGATAGATAGATACATAGATAGATAGATGATAGATAGATAGTAAGTTAGATACAGATATATAAACAAATACATATATACACTCATTATACACACACACACACACACACACACACACACAAATACTCACACGCAGCAGCAGGCCTTGAGACACAAGAAGACATAAATGTACACACACAGACACACCTCAAGATAAGCACGCTAGTACAGTGCTATGCTTGGGTATATTTCATAGTTTTTATACATATTTTTGTACTTTCATCAAAATGATAAGTTTTTTATTTATATATTTGTGTAAACCATGGTTTTTCAATAATCACTCACTAGTGTCTTTTGAATAGCAATGTCTTTATTTTTATATTTTAAGACTCCTGGGCCAGAGAGATGTCTCAGTGGTTTAAAGCACTGCTGCTCTTCAAGAGAAACTGGCTTTGAGTCCCAGCATTCACATGGTGCTCACAACTGTCATGACTCCAGTTTCAGGGATTGGATTCCCTCTTATGTACTCCTTTGCACCAGATATTCACATTTAGATAATTACACATGCAGACAAAACACTTACATACATAAAATAAGTAATAAAAATATTCTTCTGCTGAAAGATAATTATCTGCTCTTTGTAAATTTGTTCTAAGTTTAATTACAAGACTGACATCAATGTGTCGATCTTCATGCAGCATCCATTGCTCATAGTGAGTACACATAGCTCAGCGAAATAAACGTTTTTTTTTCCAGTATCTCCTTCCTACTTAAGATCCTTTAATATTAATGACCTGTACAATTACTGAGAAAAGATACTTGTACCAAATTGAAATGCAGGCCATAATATATTTTTACAAAATGTTCTTAAGGATCTCTTTCTTTCTTTCTTTCTTTCTTTCATTCTTTCTTTCTTTCTTTCTTTCTTTCTTTCTTTCTTTCTTTTCTTTCTTATATCGTATTGAGCACTCAACCCAGTATACTGTGTATGCTAGAGAAGTGCTTTACCACTTGATTAGACCAATCCCCTCCCCATTTATAATTGAGGCAGTGTCTTACTAGGTTGACTAAGCCAGCCTTGATTTCACTGTAGGCCAGCAGGACTTGATATTGTGATCTTCTTGACTCAGTCTCCTGAGTAAGTGGCATTGCATGTCCAAGCCACCAGCCCCAGGTTTTTCTTTTGTTGTTGTTGTTTGTAGTTTTCTATTCTGCATTACAAAGCAATATGAAATTATTAGATTTAGCTTAGCTAACTAGGTGTTTTTAACATTTCAAAAGCCTGAATTCGAGTGAGAAGTCACATCATTGGTTAAGTCAAATGGATATGGGCAGAATTGCTCCTATGGCAATGGCTGAAGTTCTAAGTTTGTGTTGGTTACTTGTGAATCCATATGCTAGAGCTCACTCAAAACTACTTATCTCATAAACTCCAGTATCTTTCTTCATGCAAGCCAATTTGAGAATCATTTGGATGATATATATATGGGCCTTGTGTAGATTACATCCTAATAACATAAGAAGCTATATCTCTAAAGCCTCACCAACATGACCGCCAAACATGAGCTGAACAAGAATGACACCAACAAACATATCATACTGGATGGGGAAAAGCTCACCATGTTACAACCGTACACCAAGAACTACAGGCAACTGAATAATGTTGCAAGTGAGAGAAACGGTCCTACTCAGGGAAGAGCACAATTGATTATCCAGTGCTAAATAGTCAGTCCTGAATGCATACATACAAGCAACATTATATGGCCTCGACAAATTATATTTGTGAATATGTATGTTTATATAAATAGATATTTTCATGCAATAACAATGAGAAAAAAAAGTCCATGAATTTGAAGATAAGTGGGAAGTAATGTCAGAAGGTGTGGAGGGAAAAATGGAAGGGAGAAACTATAATAAAGTTACAATCTCAAATATTAAACTGTAATTAAACTAGAATCAACAAAAAAAATGTTTGTAATTAAACACAATCAACAAAGTCATGCAATTGCAGGAGTAACCACCCATCATTTTTGTTATACGATGTAGCCCAGTCAAAGTAGTGAAAAATTTACACACTTGTCATGGGTTAAGAGCAATTCCTAAATTCTATTCATATTCAGAGCATGAAGGAAATATACTAGCGTATGACTTGGGTCAACTTAGCATCTCTTTGACCATATTTTTCTTGTAATTCTTTTTATGTGGTACTTCTAAGAAGTATAATTCTTGAAAAATATTATGTTCAATTTCTGCTTACAGAATAGATTGATGAAAGAAAAGCTTATAGCCTTAACATATGTCAAATTGCTTCAAAATATATACGTACTCAGACATAAGCACATTATTTTTAATTTCATATCTTACCACAGAACTGTGGTTAACTGTTTTACAGTCTATGAAGTGGATACATTGTCACTGTAACATATCTTTCCAATGTAGATATTTTATCACCTAGAGATTCCTTAAGATAGAGACTCTATTACCATATTCTTACCTCCCACATGAGTGAGAAGAGATTCAAAAGGTTAAAGGTTATGGTCACTTCTTTTTAAATGAAGTGTACTTTGTTCTAAGCTGTCTGAATGACAGTCAGTCCCTACTAAGTTCAAAGCCTCAAGACATTGTGAAGTGATCATTTTCTCTGGACTTTACTATAGTATTTGGTTGGAAGCCCACTTGAAATTTTAATGGGCATAGGTGTTTTTAGACATGGTGTGATGGGTAGAGGAAGAAGAGGATACACTGCTTTCTGGGGCAGGCAGTAACTTAAGGGGTCCACTATGAGGACTTGCCTTCCTTGCCTTCTTTTCTTTTCTTTCTTTTATTTATTTACTTGTTATTCTTTTGGCTGCTTGGTGAATGATACTCCTGCCTAATCAAGGTGAGGTACAATGTGGTCACTGCCCTTTAACAAAACTATGATAAAAGACAAAATACAAAAGGGAGAGGTAGTGGATGTGATTGGAGGGATAATGAAGTTTATAAATGAGGGGGGATTGCAAATTAGAACACTTCATCTAGAAAGGCTAAGAGGAACTTGAGAGTCAATACCATGCCATGAAAATGACCATAGTGAAAATGCTTCTCAAGCCTTTCTCCCTGAAATTACTATTTAGAAGCACAAGATAAATTATCTCATTTTTGAATATGGATTTCTTGAACAAGAAAACTTGCTTTGGTATGTAATAAGCATGCTGGCTTTGATGGAGTCCCTTAACCTTGTTAAGTCAACATTTCCTTTGCACTGAAGTGGATATACACAGCATACTTAGATAAAGAGTTTGTTTTAGTAATTGTCCCTATTAAAATAAAAAAAAATAAAAAGTAGACAAACCTTAGCGTTTTTACATATTAAACCATTAGAAGAAAAGATATGTGACTAGCTCTTTGCAGGCTTCCTCTTGCCCTAATGGGGCAAGTGAAATGCTACATAAACAACAGAACAGTCTGCTAAATTCTAGGACCATTGCAAGAACACTCAGACTTCAGGGGAGGTCAGAGATAACAAATAGATGCTTGCTTGCTCTCTCCCTTACTCATCATGGTCTAGAGAAAGACATTTCTTTATCTACTCAATCTGTGTTTCTTGCTGTAATTCTGCATCAAAAACATTAGAATACATTTTGCCTAAAAGCTTTCTACCGAAGGGAAGTAATGTCAAAAGCAAAGCAAAGGTGACAAGTTTACAATTGTGATGCTCGCAAGCTAATGAAGGTCAAGCTGACCTAGTCCCTGGAGAGGAGATAATAAAACTGGGACAGGAAATTATGTCTGACATTATTGTAATGGTCAGTCCTCAGCATTTTTCCTGGTATCAGTTTTCCAGACAATGAAAAGATAATCATAACAAGGAGGAAGTTAACTCATCAAGAAGGTAAGTACTATTCATTGTCTGTCTTGCACTCATTCATGAATACTTAATGTACTGAGCTCTTGGTCAAACTGGAGTATTCTTGGACTCAAAGGACAACATTGTAAGAGAAAAAATAGATCTCATATTGTCTACTTCTGTATTTTTTTTATGTTTTTAGGATTAAGAATCCATGACAAAGAAAGGAGAAAACCCCACTGTATCTTAATCTCTCTGTCTTCTTCTGTAACTCTGGACAGAATGTAGATTTAAAATGTAAAGCATCATTTTTAATCAATTTCGTTGGGAATATAGAAGTTAGAACAGAAAACTGTTATTAGGTTCAGATTTTTTGTATAACTTGAAGAATTATTAATTGTATTTTTTATTGTCAATGGTTCTAACTTGTTTTTTCTTAGACTCCCAGTTTTCTCAGGTCACTTACAGCCTTCGTTAAAAACATTAGGTTGGGATAAACAGATAAACTGGCTGCTTTGCTGCTTTTTAACCAGTCAGATCAACTGACCATGATTTATTATACAGAAAGGAAATTTCAGTTGAAAATACTACTATAAAAACAGTGAAGAAAGAAAAAACACGGAGCACAGAGGAAATACAACATTACATGGTCACTCTATGTTGTAAAACCATACCACAATCCTTTGTGCCTTACTACTTTTATGAAAACTTTGCTGAATGGTAGTAAAGAGTTAAAATGAGAAAAACACTTTAGATGCCTCGTTTTCCACCAATAAGATGAATATTCTCTATTGTGTCTCTCACTTTTCATGTATTATATCTGTTATCATTTTTATTCATAAGAGTGCCACCAATTCAGAGATTGGAAACCAAGACCTGATAATATTATGTAATTGAGACACAATGACAGAGGCCCTATGAATAGGATTAGCACATTTAATATCTGGAAGAAGCTGACTAGGGCATGTTTTGCCATTTCATTTTTGCCCAGTGCTGATATAGAACAGGGTGCTGTCTTTGTAACAAAAAACAGACCCTAACCAGACTGGATATATTGCCTTGAACTTGGACTTCCCAGCTTCCAGAGCCATGGGAAACAAATGCCAAGGATTTCTAAATTACCCAGTCTCAGGAATTTTTTTTAGAGCAGAACAAAGTGACTAAGTCGCTACCTCCTCTCAACTCCACACCCACACATACATAACAGTTTTATCTTATTGTCCTAGATTCTTCAAATTGTTCAGCACAGAATTATATACTTTCCCAAAATTTATCACAGGGTTTATTTTCTCTAATTTTCAAATAACTCCCCAATGTTTTCCTCTTTCATGACCATGAGTTCTTTGAGGAAAAACAAAACAGGATACTTTAAAAATATTTTAAATTGGGGAATTATTTGTTGCTGATTATAAAAATTTCTTATATGCCTCATTTCGAAAGCTCGGTTCTCAAGTTGATGCATTAATTAACTGCCATTGCTCCCATCAGCCATCATTAATGAAATGTAGAATATAGTGAGAGAAAAATAAAATTATTTAAAAGGGGATTCTTGTCTATATTTTAATTATGGTATTGAAGTAATACAATCTGCTAATGTCATTATTATAAGGAAATTGTACTTTTGTGTCCTACTTCAAAAATTATTTCTTAGGCTGAATTTTACTTCTGTCCTTATATGAAAATTTTCTGTAAATATCTAATAAGAAGCTATATAGTGATTCAAATATTCAGATTAGATGCAATCGAAAACTTTTAACTCACTTAATATTAAAATAAATGTCTTCCCTAGTAAAGACCTAGATGCTGATGGGAAACCTTCCAACCATGGATGTGGCTGGATTTTGTTTGTCTAGACACTTCTATTCTATTCCTCTCACTGCCCACTCCTAGTTATGAATCTCCTTTGATGGCTCATGCTGCAAGGAGATAAGTGAGAACTGAGAAGAATAGTTTTTCCCTATCTCTGTCTAGAGTTGAGACCATTGTCATGATCTTGGTGACTTGAAAGTATTATGGTGATTTTTATGTATTCATTGATGACCTACCCTTGACTGTTGACTCCCACATTATCCCAAAATGATAGTAATGGTCTCCTCATCATCATATTATATATCTCTTCCTCAGCTTGCAAAAATCCAAAATCATTTTCTGACTCCTTCTGGTGTGCTGTTTCCTCCTACCATCAGGTTTTCTGTACGGGATCCAAACATCTTCCAAGTTTGCTTGGCTTTCTGCTATGTGTGATACTCATTTGATATCTGTTCTTGAACTCTGTCAGCAGAGAATTGAACAATACTTTCCTATCTCATCTCTACCATTTAAACCTTGTTTTTAGTCTTGAGAGGAAAGACACTATTTTCTTTACAGTAGAGTTGGGTACAGTAAGTCATAACTCACACAAGAATCTGTAATTAAGTAATGTGACAGTTCGTTTCTAATATACAGGGAGTATACATGTACCATCACCTGCATTTGTGGGTGAACTCCTAATATAACTGTCCACAATCCTATTAATACCTTCTTGGCATACCTGTGCCTCTGTTGCATGTAAAATATTTTGAGTAACCACTTTTAACTCTCTGCATTATAAATGTATAAGCCCACTGAAAAGTATCATTTACTAGATTTTATTTCCTTGGATGAAACTTTTTTTAACATTCTGATATAAATAAATGACAGGTGTATAGTTTGGGTAGTAAATTTTTAAACATATAAAAATATTTATTTTTCATCATTGCATTGAGGAAATGTTTGACTAACAGATGTTAACCATTTTTCTTAGTTCAGGAAAGAAGACAGTAAAGAAGTTATACAATGAGCCTCTATGTACAAAGCTTACCTTCTCTGAAAGGAAAGGTAGAGTATTCAAAAGATGACAAAGATAAGCAATGTTATTTCAGAGAAAAAATGTAAAAGTATACAAGTAATTGTGGGAGAATGATAGGAAAATTTGTGAGGCTCTGTGAGAAGTAGGCATTTGTATGGAAGCAGTTCAAAATAAAAAATGATTGAATATACAATATTGAATTAGATTCACACACATACATACACATATTTTACTCTAGATAAACACATCTGGAGAACTATCAAATTCTGTAATGAAAGTTTGTATATTTCTATATTTGAGTCATCCTCCCTTGGGAGTCAGGAAGGAACTACCACTTCTTCTGGGGAAGGGTTCCTGTTCTCTTCCAGGGAGGTTTCATTTTCATTGGGTCTCACAAAGCTAGTCCACACCAGGCTGTTTGTGACCTTGCATCAGTGTTCTTATTGCATTTGTAGACTATTCTTAGTTTCTGCTAATGAGATCACTCAGAGTTCGCTTTGAGTATCACATCTTAATCACTTGATTTCTGCAGACGTTTCCTTTCTCCAAATAAACTCTTCAAAATGCCTGCGATTTTGTGCTCATTAACCTGGGAATGGCTTCTCTAACTCCAATCTGAAAATTCCCTCAACATCTGATACTATTGTCCTGACCAGTATTATCTGAGCATTAATGACAGAGAATGTTAGATTCTTTCTGGTGTAAAAAATTATCAGGAACCAAATTTCTGTCAGCACAGGGATTTTTTTCCCCTTTGTGAAGAAACAGACTTTGCTATTTACAGTGTAGCACATCAAAGAATCATTAAAGCCTACTGTCTGCTTATTTCCTTTGTATCATCAAATCATTGTGTGTTCGAAAAGATGTAAGTAACACAGCAATGAATAAAATAGTCAGTGAGTAAATTAAGGGATTAATGTTCTTCTCTGGAGACTTTTAAAAATGATCTTCTCCTACTTTTACTCAAAACTGACTCAGTGTTGGTCTCATCATGATTATAAAAACTCTCCTTTAAACAAATGTAAAGTTAGAACTAAATGCCAGTTTAAAACTCATAAAACAGGGTTGTGATGAAGTCCTTGGTAGACAGCATTACCAATAGATTTCTGACTAGAACACCCATGTAAAACTCGGTCATGGAATTTCACACCTGTAAGTGCTGTGTTAAGGGGTCGATGAAAAGTGAGACAGGGAGACCCTCTACTCTGGCTTGCCATTGATTCTAGCCAAAATGGAAATGTCAGGGTTCATTGAAAGATTGCATCTCCAAAATATAAAACAAAACTACAAAGCAAAAATGAAACAATAACAACACATAAAACACACACACACACACACACACACACACACACACACACACACACACACAAACACACCTCCCTGGAGAACAGTACAGAAAAATACTGGCAGTCAACCTCTGGCCTCCAAAAGTACACAAACAAGCCAACTAGTCCAACTCTATGTGCTGATCTCACACATGTGCACATATGTGCAGAAACTATGTGTGTGCATGAGCACAGACACATATTGAAAGCATTACAAATCATTTTGACTTACTCATGGATATTAGGTTTATTATATGTATTTATAAACAGTCACTGTGTGACAAATTGAACTAAAAATCACCTGATTCAGAAGAACTGTAATCCTGAGGCAGAAAGCACAGCCCTTTTCTTCCCCTTGTCAAATTTCTCATCATATTTTATTGGTATATTAAAATTTATTTGCTTCTTATGTGACAAAAGAACATATGGCTGAACAATTGACAAGTTGAACACATAGTTTTTGGTAAATATAATTTATGAGGTTGACATTATTCTGAAATACTGATCTTATCTGAGATGAGTTTGATACACCTTTAGCAGCAACTTTGCAGATTATCTGGTGTATCTGTGGGTACAATGCACAGGAGAAGTATTTGACTTCAGAAAATCATGGCAGCCATGTCTGGTTGCCTTTTTTCTCCCCCAGAATCCAAGGAAATACCATAAGCTTCCAGTTGCAATTGGTTATAATAGCTGACTCAACATGAAAATGTGGCTTCCTTCAAGAGGACTTCACTACGTGAACCATCCCACATTGTCACAACGTATCTTTACTTTCAGTGAGCTACTTAAGAACATTTCAAGACTCATTTTTCTATCATATTTTAAAACTAACCATGGGGGAAGATTATACTTGACTTGAAATCATTTTTTTCAAAGATATAGCTATGAGAAATGGTGTTATTTTGATTAGGTAAATCTCTTTACTTATCCAGAAGAGATCCTTAAAGTAAAAACAGTCTAGAAGATAGTTCTTCAGTGGTTTATCATGGGGTGTGCACATGCCTCTGGGACACTAATAGTTGAAAAATTAGGCTCTTAAACTTGGTTAGCTCTTTTCCCAGAGAGATTTCAGTTGCGTTTTTAGCAGGAAGAAATATAGAAATCCCTGACATTTCAGAAGTCTTCACTTGGGCTAAGACTGCGATGCCCCTGAGACCTTCAATGGAATGGGTAAAAATCGAACAATATATACTTGTCATTGGGTAAGACAAACTTTTGGAGAAAAGTTAGAGATGGCATAAATCACTATAGGGATTAGGAAGGGAGCCAAGCCAAAACAGAGGATATTTTCAAATGTCTAATAATGGCTAGGGAGGTAGAGGTGATCCCTTGGTACAAGTACTCTGGCAGGCATATGGGACAAGACAGTGGTGGTAGGGGAGCAGATGATATTTAAACAGCTGCACTAGTAGGTGGCAGATGACAATTATTTGGTTTCTCTCATCACAACCCCCAAATATGATCCCTAAGCAAATTTTCTCAACTCTACTGCCTAAAGAAAGTCCCAAGTTTCTCCCTCTTTCTAGTCTTATCGTTGCCACCACAGATCATACTGTTTTTCACATGGGTGATTGGTCCTTTAATTAGTTGTTACTGATTAGCGGTCAAATGTCTGAACCAAAGACTATCACTTTCTATTGTAAAGTGCTCTAAAGGCTTTCCATTGCATGCAAAATGCAAAGGAATTTTCTTCTGTAGCTTACAACACCTAGTTGTCTGGCGTGTGTCAAATACTAACCTCATGAATATCCATGGCTGAAATGTGGACCTTGTAGTTTTAATCTTGTTTGAAAAAAAAAAATCTGTTTTTTCACATAACTCAACCGTGGATATAAGGTCTTTTGGGATGCTTCAGGTAGTTCTCCAATAAAATGACAAATGGTGCTATGAGATACAGTGGAAGAGAAGAAGACCATCTAAAGGTGGATGGACATCTTGTAGCCTAGTGTTTATAAGCTGAAGAACAGTGGAAGCACCAAGGTTTATATATTTGCTTAATATCTATCATATATGCTAAATTTATATAATTTAACATCTATCTATCTATCTATCTATCTATCTATCTATCTATCTATCTATCTATGTATCTATCTTTCTAACTATCTCTATTGTTGTTTTCTTTCTCTTTGTTCTTGGCTCTTTTAGGGTCCTGCCACCACCACACAGCTCCCAAATTAAATCATATGCAGGGAGACATTTTTACATATGAAAGCCCAGCCTTTGCTTGGCTTATTTCTATCCAGCTTTTCTTAACTTAAATTATCCATCTATGTTTTGGCTCTGGGCTTTTACCTTTTCCTATTTCTGTATATCTTTTCTTTCTTTCTTCCTCCATTGCTGATTGTGTAGCTAGGTGGCTGATTCTTGACATCACCTCTCCTCTTTTTCTTGCTCCTTCATCTCCTCTTCCTAGATTTCTCCTCCTATTTGCTTTCTCTGCCTGATAGTCCAGTCTATTCTTTCTCCTTTTCTGCTGTTGGCTGTTCATCTCTTTATTACATCAATCAGGTGTTTTAGACAGGAAAGGTAGCACAGCTTCACAGAGTTTAACAAATGCAACAAAAAAGAATGCAACACATTTTGTATAATTAAACAAATGTTTCAGAACACAAGCAAGTATAACACATTTTTTTATTTTATAATTTAATTTAATTTTACATATCAGCCACGGATTCCCCTTTCCTCCCTCCTCCAGCCCCCCCTGCCCTCCACCCAGCCCACCCCCCATTCCCATCTCCTCCAGGGCAAGGACTCCCCTGGGGATTCAGCTCAGCCTGGTATAACACATCTTAAAATAATATCTACAACACTTTATCTCTGTCTCTTTACATATATACATACAGACACACACACACACACACACACACACACACACACACACACACACACAGTATAAGTATGACATTTAAGGACAACATGGTTCTAGAAAATTTGAGCCTGTAAGTTAACTATTCTATCATCTTGGAATATTTTTCTCCCAGATGATTTGATGCCTGAATTTCTTCTTGTGATTCTTGCAGTTGTATGACCCCTTTTCTGAAGGATCTTTCCAAATAAATCAAACTAAATTTTCCTTTTCGTTATTAACTCTTTCATCAAACTTTTGTTTCCATCTCAGTACTTGTTTCTGAGTGATAGATTATTGAATACTTTTGTTTATTATCTATCTAACCTCCTTAAAAATTAAGTTTCATGTGATGTGAGATGGCACATCTATCAAACTCCCTGTAAAATTCCCAGTGTCTCAAGTGATCTCTGGTGCTTAACAACCACTCACTTACGTTGAACATGCAAATTAGGAAAGTAATCAATACTTGACATTAGTGTAGTAATGTTCAAGAACTAGAAATTTAAGAAGCAGGTCAGGTACTCAGCTACTTAATGTTCAGAACAGTAAGTTTAACAACAATAATGATAATTATATAGAACAACTAGACTGGTGGAGAAGGAACAAAAATTCTTCAACATATTTGACATACTTATGGAGATGTTGTCTTGAAGTTAGAGTGGACACTTTTAACAAAGTAGCTTGGTATAGAGACTATAAACTTTCAGAAGAAAAGATTGGAATTGAATCTGAAGCAATGATGACATGGGACTGAGTACGAGAGTGAGTTTGGACCAAAGAGTCAGTATTTGTATTGACTAAGGAGTTGGCATTCAGAGTCTACCAGTATACAGGAAGAAGAACTAATGACATTGAGGAAAATCTGAGTGTATGCAAAAACTGCAGCTCTCACTTGATTTGGCAAAGAGAATACTTGGCTTTCTGATAATGTAGACATAGCCATATTCTAGTGTAGATAGAGTTTTCCTGCCTGGCCCACACACAGTCAGGACAAATCTCTCTCACCTGCCAGTCCCACGGCTGCTCAGACCCAACCAAGTAAACACAGAGACTTATATTACTTATAAACTGTATGGCCGTGGCAGGCTTTTTGCTAACTGTTCTTACAGCTTAAATTAATCCATTTCTATAAATCTATACCTTGCCACGTGGCTCGTGGCTTACCGGCATCTTCACATGCTGTTTCTCATCATGGCGGCTGGCAGTGTCTCTATGACTCAGCCTTCCACTTCCCAGCTTTATTCTCTTCCTTGTCCCGCCTATACTTCCTGCCTGGCCACTGGCCAATCAGTGATTTATTTATTGACCAATCAGCAACACACTTGACATACAGACCATCCCACAGCATTCTAGTCTATTTCATCAAGAGGACTTAATCATTTCTAACAGGGTCAAATTGGAGTAAGTTTAAGTTTGAATGTAGTCATTTCATTCAGTCCTTTGTGTTCTCAGTAACATTGTCTCTATGTAGTTCTATCCTGGCATGGGACAACTACCTCATATAGCTATAAAAGATATACAGCTTACCTTCCCTCATGATGCAACTTCCTGTATTCTATTCATCTTATCAGAAGCTTAAGAAACATTATGATATTGTTCTAGTTTGACTCAGAAATTAAGGATTATGTATCATCTGAGGTGAATAAGTATCATCACAGAATAACATTAATTAGGAGGACTCTGGGTGAAAAACTAGAAGCCTTCTGAATTTGTTAGAACTGAAAATCTCTTGAATTTTTCACAGGTTAGAGAGGATTCCAATGAAACACCCTTGGGAACTCTTTGTGACTCTTTTATGACATTAGCTTAATGGTATCAGCCAGAGACACATGGAAATCTGATCTGAGGCTCCCAACCAGTTCAGAGTTCCCTGAGCCTTCTCTCACAGGGTAACCTGTGTCATAGAAGAGGTTTTAGCATTTTTCGTCCCCTCTGACTTTTTACTTTCCCCTAGGTTCTCTGTTGTTATTGTTCAGTGTTTTGAAAAGGAAGCACTGTAGGGTCAGGAAAAGGGCCCACAGAGTGTTTGTGCCAGTGGATATAAATGTGAAATTACTGTTTATAATTCACAGTGGCATACTTTGTGTCATTTATCTTCACTTGTGTGAGGAGTCAGATAAGTCACTCATGACTCTGCTAGTCCCCATCCATCCTTCATCACTACACTCATGAAGATAAATGCCACAGCTACCATGTGTCCTTTCAGAGTAAAGATTAAGATTAGTTAGCACAGAGGTTGGCCTGATGCTATTATTTAAAAATCAAGAACACTCTGTGTGTACCATCTCCTGTGCTCATAGTCCTTGGTCTGGCTCAGCATTATCTGCTATAGCAATGAGTGAGTAGTATCTGTTCATTGGCCTGTCTGTACATATCTCTTAATTTCTATTTTCTAAGTAAATGCAAAGCACAGAGCTATGAAGTATCAATGAATGGACTTATTAATGGGAGATAGTCTTGCTTAGAAAAGTGATCAGGGGCAAAATTAAAAAAGTCTTTGTCTGAACAAGTCACATGTGAAAGGATGAAGTCAAAATAAAAGTGAGACATTACATTTGAGATGTGATATTTGAGAAACAATATGGATGCCTTGGCTTTATGAAACAAAGAGGTGTGTCACCAGTGGGTTGTAATGCTACTGTGAGGCAAATGGGTTCTTTCTCAGCTTCACACTTGAGGACCAAACTACAAGGCAACTAAACAATATGACTCCTTTATCATTAAATTGCTGAATTGATTGATTCTAGAAAATAGAAGATTTTTCCACACTCGTCAACATATTGCCTCTTTATTACCTTGGTTGCTTCACCCAAGAAGTAGCAAAAATATGAAAAGGTTTTTCATAAATTTGAACTAAATATTGCTAATATGATGGTTTATCATTGGAATTTAAAGTTGAATAGCTATTAATTAAAAAATAAGGCCATAAATTTGAAAAAAAGTAAGGAGGTAGTACATGGGAAGGTTTGCAAGCAAGAAAGAGAAAGGAATCAAGGATGTAATTATATTGTATTCTTCAAAAATAATAATAAAAGTATTTGACCTGTAAATGTGCAAGTTTTTAAAGTACTCTGTCATAAATCTGTTGTAACTAATTTTTCAAAATCTGGATGCATTTTCAGCTATTGTTTTTTCCTTGCATATTATTTTTTTATTATTAAATAATTGATTTTATTCATTCTCTGCTTCAGCAACATTTATTGAACACATACTTACCTGGAAGTGAGTGGTTTGTGCAGCTCATGGGATGAAATGCATTTCCTGTCAGGACTGGGTATGTAGCTGAATGAGGAAGAGAGATTCAGGAGTAGATGGACAGTGGCTCTGTAAATGTAATTTTTATTTTTTATTCTAAACTGGAGACAATAGTGCTTTGTTTCAGAGAAACACAAAAGTATATGTTCATAAACCTCACAGAAAATTGGAATGAATCATGGCAACAATGCCTCCTTTACTCTTTATAACAGTTCAGGTTGAAATGTCTTATAAGGCTGAATAAGGGGCAGAGAATACATGGACACACTAATGGCTAGATGTACGTTAGCATGGGCATGGAAGAGTACTCTAAATATGTGAAAATTAGCAGATTCTCAAATTTAAACAAAAAGTGAGCTCGAGTGGTGGCACCAGTGCCATGGAGTTCTTGCATGATCACACAGTCATGTGAAGGAAATTTAGGTAGAGAGAGTATGCTTGGCATGTTGAAGGGCATGCAAGAAGACATGTAAAGTAAGAACAGTTGAGGTAGGACGTTGGGATCAGAGATGTAGAGGTAATACAGAATACATGTAGACTTCTGGACAGCTAGAATATCATTGATTTTATTTTGAACATTGAACAGAGGAAAATATAATGGAATGTTAATTTTGATAGGATTTTGTCTCTGTTTGGAGAAAAGACTGAAGAGAGGTGAAGACAGGAACAAGGAGTACAGATATTAGACCAGGCTATAGAGTAGCCCAAATACCCAAAGGAAAAAGAAAGGGATCTGCAGTTAGTTGTGTAGCTATGTATTATATTAACATCTAATAGATTTTAGACACAAAGCAGATTAAATATAAAAGTGACAAAGACTAAAGGTAAGAAGTATGACACCCAGAATTAAAGTAATAAGTGCGATGATGGCCTAAGTTACTAAGAAAATAAATGGTCCCAACTTAGTGCTTTGTACATAATACATTATATAAATAAATAGGTTGCATTACAACTATTAAATATTTTTAAGGAGAAAATCATGTAAGAATCCACAGTTTTACAGTGAAAACATTAATTGTGATACTTTCAAGTGATGGACCTACAAAAGAGGATATATATGATGATCTGAAAGCTAGTTAAAAATTGAGCATGGGTACATTGGGAAGGGAAGGCTGGGGGGGAGTGGTAGGAGGAATGAGAGGGGGATCTGTGGTTGATATGTAAATTGAATAAAAAAATTCCTTAGAAAATTCAATGTTTGTCTTACTGAGTCAGAGAAACTTCAGTAATATAATAATATCTAGTCTGTTAATTTCCCTCAAACTTTAACAATTTCATTTTCCTCTTTGGATGAATAAAATTTCATTTTGTGTAAAAAAATAAAAAAAGAAAGAAAAAGAAACTAAATAAATAAAAAATGTTAAAATTTAAAAATAATTTAGATTTTCAAGTAGTTGTAGATGGGATCTAAAGCTATTGCAGGGTTGCTTAGTTTGTGAATATAGACCAAGAATGAGTCCAGTTGTCTAGCACTGAGACACTCCAGGGATCAGTAGTCTAGGAGGGAAGACATTTGTAGGAGGCACAGAGCAGAGTGACCACTGTGGGAGAAGGAAAATGAAAAGAATGGTTTTCTAGGAGTCAAGTGTGTGGTGTTTTCCAAAAAGTACTGAGTGCTAGTTACTATGTCAAATGCTACTGAATTTCAAGGAAAATGAAAATTGAGAATTCATTACTTGTTTCACCAATAAATGCAGTCTCTCTTCTTTTATAATTTTATATTCCCTTCACAGCATTCTTGCTCTTTTCTGTGCTTTTTTTGAGGTATTTTTAGTACCATGATCATCAACTAGTAGCTAATGCTTCATATGTCCTATGGAAGGATAGCCAGTATTTCATACAAAATTGAGATTTGCTAGCAATTTTTATCAAGTTGAGTTTACATGTTTTTAAAATTAATAACACAAAATTCCCATCCTAACACTAAGATGTCTTCCACTTAAACTCAATTTGATTTGCTTAGTGATAATGTTGATCAGTAGTAGTATATTACTTTGTAAAAGGTGTTTAGTTTTTATCATCTGTTCCAAATGAAGTTATCATACACAATAAAATGCTGAGCTTTGAAATTTACTCCACCAGCTATCAGGTTATTTTACCTGTTAACACCTCCTTTTCTGAGTTAGCCAAAGTACTCTTCTTCATTTTCTCCTCATTGCTTGAAGATTTAAATACCAGCCCCCCACTCTAGTATTCTCTCCTATCCTATTATCAATAAAATTCTTCATGATGTCAATATCAATTCCAATATGTGATCTTGATTTCAAATTGTGTTATTTCCCTGTCTACAGTTGCCTGTGTTTCATCTCAGTACAGTTTGTCTGTTCCAAATAAATTTCCAAACTTGAGATAGATTACTGTAATTGTTAGGAATAGAGAATATTTATTTTATTTCAATGACACTCAAGAAACACAAATTCTGTCATGTAGTGTCTCATTCCACATACTGTGTGGCCCTCAATCTTAGATTCTAATTTCCATTCCATATGTATAAGAGTCCTTTAAAGAAAAATCCATGTATTTTTTCCCTTTGTTTTGGGTATAGGAGAAAAAAATGTACCCAAATGAAATCTGTAGCACATGCTTATGTCAAACTATTAACATGTCATTTGGCATTAATAATTGAATACTGTTTAACTGTTAACTTCCCATCTGTTTTTAGGCATTGCCTCTTTTGATCTGTGTGGTGGTTATGATTAAGACACTGGATCAGAAGGAAAATGTGACTTGCCTAAGTTCACAAATCTAATAAGAGGAAACCAAGTGTGGATTGCAGATCTGATTCCAAACGCATGTTTTTATTGTCATTAAAAAGTGCATTATTCCAAATGGCCAGTGGTTAAAATAGCTGCCTTGGCTTTCTGCCCAGAGCTGTGTTAAAATACAGTGGTGACTCAATAAATGTTGTCACCATTAGTATCTTTGTTGTTGGTCATGGCAGATCAGGAAATTTTCTGAATTGGTCTAATGGATATGTTTTGTTTTTGTTTTTGTTTTTTAGGTTGGCAAACACGTTGCCTATTTACTTCACAGAGACCCCAATGGAGAACAAGGTGGGTGATGATTCATGCTAAATGGTTCCCACAATATGCTGAACAATACAACGACAGCTAACATGAAGTGGCTCATTATATGCTGTCAAATCCGATAACAGCAGTGACAGACATTCCTCGCTAGAGCAATTTGTAGGAAGTCCAGCCACTACAAAAGAGAACTGAATTAAAAAAAAAAAAAAGCCACAATATAACAGAAAAGACCTGTTCAGTGATTCTTATTTGCTGATTCTGTGTAGGTTCCCCTTTGCCAGTTTGAACCTGGCTTCATGCTCCCTGATTCAGCTCCAGAGATAACTGGCCTTGACATTCAGTTCTCCTGTGAAGTCCTCTTCCTTCAGTACATTGTACAGAATAATTTGCATAGGTCTTAGGTTCACATCCACAATTGCTTATGTGAGTCCTCTCCTAGTGCAGCCCTGAAGCCCCTATCTTACCCCCTCCTCTGAGCAGCCATCACACACACACACACACACACACACACACACACACACACACACACACACACACAAACCCCTTTATTTTCTGCCTCAGCACAGCACCCACAGATGATAATCCTACTTACATAGGCATAAGACTGAGAGGCAGCAGGCAGGGCACTGCCTCTTTCGGTACATTTATGAATCCTTTTGTCTCACTAAATTGTAATCTCCTTGAAGGTGGACACGTAACCCACTGCCTATGCATCATGTTAGTCCTCTATAACCGTATGGTGACCAATTAGTGCCTTACTCTGGGAAAGACACATAATTAAAGAAGGGGATAACAAACAATATTCCTGTCTTCCCTGTCCCTTAGCACAGGGACTGATACAGTGTAGGTAAAAAATGACATGTTTGCTTAGTGAAAGAAGGAAGAAATGAATAAATCCATCAATCAGATGGTTCTCTGTGGCCAAATTAAAGAGCAGACAGAGAGATCCTGATGACTTCCAATCATTTTTTTTTTTACCTCAGGCCACCAGGCTTAATGCCCTAAAAATGTTTGTTTATTTTGGAAGGCAAAAGCTGATCTGAAGCTATTCTCTTTATTTTTATATTCAAATGCCTATAAAACAGAAAAGCACCAGAGACCTATTCATTGCTCACAAATGATCTATGGGGTAATAATGTGCTGGCTTTTCCAGCTGTGCTGCACTTTGGTACTATCTTGGGTTTAATTGAAAATATGCTGTGACCTTGGTTTTGTTCACTGGGCGTAGGGGGTATAATTGGCATGAAGACTCTGAAGAATTCTCTTTTCAATGAATGTCATTTGGTTAATTTGGGGTTCGCCTGAGGGAAATAATGTGTGAAGTCCTGTAAATACGAGGTGCCTTTTATTCACATAGCATTAACATGAAGTTAACAACTTTTTCTAAGTCGGCATTTTATTTTGCAAAACCTGTTTGTTGGATCCTAAATGCTATCAGTATGATAATAGTATTGTCTTTAGCAGTCTCATGTTTCATTATAATTAAATAAACAGCTTGTGGATTGCAGTCCAAAAACGTCTTTACTCCACTCCTAACTTAAGGGGTTTCCATAGAAACTGTGGGCAGCAAGTTTAACTGACATTTATTGGGCTTGAGGCTATATGGAGCATTGATATCTCTGTTTTTCTCTCTGGCATTATCTACGCACTTCTTCCTTGTTTTATAAAACTCTTTTAAAACTTTATTTGCCCCAAGTCTACTCCTCCCTCTCCTCTTGCCCTACCCCCATCCTCTCCCACATTCGCCATTTTCTCCTTCTCTGTCCTTCTCTATCTCTTATTAGCATTGAGGAAGTAATTTGGACTCGGTTAGATTTAACAAATGCAATAATACTAAAATGGACCCTGATACTTAAGTGTAATTGTGTTATTAGCTGGAAATGCTTTTCTTCAAAAATAAAAAGAATTGAGAGTGAAGTTTACCAATGTAATACATGCTGGCAGGAAGGAACCTTTGACTGCTGGTTGAAAGTTTGTGGTGCACGGATCAAGATCCACTTTCTTCTCCAGCTGTGACTATTTTGTGATTTATTCCAGCAAGATGGAAATTTCTTCTCACCTTCAACATTCAGAATGGAGCAGAACCACATTTTGTTTATATTATTACAAGAGAATAGAATAGTTGATCTGGAGGGGAAAAAAAGGAAAAACAAAACACAAAACAAAAAACCCTATCATGTACCATCATCTTTGTTGGATGTTTTTGTCTAACTTGTTTCATGTGAAGCTTCACTGAAGGACATTGAAGCTGGTGGCTCAAGTTTCAACCTCACCCAGACTGATTATAATACCTTGGATAAATGTGGAAATATGGTGTTTTGTTTCATAATAACAACATGAATGTAGACACATCTAAGCGATGATTTTTATGAAGATTAATGATGCATGTATGCCTTGTGATACTGGTCTGTCATCCCAACTACTCAGGAGGCTGAGGCAAGAATGTCCCAAGTTCAAGGCTTATCTGATAGAGTGAGTTCAAGGCCAGCCTGGAAAACTCATTGACACCTTGTCTCAAAACAAAAAGTATAAAAACAGGGAGTAATGGACTGGTAATCTAGTTAAATGGTAGCCCATAGGATCTGGATTAATATCAACTGAGAGTGGTGGGGTGGGGAAGAAAAGAAAAATGATGAACAATGAGTGCAGCAGTAAATTATAGTACTGTTTCTCCTTGGCTTACTAGACAATTTGCAAAAGGAGTGGTGTTTTATGCAAAGTTTATGTAGCAATTTGTAAGCTCCATACATAAACAGCATATACATATTACTGCAGTTCAAGGGAAAGATTTAGATAGGTATAGAATCATTTACTAACTGTACCACTGGGGATCAATGACAGATTTGGAGTATTTGATTCCTCTTCTGTGTGGAAGGATCATGAGTCTTATTTCTTGGAACTGTTTTCAGGAATAGGCAACTGTATGTATAAACTACTTATCTTCTACCACAGAGTGCACTATAGGCTTTAAATTCTGTCACTCTCACTCTCCCCACTTTCCTGATGCTTTTCTTTTTTAATAGGAATTTAAAGTAAAAAGAGAAAAAAGAACCATTACCAAATTCAAGTTAATATCTATAATCTCACAGTTCATAAACTATCCTAAATTAACATGAAGGCAATGGCAGAAAAGAAAAAAAAAACTATTGAGTAGGATACAAAATGGAGGTCCAGAGCTGATAACAATAAGATCCTAGTATCATGAGTGAGAAAGTTGACTTTATCCTATTCCACAGGACCCTTTTCAAATGTAAGAGTCTCAAATTCATTATTTCTAATTTTGGTCTTCTTTTCCAAGTGTTTAGGGTTAACTCTACATGATATGACTTAGAACTCATCATTCTAGTAAAGGAAAAGGAAGACACTTTGTGGGACAGTTGGCAAAGGAGAAAGGAGAGGGCAGGTCTGTTCATCTCTCTCACACCTGAGTACAGATCCTCTTTCATGATCCAAGAAATGTGCCAACAAAGCCACAGGATGGACAGTGTGTTGATTTTTTGTAGCAGTATGTGTAAGTGTCTCTTGTTGGATAAGAAGAGTAAGAAGAAGAGTAAGAAGGAAATGCATTTTTCTTCTTCCTTTTTTTTAAAGAGTCAAACCATTTAAGTATCATTCTGACGTGTTTCTGGATAACTAGGGAATTAAGAAGAACTGTTATGAAAAAAATGAGAAGTATGGCTAGGATCAAGTTTGATGAGACAAGACTCTTGGTAAGAGCTGTTGCTTGTAGACCATCCCGAAGACATTCATCTCTAGGAAAACACAAATATATAAGATTAACTAGGACAAACATTGCATTAAAACATCGTTTTATTGATTGTTGGTACTCCTTGTGCTGCTGTGTGTCGGTACTTGCCTCATTAAGATATTCATTCTGTATTATATTTGGAAGAATTGTCTTAAGCCACATTCTCCATTTTCTGGATGACAGTTTATTTAAGGTAGATACCAGAATGCCTAAAACCACCCAGCCAGCCTTGTAGACAGCACTGCCACTCAATGCACTGCAAACATATAAAGCAGCAATAGTGTCCTGGTAGCCCCTCTGTCACCAAACTCTCTTTAATCAGGATTCTTCACATGTGTAATGTGACCCATGATTCCACTGCCAGTCATATGAGAGAGGTTTAACTTCTTTCTTAATTCTTAGATAAAAATAGTCAAAAATAGAAACTACTAATTTGTTATCCAGGAGTTAACTATAACCACTTGGTTGTCTTCATTCTAGTTGATCTGTTAGAAAATAGTTTATGCTGTTTAAGAGTGAGCATCTCTGAAAATTGCTCTTTTTTACTCTAAACACACAAGTTGACATGCCAACATAGTTGGAGTAAACTTCAGAAAGGTGCATTGTAGATGAGAGCTACAGTCAATGGCTGTTGGGAGAGAAAGAAACAGCTGTCTCCAAGGACAAACCCTCTCATAGGTTATCCAGTCCCAAGTGGTCAAGTGATCAGCCCTAAACACTTAAGCATATAGATGATGCTAATTGCACAGGGTAGTGTGTGTGTGTGTGTGTGTGTGTGTGTGTGTGTGTGTGTATGTATGTGTGTGTGTGTTTGTGCACACGCGACAATAATGATCATAGAAGAAGACATAGGAGTTGATGGAAGAAATGGGAAAAACTGGAGGGGAGACACAGAGGGCTAGAAGGGATGTAAATACAACTTATTCATGTATAAAATTCTCAAAAAAATAAGAAAAACTTAAGAACTATGAAAGAAACACATGGAAAATAAAGAAATGATTGTGGAAATGTTTTCAGAGATCTTTATATAAATCATAAATGGTGGGTCAGATTGTATGCATAGACAGCTGTTTTCCAAACACTGACATTTGGATTTTGCATGTGTCTGCATGTCTATTCTATCTCCGATAGCATGGTAGTTGCATCTTTGAAAGTGTGAATATGGATTGGAATTCAGGATGGATAGCCACACCACCTTTACTTCCTTTTTGTGGAGATTTTTGCTTACTTTTCATTAAGCTTTATCTTTCTACTTTGCACTTGGCATAGAAATAAATCATATATCTTTTACCCTTTGGTAGAGAAAGTTTGAGTTATTATATTTTAACCTAAAACCTGGAATATCTATATTCAACACTGCCTTGTGCTTTATAAAATTATTTCTGTTCTTTTTGTATTGCTTATGTGTATGCAGTGTATTGTGAACACATTCCCCTCCTCCGTTATCTTATTTCCTCTCCCACAGCTTTTGACCCACTTATTCTTCCCAACCAGACAGACAGTCCTACTTCTAACCCCTTCTCGTTTTCCCTCTTATGTGTATATGTGTGCATGCATGTGTGTATGGATGTGTGTGTGTGTGTGTGTGTGTGTGTGTGTGTGTGTGTGTGTATGTGTGTGTGTGTGTGTGTGTATTTGCCAGCCCTTTACAGACGGTCACTGCTATTGTGATCCAAAATTGCTGTTGCTATGTCATGTCTAGGAGACAGCGTTTTATAGTGATCCTTCCCACCCTCTGGCTCTTTTTAAGACTGAATCATTCTTTCTAAAATGAATCCTTCAGAGAACAAAGACAGATGGTGGGAGAAGAAACCAAGAAGGAATTTTTATCTCAAGTAAGAAAAGTAGGTTAACTACTGATGATTTAAGGAACAGCGTATTCTGGCCTCCTTATTACTTGTTCCTTCCAGAGGCCAAGGGGCACTTGGTTGTTGAATATTTTTCACGCACATATCTAATTGTTTCTCATGACGTATTTACTACATAGTGTGCATTAGAGGAACAATGAATACAGAAAAATACAGGGTGTTTTTACTTTACATGGTACTGTATTAACCGAAACTCATTAATATTAGAACTGAGTCCTTAGCTTGCAAGGTTCCATGGTAACTTGAGAGCAAATACAGGGCTATGCAGAGGAGGAACTCAGCTCCATCCAATATGCATAACCTAAGACTAACATGACACAGAGTGAAAGTAGGTCTGTCTTATAAACAATAAATAAGAATCCAGTTTTCAGATGCCTGCATTTTCTGAATGATTCCCTCTGTTGTGATCATTAGGGTGAAACAAAGAAATCACTGATTCCAGTCATTTCCATTATCTGACTTGTCATCACCAAGGTGTCCTCATTATGCACTGTTAACAGGGTTGAGGTTACTTGATACCAGTTTCCAGTTCCAATTAGGAAGCCATCCCTGCTATCTGCATTCTGATTAAATGTGTTGCCTGGAAATCACAGAAAGAGTCTATTCTGTTTCCTCCCCTTGCTTAGATCTCATAAACACAGACTCAATTAAAGAGTTTCCTTATCAGGTTTCTGTGGGTCATTTTACAGAATTTATTAAAGTCCTAAGTCATGCTGAACTGGAAGACTTGTGGCTTACAGATTCACTAAGAGTCTGAACTAGATAGCCAGGACTGTTTTAGACAATGAAGTACACAGAAGTCAGAGCATCTAATAACATGGAATCTTGAGTGCTGGAGACATTTAAAAAAAATGAACCTACAAAGTGAAACTTTCAAATTAGATATCAGAAAATCATAACATTATATCAGCTGTCTTTTAGGATCATGGGACCTAGTCCAGACCCCTATTGTTTCAGCTGCTTTGCTGGAGGACACTCTGTTAGTTCCCTAATGCCAACATTTACTGCTGCTTCCTTACTTTGCCCTAAATATATTCTCCTCAGTTTCTTATCTTCCTCTGACACAAAGACAAACCATTTCCTTCAACCCCTTCTGTACACAAAATGCTACATTGTTGTGTGTCTTCTCACCACTTGGTAGTATTTCATTCCCCTTATTTTGTTTCTCAGTATGCATCAGCACATATTACTAATAGATGTCAGCTCATACCATATTCTGCTTTGTGTTCATATTTATTTTTATGCAGTCTCCACCCAATTAGTATTTATTTTCAAACTTACATTTTTTCTCCAAATTTCGTTCCTTTCTTACTAATAGTGAAGCTATAATGCAGTTCAAACTTTCCTAGAGTTTTGTTTAACTCCTTGAGCAGTCACTTATCAATTATAGTGTGCTATAAAATCCTTAACAGGAAGGTGGGCCTAAGAGGCAATAGATGAGTACTTTGCCTGGCTCCCAGTAGGCCCTCAACAACCATTACAGAAGAGCAATGTCTGTTTTTCTCTTCCTTAGAATGCTACAATTTTTCTCATTCAAATCAAGATATGCTACCATATCTCAAGTCTCCATCACCTTCCTGACTTCACAAATGATGCTAGTTCTATCTGAACTAATAATTATCCACTAAGGACACACTCACTCATTCAGGGTAGGGCATGGCATTGGTTTATGACTCAATCTTTTATGCTAGGCTTTTTCTAGTGTTCTGTTTCAAATGATCAATGAGAGAGACTTACAGAATTGCAGGAATTCCCTCTAGGTATTATGTTGGTAAACATACTTAGACTTACATATTAACACAGCTGAAGGGAAATTTCAAATTCTCTTTTTCAAAACACTACCATAAAACTGAATCCTAGACATCTTTAATGATTTTTGCTAGGGGTTATATATATGTTTTGGCTACTGTCTAGGAAATTAGGGCTATGTACTCTTTAATAATGAACAAGAAAGTAAGCACTCAGTAAATGTTGAAAGGTGGCTTTACAATCTGAATGATTCTGTTTGCTATTTGTTCTGTTCAGATTGCCTCACATAGCAATTTAAATTGCATTACTCATTACAAAAATCCATATGCCTTTTGGGTGCTATTGTTGGCTTGTTTGTTTTTAGCCTATGGAGGCAATGATGACCTTGACACAAGGCATTTCCTAAGGATTAATGAGCAGTTGGAGGTTAATGACTATCAATTCCTCCTAGCTCATCATCAATCCAAAGTAAGCATAGACAACAAAGCCATTAACTGCATTACTAACTTTCTGAAACCAGATTCTTCCCTGCCTGACTTGCTAAGGCCTTTTGCTCAAGATGAACTTGTTAGATTTTTCAAAAGCTGTCACTAACCTGGACAGGGACAGAAAAGTAACACACACACACACACACACACACACACACACACACACACACACACACACACGAGAGAGAGAGAGAGAGAGAGAGAGAGAGAGAGAGAGAGAGAGAGAGAGAGAGAGAGAGAGAGAGAGAAACCAATTTTTCTTGATTGAACATATATGCCATATTTGGAAGTACATGTACATGTGCAGATATATGCACGTACATCAAATTAGGGGTAATATAAGAAAATATAAGAATATTTAGTGTCTGTGGAGTAATAAGAAAGCATCATGAAGAGAAACATAACGTTCTATGCTTTGTTAACACAATCTGAGGGATGTGGACTTGTTTTGTCATCTTTCTGTTCTCATTCTCTACCCTCAATTTCAAGGTCTGAAGGGATTCATCCATTTCATGTCCATGGAGGATATAATCTGTGTCCATCTTCTGAAATTATCCCTCCTTCAACATCCTATTTGAACGTTGTTTTTTAAAATAGACACTGGGCTTTTAGTTACATAGTTTTTGAAATATCATTTTTCCATGATTCTTATCACGTTATTGTTCTTCACTGACATTAAAAACCCTAATATTTCCTCATTTGCCATCAGTCATGATCATGGACCAACATCCTGAAAGGTAAATAAACATTAATGCAATTGGGAATGAAAATATCCATTGAGTAGTAACTATACTAATATAAAGGAAAGCTATGGAATAGATGCAGCCACATTTCTCCCCTGTTGAAGATTCTCCTGAATCTTATTTCGTCTTTCTACATTTTGATTCTTTTATTGTGGTAAAGTTGTGTCATAGAATAACAAACTGACTGGAACATTGGTGTTTAAAGTATAAGGCAAATATGTGTGACACCATGGCAGTCTACAACTCAAGAACCTTTCCTAGAGACATATTTCCTGAAAACTTGTTGAGCAACTGGATTTAATCCTTTCCTCTCACTCACAGGAGTCTGTAGCTCATCCCACAACAGCAGTAAGCATACTTATAAACCCACATAAGTAATACATAGAGATCCTAGTTCACAAAATTATTTCTAGATCTCTCATATATCCGGTTAGACTGCAGTCTAACACATATGTGTGCATAGAACTCATTCATTTCTGAGCCACAGGAGTCTCTGATGAGGCAATGATAAAGTTGATAATTTATTTGTAAAATATTTGCCTAATCACAGTTAAATAAAAAGTCACATATAATTTCAAAGGGTGTACCCATGGTTTGAAGTCCACCAGGGAATTTCTTGGGAATCCATAGAGTGTATTATAGTTTTTAATAAAAAAAGCAAATTTTTAAATAAAGCTCAAAATAATGAATCATATTATGAGGACTCAATAGAATGATTCATTTAAACATCAGATTGAGACGGTCAACATTCCCATAGGCTTCTATAGAAGGACTTAAGCAGTCAGAAACAAACAAATGAAAACAACAACAGATATTTAAAAGCCCTTCTATTTTTCTTTATATTAACTCATTAATCGTAATGGTAGCACAGTATAAAAACCAAGACTAACAAACACATGGGAGTTTCACAGATAGACACTGCACACATGTTTATCTTCGAATTATACAACTTTTTGCCTTTGTATTTGCTTAGTTGTTTAAAAAACGGAAAATTGATAACAACCAACTTATATGTGAGATCATGTCTTCCTTTTTCATCCACTTGATACACATACATTGAATTTACATGATGCTGTAAAGCGTACTAGGTAAGGAATTTAGGATATGGCTCATCTACATTATTTTTTCTTTTTCTTTTATTTTTCTCTCATATAATACATCCTTACCACAGTTTCCTCTCCCTCCACTCCTCCAAGTCCCTAGCTCCAGCTCCCCTTTCCCCCAGATCCACTCCTCCTCCACTTCCCTTAAAGAAAAAGAATGAAAAAGAAAAAGAGCAGCCCTCCCAGGGATATCTACCAAACATGGCCTAATAAATTACAATAAGACTAGGCACAAAACCTCCTATCAAGCAGGAGGAAAAGGATCCCAAGTACAGGCAAGAGAGTCAGAGACACCCTTCACTTCCATTGTTGGGAGACCCACAAGAACAAACAAGTTACAAAATATTAAGGTATGTGCAGAGGACCTAGCTCAGACGCATATAGGATCTTTGTTTTTCACTCAATTTTCTGTGAACCCCTAACATCACAGCTTAGTTGATTCTGTGAACAATATTCTTGTGATGTCCTCTATGTACTGACTCCTATAATCTTTCCTCCCCCTCTTCCCCTCTTTTATAGGGTTGCCCTGGTTTCACCTAGTGTTTGTTCATGGGTCTCTCCATTTCCTTTCACCAGTTGCTAGATGATGCCCCTGCCATGATACTTGGGCTAGGCAGCAGCAATCTACAAATATAGCAGAATATCATTTGGAATGATTTCATTGACTTTTTTTTTTGCCAGTTGTGTTTCATTCTATTCTGGGTCTCTGGCCTGTGCCGCCTCTGGTTCCTGGCCATCCAGGCAGTGTCAGGTGTGGCCTCCCTCTTCTGGCATGGATCTCAAGTTGCATTAGTCAGTGAGTGGTTGGTCACTCTAAAAAGTTTTGTACCACCATTACCCCAGCACATCTTTCAGACAAGGCAGATTGTTAAGTCAAAGGTTTTATGTCAGGTTTGATGTCCCAGTCACTCTGCTAGGAACCTTGCATCGTTATAAAATATGTCTAGTTTGGTCTCTCTCCTTCCATCCCTTGCACCCTAGCTTGATCTCTTTTGTTTCCATCCCCACCTGATTCCAGTCCACCCACTGACTTACAGAAGCTTTTCAGTTTCATGAGGTCCCATTTTTGATTGTTGTTCTTAGTGCCTATGCTATTGATGTTCTGTTCAGGAAGTCGTATCTTTTGCCAACACATTCAAGAGTATTTACCACCTTCTCTTCTATGAGGTTCAGTGTGTCCGATTTTATGTTGAGGTCTTTGATACACTTGTGAGTTTTGTGTAGTGTGATAGATATGGATCAATTTGCATTCTTCTACATGCTGAAATCTAGTAAACCAGCACAATTTGTTGAAGATGCTTTCTTTTTTCCATTGAGTATTTCTGGCTTCTTTAAGAAAATTTAGGTGTCCATAGGTTTGTGGATTTACATATGGGTCTTCAATTCTATTCCATTTGTCCTCCTGTCTGTTTTTATGTCAATACCATGCAGTTTTTATAGTAATAACACACACACACACACACACACACACACACACACACACACACACACACACACATATGTATGTATGTATATATATATTAAAAAACAGCTCTGTAGTATAGCTTGAAATCAAGGATGGTGATAGCTCCAGAAGTTCTTTTATTGTACAGGATTGTTTGAGCTATCCTGAATTTTTAATTTTTCTATATGAAATTGAATATTGTCTTTTCAATGTCTGTAAAGGTTTGTGTTGAAATTTTGGTGGAAATTGCATTGAATCAATAGATTGTTTTGGTGGGATGGTCATTTTTACTATGTTAATTCTTGAACATGCAAGCTTTTTCCATCTTCTGTTATCTTCCTCAATTTCTTTCTTCAAAGACATGAAATTTTGTCTTACAAGTCTTCCACTTGCTTAGTTAGGGTTACCCCAAGATATTTTATATTATTTGCACCTATTATGAAGGGTACTGTTTCCTGATTTCTTTCTCAGTTCATTTGTTGTTTGTATGTAGAAGGGCTTCAGATTTTTTGTTGTCGTTAAAACTTGTATCCAGTTAAATTGTTAAAGGTGTTTATCAGCTTTAAGAATTCCCTAGTTGAATATTTATGGGATGCTTATGTAGACTAAAACATCATCTCAAAAAAAACCCAACAAAAACAAAAATAAAAAAAGAAAACAAATCAATAAAACAATAGTTTAACTCTGTTCTTTCCAATTTGTTTCCCTTTGATTTCTTTCAGTGGTCTTTTTGCTTTACCAAAAACTTCAATTACTATATTGAATAGATATGGAGAGAGTGGACAGCCTTTTCTTGTTGCTGATTTTAGTGGAATTGCTTTGAGTTTTTCTCTATTTAATTTGATGTTGACTATAGGCTTGAAATAAATTGTCTTTATTACAATTAGGTATGTCCCTTGTTTCCCTGATCTTGTCAAGACTTTTATCATGAAGGGATGTTAGATTTTGCCAAAGGCTTTTTCATCATCTAATGAGATGTTCATGTGTTCAGTTTTTCTTTCAATTTGTTTATATAGTAGATTACATTGACTGATTTTTGTGTATTGAACCATCCCTGCATCTCTGGGATGAAGTCTACTTGATCGTGATGGATGATCTCAATGTGTTTTTAGATGCAGTTTGTAAGAATTTTACTTAGTACTTTTGCATCTATGTTCATGAGGGAAATTGGTCTGTAATTTCCTTTCTTTGTTGAATTTTGGTGCAGTTTGGGTATCAAGATGACTATAACCTCATAAAATGAATTTAGAAAAGTTACTTCTGTTTTTATTTTGTGGAATAGTTTGTGGAATAATGACATTAGCTCTTCTTTGAAGGTCTGGTAGAATTCTGGACTAAAACCAACCATGGGCTTTTTTGTTGTTGTTGTTGTTTTAGGTGGTAGGCTTTTTATGACTGCTTCTATTTCCTTAAGGGTTATATGTTTGCTTAAATTGTTTATCTGATCTTGATTTTTTATATGTATTTTATATAGATATTTTATATAGAGAGAAAATTATCCATTCCCTTTAAATTTTCAAATGTTGTGGAGTACAGGTTTGCAAAGTGTGACCTAATGATTGTCTGGATTTCCTCAGTGTCTGTTGTTATGTCCCCTTTCATTTCTGATTTAGTTAAGTTGGATATTTTTCTCCATCTTTTAGTTTGCTTGAATAAGGGTTTTTCTTCTCTTGTTACATTTTCGAAGAATCAGCTGTCTCATTAATTTGTTCTTTATACTATTCTCTTTGTTTCTATTTTATTGATTCCAGCCCTCACTTGGATTATTTCCTGTCTTCTACTCCTCTTGGTTGAACTTGCTTCTTTTTGTTCTAGAGCTTTCACATGTGCTGTTAAGTTGCTGTTATGAGATCTCTCCAGTTTCTTTGTGTAGATCTTAGAGCTATGAACCTTCTTCTTAGCGCTGCTTTCATTGTGTCCCATATTTTGGGTATGTTGAAAATTTGTTTTCATTGGATTTCTAGGAAGTCTCTAATTTCTTTCTTATTTCTTCCTTGACCCAGCATTCATTCAACAGAGAGTTGTTCAGTTTTCATGACTTTGTACAATTTCTGTTGCTGAAATCCAGTTTTAATCCATAGTAATCTGATAGGATGCATGACATTATTTCAATGTTCTTATATCCAGATGTTGAGTCTTTCTTTGTGTCTGAGTAAGTGATCAATTTTGGAGGAAGTTGCCTGACAGAAAAGAAAAAGGTATATTCTTTTGGTTTTGGTTGAAATGTTCTATAAATAACTGTTAAGTCCATTATAACCTCTCTTAGATCCAGTATTTCTCTGTTGAGTCTTTATCTGGATGACCTAAGTGGAGTATTGAAGTCTCTCACTACCAGTGTGTGAGGGTCAATATGTGATTTAAGCTGTAGTTAGAGTTCCTTTTACAAACCTGGCTGTCTTTGTGTTTGGCGCATAGATGATAAGAATTGAAATGTTACTTGGTGGATTTTTTGTTTGTTAAGTATGAAGTATCCTTCCCTGTGTCTTTTGATCAATTTTGGATTGAAGTCTGTTTTGGGAGCTATTAGAATGAGTACATCAGCTTGTTTATTAAGATTTTCATTGGAAAATCTTTTTAAACCTTTGCTCTGAGGCAATGTCTGTCTTTGCTGTTGAGGTTTATTTCTTGTATGGGGCAGAAGGATGGGTTTTGTTGTCACATCCATTCTGTTAGTCTGCATCTTTTTATTTGAGAATTGAGCCCATTGATATTGAGAGGTATCGATGACCAATAATTGTTAATTCCTGTTATTTTGTTGTAGATGGTAGTCATGGTAGCGTGTGTGTGTGTGTGTGTGTGTGTGTGTGTGTGTGTGTGTGTGTGTGCACTTCCCTTATTTTGGTTTTGTTGGTTTGAGATTATTCACTTCTTGCATTTTCATGGGTGTAGTTTACCTCCTTGGATTGGAGTTTTCCTGCAAGTACCTTCTGTAGGGCTGGATTTGTAGATAGATATTGTTTAAATTTGAATTTATCATGGAATATCTTGTTTTCTCCATCTATGGTAACTGAAATTTTTGCTGAGTATAGTAGTCTGGACTGAATCTGTGGCCTTTTAGAGTCTGTCCAGGCCATTCTGGCTTTTACAGTCTACATTGAGAAGCTGGGTGTAATTCTAATAGGTATATTTTTATATGTTACTTGGCCTTTTTCTCTTGAAGCTTTTAATATTTTCTCTGGTCTGTGTGTTTAGTGTTTTGATTATTGCGGGATGATTGGACTTTCTTTTCTGGTCCAATTTATATGGTGTTCTGTAAGCTTTTTGAACATTTATAGGCATGCACTTCCAAAGGTGAGGAAATTTTTCTATGATTTTATTAAAAATATTTTCTGAGCCTTTGAGCTGGGATTCTTCTCCTTCTATTCATATTACTCTGAGGTTTGGTCTTTTCATGGTGTCTGAGATTTTTTAAAGTTTTACATCAGAATATTTTTAGATTTAATATTTTCTTTGACCAGTGTATCTATTTCTTCTATTGTTCTTCAACTCCTGAGATTCTCTCTTCCATCTCTTGTATCCTGATGACAATGCTTACCTTTGTAGTTCCTGGGTGTTTACCTATATTTTCCATTTCCAGATTCCACTGTTTGTGTTTTCTTTATTACTTCTATTCCAGTTTCATGTCTTGAACAATTTTATTGTTTCATCCAGCTGTTTGTTTTTTCTTGGCTCTCATGACATTCTTTAAGGGATTTATCCATCAATTCCAATTTTTATTGTCTTTTCCTTGATTTCTGTCAGGCATTTATAAATTTCCTCTTTAAGAATCTTATCATTTTCATAAAGTTGGTTTTATGGATGTTTTCCTGTGCTTCGGGTCTGTGGGAATGTTCAGGGATGGTTGTAGTAGGACAGCAGGGCTCTGTTGGTGACATATTGCCCTTGCTGTTATTGATGGTGTTCTTATGCTGCCATCTAGGCATCTGGGTTTGGGATAATTATACTTGCAGATGTTCATATCTCAGTTTGTCTTTGTTAGATGGGTTTGTTTTGTTTTGCTTTGCTTTGCTTTTTTTTTTTTCCTCTTGGTTTCTGTTCCCTCTCTGGTCTTTTTGGTAGAGTTGTCTGTGTTGAGTGGGAGGTCTCTAACCAAGTTGTAGACTAGATTTCTGGCTGCCTACATGGCCTCTCTTCTTGCTGTGTATTCTCAGCTAGAATTATAGGTCAAACTATGGTGATGGGTTGGTAGGGTAGGCACTAAGTGGGACAGTTCTGTGGCAGGGCAGGCTATTTGCGGTTTTCATGGCTGGCCTGACCTTTAGTCCAGTATGGTGCCTCCACTGGAGTTGAGGGCTGGAATATGGTAACAAGGACGGGAAGGCTAGTTGGGGGTGGGCTGGGCAAGCACTAAAAAAGTTGGAGCAGTCTGTGGTCAATTAGCTTATCTGGAGTTCTGGGGTACAGCATGACCTCTGGTAGAGCAGGGGTATCTGCCAGGAAAGCAGTCCTGGATATAGTGACAAGAAGAAGGAGCTTTTGGGGGTAGGCTCCGAGAGCACTGAGTTGTTACGGTGTGTTGATGGGTGTCTTACCTGGAGTTCTCTTTGCTGGCTTGGGCTTGGCCTTTGATGGAGCTGGGGTCTATAGTTTTCAACCACCTATTAAATGTTCATTTTCTACTTCATTTTTTATAGTCTTCATTTATGTTTTTGTTTCTCTTGAATGAGTGGCAAGAAATAATCATTTAGTGTATTCTTTACCATTTTCACTGGTAAAGTCAATATCTTGAGCTTTTTTTGATTCATATGAGTTTTTATTAATAACTTTTATTAATCAAGTATTATAAACCACTCTATCAACATGGAACCTATCCAAGAGTTAAAGTATGAGCATACTCAATAATTCAAATATTTACTGAATGCTTAGATAAAACCCAGTTCTATTTTTTAAGAAGCTTGTGAATAAATAGGATGACCACCTGGACAAACATTGACATTCATACATAGATTTAATAAGTTTAATCTTGGCTTTACTAACAATTTAGGGAAGGATGGATTAGTGAGACTGTTGAGGGAATAGAAATAGTTATTGTAAATTGGTTCTGGTTGGGCATAATTTAATGGAATAATCAGAGTGAGGAATCCAAGGCCAAAAGAAGAAAAAAGATCTGAAAAGGCAAAGTAGGATGGCATGTTTAGACTGAAAAAATAGTGCCACTGTGTTATATTCCTAACAGACAAGTCTGAGACAATAATATGATAGAGCAGCATTGAGTAAGTACCTCACATGCCACACCAAGCCATTGGTTATCAGGAGGATGATCCCTCCCCCTCACCAGAAGCTGTCTGCAAGTATTGGGAGACATTGTAGTTTTCACTACTGGGGTTGATACTGGCATCTAGTGGGTACGTGCAGTAAAAGACTAAGGAAGTACTTCTCAGGTTTATCTGTACACTGATTACCTAGTTCCTCATTTGATGTTAATTTAAGTTACTTTAAGCAAAAAACATTACTGTGAACAATTACTATGGGGAAATACGAAAAGAAAATAGTAATTGTAGAAATAAGGAGGAACATGTATTAATGATTTGGTGTCCTGTGAACCTGAAGAAAAAGAGAATAAAAAGAGCAGAGTCTTGAGACCCCAGATGTTATAAAGACCCCAAATGCACAAAGGTTGTTGCTCACATTATACCAAGCAAACTTGTTTCTGAGAGCTGGAGTGTTTTGACTGCCTAATCAGAAAGAATGAAATATGGAGAAGAACTTGGAATCTGATGCTCTAAAGGTCTCCCTCTCCACTTTGGCTAAGCATTTTGCTAAACAAATAGTTGTTATAAAAATACAAACATAGTCCTGAACATCTCAAATCCTTCCCTATAATTTGAGAAACAACTCAGTCATTTATATTTCATATTTTCATAAATAATCAATCTCAAAAAGTGGATATGATCTAAAGGATTTTCACACAGCCAGCAGCCTCATGCCAGGTATGTTTATTCTCCCTGCATCATAAGAAAGTAAGCAAACAATGACACCAAAAGCAAATCAATTTTGTATTTTGCTTGCCAAGAGGTGACTGATTGTAGGTGTGTTTTGAGATTGAGATGAGTTTGACTTTTTCTTGCTAAGAAAAAGTTGGAACTATGACTGCCTTTTTAGCCTGTTCATCTATTCTAATGTGCTGCTTTGGATTGTGATAGTAGCTCAAAGACACCATTTTCTTTCATGTATTTTAAGAAAAATGGTGCTAATGGGTGCATGAAGCACATTATGTGGATGATTAAGAGGCCATGCCCTTTAAAGTGCATTTGCAGAAGCCTTGACTAGTTGGCTATATGATTTCTTACCCTCTGCTTAAAGAAAAGGTTTACAAGGAAAGAAAAGAACAATGGCTGGACCCAGTGCAGTGAGCATCACTTCCCAGTTCTGAAGTGTAGGAAGCTGTCTTCTGAAGCAAGCCATGGAAACAACCTGCTTCCTGTAAGTAGGAACTTTTGATGCAGCCATGTTATTTTAGGCACAAACAGCAGAGGGCATTGTTTGGTCAAACATCAAACAGGGCTGCTAGGACAATAACAAATAAAAAGGAAAATATTGCTTTCTCTACCTACAAAGCTTGCAAGAAAGAACAAGGAGACAGTGAGACGTCTTCAGTTCACTGTGTATGAAGGCTCTTAGGAAAGTAACTGCAAACCAGGCAAACATCAACACAGAAAAGGAATTCTTCACTGTGGGAATGGGACTCTACTACCTGCTAAGGATCTGTCACAGGAAGCTCCCCATCACAGAAGTCTCCTGGGAACAACGGGTTTACAGCCTGAGGTGTCTCCACCCTCCTGTGTCAGCTGACCCATTCCTTCCTGCAGACATGCTTTACCAAATATTTGATCAGTATAATTTCAGGGAAATGTTGCTGAGTTAAGTGGCTATGTCTCTACTCTGAAAATGAACATTTGACTAAGGTATGACAGGCAGTCAGAGAAACACTTGTGTACACAAGAACACAGCTAATAGTGATACAGTCATGGAAGTGAATTATGTTAATGTTTTTATGGTTGAGTGACGAGGCATAGGAACCTACAATGGCTTTCTGTGTAGGTAAAATTCTAAATGACGCTATCAACACACAAGACAAAGGCATACTTACATACTGGGAGCAGAGGGAACCCTACTACAAAGGCAAAGGGACATATCAAGTTCAACAGTTTGAGAAATTAAGAGCAGTCAGTGAAACTGAAGAAATAAATAGGAGTCAGATAAACCAGAGGTTTGAGGAACACAAATTAGAAGCCAATTCAGTTTGCATTGCATTCCAAGAATGTGGAGCCAAGATAAGAATTTCAACTGGAGAATGACAGAAACATATTTATATCTTTAAGTTCCACTAAACGTGTTGCATGACGAGTTAGATATGACAGGACAACTGTGAAAAGGGAGAACCTGATAAAATAGTTCAGGGGGTCCAAGTAAGAAATGAAAATGAGCCGGGCGGTGGTGGCGCATGCCTTTAATCCCAGCACTCGGGAGGCAGAGCCAGGCGGATCTCTGTGAGTTCGAGGCCAGCCTGGACTACCAAGTGAGTTCCAGGAAAGGCGCAAAGCTACACAGAGAAACTCTGTCTCAAAAAACCAAAAAAAAAAAGAAATGAAAATGACACAGATAAGAAAATAAATACATGAAGGGGGTCAGGAGGGGTAATGGAGGGCAAGGGATGGGGAACGAGAATATAGGGGAACTGGAGGTTCGAGCTGGAACAGGGACAGTGTGGGAGAGCAAGAAAGAAATACCATGATAAAGACATCATGGGAATAGGGAGAAGCAGAGTGCTAGGGAAGTTCCCAGGAATCCCCAAGGATGACCCCAGCTTAGACTACTAGCAATAGCTGAGAGGGTGCCTAAACTGGCCTACTTCTGTAATCAGATGGGTGATTACCCTAACTGTCATCATAAAGCCTTCATCCAGTGATTGATGGAAGCAGATGCAGAGATCCACAGCAGGGCACCAGGCCGAGCTCTAGGAGTCCAATTGGTGAGAGACAGGAGGGATTCTATGAGCAAGAGACATCGATACCATGATGGGAAAACGTACAGAGATGGCCAGGCAAATTAGTGGAAACGCATGATCTGTGGACCAATAGCTGTGGAGCCCCCATGATACTGGACTAGGCCCTCTGGATAGGCAAGACAGTTGTCTAGTTTGAACTGTTTATGGGGCTCCCAGGCAGTGGGATCAGGATACATCCCTGGTGCATGAGCCCAGTGCCATGTTGGGACATTTTTCACAGCCTTGGTGCAAGGAGGAGGGGCTTGGACCTACCTCAACTGAATGTACCAGGCTCTGCTGGCTCCCCATGGGAGACCTTGTTTTGGAGGAGGTGGGAATGGCAGGTGGGTTGTGGGGGAAGGCTGGGAGGTGGAAGGAGGGAGGAGAGGGGAAATTTGTGGTTGGTATGTAAAATGAATAGAAAATTTCTTAATAATAAAAATTTCTTAGTAATAAAACAAAAGAAAAGAAATACTAGGTTATATTTAGGAGCACTACTGGGAAAACAGGGTCAGGCTGTTTGTGAATACAGACAAAAGAACAGCAAAGGAAAAGTACATTTTTGCCTTGAACAACTTGGTTTTTGGAACCAGCATTGATAGAGGGACAGAGGCAGGTTTCTGTGTATGCTATGCTGCTTAATTCATGTAGTCCTCACAGTGTATACTTACTGGGTTTTATCATAACCCCTTAGGAAAAATGTAGCTTGCAGAAGGCTCTTTTAATAAAGATTGAATGAGTAACAGTAAACTAACCCTCCAACAGAAGTCATTTCACTCCAAATCTGGCTTTTCTAACACTGAATCCTGCTGAGAGAAACTAGAAATTCTTCTTCATATACTTTAATACTTTTCCAGGTTGCAAAAGAACAGAAACTAAATGCATGCTTACTTCCTCTTTTACGCAGTTCACATGTAAATGTGAACAGCAGAAACAATTTGTCCATGACTTCAGGATGATGATTTCTATACTAGCACAGTACTCCTTTTGTGGAATTCATATTTCATGTTCTTTGAGATTTTTACTGGTGAGAAACTAATTTGAAACTTTATAACTCAGTAGTCAGGCAAGCAAACTGAAGCTCAGCCCCACACAATTTTAAAGTAATGTGTGCTGTACAGATTATTGAGGTCACTTTTTTTTCATTAACTAGTCTTTTCCCTTCTATTTCTTTTCACTACAAAGGCAGAAGCCTTCTAATGCAATGTTCTTATAATCTTCCACCATACTTAAAAGTATCAAGGTTTTTTTTAAACACATTTATTGAAGCCAATATGAATAATTATGTCAGGTGTGCTTACAACCTCAATGCACCAAGCTACCCTTTCAAATTAACCTCTTCTCAATAGGAGTCCTTTGCTTTCACTGTCAGCTTTCTTAACTTTTATTCTCCCTGTTCTGAGTAATCTCATTTTTACCCCCTCCACTACTACACTGCCTCAGTAGTAACATCTATTTCCTTAAGGACTCAATTAAATCTCTAATCCTCTTCTGAAAATTATAAGATTAGTCATGCCTACATAAGCTTTTGACTATGACTTACAACATTCAAATATTTCCTACATAAAATTTCAACAATGCACAGATACATATGTGTACAATTTGATGTTCTAGATGTGAATTAATAGTCTATATTGCAGCTGTAACAAGATAAAAATCCCAGGACTGGCCAATTTAGAGGGTTTGTTTGTTCTTAATAATCTTTATTTGATTCTCTGAATCATAGCACTAAGTCAGTTGCTATCACATGGATTTTCATCATTTTAATAACAGCATTCTCTTTTTACCACATTTTTACTCATTTAATCACATTCTAATGTCACTTCTGAGCACTAGACTTACATTCTAAAGTTATAAGACAAGCATCCTTAAAAACACAAGTGTGGAGACAGATTTTTTTTTTCTCCTAAAACACAGTTTCTCAAATCTAAACATCATTTTGGAAACATTTGCAAAGACACTGTGCTTAACCAAGCAGCTGTCTGTTGACTTGACCTGTCAAGTCCCTGGGTTGCAGCCATTTAAGTACTGTAGTGTTTTCATTACATTTACATAGAGGGTCAGCCTGGGGCATACTTATGTATAAAAAGGTCCTTGAAATTCTTCGGGTCTGTGTACTTCTGCACACAGACTTAGAGGGAAAGCTCAACATTCTTACAAGGCTGGATTTAAAAATAGAGGAAGAAAGAAGAATGATATTAGGAAATACCGATAAAACAAATTGATTTGAAAAGGTGAGCTTCCTTTGGTAATAGTGTTGATTTAATTTGTGCCTTTTTCTCTTCTAGCACTTTTTAAATACAAAGAGAGTTTGAGAAATGATTTTCAGGAGAAACTCTTCTTGTCATGGTGGGAATAAACTTAAATAATTCTCTTACAACCAATTGAGGGTAACTGGTTAATTTTCTGAGGAAGATTCAAGATGTATAATGTTATCATAAATTTGTATTTTTCAACTTTCTTTGTCTTTTCTTTGGTATTATCCTAAGGTGAAATGAATTCAAGAGGGAGAGTGGGAGTGGAAGAGAGAGAGGGGGGAATATATCAGAATAGATTTAATTGCACATAACCTGGGGGCGGGGCTCAAAAAAACTCTACACAGTCAAGTATCAATGATTTGATAGGATTTAAAAAAATGTCCACAGGAAGAACCATTGCTTATAACAACATCTGAGAAGTACGTTCTTTGCATTTTTTCTTCTTTTTTTTGGTATATCAGCTTCAAATTTGGGCTGGCTTCCCTTTGATGTAAGATGATTGCAACTCCAGGTGTCTTTTCTTTTCACAGTATTCCAGAAACAGAATATAGAATTAGATATCCAGCCTTATTCCCCCATTTTGGTTATTTTTGAGAGGGAAATGTTTCATGGTCTACTAAGCTGACAGTTCCTTGTATCTACTGGCTAGTTTTTGTCCCATGTCCAGTAGTAACTAGCTTTTAACAACAGAAATCAGTCTGCCAAGTCTTACTTAGGTAGGAAGCAAACAGTTTACAGCCTGTATGCTGGCCTGCAATGTGCGTCCTATGTACCCTGAAAGTTAAAAATATTTTTGAATTCTTAGCTGTTTGGGTTGAGATAAGAGGGATTATATTTTGAAAGTTGTGACAATTACATGAAAAATCTGTGCCCATAAATAGCTTGACTGGAGCACAGTTATAACCACTGGTTGACATGCAGTTCATGACTGCTATGAAGGCAGATTTCAGTGACTAAAATATTTACCGTGTGGCCATTTTCAGAAAAGTTTGCCTATAAACACAGGATTATTCTTGGGTGATGGATTCTAAGGAATTTAGTTATCCTCAAAAAGATTAGAAAAATAGAATGCTGTGTAGAAAGCATGTAGGTATAGTGGATTTTAGCTTATGTTCAATTGCAATATAAAAAATAATAATTTTTATATGACAAAAATACTCTTAAAATAATTCTATCTCAAACTATTAAACCATCTGAATTCATTCTTTACTATGATAAAGGAGAAAAGTACCTCAAAACCATTTGACAATGTAAATGAGTATAGTGGTAAAGATCTCTTCATACTTTATTCAAACTGGAAAAATTAGAATTGAGGATGATTTTTCAGTGGGAACTTGATTGGCACTAAGACATAACAATGTAAGGGGATGAACATAACAAGTTGCTGTGAGAGACTATTAATCTCAGACCTCTGTGGAAACATTCCAGGATAAAGTTAATGCATCTATGCTAGGGATAGCATTCAGTAAAGTGTTTCCCTAGCATACAGGAAGCCCAGGGTTCTATCACCAGTATCTCATAAACCTGGCATGTTGGTGCTCCCTTGCAGTGTCAGGATTGGAGAAGTAAAGGCAAGAAGATCAGAAGTCCTAGGTAATTGAGGTAGTTAAGGAATAGAGAATTTTAAATCAGCCTGGTCTACATGAGATGGTCTCAACCAACCTACCAAGCAACAACCAAAAAGAATGGATCACTGGAATATCCTAAAAGACCCAATGAAAACATTTGCTGTGATAAGACAGTCCCAGAAGAAGAATTAGCTGTTATAAAGACAGTGAATGAGTATTGAGAGATAAACTACTAGGTAGGTATACTGATAAGTCATTAGGTGTTGGTTCAATAACCTGTCCATTTAGTCGAATAATCCAAGTAGCTTCTGTCCTAGCCTGTGAACTATCTAGCCACAGATTTCTGGCTGTAACAACAATACCATATATCAGTTCTTTCTTGTGGAAGTTGGTTATTCCCATAACATTTGTACCACTATTTTACCACTGGAAATATCTTGTCAGGGTGGTTGTTATTGTAGCTAATGGCATTCACAGGTGGTTGAGATTGGTGATTACTTTTCTCCTTTGGTAGCATCATAACACCTTCCAGAAGTGAGAGCTATCTAGTCAGAATGAAGTTTCTAGTTCAGTACCAACTTGATTTCTCCATGTTTTATAACTTAATTATGAGATATCTTAAGCAGTACAGTTTTATCATTAAGTTTCAGGACAGAACTAAGAGAAATGACAGTAGCCTGTAATGTTTGGTGATCAATGGGACCCTGTTGGCAAATAAATCTAAAATAAATTACCCATTCCTGTTCCTAGAGTTTTGACTTGTCAGTCTCTGTTGTCTAGTAGGGACATTGTAACCCTGTTAAATAGTTAAGATGTAGATGTAGATATCTTAGGAAACTTCTACAGCAGTAGGTTTCCATACAACTTCTTCAAGAGACTATAATGCTAATTACACATTATCACACTATACCCTGCCCTACCATCTCCACTCTATTTATTCATTCCTATTCCATTATTCCTATTTCTCCATTATATCCTTTCATTCTATCTCCTTTCTCTTGAATATATCCTATCTGTGACCCCTTAATAGTTTCTTGATATAAATGAGTATTCCAAATGAAATATACATACCTAAAGATTCAAAGCTAACATCCAAAGATGAAAGAAACATGCAACATTTTTCTTTCTGAGTCTGGGCTATCTCATATAAGATAACTATTTGAAGATACATCCATTAACAGTTAATTTTATAATTTTAACAACTGAATAATACTGCATCTTATAAATGTAACACATTTCTATTACCATTCATCAGTTGATGGGAATATAAATTGTTTCCATTTCATAGTTATCGTAGCTACTGTAGCAATGAACCTGAAGGAACAAGTATCTCAATAAGAAGATATAGATTATTTTGGGTATATGCCTAAGCTATACCTTTGGGTATAGCTATGCCATGTGGAAGGTCTATTTCTATCTTTTGGTAAACATCCACACTAATTTCTACAGTGGCTGTACAAATTTGCACTGCTATAAGCAGTGAATAAGCATTTCCCCTTCTCCATAGTCATGCCAGTATATGCTAACTTCAGAAAAATTATTTTATCCATTTTGAATGGGTAAGATGAAGTCTGAAAGTAGTGTTGATTTTCATTTCCTTGGTGGCTAAATATGTTGAACATTTTAAATACACATCTATCAATAATTTTTATTTCATCTTTTGAGAACTCTCTGTTTAGTTCCTTTTCCCAATTCCTAATTGGAATTTTTCTTTTCTTTGTTCAGTTTTCTGCATAGCTTGTACATTCTCGATACCAATATTCTTTTAGAAGTATAACTGGTAAAATTTTTCCCATGGTATAGGATACCTTTTCACTCAAATGGTGGTGTCTTTTGCTGTATAGAAGTATTTTAGGCTGTTCATGTAGATCTCATTCCATTTCTCTGTCATTGGGTGATCCCTGTGTCTTTCTTGGGGTCCTGCTTTCCAGGTAGCCTCCCTGGTGATGTGAGTAGCAGACAAGTCATCCTTGTTTCATGTCTAGTATCCTGCTATGAGTGAGTACATACCATGTTTGTCTTTCTGAGTCTGGGTTACCTCACTCAGGATGATTTTTTCTAGATCCATCCATTTGTCTGCAAACCTCATGATGCCATTGTTTTTCTCTGCTGAGTAGTATTCCATTGTGTATATGTACCACATTTTGTTTATCCATTCTTCAGTTGAAGGGCATCTGGGTTGTTTCCATGTTCTGGCTATTACAAACAATGCTGATATGAACATAGCTGAACAAGTGCTCTTATGGTGTGGTTGAGCATTTCTTGGGTATATGCCCAAGAGTGGTATAGCTGGATCTTGGGGGAGATGGATTCCCAATTTTCTAAGAAAGTGCCATATTGATTTCCAAAGTGGTTGTACAAGCTTGCATTCCCACCAGCAGTGGAGGAGAGTTCCCCTAGCTCCACATCCTCTCCAGCATAAGGTGTCTTCAGTGTTTTTGATCTTAGCCATTCTGACAGGCGTAAGGTGGTATCTCAGAGTTGTTTTGATTTGCATTTCCCTGATGATTAGGGATGTTGAGCAGTTCCTTAAATGTCTTTCGGCCATTTGAGTTTCCTCTGTTGAGAATTCTCTGTTTAGGTCTACAGCCTGGACATGAGTGGGGGTAATGAAAGGCGAGGGTTGAGGGAAAGAGAGCTTGGGGGAGCGGGAGATCCCAGCTGGATCAACAACAGAGAGGGAGAACAAGGAATAGGAGACCATGGTAAATGAAGACCACATGAGAATAGGAAGAAGCAAAGTGCTAGAGAGGCCCACAGAAATCCACAAAGATACCCACACAACAGACTGCTGGCAATGGTCGAGAGACAGCCCGAACTGACCTACTCTGGTGATGGGATGGCCAAACACCCTAATTGTTGTGCTAGAAACCTCATCCAACTACTGAGGGATCTGGATGCAGAGATCCATGACTAGGCCCCGGGTGGATCTCTGGGAGTCCAGTTAGTGAGAATGAGGAGGGTTTATATGAGCGAGAATTGTTGAGACCAAGGTTGGATAAAGCACAGGGACAAATAGCCAAATGAATGGAAACACATGAACTATGAACCAATGGCTGAGGGGTCACCAACTGGATCAGGCCCTCTGAATGGGTGAGACAGTTGATTGGCTTGATCTGTTTGGGAGGCATCCAGGCAGTGGGACCAGATCTTGTGCTCATTGCATGAGTTGGCTGTTTGAAACCTGGGGCCTATGCAGGATTGTTTGGCTCGGCCTGGGAGGAGGGGACTAGACCTACCTGGACTGAGTCTACCAGGTTGACCTCAGTCTGTGGGGAAGGCTTTGCCCTGGAGGAGATGGGAATGGGGGGGGGGGGGGGGGTTGGGGGGAAGGTGAGGGGGACGGGAGGGGAGAGAACAAGGGAATCCGTGGCTGATATGTAGAACTGAATTGTATTGCAAAATAAATTAAAAAAAAAAAAGAAGTATTTTAGTTTCTCATGACCTTACATAGTATTCAGGTTTCTCTAGTGGAACAGAACTTAAACAATGAATCTATATATACAAAAAGGGGATGTATTAGAGTTGCTTAAAGGCCATAACCCAGCTAGACCAGCAATGGCTATCTACCAACAGAAAGTCCAGGAAACCAGTAGTTATCCACTCCATGAGGTTGGATGCCCCAGCTAGACTTCAGTGTATTTCAGATTTCTGAAGAAATAAGTTCTAATGCCAATTAAGGAATGGGCTTTTAAGAGAGGGCAAACAGGCAAAACTCAAATGCCTTTTCATTCCAATTCTTTTATATAGGATGCCAGTACAAGGTGTTGTCCATATTAAAGGTTAGTTTTCCCACTTTGAAGGATGTAATTAAGAAAAATCCCACATAGATATACCTTGCCACTTGACTTGTGTTTTAGTTAATTTGAGGTGTTGTCAAGTAGACAACCAAGTAGAGCCATCACATCCCACTGGGCAAATATTGGTCTTAATTACTGAACTACCAAGATCCTACCTAGAAAATCCTTTTACATGCTTATACATTCAATCATAATCATCATTTTTTACTTCTATCAGTCTCAAGTCATAGAGTTTATGTTGAGGTTCTTAACCCACTAGAGTTCAGTTTTGTGCTGGATGAGGGAAACTTCTCTTAGTAGATAGCAATTAGAAATCCATATCAGTTGAATGTTTAGAGAATAAGAGAATACGAGTGCTCAGCCCTAAATGAGACATCTACATCTCACTCACATCTTTCCAAGGTTCAGAGCTCATCATGAAAGAGGGTCAGAAAGACTGTAAAAGTTTGAAGTGTTGGAAACAGGGTTTCCCTGTTTGTGTTCATGTATACCATGAAACAGGGTTTCCCTGACATGATAGAGCAGTTACATGGATAAACTCACAGTGGTTGTAAGAACAGAGAATTTGGGATGCAAAATTTGAAGGATGAGTTAAAAAAAGAAGTCACAAATTTAGATGGTGTATTAGTCAGGGTTTTCTAGAGGAACAGAAATTATAAATATATATATATATATATATATATATATATATATATATATATATATATATATATAACATTCATATATATATTCTCTCTCTCTCTCTCTCTCTCTCTCTCTCTCTCTCTCTCTCTCTCTCTCTCTGTGTGTGTGTGTGTGTGTAGAAAGAGGATTTATTAAAATAGCATATAGGATGTAGTCCAGCTAGTCCAATAATGGCCATCTACTAAAGGAAGGTCCACAAATCCAGTATATGTTCCATCCATAAGACTGGATGTCTCAGCTACTCCAGTATATGCCAGAATCCAGAAGAATTTGTTCCTAAAGCCAGTGAAGGAATAGACTTGATAGAGAACATAAGAATAAGCAGGCAAAGAAAGAGAACTTCCTTCTTCCATGTCTTTTATATAGACTGTCAGCAGAAGAGGTGGACCAGATTAAACATGAATCTTCCCAACTCAAAAATCTTGATTAAACGTATATCTTTTCACCTAAAAAATCTGGATTAGAAGTGGTCTTGCTCAATTCAAATGGTTTAATTACGAAATAAAAATCCCTCACAGGTGTGCCCAGACATTTGTGGTTCTGTAAATCCCAGATGTAGTCAAATTGACAAGGATAACCATAACATGTGGGGGTTCAGGTAGGGAAGGGGGAGTTAATATGAAAAAATACATTTTATGAAATTCTCAATCAATAAAAAAATATAATTTGAAACACACAAAGAAAAATGAAGATGTCCTGTTGATATAGAGTCTCTTTTTCTCTCCCTGTGTGTGTGTGTGTGTGTGTGTGTGTGTGTGTGTGTGTGAGAGAGAGAGAGAGAGAGAGAGAGAGAGGGGGGGGGGGAGACAGAGACAGAGACAGAGAGAGGGGGTGCGAAGATGCAGGGGGTGTATTTGAGATTATCATTATTAAGATTCATTTAAGATAAGGAGTTTTGGTGCTTCATGTTTATTGAGAATCATTAAGGGTATATGTGGATAGTTAGGTATTTTGGATGAACTTAATTCATCTATCTACCTCCACTTTCGATACTAATTCTACTGTCTATGCTCAGCCTGTATCAACCCAGCAAAAAGACTGTGCTAAACAAAGCATTTCCCCTCAATCCACCTTTCCAAATGCACTAGGTTATCAGTGCATGGAATGCATAGGTGGGAAGAAAGGCCTATTGACAAAGTCAAGATATCCTTCAGGACATAGCTTAAAGCATTGTAGTTTAATTCAAAACCCACACAAATCCATTTGTAAGTAAATGTTGTGAGATGGAATGTAATGGATAATGCATAGCTTAAATTGATTTCCTTTTGATGTGATAAAATGATTTTATGAAAGAGATGTTGAAGTTTGACTTTTGATGCAAAATAACATAATTTAGATTTTAAAGTAGAAAATCTTTTGTTGATAGTTTATTTGATTCAGTGCAATATACTAGAATTATTCGCTATAGGTTAAAAATTAGCTTTGAACCAAATATAATTCATAAATCATTACTTATGACTGATTCATCAGAAACTTCATTAATTGCAATAATACAATGACCTTGAAGGGAGCCAGAAATAGAAACTACAACCCAGCCTTAGTAAATAGGAATATGAGACTCATATCATCTGAAAGTAACAACTGTATTCATATGCCTATGTTTTCATGTGTATTCATGATCATGTCAGCTATTCCTTATGATAACATTAATCAGGAGATATTTAAACATCCATTGAAAAAGAGGAAAATCACAATGTTTTCTGGAAAATAGATGAATCTGATATTCATTGAGTTAAACAAAAAAGCTAGACAAGTATCACATGTTTTCTTTTATATGAAGATTGAAAGGGTGTGTTAAAGGAATAAACAGAATGTCTTTACCACTTAATTTTTAAGATGCATTAAGGGAATATTCTATATTACCTACCTTAGGCAATAGCTTGTATTATGTGACAGTCTTATCAAAGAACTTTGGAGTGAAAAGCAGTGCTACCTTTCAAAGAATATACAAATAAAAAGTTGAAATAAGCTTCCCAGTTTCAACGGCACAGAGATTTGCAAATTGGTATGAAATCCATTCTCTATTGAGACTTATTGTATACAAAATGTGACAAGTGACAGAATAAGGACTTATTGTCTTTACAACTATGTTTTTACAACTAACCTATACTGCTCCAGTCCCTAGGATTTTGTGAGGAGGGTCATGGTATGTAAAATGGAAGAAAGGAGAGTGGGAAAGGGCACTTAGATGCCAACCTTATAAAAAAACATGAATTGGTTTATTAATAAATGACTTTGAAATAAAATCTTTTATTCTTAATGACTTTAATTAAATCCATATTGTGGAAAATGAATTTGCATGTAAAACTGTCCATAGTCAAGATTGCTGCAAGTTACAATGCTTTCTAATGAAAATATAAATAAACAGGATTTAAAATGTTTATTTGTATTAGTTCTTTGAGAATTTAATATATCTTATTTTCATCACATTTACTCTCCTTTACCCAGTTCTTCCCAGATCTACAGCCTCCTTCCCTTCTCTCCTGACTTTGTGCCCTCTCCCCCACCCATTTGCCAGCGCTGTGCTATTCTGGCATTGGAGCCTGGCACCAATATTTTGTCTCATAGTGATGAACATAGATTATTGTTCATATCTATTCCCTTGATATTTTACCATTTAAATTTATATTCCCCCAGGGACAAGGATTCCATTCCTCGTCTTTACATTTCTAGTACTGAGCAAGATGTCTGGCTGAGAAACTCCAAAAGTAGAAACAGTGATAATAATAAAAATGTCTAACATTTATTCATTTTTCACAACATGGTAGGTATATTTTAAGTTCTTTAACTGCATTAGCTTTTATACTCACAACCTTGAGGAGTGAGTGATGGTGTCATGTCTATTTTACCAGTGAAGAGAAGACACTGGGCTACAGAAAGTATGAGTAACTTTGTCCAGTATTGTAACTAATACAAACTAATCATGTCCACTTTTCATTAGAATGTTGTGAACTTCTAACCTCCTCACTTCTTTCTTTCTGAAAGGTTCATAGAAACAAAAACAAAAAAATGTTACACCTATTTTTTTTTAAATCAAATTTGACATTTATGAAATTAAATTAGCAATTGTCCCTTCCACTGCAGACATCAGCAGATTATATTACACTGAGTTACATATGTGAATCTCTATGAAAGCTCATATTCACATATATATGTTTATATATCCGTATATATCATATATACATATGTATATAATATATGTGTGTGTGTGTGTATGTGTGTGTGTGTGTGTGTGTGTGTGTGTGTGTGTGTGTGTGTGTGTGTTAGTCCATCCTCATGAAAGCATAAATTAAGTTGTCATCACTTATAGCTGAGGTTGCTTTCAGGGGAAGATATTTAAATAAATTAATTGTGAAACATATTACACACTAACCTTTTTTCTTCACTAGCATGTTCAAAAGATGTTTCTGCTGTGGACCAATCTGATGACCTCTGAGTCCTGGTTTCATGTTTTAACAATATGACTTCTTGCGTGTTTCTTCTCCTGTGATTCTTATTCTTTAAAGTTGAGAACATAATGCCCATGTCAGAGGAGTGTTTTAAACATTGGAGAAGATACTAGGGATTGACATGGGCATGTACCATGTACAGTTGTAAACTAAAAAACAGTTAGGCGTTTCTGTTCTTGGTTAAGGGTCAGTTGTCACCAACTAAAAATTCTTAATAATTTTTAACAAGGCCTCACACAATTTACTTTTCATTAGACACCAGAATTTAGTCTTTCTTGGGTAACTTTATTTTTTAATTCTGTAGCGCATAGTACCTGATACAGAAGAAGGATTTCATAGATGTCCCTCTTCTTAGTAATTTTGCATGGGAAAATTATTTAGATTTGTTGGCTGGATATAGTGCCTGGATGTTTTCTGTACATTTCTCATCTGAGATGGACACTGAAGGAAAAGATGGAGTTCATGTCATACACCTTCATAAATTCAGCTTCTACACAGTTGGTAGCTGTTAAGCACTACATTGGGGCCCACTGTCTCAATGTTCCATTTCTCTGTGATTAAACATCTGATTGCATGCAAATGGTGAATAACTGATAATTTGGACTACAGAAATACTTCTCTGTGAATATTAGCAATGTAGCCCACCAAAAACTATTAAATTTGTTTACCACAAAGGCTATTAATTAATCAATTAATTAACCAATTAAAAATTAATGCAATTACCTGCCACATTGCGCAAATGAGTAAATGTTAAACATTGTTATTATATTATCATTGCTTCTACTTTTGGTGTTTCTAAGCCAGACGTCTTGCTTAGCACTGGAAATATAAAGATGAGGAATGCAATTAATTAAATTTAATGTTAATTTTACCAATAATGTTTTTAGCTCCTTACTATGTCAATAGTAGTACTCTGGGAAGATATTTGAAGAAGTAATACTTTTTTGTTTCCTTTGTTTTCAGACTGTTTGAACTCCAGAAGGACCAACACCAGATAAATTATGAATGTTGAACAAGATGACCTTACATCCACAGCAGATAATGATAGGTCCTAGGTTTAACAGGGCCCTATTTGACCCCCTGCTTGTGGTGCTGTTGGCTCTTCAACTTCTTGTGGTGGCTGGTCTGGTTCGAGCTCAAACCTGCCCTTCGGTGTGCTCCTGCAGCAACCAGTTCAGCAAGGTGATTTGTGTTCGAAAAAACCTTCGTGAGGTTCCTGATGGCATCTCCACCAACACAAGGCTTCTGAACCTCCATGAGAACCAAATCCAGATCATCAAAGTGAACAGCTTCAAGCACTTAAGGCACTTGGAAATCCTCCAGTTGAGCAGGAATCATATTCGAACCATTGAAATTGGGGCCTTCAATGGTCTGGCGAACCTCAACACTCTGGAACTCTTTGACAATCGTCTTACCACCATCCCGAATGGAGCTTTTGTGTATTTGTCTAAACTGAAGGAGCTCTGGTTGCGCAACAACCCCATTGAAAGCATCCCTTCCTATGCTTTTAACAGAATCCCTTCTTTGCGCCGCCTAGACTTAGGGGAATTGAAAAGGCTTTCATACATCTCAGAAGGTGCCTTTGAAGGTCTGTCCAACTTGAGGTATTTGAACCTTGCCATGTGCAACCTCCGCGAAATCCCTAACCTCACGCCACTCATCAAACTGGATGAGCTAGATCTTTCTGGGAACCATTTGTCTGCAATCAGGCCTGGCTCTTTTCAGGGGTTGATGCACCTTCAAAAACTGTGGATGATACAGTCTCAGATTCAAGTGATTGAACGCAATGCCTTTGATAACCTCCAGTCACTAGTGGAGATCAACCTGGCACACAACAATCTAACATTACTGCCTCATGACCTTTTCACGCCCTTGCATCATCTAGAGAGGATACACCTTCATCACAACCCATGGAACTGTAACTGTGATATCCTGTGGCTCAGCTGGTGGATAAGAGACATGGCCCCCTCGAACACAGCTTGTTGTGCCAGGTGTAACACTCCCCCTAATCTGAAAGGGAGGTATATCGGAGAGCTGGACCAGAATTACTTCACATGCTATGCTCCGGTGATTGTGGAGCCCCCTGCAGACCTCAATGTCACTGAAGGCATGGCTGCTGAGCTGAAATGTCGGGCATCTACATCCCTGACTTCTGTGTCTTGGATTACTCCAAATGGAACAGTCATGACCCATGGGGCATACAAAGTGCGGATAGCTGTGCTCAGCGATGGCACATTAAATTTCACAAATGTAACTGTGCAAGACACAGGCATGTACACATGTATGGTGAGTAATTCTGTTGGCAACACTACTGCTTCTGCCACCCTGAATGTTACTGCGGCAACCACTACTCCTTTCTCCTACTTCTCGACTGTAACAGTAGAGACTATGGAACCTTCTCAGGATGAGGCACGAACCACAGATAACAATGTGGGCCCCACTCCAGTGATCGATTGGGAGACCACCAATGTAACCACATCTCTCACGCCACAGAGCACAAGGTCGACAGAGAAAACATTCACCATCCCAGTAACTGACATCAACAGTGGAATCCCAGGAATTGATGAGGTCATGAAAACAACCAAAATCATAATTGGGTGTTTTGTGGCCATCACGCTCATGGCTGCTGTGATGCTGGTCATTTTTTACAAGATGAGGAAACAGCACCATCGGCAAAATCACCATGCTCCAACAAGGACTGTTGAAATCATTAACGTGGATGATGAGCTCACTGGGGACACACCCATGGAAAGCCACCTGCCCATGCCTGCCATTGAGCATGAGCACCTAAACCACTATAACTCTTACAAATCTCCCTTCAACCACACGACAACAGTAAACACAATAAATTCAATACACAGTTCAGTGCATGAACCGTTATTGATCCGAATGAACTCTAAAGACAATGTACAAGAGACTCAAATATAAAACATTTACAGTTACAGAAAACAAACAATCAAAAAGACAGTTTATTAAAAAATGACACAAATGACTGGGCTAAATCTACTGTTTCAAAAAAGTGTCTTTACAAAAAAAAACAAAAAAGAAAAGAAATTTATTTATTAAAAATTCTATTGTGATCTAAAGCAGACAAAATTATGTGTATTCCTCAGAACCTGTTTTTGCTGCACTTACTACTTTCCCACACCTCCTCCCTCCCTTCCCCGATTGCCATATTTTTCATAGATCTCAATTCCCTAAAGAACTGGTCTAGGAAATTTTGTAAGAATTCTGTTACACTTTGAAATTTTTATGGTGAATTCTAGTGGTGAGATCCAGTCTATTTTGCCTCTTTCTCTCTCTAATTTTTTCATTTTTTTCTTTTTCCTTCATGCCCTTCTGAAGTAGTCCAATGGGGAATGCAATATTAGAAATAGATTTTTAAGAAAGAATGAGGAAAAATGCAAGATCTTATATTTTTCATGTAATGACCTGTTCTGTATTTATGAGGAGGACATTCTGTGGAGAAAGAAAAAAAAAAGTAAGCAAACAACAGATTAATTTACATATAAGCATCTATAAAACCCATGACTTAAAAAAAAACCTCTAGAACCAGAATTTGTAGTTCAAAAAGCTTAAAATAAGATTATAAATAAAATATTGTTGGTTTTTCTGTACCTGGACATAGCTCATTTGTAGTCTGGCTCAAATATGAGAAACTTGAAGGTAATTAGATTCCTTATTTTCTAAGAAAGATATTACTATAGTACTCTTTAATCAAAGCATCATTTTCTACATGTCTCTGCTGCTTTGTTTGACTTAAGTTGTCTATCACTATTCAAGGATGCTATGAGACTCTTTCCTTCCCAATATGACTGCCCCTTGTAAAATTTTCAGATGAAAAGATAACAATTTATGGTCAAAATTTATTTCAAGTAGGGAGAAAATACCACTATGATATATTTGCTTTTTTCTAAAGAAAACCCCACAGACCAGGTGAAATATTACCACAAAAGTGGGACCATACTAAATTTCCCACAGTTGAAAAAAATAATTTGGGGATCTGAGTGTTAGCAAATTTAGTTGAATGAAAATGATCAAAGAACTAAAATGAATCTAATCGTCACTAGAGTAACATGGGTACACAAATAACAAAGCCTGGTTCACTTCTAAGGATTATTCTCAGTGTATTACTATGAGCTAGCACTAATTTTTGTTTTGTGCTTAGAAGACAGTGTCCTGGGATCGCAAAATCTCAAACTATTCAATCATTATTATTACAGAAACTTCCTGGATTCATGGTTTCTCACATTTATGTGGTAGAGATAACTTTTTTCCTTTAGTATGGAGATTTCCAGGCTTTGAGAGGTATGAAAACGGAATCTTGGGTATCCTGGAAACATGAGTCCATATGACAAAATGAGTAGACTGGTGCAATGGTCACTTACTAAAACTTCCTTTAAAGGAGCTGTGGAAATTTAGTTAAGAGCACATATACTGGCTTTCAAAAAGAAAAGAGAGAAACCCACTGGCTGTGAACATTAGCATGTTCCTGACATTTTAATATACTATGTATATGACCTTTATCTTTATGTTTGTAGAGCAATATATTGACAAGCAGACAGGCATGCATGCACATGAGCACACATGAACATGCAGGCGCGCGCGCGCGCGCGCGTGCGCGCGCACACACACACACACACACACACACACACACACACACACACACACACAACTTTTTATTACTGTCCTTAAACCTTGCCCTCTTACCAAAGTGAGAAGACAAGGATTGACTAAACCGAAGAAAACACATCTCCTAATGGGTGAACAGCTTCAATACTCACATTTACTTCTGCAGTCTAGACCTCATGCCAGGATTTGTGGTCTCCAGTTGTGAAAAAACCAATCATTTCCAGCACATTGGTTAGGAAAAAAATGGAGGAAGGGGTAACAAATGAATGCAACTACACAAAAGTCTTTCTTCTATTCTGCAGTCACACACTCATAGGCGTTTTTCTTCTGTTTCCCCTGCTTCCCTTTGTTGCAAAGATTATTCACATTTGCTTTCACTGTTCAGTAGACACAGGAAAAGTATATATTGACTATCATTTGTTAATTTACTTTCTACTGAATGTATCTAATACTTTATTTTCCAACAGCAGATAAAATATATGGCATGGCATGTGGGAGTACATACGTACACAGAGAGATGCATATTTACACACACACACACACACACACATATATATATATATATATATATATATATATATATATATACATTTTGAGTGTGAAACTGTCTTGTATGAAGAAGAGAAGTACTAATAAGTAGGGAAATGGGTCTTAACCTTCTCTACTTGACAGCTATTCCTGGTTTAGACTTACAAACTTCTGTCTACTGATCCTCTTTCACTTTAAGCTTATGATTATTATAAGGTTAGACCTAAAATGTTCTGATAATTAATGAAATCCAAGCTTATTCTAAAAATAAAAATTGAGGACAAAACCTAAACTATGTGATACATGCAGACAGAATATTATAGTGGAATAATGCATTTCAGAAATCAAATATATTGATGGAAGATTTCAATTAATCAAATTAAGTTACATAGCAAATTCAGACTTGTTTCACAAACAGTCCTCATTGCAGCTATAGAGATTAAAAGTGAAGATATATATATATATATATATATATATATATATATATATATATATATATATATAGAAACTGAAGTGGAATCAAGATCTTTTCTGGCTAATTATATGCATATTTGTTCATGACTTTACTAATAATTTGGTTTGCTAGAGATGTATCCTGACATGTTATTGGAGAAAAATCCTGTATGGTCACTTACATATGCTTTCAGCCAAACAAATTCCATGTATACTCATCTTTTCATCCTATGTAAAGGCAACTGACTGGTAGATTCTAAAAACACACACAGACACACACACACACACACACACACACACACACACACACACACACACACACACACACACATATATCACTTAGAAACACCCAAATTAAGGAAACCTGGCAGTCTGTGGTGTGCGTGTATGTGTGCGTGTGTTTGTTTGTGTGTGTGTGTTGGGGGGGGGGCATATCATCCACAGGCATTCTTGAAAAGAAGATTATTTAATTTATTTTTTTCTAGTTGGGAATCAAATCTTCATACTTCACAATGACTAGTTTCTCAAATTCTTCACCAGTTGTGTTGGTTCGCATGCCTTGATGAAATGTTGGAAGAATTTGGATATCTCAGACACATAGGCTCTGGTACAGCTTTAATAGTTTTCCCTCATGTCCCAAATATTGTGGGATAAACTATTCTCATTTCTAATGCTTAGCATAGGTCAATGGAACAGGGAAGAGTTATGAATAATTTTTAGGGAAAAAACAACATTGCTACTCCATGATAATTTTCAGCCTTATGATCAGAGAATCAAAAATCTGGATGGTATTTAAGATCTGTAGAGTGTGATATTTTGAATAAAGATATTCCAGGAAAGAGCAAAAGAAGGGTTACTACCTTTGTCAGTGAAAAGAAATAAAGCATTTTAATAATATAACTTAATGAAATATGAAAGACACATTAGATGGTGGCTTTAGAGAAAACAACCTTTCCACGGTATATATTAACCAAAGTACAAACAAAATGTCCATTCTATCTTTTCTCAGTATAATCTTCATAGTATTTAGGTAAATGGAAGTCTTAGATGAATGTCTGCAAACACAGCACTCTAAAGTAATGCATTTTTTAAACAATTCATTCAGTTACTGTTTGCTTCATCCCACATATTTCAACAAGGAACTTGAAGTTAATTCTCTAATTCAATATCCCTGACAACATATGAATGCCTAGGATATGAGTCATATTCTTCAAAGAAGGCAATTGTTTCTCTTTAAAATACAGTATTGCAGAGTCCATTCTCTTAAAAAAAATGCTCCTCTCACACCACATGCATTTCATTATTTTATTAGAATGTGATTTCTGCAGAGCAGCTGCCCTTGCCAAAAATAGTCTAAATGGTTGCTTTCTGCAAACTGAAATATCTTCTACTTCTTCCTGTTAGTTTAAGAAGGTGAAGCTGGGATTGCTTCAAGTTCTCTGTAGGATAGGAAGCAGGTGTGAGACTATTGTTTTTCTATATTTTACCAAGATAAAAAGAGAGACACATCTAGCAATGGGAGAGACAAAGACATTTTCTAAAATTAATATAGCATAGTTGTCAATCAGGACCTAACTATAGATAATAAATGAGGCATTCTCACAACATATGCCAGCTCATTTCATATTATTTCTTAAGAGAAGCTGTGGGAAATTCTGAGACTTCAACTTTTCTTAGCATTGAGAAATATATACAAACTATATTTAAAATTGTATAGTTAAATTTTATAACACTTGTTCGGCAGTAGTAAATAACACAACTGTTCACTTTTCTTTTGCTTTAAGTAAATAAAAATGAGAAGTGAGATGCTTTTGCTGCCAGAGAGACAATAAGTGAAGCTATTTTAATGAAAATTCATTGTATTGAAAAAAATTCTCATTGGCAAAATTTATTATGTGTACTAAATAAACCGATCCATATGTTCTCTATACAAAATATGGTAGGCAAAACTCTGGAAATTCAAATTGTAAAGGTCTTATTTACTGATGTTCACTGTAATAATTTATTTTTTCTGGTAATATTTCATTTATAACCAATGACAGGGAATTCAGAGTTCTATCCTTGTAAATACTATCAGTTATGACCTTATTTGGTTGCCACAAGTAATATGTTTATTTTCTTTGTACTGGTAGAAGAATGTCCAGTAATATTTCTTTAAGAGAAGCCCATCTCAGTTGTGAAAGTGAAACTCATTCTCTTATATTTACTTTTACACCAAAATCTTCTTAGAACACTCACTTAATACAACCCTAGCTTGGTTACTGTGATTGAAACCTATCTAACCATTACTGCCTTAACTTGTGGATATATCGCAAAGAATTTACAGTGAAAATTAGTAAATCTACTTACTTATCCAGCCCTTGATTACCCATTTAAAAAAATAACTAAAACAGCATGGAATCTAGCAACTGTTTTTCAAGTACATATGACAACTTTGTACCTTGTGCAGTTCTTTATAAGAAATGCAAATAAGGAAGACAACAACAACACAAAAACAAAAATGAAAAATATAGATGAAATAAAGGCATAGATATACTAAAATCCCACTCACTGTATTAAAGTACACACAAAGTAATTATTATTTACTTTATGGAATACACTTTTTATCCTCAGGTCTATACAATTTTTTAAACAAATAATTTTTAATACTGGGGACATAGGGTTTTCTTTGGTAATGAAATCATTATTAAACATTTATCATAATGAAACTTATAAAAAACCTTCAAGGCAAGTGTTGGAATGGACTTTCAGGTACTATTGCTGTTTCTAGTTTTAAAAATTAAGCTTTACAAAAGGAGCAAGAAGGGGGTAATCAAATCTCACTTTCCATAAGCCCTCAAGGCAGCTTACACAAGTTTAAAAAGCTTCTCAGTGCTGGTGAACTTCAGTTAATTTGACACATCAAGTCCCTATGCATTTGCATCTGAAAAAGTCACTAGTCTTGCAAACAAACCACTCTAAACAAATTAATGGCAGCATTTGTATACTCCATTGCAGTTTTGTTTTCCAATTCACAGTCTTTCCAATGGGAAAGTACATTTTATCCAGGGTATTTTTTCAGCAGGATTTCTCATTTTCCAAGAACAGTATCAAATCAGAACCTGCCTTTGTTGCTCAACATTTAATTACATAGTCTCCAGTTCAATGCTAAAGAGCTCACTGAGGTGAGTACATTATTTGCCAGGGTGGGGGCGGGTTTCTGTTTGGTACAGAGAGTGATCTAAATAGTTGTGCTTTTGGTTTCAGCTGAGTATATTTATTAAGTACATAGTAAATAAAAATAAAAGAATGAATAGTCAGTAAAAGGTAGACAGATTAGCAGATAGGTGGTACTAGTACATCAAACCAAACACTAAAAGCCTCAAACAGGCAGACAGAGGTTCAGAAACTTTCACTGAAGTACCTAGTTCCAATCCAAAAAGCCCTAGGAATATCAAAGTAGAGTGGTGTGATTTCCAAGTGAAAAATAAAATTACTACAGAAAGATAACATCAAGGAATCAGTCCCTTGCAGAGCAATCAACAGGAATTCAGATTGACAGGATCCTCTCAAATCTCTCCAAGGATGAGCTTCCAGCTCCTCTTTTCCAATATAGGTTGTTTTGTTGTTATTGTTTATTGTTGTGTTTATTTACTTAGTATTGATGATAAACAATAGTGACCTTTGTTGAAATGGTTCACCTTCTAATTCTTCTCAAGGACACAGTGTTGTTAATACCATTATATGCTTGATGTTTTTCCCTCTCCTTTTCAGAGTTAGGAGATGGGTTATGGAGGACCCTTGACAGAAACACACTGACATCTGAGGCTGGGAGACTACTGATGCCACTTTCTGTATCAACTCTTCGTGATTTCAAATACCACATGACGTACCCAGATTTGTACATTACAGGGACCTTACCGGAGATAGCACCTCTTAACTGCTACTCTTCATCCTACTTTAATTATTTCTAGATAGAGAAAAAAAAATGGTTGACTTAGGAAAAGAGCTTATACAAAATTACCCTTCAGGAATAAACTTTATTAGGAAAGAGGACCCTGGACTATGGGACATATGATTGGTTCATGAAATAGGTAAACATTAATAAGGGACAATACATTAAATCAGAAACAGTGTGACTGGGGCATTAAAAGGAATGTGAAAGGCTTAACATTCAAAATCAGAGAAAACTGGAGAGAAATTTCATTAGAAGGCTAGCTTCAAGTAACAGTAAGAGAGATACCTGACATTGGCAGGAAAGAAAGGCCCAGAGAAGATCTGCCTTAGAAATCTCCCAAGCAAAAGGAAAATGTCAGATGCTTTCAGGAATTGTTAGGAAGTATCATACTATTCCATTTACCCTGGGACTGCCTAGGTGACAAGGAGCGGGGAGGAGCCAGATTTGGTAGAACCATAAGCTGGAGGCTCTGAGGCCATGGTACATCACAGCTCCTTAAGTCTCAGTGTCTGAGAGAGACAGGAGAGGGGGAATGATCACTTCATTGGTACCTCATCTGCTTTCTTTAGGCTGTGGGATCTGCTAGTTATTGTGATCAGTGTCTTAAAGGTATGGTCCCATGATCTAAGAAAGACCTAACATTGCTAACATTATTAATCTAAAGAGTACTTCCCAGAAGATGGACGAAATGATAAAGACTGTAAAATTTTTGAAGACTTACGTAATCATGTCTTATAAATTATATTGTAGATTCAAGCTAATGAAATGAAAGTCTTTTTATTTGTCTGTAGTTTTTGCTTTATTGATATTATCACAAAAACACTATAAATTCAATTAAGAGTGAATACTAAAACTAGTTTGTAATTATTTTAAACATATTTTAGTAATCACAGTGAGAAGTAATGACAAGGTGTTTAAAAAATAAAATATCCACAATTAGACTAATGTTAGAAATAATAAAAGTTTTCAGAAATTATGGTGTTACTTGTAGATGTTCAGAAGACAATAAAAGAAAACTTGTAGTTTAGGAAAGTGCAGATGTAGTTTGACCTGGATGTGGTACCTACTGCCTGTAACAGAAAGTAAAGGCAAGAGAAACAGGGATACTATGTCATCCTTGGTTACATAGAAAGTATAGGCCAGCCTGGCCTATATGAGACACTGCCTCAAAATTTAAAACACCAAAATTTGTGTTTTATAAAATAGGAATTGCTTTCGTTTGTTTGTTTTTTCATTCCTTCAAATTTGAAAAAAAAGTGAGAGCCAAGTTTTTAAATTCATCTGTCAAAATTTTCCTCAGTACTACATTTCCTGGTATGAAGCATTGGTGATGAGTTGAAGTCATAAGCATAGAACATTGAAAGGATGACAGGTTGGTCCAATAGAACATGTCTCTAGTACAAGCTATTTGGAGATTGAAGTAGGAGGATAATGAGATCAAGGTCAACCTGCATATTTTAGTAAGACCTTGTGCTTTAAAATACAGAATAAATAATATATAATCTGAATATTATGCATATGTAAATATATATAAAAACAAAAAGTATAATAGAAAGAAAAGACAGGAAATTCAATGTGAAAAGTACAAAAAGGAAAGTTATATTTATATTATAATAAATTCATTTATATATACAAATATTTGTGAATTTTGCATACAATAAAAATGACCAGTACAATTAATTTAGTATGAGACATGATTTGAGGTCTTGATGGACATTCAGAATTAAGAAGCAAGTCATGTCCTTAGCAGCAGGGTAACCAGTTGAGATCAATAGACCTAGATGTTTCTGGTTTTAGCACTGAAAATTCTGCTCCAAGAAACTCCTCAGTCCAGGGCAAATCTCTCTCTTCAGTACCTTCCTTTCTGATAATGATCACTGTAATGCCCCAATTAGTATTAATATGGCTTCCTCATTGATTATGGTAATGCAATGGAATATTAACCACTAGTATCCAATGAGTTCCACACCGATTATTTTGCTAAAATTCTTAATTTATTTTTTTTATTTATGTGTAAGTGTGTGTGTGTGTGTGTGTGTGTGTGTGTGTGTGTGTGTGTGTGTGTAAGTGTAACTTTGTGCGTTTAGTAGAAAGACAACAGAGAGACAAGAAGAGTGTCTGATCCCTTGGAATTGGAATTATAAGTGGTTGTGAGCAGCCTAATGTGGGTGCTGGGAACTGAACTTTTAATCATTGCAAGTGCTAACTGATGACGCATATCTCTGGCCTCAAATGCTCATTTCTTTCTTGAGCTAAGTCACAGCAAGGCCAAAGGTTAGAAATATCATATTCTCTAGGGTGATGTTTAGACAACATTGTAGTTTGGCCTATGTAGAGTAAGCACAACTTACCCTCCAAGAAGAGATGAGATCTAGGATTGCAATCATATTATTACAGCCACAATCATCAGCTCTGGTCTGCAAAACACTTTAAGGTATATACTGTCACTTCCTGTTTAGAGAAGAAGGAATTAAAAGTGCTCTCCCCACCAACCAAAATTAGAAAGAAAATCAAGGGCAAAAGGAAAGAACTAGAGCTTCCAGATGGCGACTGCAAGCCTTGTTTTAGAAATGGCATTTATTATTCAGAACAGAAAATTGTGAAGACTCTTCTCAGAATATTTCATCTCTTGGGTTCTGTGAGATCATGTTCTCCTTGGAAACAGGCTTCTCGGTTGAGATATATCTTTGGTAATTTATGTTGGTTTCATTTTTGTTTGCTCAAGTTTACTGCTGAAGTTGGTAAAATCAAAACCTTTGAAGTCCTACTAGGTTCGTTAATGGGTGTTTTAAACTTTTTTTGCATAAAATTTCATTGAATTTCACAAAATAACCTCAGATGGAAGACATTATGCTATGACTACCATTCAGAGTTGAAAATAAATCAATCAACACTATTTTTGAGACAATTATTCAGTTTCAGGCACTTTATTTTTAGAGCTACATTGTGATTCACTTTTATATTCTAATCAAATGTCATTGATGGATATCTCTGAATAACACATTAGCTAAAAGATCATATTTCAGTGCCTTTTCTAAAAAAAAATTCCTCTTTGTCAACCTCCATAGTTCTGTAACATTTTAATATAAACTTTACATGATGTCAATAAAATTTTCAATTAATTTTTCTCAGAACACAATACATTACCCAAAGTTATCTAAAGTATTTAAAATGTAGCCCTTAAACTGTAAAATTTTTATTTGAATGTCATAAACACATGCATGTGGCATGTTCATGAGCTGAAAGCTTATTTTAAAATTCAGGGATTCAAAGAAGCAATATTGAATACAAAAACATTTAATTAACTGAAACAACTACTTTTAACAAACCAAAGTCCTTATGTATCATCAGTACTTGGTTTTTATATTAGTACATTTTACTTTTAACAACTAATTTAAATTTAAAATATTATGATAAAATAATAAGTAAGAGAATTAACTGATTACCATAAACTAGCATTGTAATACACATAAATACAAAAGTGACAAGATTAAGAATTTACCATTAGTTACAGATTTTGTCATCTAGAATCAGTAGCTAATTTTAAATGTTTACACTAAGGTCATATATTTTCATTTAAAGCATATTTAGTTATCTGCTTCTGAAGCACTGATTCAATGTTTCACGCCAAGAATTAATAAAATAGTTGAAAATAAAATCAATAAGGTTACAGTCTTTGCCTGCAGGAAGCTTACAGCATGGCAAATATTTGTGAAACCGAATGCAAGAGGCAGTAGTGCACTCTATGTGCACAAAGAGTAGTGCAACAACCCAAGGCTATGCAGCACACATGAGGAATCGCAGGTGATTCTAACATGAGATGATAACTGGTTTCTACCATCCTGGGTGAAATGGAGTTAGCTTGGTGTAGGGGTACATGAGCATGCTCTCTCTACACAATGTACAGCAAAGTCAGTGGGGAAAAAGAATACAACGTTATGTTCATTATAACACAACAGGATACTTGACTTTCTTCTATTGTGTTTTTCAAAATATGCAAATTGAAGACTGTTAAAGACAAGGCTAAGTCAACGGTTGGAATCCCTGATTGTAGAATTGATGAACTTCAGTTTTTGAATGGCAGTATCAGACTTGTGCTTAGATAGGGTACTTGCATTGAGAAAAAATACTTTTAAGGGTTATGGCATAGAGAAACTCATTTGACGGGTGTTTCTGTGTGATAGTAGCAAGCGGTAGAAATTAAGTTAGGATGTGTTAAAGGTGGAAATCTAAAAAATCAAAACAAAAGAAAAAATAAGAAAAGAAACCATGTTTTTATGATATGATTAAAAGCTACACCAATTTAATTAAATAACTAAGTTCCCCCTAGGGTCCATGTCATCCCCTGACATGGCTTTGGAGCAGAGAACATTGTGGAAAGGGGCCAGAAAGACTGTGAGGGGTGGGAGATAAAGAGAAGGGCTGTGGAATATCATCTTCTGGAAAATACACAGCTATTGCAATAGTGAACTTTCAAGAACTGTGAATGACTATACTGAGCAGACAAGTATGGAAAAAAAGCTCAGGAGACCCCTACTTACTACTGAACTATTTCCTATGGAGAGATTCAGAGAAGGGTGGCAGTTGCCAATGTCTTCTTCAATTGTGTACCGAACGGTGATCCCACCAGAATCTAATGGATATCGTAAGCCACTGATCATGGAGATGGCTCTAGGTAAGCCAAACAGGTTACACAAGTGACTGAAAATCATGAATCTTGAAAAGGGACAGGAAGAGAGGGTGGATTGATATGTGGGAGATTAGGCAGGCAGGGAGAACAGTCTGAATGCATTATATAAATGTATGCAATTGTCAAACTTAAAGTTAATAAAAAATACTCCAAATAATTTGAAAATCAGCTAGAACACCATTGTGAAAAACCTTAATCAAAACATTCAAAGAAAGAAATACAATAAAGAAGACATACAGATGGAGCTAGGTTCTGTGCTTTTATTTCATGTACAGTCAGAGCAGAGGGATTCCTGCTTCTCCTATTTACTAAAAAGAAGAGATACTGGACAGGGAGAAGAGGAGATGTTAATAACTGTTGAGTGGTAAGTGCTCCCAGGGAGAATTAAGAGAGGAAGGTGACTCTTCTTCCCTGAATTATTGGTATATGGAGTTTGAACAGTGATGGGAAATCTCAGTAGAGCTGTTTGACAAGAAACTTTTATGATCCAGCAGTACTAATGTTATAGTCCACAATGTAAAATTTATAAAGGAAACTAGTAATTTGTGGAAGCACTCAGTATACAATATAAGAATTCAGCAAGAAAAAAACAGAACTGTGATAAGTAAGAACAGTGGGTAGATGTGAAGAGTAAGAGAAAGCCCATTAATTTTCAATGTATTAAAAGCAGTTACACCTCCATAGGAAGCACTATGTTATGCCCTGAGCATATTATCTTATTATAATTATTAATATAGTTTTGTAAAGCCAGAGTTATATGGGGTTATAACTATAAAAGGGTACAGGCTACAAGGCAGAAGTCAGAGGACATAGTTAATCTTTCAATCATGACTAGATAGCTGCTTTGATGTGAAATTGCATAGTAGGTAGTTGAGAATGCAATATGAGGGACTTTGTTCTACATTGAGGTACAGTACTTTATTTCAGTGGAATTAGAGAGATTAGTATTAACTGATGCTAACTAGCCAGATAAAGAAAATGAAAAGGTCTTCTACAAAAGTATTTTTGAGGTGTCTTGAAGAAACATCGCACTCTAGACAGGAAGCCAACCACAGACCAAAGTAGTTATACCAGCAACTTGGACTTAAGTTATATTAAGGTTACTCAGAGAAGTGTAGGTTATGAATTACTTAGAGGAACAAAAATGACCCAAAGACACCAGCATTACCAAAAGCCCACTTCGGTGTGGGAGACACGAGAGCTAGAAACCTGAAACTCACTGCACAGTTTTCAGGCAGGTAAACAGAGTAGAGAGTGTCTCTTCCAGGCAGCTCAGCTTGTCTAAGCCACTGCTCAGAAGCTCATCTTTCCTGAGAGTATCCCTCAGCAGACCTTTCTCTCTCTTTCTACATAGATAGATAGATAGATAGATAGATAGATAGATAGATAGATAGATAGATCTCTTCTTGGGAAGGGCCTAGTGTTTCTGGTCAGTTTCAGGGATTTACTGAAGCTTTTGAGTTGGTTGCTTCTTAGTCCTAATAAACTTCCATGAATGATGGAATGTTTCATCTCCTATAAAAATATACTGTGCCCTATTAACTCACCTCCCCCAACATGAAATATGTCAGAGGAAATTGTTAACACAAAAAGGAAGTATTGTCAATCAAAAGAAGAGATGGCGTGTTTAAAAGCTAAATGGGTAGTTGTGGAAAAAATAAGTACATAGTAGCCAAAATTCACATGAGACCTGTTAAGTTTTGATAGTGAAATGAAAACTAGTGACATTACTGTGATTCCAACTTAATTAGTTTTGAATATAACAGAAAACACCTATAGTCCTTTAAAACAAAAATCTACTCTCTTTTTTATATATTATATAAAATACATATCAGTAGAAAATATATTTTATTATATTATACATATAAACTAGATATGTAAAATATGTAATAATTTTATTATATTATACATATATATTCAGTGAGACATAAAGATAATTTTCTGAGGATATCTGGGTGCTCTCTATATCCTGGCAGGTTTTATATCTACAATGGTTTGAAAGAATGAGAAACAAATGCTTTTGTTAAGTTTTATAAATGGCTAATTAATTCACTTTAGGAATTTCTTTCCTCTCTTGGTATATAGTACATTAAGAATTTTTTTCATTTAATGGAAGAACAATAAAACAAGAAATTCAAAATACTATGAAGTCCATTACAGAAATGAAATTAGATTATCATGACTTCAATAACTTATTAATTGATATCATAATAACTTGAAGGAAAGGGTCTAAGCACCTTTGCAAAGCAAACATACAAGGATATGATGGATGGGGAAAATGAAGGCTTTTCAACTTGTGACTAGAAAATAAAAATATTCTAAGGAGCATACTACAGCCTCAACATGTAATGAGTAAAACATCTAGAAAGTCAAAGGACAGGAAATCATAATGCGATGGGTACCAAGGTGGAAACTAGAATGGAAACTCTGTGTATCCATTTCGTCTGTCTCAAGGACCTCCCACTCAATCCTTAATTGTATTGTATTCATTATTAATCCAAAATCTAGTAGTCTTTTAACATATCTTGGCATTTTTTCGAGAGAAACAATATTAAATTGTTAGGTAAATGACAAAGATCCCTAATATATTTTTACACAAAACATTTGTATATAATTTCAGCTTATGATGATGTAGAAAATATATTTAATATAATACATTACTATAGTATCAATAACAGGTTGCTAAGGGAGCTTTACACATGGTACAACTGAGTCACACAGCCTAGCATCTTTCTTTAAATCACACACATGCACACACACACACAGACACAAAAAATTTTCATATATATATATAACCTAGAAACTTAATTCTTAGATTGTCTAATACTAAAATATGCAACCATAAAATAACGCAAATCATCAAGAATTGTGAGCTAATAATCTCAATCTGACAAAGAAAAAAATATAGGTGATAACTGACACGGAGTAAACAAACAGACAATAACACACAAAGCATCTTTTTAAAAAAGCATCTATTTCTAAAACTAAGACAAGTGGTATGACTCATCATCAGTTTTTTCTTTCTTTCTTTTTCACCTTCTTTGACTGACACATCACAGCAGAAGGAAGAAATCATCATTACATTCTTCCTTATTAGGTCATAGAATGCAACACTTAGCACAGGGTTTATATAGACTACTTGCCTAGTTTATAATCTAAATCTTTCATAATTTTATTGATTGATTTTAATCCATAAAATATCTGAATGGCATCTGTGTGTCTGCAATTAATCACACATACACTGCATTTTTACTTTCATAATTATTTTCTCATTTCGTCTTCAGAACATGAGCACAGATATGTTAACAAAACAAATGGTTTTGATTGTTCTTTATTTTATGTTATACCTAAAAATTTCTGTTCACATGGACCACGGTTATGAAAATTCCACATCTTAAAGTATTAGCTTTAGGGACTGGAAAGATGACTCTATGTTTAAGAGCACTTGCTGCTCTTGCTTCCAGAAGACAGTCTCAATCTCCACCAGTCATATTGGATGTCTCACAATTGCCTATGACTGTGGTTCTAGGGATTCAATGGCCCCTTCCAAGCTCTGACGACATCTGAAAGCACGTTGTGCACATATTTACGCCAAGCCATATACATAAAATAAAAACAATACTAAATAAATGTTAAAGATATTTGGCTTGTAAAAGTGCTTCATTTATACATTTGAGACAAACTCAGTAGACAGACTTTGCTTTAGTCAAGCCACAGCCAATATATTTACCAATTTGACAGTGAGTTCCATTCACAGGAAATTTTATAATAGACATGAGGAATGAAAAAAATGTTAAAATAATATCAAAAACTGTTTCTATTCTAAGTACTGCTTTTTTAATTTTCCTCATCAAATATTTTTTTGTGTAAATGGACAATCATTCACTAGTTACCGCTTATTATTTTTTATTTAGATGTTTGAATGTTTTCTTAAAGATTGATTATTTTAAATTGCATGATGGCAGTATTTGTTTGCTGTATTTTTTCTGTGTTTTTTGTGTACATCTGCACATGGAAAAAAATCACATACTTGTTCATGATTATATTTTTGTTTCTTTTACCTTATTCATACAAATTATCTCAGTTTTTAATAACACAGGACAATAGTCATTTCTGTTCAGCAATTTAATAACATCTAAATCCACTTTTTTCCTTCATTTTTAATTTGTCAACTTCTAACAGATTTAAAATATTGAAGCTGTAGCACTGTAAGAGCTTAAAAGTATAGTCTTCCAGTGTATTGTCTCTCCTTTTAATTTTCCCTGTGAAAGAATTATTTACAAACATGTCTTTTGTATGTTTACATCAACAGTGAATTAGGGCATATTTGCATAGAGTAAGGGGCCTAGAAGGAGTGGGCAGGAGAAGGTTAGTGGGCCACAGGGAAGAATACAAAGGAAGTATAATGGCATATGTGTAGAGGAATGTCACAGTTCAATCTATTACTTTGCATACAAACTTAAAAAAATCAATTTACAGGGTCTGGTTCAGTTGGCAAATTGCTTCCTAAGCAAAAGATCTGACCTGAGTTTGATTCCCAGAACCCACGTAAAACATTCCAGGTATGATGATGGTGTGTGCTGGCAATCCCAGAGCTGGCAAAGCAGAATCCTGGGGGTTGCAGGAAAGAGATCATAGCCTCCTTCTTCAGTTCCAGGCCATCTAGAGATCCTTTCTGGTGATGAGGTTGTTGTAACCTGAAGATAAACAACTGAGATTGTCCTCTGTCCTCCATGTGCAAGCATATATGCAACTGTACCCACACATACATGTGTATCTCTGAGTACCGGAACACATACACACACACACCATTTTTACATTTGTAAAAATTTGTGAAAATAAGGAAAGAACTGAGGACACACCAATAATATTTCAAAATTATTTAACTGTACTCTGAGGTTCATAAAAAGGAACACAGTCCACCAGGGTTAATGTGTCCAAAGCATTCTGATGTTAAATTGTTTTTCTGTCTTAGAAAATGTGTTTCAGAGTTACAAAACCATATCAATGACCTGAAACAGAGGCCTTGGGACTATAGCCCTGAAGGAATCCATTAGGCATGCAAAAGAATTAGCTGCAGGAAGCAGAGCTAGTAACTCTTGCAAAGTTGATGCCAAATCCTCTTCTCAGCTCCACATTTCTACTGACTCTTACTAATCAGAGCTGAGATCACATGGGTGCCTGGGACTTCACTTCCTGTCCTCTATCAGGTTGCTGGCAAGCAGTGTGGATTTGTGGCAACTTTAAAAGTGCCTATTATTATGAGATGATCAGAAATTCTGTCTTCAATTTAGTTTCTTATACAATCTGAGGGTCATGACAAATGAAAAAACTTGATTACAACAACATAAAAAAAGTCATGTATAAAGATGCAAGGATTTTACAGTAAAATATATTATTGCTTACCCAAAACCTTAGAGTAACAGTAGAGAACAAACGAGGAAAATCTTGCAGAATATAGATACATTTGTTTCATTTCCTCAAACTTATCCAAGCTATTCCTCCTACCTATATTATCCATTCCACTAGACATTTTTCAAAAGAGTTAAAATGTTCCATAGCGCAGATTTCCAATTTTAAATTTTTTAATTGAACCAGGAATTTACAAGTTGCAGCTGTACACCAATGACTGGTGATTTCTATGCTGTAGAGTTAGTAGCCACCTTAAATATTTTTTCATTGCATCAAGCAAATTAACTAGACTATCATGAGACTCAAAATAGACAGTTTTCCCACTAAAACTTTGTTTTTTAAGGAAAGAAATAAAGATAATTCTTTAAAATGTTCCCTTGAAACTTTCATATCATCTTAGGGTACATATTTGTATTGATTATGTATTTCAGGTAAGTGCAATTTTCCCAAAGAAAAATTTATGGTGTTGTTGTGACTTTTTTTTTCAGCCCAAAGTATTAGGAAATATAGTCAGGCCTTTGGAAAATGAGACAGGTGTTCAGCCAACCATGACAATCTGAATGGCTTGATTACTTCTCTGTGGTAGATCATTTGTTTTATTGTCTGTAATAACACAATTACACTGTGTTCTACTTCCATCTATAGTCACATCAAAGAAAAGATAAAAGAATAAATTAGGCCACTTTCAAATACATTTTGATAATAGCACCAGAGGATTTGAAAGTTGACTGGCCAGTTGAAATGTACTCAAAATTCACTAAGACTAATATTGAATAGATTTCAGAGTCTGACATGATGTATATCTCATTTTCCATATATATATATTCCAAGTGCTTTTGAACAGGTTCCATGCCTCCATTTGTAATAATGAGCATTAAGAAAATTTTTGTATGCCTAATAACCTAAGTGTGTAGATAAGAAAAGTCATTTTCCTCATAAAAAGTTCTACCCTTAGACCCTGATTCTCACTTTTAAAGTTCCAATTCAAACTTTGCTTATGCTAGCACTCAATTACAAGCACCAAGTGAGCTTTCTCTAAGATAATGATATTATAATCTTATGCTAATTTCTGAGACTTTTGTTGAATTAGCTTACTATACAAACTCACACACACTCACACACATACACTCACACACACACATGCTCACACCTGTACACTTATAAGTTAATGTACATAATAATGAAAATAATCCAGGCTAAATACCTTGATAAATATACACAGATTCTGTGGAAAGATAAATCCAATACAACGTGAGTAGGAGACAAGAATGAATTTTCTGATGGAGGTCAAAATGAACTTGACATAGAAAAACAATGAGTGGAAACTTGTGGTGCATTTCAGCAAATGACTTCTGATATTCTTCCCAAATAAATACAGTACCTGTCTAAAATATAACTGTATAGTAATATGGGTATGTCATATACAACTTGCCATATGATTTCAAACTCTACAGATTCTTGTCAATAGCTTACTGAATAAAATGGATACAGGCATAAAATAGGAGAGCACACCATAGTGATTAACTGCCAAATATGTGCCTTCATTATAGAAGTTAAGTGATTAGCATCTTTTGAGGCTAGAAAAAGTTAGCACATTTCAGATTGGGGTATATGTGACTTATGATGCTGAAATAGAATTGCAGTTTTGCATTAGTGGTCATGTTTAATCAAGCAGTTATACGTCTTTTCAGGTTAAAATAAAAGATACACACTTGACTAAAGGCAGAGAATTGAATTTCATGGATAGACAGTCAAGAGTTACTCTTACCGTGCCTCCCCTATGGGAAAGAAGATGGTAAATAAAGTGTGACACAGTAAGGAGTTTCAGCTCCAAAAGTGGCAATATGGAATCTCTGCAATTTTCAGATGTTTTCAAAGTGAACATAGAACATAGAGTCCCTGTGGTATGTGAAGGTCATCTCAGGCTGGAAGGTGAAAACAAAAACCCCAAGACATTCATTGTCTCACAGTTATAAAGGAATGAACTCCAAGTCCTCAACACTTTGTTCTTTTTCCTTCCTTTGTTCAACTCAATCTTTACTTGCATTCAAAATATATTTCTTTATTAATGAAACATGTTAGTTTCATAGGCATCTTTAACATGTTAGTCTTGTCACTAATCTTTCATCCATTTCTTCTTCCTTTCCATTTTTTAAAAGAATCATTTTTCTTCTTCTCTCATATAATTCTTCCTGACCACAATTTTACCTCCTATTGCTTCTCCTAGTACCCCTCCCCCAACTCCCTTCTCCTCCAGATCTACTCCTCCCCCATTTCTCCTCAGAAAAGAGTAGACCTCCCAGGGATGTCAATGGAACTCAGCATAACAAGATACAATATTAGTAGACGTATCAGGGCTGGGCCAGGCAACCCAGTAGGAGGAAGAATCCCAAGAGCAGGCAAGAGAGTCTAAAACATCCCTATTCCCACAGTTAGGAGTTCCACAGAAACACTAAGTGAACAAGCATAACATACATTCAGAGGAGCTACTACAGATGCATTCAGTTTTCGTGATTGCCACTTCAGAGCCTCTATGAGCCCTCCTTAGTTGACTCTTGAGCCATGTTCTCCTAGTGTCCTTGAAGCCTCTGGCTCCTATAATTCTTCCTTCTCCTTTTCTGTGGGATTCCCTGAACTCCAAGGTGAGGGGCTCAATGTAGATCTCCAATTTTGGCTCTATCCACCTATATTTGGCTATGAGTCTCCGCATCTGTTCCCACCAGCATTCAGAGGAAGTCTCTAATTACGTTTGAGCTAGGCATTTATCTATGAGTATAGCAGAATATCATTAGGAATCATTTCATTGATTTTTTTCTTTTTAATTTTTTAAATTACATTTATTTATTTATTTTGTGTATGTGTGTACACAAACCACAGTGCATGTGGACATCAGCCCTCTCCTTCCACCACTGAACTCAGATCGTCAGACTTGGCAAAAGTGCCTTTACTCACCAAGCCATCACTCTGCAGGCTTCTTATTTCATTTTAAAGAAAAAATTATCACATGATAAAGCATCAGAAGACCCAATACAAATACAAAGATATGCAAACATTGTTTTCTGCATTAAAATATCTGCCCCAGCTATCTAGCAGTAGGTTGTTAATGTTTATTTGCTTTAATTACCTTATTTATTTAATCTTTTTTTTTTAATTTTTACATACCAACCACAGTTCTTCCTTCTGCTTCTCTCTCTCCCCCATCCTGTATCCACTCTTTAGAGAGGGTAAGGCCTCCTATGGGGAGTCAATAATATCTGCCACTTCAAGTTGACACAGGTCCAAGCCCCTCCCACCTGCATCAAGGCTGAGCAAAGTATCCCAACATAGGGAATGGGCTCTAAAAAGCCAGTTCATGCACTGTGGATAAATCCTGGTCCCATTGCCAGAGGCCCCACAAACAGACCAAGCCACACAACTGTCATTCACTTTCAGAGGCTCTAGTTCGGTCCCCTACAGGTTCCCAACTGTCAGTCTAGAGTCTCTGAGCTCCCACTAGCTCTGGTCAGCTGTCTCTGTGGGTTTCTCCATCATGATCTTGACCCCTGCTGCTCATACAATCCTGCTCCCTTTTTCGACTGGACTCCAGGTACTGGGCCCAGTACATCTAGCTGTGGATCTCTACATCTGCTTCCATCAGTCACTGGGTGAAGACTCTATGATGACAATTAGGGTAGTCATCAATCTGATTACAGGAGAAGCCCAGGTCAGGCACTCTCTACACTGTTGTTAGGAGTCTTAGCTGGGATCATCCTTGTGAATTCCTGGGAATTTCCCTAGCACCAGGTTTCTCCCCTAACTCCATAATGGCTCTTTCACATCTTTTCACATCTCTTTCACAATTACCCTTTAAAAAAATTCTTTCCATATAATTGGTAGGCTAAAGCTGTGGGTACAATTCCTTTTCTTTTTCTTTAAAGTAGGGGACAGTACACACACCAATGAAGCCACAGTGCTGCAGTGAGGTGCTAAAAAATGAGGTCTGTGGATATGCAGTGCATGCTGGAGTCTCACCTCTATTACTAGGAGAGGAGCAGATCAGATACAGACAGCAATTGTTTCCTCACTCACACTATGAACATAATAATCCAGTCTATTATGGAATGTTTGGGGTGATTTGTGTGATATAATACATATAAAGTATAAAGTTGTGGTATGACAGAGTTACAAATAATTTACTTTTTTATTTCTGATTAACTGACAGTTTTAGAACAGAGAAAGTGTCCATAATGCTTTCTCCCAATATGCACTTTTTCTCCATTATGTTAAATTAAGAAAGCTTCTAGCAAGATCTCACAAGAGTCAAGTGGAAAAGAGCTCTTTGGGACTTATTTTGGATGTTTGCTGGATTTAAGTTGAATGTGAATGGCTAATGTATTATCTTTCTGTTTAGAATGACATTGAAACCAATAATAAAAATTTAGAAGTAGGTAACTGAAACACCACATAGTGCTATTTTTCAGATGTTTAATTAACAAAGAGGGGTGACTTAGATATGAATAGGTACAGTTTACTTATTGCCTCACTGAGTAAGTATGCAAAGCCATGAAGAATGCAATGGCCAGATGAATTTCATATTCTCATGCATCCTGAGAAAAGCAAGATATACAGTGCTAAAGTAATAGACTCTCTCTTCTACATCTTATTAGAAAATAGCATGGAAAAGTTGTGCTTAACACATTTGTGTCAGATAGAATGTCTTTACCTACTCTTGTTCCTCCAATATCTATCAGCATTCTTATCCCCAAATTATAACTTACACTCAATATTGTACTGCATGCATTATTGAGGTAATGCAAATGTGAAAATGCTTTCCCACATTATGTTTATTATTAAATGAGTAATAGCTATGAAAATGAGATTAGATGGTATGACGGGCTGACAGCTGAGCTTTACATGGAACTGGCAATGCAGGAGATTACAAAATGCTTGATGAAAGAATGCATAAATGATTAAATGAATAGATAAAATAAATATATCAGAAAGGTTCTGCTGACTCACTCCAAGTACTGAGTATCCTACAAAAGATGACTATTTGCATACTTTATTAGTGTCATTAAAAGACAGATATAGGGTAAACCTACTGGCCATCCCATTTTTTTGTTATTGCTCTTGTCAATACAAAAATTATTTTTTCTTTCATATTAGGTAGGTACTTATATAAATCTCATTTTTGCCTTTTGTCTATTAAAGCCTTAAATAGTTACTATATATAGCTGTATAAAATAGTATTTCTGACTTACCTTTTCACAATAACCACCAAGAATGCTGGGCTATGTGTGGTCCATGTATTTTCATTTAGTTAGCACTCAGCTCTGTACTCTGCTTACTCAGTGATTAATGATCACATTACTGAAGAAGTAAATATATGAATAAATCCTATACTTATTCCACGAGCACTAATATTTAGAAGAGAAAACATTTATCATGAAACTTTACAAAACACTTATCTGTGGGCATAAGAATAATATTTAGAATGTACAAAGGAATTATATTGGTTGAACCAAATAGTGGTAAAAGACTTTTTTTGCTAAAGTCCATGGCCTCACTAGTCATGAAAGCTGACTACTAGAAAAACAGCTTTTCTTTGCAGAAAGTTGAGACCATCACAGAAAACCATAACTGGACACAATGCACAAGTCAATGAATGGTGGGAAGTCTAGCCCCAATGATACTATCTGTACCATGGCTCCTGAATCCTCAAATGCTCAGGGGGCACTTGAGAAGAGAGAGCAGAATGATTGCAATACCTAGAATGCCAGGAAGTATGCTGTGAAGCAATCCTTCCTAGTAATAGCTATATAAACAAGACTTGAACAATGGCAACATCAATGGACCTGCTAATGTGGAAAGGGGGAATTTCACAGGGTCCTTCTCCTAGACAAAGAACTGCTGATGGGAGAGGAGGAATTAGTCTCTTCCAGGAATGACCTCACTTACTGGTTATCCACTACAAAGTTTTCAGCTCTGAAACCATAAGTAAACAAACAGATAGCAATAATGGGCTCACTTGGTTGTATTTATATATTTGTGCAAGCATATACATATACAGCATATACATATACGACAGTGCTAATCAAAGAAAATGAGGCAATTGTTTGTGAATGGTGGAGCTATGGGAGAAGTTGAGGGGAGAGAAAATTAGAGGAGTTGGAGGGAGAAAAGGGAAAATGAAACCGATATAATTCTATGGAAATAAAAAGTGCCTAAAATTTTAAAAATAATTAAAAACTCAAATTCACATTTTACATTTTATTAATGTCAGGAAATAGTTTCAGTATATGAAACTAAATATTTTTAAACTCATGCAGACTAAATTAGCTCTATAAGATTTCAGAAACACATAAGATATGAAACTATTTTTTTGATTATTTCTAGAGGAATGATGTTCTCTATTTTATGATTGAGAAAATAACTAGGTTGACTCTATAAGTAGATATTACATGAGTGCTAGTGTTAAGGAAAAGAAAAGGCTTTTTCCCAGTTATGGAGTTTACCTGACAGTATTTGTATTTGGCTAGTTCTTTCTTAGGCTCTTGAAAAATGTCAGATGGGAAATACTGCATATCTCATTATGCTAATGAGCCCACCAGGAGGTTTTCCAGCTTAACTCTCTCTCTCCTCAATGTGCAGTGTGGGAAGATGGCCACTTAATATGTTCTTGGATTATAAAAGCTTTGTGACTTAAAGTTGAGCACTTTCAAAATTCTCCATATAAGTAGAGCCGTTTATTTCCATGTGCATGCCCTTCATTTCAATTTATATCCATCTGCCTCTATTTGCATATTTCTTTCTCATTTTAGTGAGTGAAAATTTCCTTTTAATCTCTTGTCTTATTTCCTATGTATTTTTAATATAAAACACTTCAAGTCTCTGTTTTAAATTGGTAGAATCACCATAACTGATTATAATCAGTACTTACGGTTTTGATTTTGAGACATATAGGAATTACATGATTTTTCTTCACCGATTCAATCAATATTTCTTTCTGTGTAGGTGCTTCCCTGACAATATTCATGGGATTTGGGGTAATAATGCTAATGAAGGTAACATGCCATATATCCAACTAATTCAAAGTTGGAAGTTAAGCTAACATAGCATTTTATAAAACATTTCTTATATTCTTACATACACAAATATCCACCACTTTCTAACCAGGAATGCAGGCGAAATTGAATTTTCTCAGGTTCCCAGAATGTGGTTTCTCATGGAAAGCCATGCTAAAACAGCTCACCTTCTCCTTAACGTTCCCTGATCACCTTAGCTGCATAAGCACCCACCAATACAAAACCATACCCACTCTGCCATGTTAACCTTGGGCATCCTACTTACAAGCCTCAATCTGGCTTAAATTGGTTCAAGGATGTTAAGATAGAAAAGAAAATCTAATTGGGCCATGGATAGACATCAGTTGATAGAGTGCTTGCCTCAAATCCACAGAGCCCTGGGTTTGATTCCCAGGACTGCAATGAACCATGTGTCACATGTCTATAATCCTGTTACTCCGGAGTAGAAGCAGAAGGATCAGGAGTCTAGACTATATAGATTAGAGGTATAAAGAATTGCTAAAAAGAAACTGTGACTGCAAAAGGTTGAAGTGAAGAGGTTGGAATGTTCGAAATCTAGAGCCAGATGATCTTAGAGTGTCCTTTGAACCTTTAATAGCCACTTATTGCTACTTGTCTGCATAGCCTGATGTCCTTGTGACCACTCTGTAAATCCTTTGGAACATGCAAACAAACTCCTAGTTTACAACCAACCTAATGAGCTGAAGAGGCTGTCAGATCATGTCTGAAGCCTATAACAGAGTTCTCCCACCGCACACGTATTTCCTGTGTTCTGCCTACCCGATGTACCTCCCAGTGTATTTGAAAAATGTGTTGTTTTATGACTTTTTGTCTGTTACCATAAGTAGTTAATGAAATTGTTACCTTATTAGGGCATGGTATTTGGGAAAATCTAGGGCCATAATCTCTTGTACTCAGCTCCAGAATAAATTATCTCTTTTATTCTCCTGAGCTGAAAGTTGTTACTTCCATCAACACAGGTCAGCATGCACACAAAACCTTGTTTTAAAAAAAGAAAAGAAAAAAAAATCTTTGTATCTAGACCATTACCTACATTGTGGGTCCAGTTTCCACTAAGCATGGCTTTCATACTGTATTACACTCTGTAGGAAGGCATGATTAGAACATTGAAAATGCTGAATCCTTAGAACTGTCTCGTATATACGGGGGCAATAATGCAAGGAACATTGAAAGTGAAGTCAACAGTAGATTCAAAATCTTAAGTTCTTTTTAAGAGACCCTGACAAAATTATCTAAACTCACTAAGCTTTCATTTCTTTATCTGAGGACTCTCCTCTAAGTTGTGGGACCTAAGTCAAATAATAAATGCAGACCATTAGCACAGTGTTTGATATCCATGTACATACTTTATAATGTTAGAGTTTTCCCTTTGCCTTAAAAGTTGGCTAAATAGTAATTACCAAACTAAAAATGCCCACAATGGTGCCAGGTGTAAGGAAATATACAGAATCTTAAAAACACAGAGTTAGTCACTTTTGAAAAAAAATTCAAGAGAGTGCTTGGTATATGCTATGCTAAGTACTCCACATAAGTGATCCTAAATTAATTCTACAAATTAAATGCATTTACAGTCATACTTCTCAAATGAGGAAACTGTGTAGTATGTGGACAGCTATGTGAATCAGAAAGTAGTATATTTAAAAGATGATGCCAGTTCTAACTCCCAATTCTATACTTCTAACCATCCATGACCTCAAAAAGTGTAAAGAAGTCAGATTGACACAAAGCCAATCACTAGCAAGGCATTGGAAAAATAATTATTGCATTTATTGTATGAAAGGCTAGTTAGTTATCCTCAGAATGCGGTGACTATAGTTATATATTAAAAGGCTTTTATAAACTTAAAGTCCATTCCTTTCTTGATTGAATCCTCTTACTAATTCATATCAGGGGCCAAAACTGTTATGAATCGTCTCTAAATTCTATTAACCTATTAAGCAATGACTCAGCTATAAACAAACAAATTCATCAAGCAGTTAAATTGGACACTAAAATTCCACAGTGAACGCCAATGATTGTAAGTTAAGAGACACTTCTCAAAATTAAGATTTTCAGAGCACATACTGAACAAAATGATCTATTCTCTGTCTGATTGGCCCAGGAATCTGAACTTGAACAAGTGTCCCCTAATAATTTTTACATGTTCTGAAGTGTGGTCCTCAGGTCTTTCCCTGCTTTCATAGGCTCAGATGAGGAATGTTTGCTTTTAAACTGCATGGCGGATGATTTTTATTTGGTAGCTGAAGTTGAACTCCTGGCAGGCAAAATGTGTATCATTTCAAAGAGAAGATCTTGGTGAAGTGATTTTAAAACAGAAAAGATTGCCTAGATACATTCAGCAGTTCAATATATTGAGGTTTAATTCACCTGTTTATTGTGTATCAGACATTCTGCTTAAAAGAAAGAAAGAAAGAGCCATGTGCCTTCAAGTGTCATGAAGCTAAAGGAAAGCACAGATGAAGAACTAACCATTATAATTCAACTAAATAACATTCAATAGAACATGTTGCCTGAATGCGTAGAAGACTGCCCATATGTTTTACAAGAAATTAGGGTATATATTGTGTGACAAATGCAAAGCTCTAAGGAGAAAAATCTTAGGACAAAGAAATAGTAATGACCATCTATTTTAGGAAATATTGCAGGCATATGTATTATCGTCTTTAATGGTTTTGCCTTATGCTGGTTTTGTGTGACTGGTACACACATTCTTCTACCTGGTATGTGGTCCCCAGCTTGTAGTCTTGCTACATCAGGAAGCTGCCTCAGTTCTTAGGATGATGAGACTAGGAAGTCCTTTAAGTACTTGAGATTTCTTATGTCCCCGTGTATAAGTACTGGCATTTGACTGGCTTTACCTGCTTTCTTTCTCACCTTTGGATCAGTTGATACCTAGTTTAGACTGGTATCTAGCTGAGTTAGGGCGTGTTTGATCTTGGAATAAGAGTCCGATAATAAATAAATACCCCATGGAGCCTTTTAGGTTTTTATCTAGGTGAAAAATCTCTTTTATCATCAGAGTTCTTTGATGTAGGTGACCCTCCAATCCTTTGATGTGCCAAATGCTTAGAATGGAAGACACTTTCAACAAACTAACAAGTTCAACTGAGGCTTTGTGAAGGTAAAGAAATAAATGAATTTTAGTGGAGGGACAACTATACACACATGCAAATTGATTTTCCAGTTCCTTCCTACTTCCTTCACATTGTTTAATCAGCAAGAGTTGTCTAATAAGCCATTGGTTTTGGATTTATTTCCTTTAGTCATTTCTCTCTATATCTTATGGTTCAATTTTACACATTTTATCATGGCTAATAAAATGCAGATGGTCCTGACTCATGATGGAATTATACACCAATAAACCTACCATAAACTGCAAATCTAAACAGAAAATGCATTCAGTCCTTCCATACTACAAAATACCATTGCTTAGTGAAATAGTGTCATATAGTGTATCTCTTACTGTTTATTATGGGTTGGAGAAGTGGAAGTTGCAAGTTGTGGTTGCTCTCTAGGATTACTTAGTGTATCATATGCCTAGCTGAGAAAAAAAAATCAAAATTTAGAATTTTAAGGGTATTTTATTCTGAATTCATAGTACTTTCACAGAATCCTTCCTCAGAGCCAGACCCTTCACACATTCCAGCAGGTCATAGATGGGATAGACAGTAGGATGGGCCACCCCAAGGCTCAGGATGAGGGTCTAGGTGGTAATTAAGCTGCCAGTTCCAGTTGCTGGCACCATCCCCCTCAGTTGAAGGGTGGAGCCAGCTCTTCTATGCCCATGCCATCTGGGCCAGCTTTCCCATGGGTGAGGCTCGTATAGGACCATAGTGCTGTGGGATGTTCTGTGTGGCAAATGTGTTGCTAATTAGTCAATAAATAAAACACTGATTGGCCATTGGCTAGGCAGGAAGTGTAGGCGGGACAAGGAGGAGAATAAAGCTGGGAAGTGGAAGGCTGAGTGAGAGAGATACTGCCAGCCACCAAGAAGAGAAACAGCAGGTGAAGATGCCGGTAAGCCACGAGCCATGTGGCAAGGTATAGATTAATGGACATGGATTAATTTAAGCTGTAAGAACAGTTAGCAAGAAGCCTGCCACGGCCATACAGTTTGTAACCAATGTAAGTCTCTGTGTTTACTTGGTCGGGTTTGAGCGGCTGTGGGACTGGCAGGTGAGAGAGATTTGTCCTGATTGTGGGCCAGGCAGGAAAACTCAAGCTACACCATAGACCCAGACATGGTCTTTGGCAAGAGACTTGAACTAGACTCTGGGCTGAGCAGTTCCTTTTTCCTTCCTACATCACTGAATTTCCCAATCTCTGGCCTTTATACACCTCTGGTCTAGTTAGAGATGCTAATAATGTGAGTAATAGGAAAAGCACAAGGGAATACTTCAGCCCCCACATTCGAGGAACAAACATGAGTTTAATAAACATGAATAGAAAAAGAGAGAGGAATCTAAGAGATGAGTTAAAAAGAGGAGGAATGCAGGAGTTGTACGAAAAGGGAACAGTATGCTGCAGAAGAACAGAGAGACTTGTGAAAAAGAAATATGCTTTGCATATACTTGATATGATGGACATTATTATTGTGCACCAAATTATCTCCTCACTTATACTCTGGAAACAGTAATAAAATACTTATTATTATACAATTTCTGCACGTCAGGAAAGTAGGCCCACATAAATTGGGTCCTTAGGCTGTGTGGTCTTACAGAGTTGTAATCAAGGGTTTGGTCAGGTTACTATCCCTTGAAAGCACACCTGCTGAAGAATCTGTTTATCCAGCTCACTCATGTGGTTTTGAATAGCAGTTAATCATTCATTAACTGCTGGATATAGTGTGCCTACGTTTTCTTGCTTTTTTATTTTTCTGACTGCTAAAGAATAGATAATTCAGTTATTTGTTATGCACTCTTACTCTGTATGGGAAAGAATAGCTGTCTTTTATCAGGGCAATAAAACTAGAAAGTAAAACAAACTAGGTGGAAGTCACAATCTTAGTGTTTCCTTGTTTTGTATGTAAAAAATTAAATGACCTACCACTGTTCTTGCTGAAAGACAAGTCCTCATTCAAGAGAAACTAATTTCACATCATGATAAATGGTATGAATTAGATCTTATCAAAGGTCCTTGTGGGAAAAACTGTATTGGATAAATAATTAATGATGTTTAAGAAACTTAAAATTTGATATACACAAAATATAGATGGTAACAAAGGGAAGACTGGAGAGACAAATGTAGTGCCGGTTGCAAAGAGGTTTGGAAATGATGCCACGATGTTGATACTGAATCTCAAGAGTAAAAATCTAAATGAAGAAAGCAGTTGTTGTATTTTGATTTTAGTAAGTTAGTTTGAGCATAGTGTAAGTACTAGGTTGAGCAGTATAATTGCTGGTGTGATAATCAAACTGAGATAGGCTGATGGCCTTTGGGAACATCTAAATGGAAATATGAAGAAATGGATGGAAGAAATTCACCAAATGCAGCATTGAGAGATGCACATTAGATGTTATAGGAATGAAAAATTAATGATGAAACAAATTTTTATTTGAAGTGCTCACTGCAATATAGATCTAACCACTGACTTGGAGAACAAAGGACTGAATTTGGATATTAAAGAGGTTGGTGATTTTTACAGAATCTTGAACCATGAGACCTAATACTAAAGCTTTCAGGTAAACACTGGAAGATTTGACCAAAAGCTTAGAAGGGAAAGTTAGTAGGCCATCAAAATCTCCAGTAGAGTGTCAGGAAACAGAGCCACTAGAAGAACGATTTTCCATGGAACCAGCACCAAGCACAGGTGTCCAACTGCAGAGTACTTCAATAAATCCAATAAAAGATTGAATTTGCTATCATGTATTTTCTCACACAGGCAGAACCTAAGTTGAAATGTGTGTGTGTGTGTACTTATGCATGGCACAGTAGAAGAGCAACAGAACTGTGAGGGTAGAGGAGGATAGATGGTAACAATGGGGAAGAAAGCAAAGCATCTCATGTTTTCATTGCTGTGAAGAATCTAGATTTAGACGTTAGACACACACACACACACACACACACACACACACACACACACACACACACACACACATTGTGTAACAATTTCCTCCAAGATTGAAATATTCCATCCTGCAGGGAAATTCTTTAAGGAGGAAGGCAAACAACTCAAAATAGCTTCAGGAAGTCCCTGAAACTAACCAGATTCATTAGGCTGCTCACTCACAGAGCAAGCTATAACCCCTCAGCCAAGCCAAGCTTCAAAGAGGGCTGAGGCCAGTCCACCTGTCTGGAATCAGCAGAGCTGCCTGGAAGAAGCTCAGACTGACAGAGGATTGACGAAGGATACTCTCCAGCCTATTAAGCTGTCTGCAGGTTGTGCAAGATGCTTCAGGCTTCCAGCTTTTGTGAGCTGTCACCTATAGTGGGGTGGCTTTGGTGATGCATCTGTCTTTGAGTCATTTCTGCTCCTGTGTGTAGCTGCTCTACACTCATATTCCTGTAAGTAACCCCAATAAAACTCATTCGCTCACTAAGTTAGAGTTATCTGGTACCCATACTTGGGGTTGTTATGGGCTCCCTGTCTAGGGTGGGTAGACATGTGTGTGTGTGTTTCCCAAGGAAAAATTTTTGACACACAAGAACACATGAAGAAAGCAGAAGCAGGGCAATTGGAAGGAAGAAAAGAAACCAGCAAGAGAAGTTGAGAAGGGATGTGATGGAATAATGAATGTGTGAATACGAGAAGGATAAAATGCTCATATATGAAAATACTGTAATGAAACCCACTGTTTTGTATGCTAAACAAAATAATTAACTAAAATATTCTCAAAACAAATAACCAATAGAAATTGTATGAGCAGTAACAAGGAGGCCAGGAAAGGGCTATGTAATAGAATGCTTTTATATAACCACATTTTTTTCATTTTTTTTTAAATACATGAAAGGATGTGAACTGTCTGCACCTGGAAGTGGACATGAGTTTCTGGGCTCCAGGACTGAGTCTCCAGGGGCACATCCCACACATTGCTCCTACCCATCGAAGCCCCAGAGACCCAGCAGCAGCCTTCCCCTGTCCCCAAACATCCTTCACAGCATCAGAGACCACAGGGGCCCTGCCTGCACCTGGATGAGGAGGTAAGTGTCTGGGCTTCCAGCTGGAAAGCCCTATTCACTAGGTCCTAGGCCCCAGGGGCACATCTCATGCCTCTCCCCCACCAACCAAACCTCCAGAGACCCAGCAGCAACCTCACATACCCCAAACATCCCCTGATACATCAGCAGTCATTGGAGCCGCAGGCCCAACATGCACCAAGTGGAGGAAGAGATGGGTAAACAACAGTGTGTGAGTACATTCAATAACATAAAAAGAAATATGGCACCACTGGAAACTAGTAGTTCTACAACAGAACGACCTGAACACCCCAATGTAGAAGAAGCAGAAGAAAATTACCTTAAAAATAACTTTATGATGATGATAGAGGCCAGCCTGGTCTCCAAAGAGAGTTCCAGGAAAGGCACAAAGCTACACAGAGAAACCCTGTCTTGAAACCCCCCCCCCAAAAAAAAAACCCCCAAAAAAAACCACACCTCAACCTCAAAGACAGACATCACCTCTGAATAAGGGTTGGGAAAAGATTTTCCAATCAAATGGTCCTAAGAAGCAAGCTGGTATAGCTATTCCAATATCTAACAAAATAGACTTCAAACTAAAATCAATCAAAAGAGATATAGAAGGACATTTCATATTCATCACAGGAAAAACCCATCAAGATGAAGTCTCAATTCTGAACATCTATGTCCCAAATACAACAACACCCATATTTGTAAGGAAAACATTATTTAAGTTTAAATCACACATCAAAACCCACACACTAATAGTGGGAGACACTGGATATGTCGGCAAGACTGAAATTTAACAGAGAAATAAGGTAACTAACAGATGTTGTGACTCAAATAGACTTAACAGACATTCTATAGAATTCTATAGAACATTTCACCCAGACACAAAAGAACACATCTTCTTCCCAGCATTTCATGGAATCTTCTCTGAAATTGACCACATACTCTGTAACAAACAAACAAACAAACCAACAAACTCAACAGGTGCAAAAAATTGGAATAACCCCCTGTATCTTATCAGATCACCATGGCTTAAAGTTAGAATTCAGCAACAGCACTAATGGCAGAAAGCCTACACACTCATGGAAATTGAACAATGCTCAATTGAATCACCATTGGGTCAAGAAAGAAATAAGAAAGAAATTAAAGACTTCCTAAAATTCAATGAAAATGAATGCACAACATATCCAAACTTACAGGACAGTAATAAAGCAGTGCTAAGAGGAAAGTTCATAGCATGAAGTGCCTACATAAAGAATAGGGAGAAATCCCACACTAGTGACTTAACAGCACATCTTAAAGCTCTAGAACAAAAATAAGCAAACTCACCTAGGAGGAGTAGATGACAGGAAATAATCAAATTGAGGGCTGAAATCAATAAAATAGAAAAAAGATAACAATACAAAGAATCAATGAAACAGAGAGGTGGTTTTTCAAGAAAATTAACAAGATAGACAAACCCTTATCAAACTAACCAAAAGGCCTAGAGAATACCCACGTTAATGAAATCAAAAATGAAAAGGGGGACATAACAACAGAAACTGAGGAAATCCAGAGAATCATTAGGTCATGCTTTGAAGACCTGTACTCCACCAAATTGGAAAAAGTAAAAGAAGTGGACAATTTTAAATTAAATCAGTACCAGATAAACAATTTAAATAGACATAATCTCTCAGGAAATAGAAGCAGTCTTCAAAATTCTCCCAACCAACAAAACCTCACATGGTTTCAGCGCAGAATTCTATCATAATTTCAAAGGAGAGTTAATACCAATACTTCTCAAACTGTTCTGAGCAATAGAAACAGAAGGAACATTGCAAAACATTTTCTATGAGGCTACAGTTACCTTGATACCCAAAGCACACAAAGACTCAACTAAGAAAGAGAATTACAGACCAATCTCACTCATGAACATTGATGCAAAAATACTCAATAAAATACTGGCACACTGAATCCAAGAACATATCAGAAAAATCATCCACCATGGTCAAGAAGGTTTCATCCCAGAGATGCAGGGGTGGGGTGGTTCAACATACAAAAATCTGTGAATGTAATCCACCATATAAACAAACTAAAAGAAAAAAAAATGATTATCTCATCAGATACTGAAAAAGCCTTTGACAAAATCTAACACTCCTTCAGGATAATGGTCTTAGAGAGATCAGGGATACAAGGTACATACCTAAACATAAAGGCAAAATACAGCAATCCAACAGTCAACAGCCAAAATCAAACTAAATGGAGAGAAACTCAAAGCAATTCCACTAAAATCAGGAACAAGACAAGGCTGTCCACTCTCTCCATATGTATTCATTATAGAACTCAAAGTTCTAGCTAGAGCAATAGGACAACAAAAGGAGATCAAGGTGATATAAATTAGAAAGGAAGAAGTCAAATTTTGCTATTTGCAAATGATATGATAGTATACATAAGTGACCCAAAAAATTCTACCAAGGAAGTCCTACAGCTAATAAACACCTTCAGTAATGTGGCAGGCTACAAAATTAACTTAAAAAAATCAGTAGTCCTCCTATATACAAATAATAAATGGGCTGAGAAATAAATCAGAGAAACATCATCCTTTACAATAGCTACAAACAACATAAATATCTTGAGTTAACTCTAACCAAACAAGTGAAAGACCTGTATGACAAGAACTTTCAGACTTTAAAGAAATAAATTGAAGAAGATATCAGAAAATGGAAAGATCTCCTATGCTCTTGGATAGGTAGGATCAACATAGTAAAAATAGCAATCTTACCAAAAGCAATCTAGAGATTCAATGCAATCCCCATCAAAATCCAAACACAATTCTTCACAGACCTCAAAAGAATAATATTTGACTTTTAAGGAAATGCTCAACATCCTTAGCCATCAGGGAAATGCAAATCAAAACAACACTGCAGTACCATCTTATACCTATCAGAATGACTAAGATCAAAACTAATTATGACAGCTTATGTTGGAAAGGATGTAGAGTAAGGGGAACACTCCTCCACTGCTGGTGGGAGTACATATTTGTACAACCACTCTGGAAATCAATATAGTGATTTATCAGAAAATTGGGAATCGACAGACCTCAAGACTCAGCAATACCACTATTGGGCATATACCTAAAAGATGCTCAATCATATCACAATGATACTTGCTCACCCGTGTTCATAACAGCATTATTAAAAATAGCCAGAACCTAGAAACAAGCTAGATGCCCCTCAACCAACTAATGGATAAGGAAGATGTGGTAAATTTACACAAAGGAATATTACTCAGTGGTAAAAAACAATGACATCATGAAATTTGTAGGCAAATGGATCTAACTAAGAAGAATCATCCTGAGTGAGGTAACCCAGATGCAGAAAGACAAACATGTTATGTACTCACTCATAAATGGATATCGGACACAAAGCAAAGGATGTCCAGGCTATAATCCATAACCCCAGAGAAGCTATGTAAAAAGGAGAACCCTAAGAGGGACATACATGGAGGGTCCCATGAAGGGAAAATCATTAAGATCTCCAAGGTAAACTGAAAGGAGTTGAGTAGAAGGGAAGGGATTGGAACAGGAAGGACTGAGATGGCCAAGTTTAGGAGGGGATGGAGAAGGAGAGCAATGAAAGAGATATCTTGGTAGAGGGAATCTTTAGGGGGTTAGGGGGAAACCTGCTGCTAGGGAATTTTCCAGGAATCCACCAGCTAAGACTCTTAGCAATAATGGAGAGGGTGTCTGAACTTACCTTTCCCTATAACCAAAATAGTGACTACCCTAATTGTCATCATAGAACCTACATCCAGTAACTGATGGAAGCAGATGTATTGATTTACAACCAAGTACTGGGCTGAGCTTCTAGATTTCAGTTGAAGAGAGGGAGGATGGATCACAGGAGCAAGTGAGATCAAGATCATGATGGAAAAAACACATAGACAGCTCACTCAAGCCAGTGGGAGCTCATGGATTCTGTCAACTGGAGAATATGCATGGGACCAAACTAGGCCTTCTGAATGTGTGTGATAGTTATGTGGCTAGATCTGTTTGTGGAACCTGTGGCGGTGGGACCAGGACTTATCTCAGGTACATGAAATGGCTTTTGGAACACATTCCCTAGGGTGGAATACTTTGCTTAGCCTTGACACAGTGGGGAGGGGCTTGGTGCTACCTCAACTTAGTATGCCAGACTTTGTTGCCTCCTCAAACGAGGCCTTACATTCTCTGAGGAACAGAGATTGAGGGTGATTGGTGGGGCTGGAGAAGGGGAGGGAGGAGGAACCATCTTTGGTATATAATATAAAAAAAAGCTTAAAAAAATAATTTAATTAAATAAAAAAAATACATGAAACATTTGTGAATGTGAATGTGTGTGTGTGTGTGTGTGTGTGTGTGTGTGTGTGTGTGTGTGTGTGTGTATGTGTATGTGTGGTCTACTGGTATAGTCAGATGTGAGAATCTCTGTTAATGTTCATATAGAATATATGCTAAATAAAAAGTTTCAAAATAAAACTTAGACCTGCCTGAAAACTAAGAAAATGACTTAATTTGAAAAAGGATCTTAATATTACGGCTAAAAAATTGTGAAATTTCTTTTGTTCAGAGGTAGTCTTTTTTTTTTTTTTCTATATTTTAAATGTTTGAACTACAAACACTGCTTTGAACTACTTTAAAATGAATTGGGAATTCTAAACCAGGATTCCCCCCCACCCCCCAAAAAAAGCCAGAGTTTTTCTAAATTTAAAATTAATATAGACTGTAGATAAGAAAATGGTATGAGAGGTATAACTTAAGAATTAGATGGTTAAGAATACCATGCTTTTCGGGTGGTGGTGTGTGGTGATATTTTATTTGTGCTGAAATGTGGTAATATTTTATTTGTATGTTAATAAATAAAGTTTGCCAAAAAATTTGCTTTATGGTTTCCTCTGAATTTTCTATTCTCTCTGCTATAGCTGTTCTATCACCCAGAGCAGCCTGGTTTATTCCAATAGGCATTTGGTAATTTAATTGCTCTGAGAAGGGTTTTCTTCTATGATGGCAGGAAATGTCTGAACTGAATTTTCTGTGGGGGCCTACATGAATCCCCTCTGGGAGTTTCCTGGGGACAGAGGCAAAGGATTACCTTGTCTGTCCCTTGTTGATCTACATTCATTGGTCCAGTGTTTACCCTTACCACACCTTCTGCATAATTCAGAAGGGAGGGGACATTCTTTTGTCATTGTTCCTTGAATAAACATTCTTTCTAGAAATGTCCTGTTTACACTCCCTTTTCAAATGACCTTGTTTTCCACACCCAAAACATCTGGCATTTTTCCTCAAAGCTTTTGAAATTATTTCTCCTATCCACATATCATCATGATCATGAGACTCAATATTAATTGTGTTCCTGATCCAGTCTTCCAAGGGTACAGATCTTGCCTTTAATGGCCTGATTATTCTTTTGCATGCTGCATTCATGTTCTCAAAAGCCAAAGATTCAATTATTATCTGTCTAGCTTCTGAATCTGCTAGCATTCTATTTACTGCTGAAGACAGCCTTTGTAAGAAATCCATGAAGGATTCTCTAGGGCCCTGTATAACTTTTGTGAATGATTCAATTTTCTTTCCTGCTTCCTCAATTCTGTCCCATGCATTCACGGCTGCCATATAGCATAGAATTAAGGTTTGGTTAACATATAAACATTGTCTTTGTATATCAGAGTTTTGGCCTTCTCCAAGAGGCTGATCCTGGGAGATTTCCACACCTCTAGTTCTACATTGGTGTTCTATTGCCTTAGCTTCCTCCTTAAACTAGGCCCCCCACTATAACTGTGCTTCAGGCTCCAGGACAGATGTTACCAATTCTTCTCAGTCCTGAGGAATAAGTGTATTACAAGTTGACCACGAGTTTAACATTTGCTTTACGAATGGAGAATGCATGCCATATGATATTATAGCTTCCTTAAATCTCCTTAAATCTAACATTTCCACTGGAGTCCAATTACTTTACAAATGCCTGATGAGCAGGTAGTTCCTGTATGGCTACCAGATAAATTAAGTTTGATTGTTTGAAACAGACTGTCTCTCTGTAACCATATAATTCAATCCTGAAATAATTTCACCCTTAAATTCTTCTGTCTGGGTCTGAATTTCTCTTTAATTCATTTTAACAGATTTTTCTAAAGCTTTTATGTTGGCCCGGCTAGCTCAGTTGGTAGAACATGAGACTCTTAATCTCAAGGTTGTGGGTTCAAGCCCCACATTGGGTACGAGCCCCACATTGGGCGCCAATATAGATAATGGTCTTATTAAATAAGAAACTCAGAGCCAAATATAGGGGTGAAAGTCTTAGAGATTAGGGAAATAGTGAAAACCACCAGCTAGCCTTAACTCAGCACACCACCATAGCTTCCCAAGAAAGCTATTTCCTCTCTACTCAGGCTTTTATTGCCTTGCTGTTCTGCCCCCTCATTGGCTCTTAGCCCAGCTACCTCACTTCCTTGTTACTGCCTGTCTGTAAAGACCTCCAGGTCTCTATGGTTGGTACTGAGATTAAAGCCGTGTGTAACCATCCTTAGCTGTTCCCTAGTGTGTCCTTGAACACACAGGAACCCTGCCTGCCATGTGATTGGATTAAGGGCACGTGCTACCACTGCCTGACTTTTGTGTTTACCTTAAAATGGCTTGCTATTCCCTTTGATCTCCAGGCAAACTTTATTGATTAACATACAAATAAAATATCACCACATTTCAGCACAAATAAAATATCACTACAGTGGTGGCAAATGCCTTTAATCCCAGCATTTAGGAGGCAGAGCCAGGTGGATCTCTGTGAGTTCAAAGCCAGCCTGGTCTACAGAGTGAGTTCCAGGGCAGGCACCAAAACTACACAGAGAAAGTTTGTCTCAAAAAACCAAAAATAAATAAATAAATAAATAAATAGATAGATAGATAGATAGATAAATAAATAAATAAATAAATATAAATAAATAAAAAGTAAAAATAAACCACACTTTTAGCTGAAAAACCTATGATATAAAGTCCCCCAAAGGGGGGGTGTTATGCATACAATTTGATTGAAAATTTATATCTTTACTTTCATTAACTTCTAACTGAAACATAGTATTTCCTTGACACTTTTAGTTATGCACACTAACAATAAAACCTATTATTTGTTATCTATGCATTTATGTGATAAATGACAGCTGTAATAGCAGTGCTTACTATTTTTCAAAAATGCAACAGATAAGTATCTGATTACAGTAGCTATGGGTATCTTAATATTACATATTTACCACTACTCTACACTTGCATCTATTAATATGTATATAGCTTGATCTTGTTAAATGTGTTAAAAAAACAGATTTTTATATCACACATTTGCTTTTGATGTTTGACTAATTTCAACACACTTGGCATCTTTTGTAACATATAAATATTTTTAAAAGCATATGCATACATAAACATCATGTTTCATATTTTTCAAAGGTTGAAATAACAGAGAAAGTATAAGTTTAAAGTACTAGAAACCACAATGCATAGCCAAAATTTAGTTATATCTTTGTTTTTACTTCTGAATTTAGTTTATTTCTGCATGCATACAATGAGTCTCCAGCATCTGTGATATACTGTGAGAGATGCCAAGAAGTACACAAAGCTGGGCATGTCATAGTCTTTGTCCTAATGGGGAGTAGAGTAAGGATATGACACATTTACAAAGGGCTAAGCATATTCCACGTAAGCAGGATGTAGTATTTTAATGAAAATGGGAATATGTTAATAAAAAGACTCAAAGATTGATGTGTTGGACTTTATATGGTAGAAAAGAGAGCACATTCCAGACAGAGGTGCTTTTAGGAAGAGCACCAGTTTTGGAAGCAAATGCAGGGTTTGGCCACAGATCTCCAGATTCAACTACACCTTGTAGGTGTAGGAAATATAGTTCTTGGAGACCTTGAATGAAAAGACAAAAAATTATCCTTAAATTGGTCAATATTGAAGAGCTGGGAAGTGTGTGAGCAGGTTATTGTCAGAGCTATAATTTAGGAAGATTAATCGGGTTTCAAAATGTTGCCTTGGAGAGAGAGAGAAGGCAGCAGAGCAGTGAAAGGCTATTACAATGACAAAGTAGAAATGCTCGAAAGGCTTATATTAGGGTAATGCAAGCGAGAAGGAACAAAACAGTAAGGGGGCTAAGGATGAAGACTGCAATTTGGGTAAGACATTATAAAAGAAAGGGACACAAAGAGGAAATGAATTTATATGATTGGTGCCAGTGGCAGACACCTTAAAGTAAGGGTGATAAATTCTATTTGAATATGATAGGTTTGTCTATTGATGGCCTTTAGCTGAAATCTGTAGATGTCTCTTACAGTTAGTGAGTAGATATACAAGACTGCGGTTATAAAAAGTAAGTAATTTCAAGAATGAGAGATGCAAAGTCCTGATGAGTGTACATGGCATTAATAAGTAGCCTTCTTTCATATTATGGGTGTTTCAGCATTTGAAATCAAATCAAACATTTGAGGTAATACAGATTCCTTCAATTTGCTGGGTGTTCTACTTACAACTTTGGGGTCTCTTCACAGCTTGGATTTGCTTTAATAAGTACCAAAGTTTCCTTATTTGAAAGTATGCTTAACAGAAAACTTGAAAGTTGGGCAATTTTCCAGTCCAATTTGCAAACCCAAAAGTTGTGATCTGCTTTCTAAATTTAGGTGCTCAACCTAGCAAACAGGAATAGATATACTGCCCGTTAATCTTCATACTCAACTCAGCTGTTCTTTGTTCCTTAGAGCAAAATGATTTAAGGTAGTAATATGAAAGGAAATGAACTAACATGATATAAAAAATGGTGCATAACTTAGAACCTTAACTAAGTTCGGAGTTGTTGCTGATTACTTTCTGATCTCATTCTTTATTTGCAAATGCCACTGCCTCATGGCCACTGAATTCTTATTTTATTATTGCATCATTAATCATTATAGGGATCCCAATAGAGCTCCAGGATAAACACAAGCATGCTCTATCTTTCACTAGTGTCTTGGAAAGTCTCTCCTTCTGTTCATTATCATTTTGGGGTTTGCATTAAATAGCACTCATTTCGAAAGTATTTGAAAAATGTTTTCTGATCACTGGAATGAAAATCTCTATGGAAAAATAAAAAAATGTTAAAACTACATTGGAAAGTGAGTTTATGGAAAGTAATATGAAATTTCATATATATAGTATATATGAATATATATTTGAATGGGAAATGATGTAATATGTTAAATAAAATTATATATGTGCTTAACAATTCAGTAAATGTACAACATCCAGTGGGGAAATTCATATTAAATATTACTTTACTTTCTATGTCTTTTGAAATTAAAGCTTTATAATTTTGTTCTGAAGTAAACCAAATAAGATGCTAAGATGCTGTGCACCATACTTAGTTAAGAAATATTAGCAAGATCATGCTATGTACTTAGTGCAACATTAGGCAAATATGATGTATTAACAAATTGAATAGGCAGCGACTATTTGTACCAAAAAATAATGGGCACTAAACTTAAGATGAAATGAATAGGACTAGAAGATAATTCAGTGCATAAAGTGTTTGCCATGAAAATATGAGGACATTAGCTGAATTCTCAACAACTACATAAAAAAGCTAGATGTCATGAGAGGTGCTAGTCATCACAGCACTAGAGAGGCAGAGATAAGAGGATCCCTGGGACTTGCTGACCAGACATCTAGCCCATGATCTTTGTGAGAGCCTCTCTTTCAAAGAACAGTATGAATGCCTGTCCCGTAAAATATCTGAAGTTGACCTCTGTCTTCCACACATAAATGCACATACATGTACACACACATTCCCATATGAATGTGTTCACACATGTACACATACATACATACAGATGAAATAATACATATCAAGAGATTTTAGGTGCCTGAGTGGTACTCAAAGTAGAGTGAGCTAAAAGATATCATTCATTTAGTGGACATGAAAAGATAATCTTAGATAGGTTAATGACACTAAGTCTCATTGAGACCAGACTTCTTAGGATGAGAGAACAATGATTTAACTGTGTAGATAAAGATATTGGGGCATTGTTTCACAAGCACAATGGGAAATGAAACAGTACTAGGAAAAAAACTCAATTTGCCATGAATGATACAATCCATAGATAGTTTTTGTCTGTGCAGACAAATTTATTTCTGTTCATTTTAACAATTTAATTGAAGGATTTCTTTTATTCTAGAAGAGGAGTTAGTGAACTGTACCCATTTGCTGTGTTTTGCCCATGACTTACTCTTCTTTTTTTTTATGGTATAGTATTTCTTTTTTTTTTTTTTTTTTATTTATTTTGCAATACAATTCAGTTCTACATATCAGCCATGGATTCCCTTGTTCTCCCCCCTCCCGCCCTCCTCACCTTCCCCCCAAACCCCCCCCCCCCATTCCCATCTCCTCCAGGGCAAAGCCTTCCCCACAGACTGAGGTCAACCTTTTAGACTCAGTCCAGGTAGGTCTAGTCCCCTCCTCCCAGGCCGAGCCAAATAATCCTGCATAGGCCCCAGGTTTCAAACAGCCAACTCATGCAATGAGCACAGGACCCGGTCCCACTGCCTGGATGCCTCCCAAACAGATCAAGCCAATCAATTGTCTCACCCATTCGGAGGGGCTGATCCAGTGGGGACACCTCAGCCATTGGTTCATAGTTCATGTGTTTCCATTCATTTGGCTATTTGTCCCTGTGCTTTATCCAACCTTGGTCTCAACAATTCTCACTCATATAAACCCTCCTCATTCTCGCTAATTGGACTCCCAGAGATCCACCCAGGGCCTAGTCATGGATCTTTGCATCCAGATCCCTCAGTAGTTGGATGAGGTTTCTAGCATAACAATTAGGGTGTTTGGCCATCCCATCACCAGAGTAGGTCAGTTCGGGCTGTCTCTCGACCATTGCCAGCAGTCTGTTGTGTAGGTATTGCTGTGGGATGGTCTGTATGTCAAATGTGTTGCTGATTGGTCAATGAATAAATCACTGATTGGCAGTGGCCAGGCAGGAAGTATAGGCGGGACTAACAGAGAGGGAAATTGGAGAACAGGAAGGTGAGAGGGAGAGACACTGCCAGCCGCCATCAGGACAAGAAAGATGTAAAGTACCGGTAAGCCACAAGCCACGTGGCAAGGTATAGATTAATAGAAATGGATTAATTTAAGCTGTAAGAACAGTTAGCAAGAAGCCTGCCACGGCCATACAGTTTGTAACCAATATAAGTTTCTGAGTTTACTTGGTCGGGTCTGAGCGGTTGTGGGACTGGCGGGTGGCAGAGATTTATCCTGACTGTGGGACAGGCAGGAAAACTCCAACAACAGGGTATCTTTGTGGATTTCTGTGGGCCTCTCTAGCACTTTGCTTCTTCCTATTCTCATGTGGTCTTCATTTACTATGGTCTCCTATTCTTTGTTCTCCCTCTCTGTTGTTGATCCAGCTGGCCTCTCCTGCTCCCCCAAGCTCTCTTTCCCTCGACCCTTGCCTTTCACTACCCCCACTCATGTCCAGGCTGTTCATGTAGATCTCATTCCAATTCTCTGTCATTGGGCGATCCCTGTGTCTTTCTTGGGGTCCTGTTTTCCAGGTAGCCTCCCTGGTGATGTGAGTAGCAGACAAGTCATCCTTGTTTCATGTCTAGTATCCTGCTATGAGTGAGTACATACCATGTTTGTCTTTCTGAGTCTGGGTTACCTCACTCAGGATGATTTTTTCTAGATCCATCCATTTGTCTGCAAACCTCATGATATTATTGTTTTTCTCTGCTGAGTAGTATTCCATTGTGTATATGTACCACATTTTGTTTATCCATTCTTCAGTTGAAGGGCATGTAGGTTGTTTCCATGTTCTGGCTATTACAAACAATGCTGATATGAACATAGCTGAACAAGTGCTCTTATGGTGTGGTTGAGCATTCCTTGGGTATATGCCCAAGAGTGGTATAGCTGGGTCTTGGAGGAGATGGATTCCCAATTTTCTAAGAAAGTGCCATATTGATTTCCAAAGTGGTTGTACAAGCTTGCATTCCCACCAGCAGTGGAGGAGAGTTCCCCTAGCTCCACATCCTCTCCAGCATAAGGTGTCTTCAGTGTTTTTGATCTTAGCCATTCTGACAGGCATAAGGTGGTATCTCAGAGTTGTTTTGATTTGCATTTACCTGATGGTTAGGGATGTTGAGCAATTCCTTAAATGTCTTTCGGCCATTTGAGTTTCCTCTATTGAGAATTCTCTGTTTAGTTCTATAGCCCATTTCTTAATTGGACTGTTGGGCATTTTGATGTCTAATTTCTTGAGTTCCTTATATATTCTGGATATCAGTCCTCTGTCAGATATGGGGTTGGTGAAGATCTTTTCCCATTCTGTAGGCTGTCGCTTTGCCTTGTTGACCGTATCCTTTGCTCTACAAAAGCTTCTCAGTTTCAAGAGGTCCCATTGATTGATTGTTTCTCTCAGAGTCTGTGCTACTGGTGTTCTATTTAGGAAGTGGTCTCCTATGCCAATGCGTTCAAGACTACTTCCTACTTTCTCTTCTAGCAGGTTCAGAGTAGCTGGATTTATGTTGAGGTCCTTGATCCACTTGGACTTAAGTTTTGTGCACGGTGATAGATATGGATCTATTTGCAGCCATCTACATGTTGATATCCAGTTTTGCCAGCACCATTTGTTGAAGATGCTTTCTTTTTTCCATTGTGCACTTTTGGCTTCTTTGTCAAAAATTATATGTTCATAGGTGTGCGGATTAATGTCAGGGTCTTCAATTCGATTCCATTGGTCCACATGTCGGTTTTTATGCCAGTACCAAGCTGTTTTTATTACTGTAGCTCTATAGTAGAGCTTGAAGTCAGGGATCGTGATGCCTCCAGAAGTTGTGTTATTGTACAGGATTCCTTTGGCTATCCTGGGTTTTTTGTTTTTCCATATGAAGTTGAGTATTATTCTTTCCAGGTCTGTGAAGAATTGTGTTGGTATTTTGATGGGGATTGCATTGAATCTGTAGATTGCTTTTGGTAAGATTGCCATTTTTACTATGTTAGTCCTGCCTATCCATGAGCATGGGAGATCTTTCCATTTTCTGACATCTTCTTCAATTTCTTTTTTCAGGGACTTAAAGTTCTTGTCATATAGGTCCTTCACTTGCTTGGTTAGTGTTACCCAAGGTATTTTATGTCATTTGTGGCTATAGTAAAGGATGATGCATCTCTGATTTCCTTCTCTGCTTCTTTATCCATTGTATATAGGAGGGCTACTGATTTTTTTGAGTTGATCTTGTATCCTGCTATGTTGCTGAAGGTGTTTATATGCTGTATCAGTTCCTTGGTGGAATCTTTGGGGTCGCTCAAGTATACTATCATGTCATCTGCAAATAGGGAAAGCTTGACTTCTTCCTTTCCAATTTGTATCCCCTTAATCTCCTTATGTTGTCTTATTGCTCTGGCTAGAACTTCAAGTACTATATTGAATAAGTATGGGGAGAGTGGACAGCCTTGCCTCATTCCTGATTTTAGTGTAATTGCTTTGAGTTTCTCTTCATTTAATTTGATGTTGGCTGTTGGCTTGCTGTGAATTGCCTCTATTATGTTTAGGTATGTTCCCTGTATTCCTGATCGCTCCAAGACCTTTATCATGAAGGGGTGTTGGATTTTTCAAATGCCTTTTCTGCATCCAGTGAGATGATCATATGGTTTTTTTCTTTGAGTTTGTTTATATGGTGTATTACATTGACGGACTTTCATATGTTGAACCACCCTTGCATCCCTGGAATGAATCCTACTTGATCATGGTGGATAATTGTTTTGATGTGTTCTTGGAGTCTGTTTGCCAGTATTTTTTTTTTTTTTTTTTTTGGTTTTTTCGAGACAGGGTTTCTCTGTGTAGCTTTGCACCTCTCCTGGAACTCACTTGGTAGCCCAGGCTGGCCTCGAACTCACAGAGATCCGCCTGGCTCTGCCTCCCGAGTGCTGGGATTAAAGGCGTGCGCCACCACCGCCCGGCTGTTTGCCAGTATTTTATTGAGTATTTTTGCATCAATGTTCATGAGGGAGATCGGTCTGTAGTTCTCTTTCTTTGTTGTATCCTTGTTTGGTTTAGGAATTAGGGTAATTGTAGCCTTGTAGAAGGAGTTTGGTAATGTTCCTTCTGTTTCTATTGTGTGGAACAATTTAGAGAGTATTGGTATTAACTCTTCTTTGAAGATCTGGTAGAATTCTGTGCTGAAACCATCTGGTCCTGGGCTTTTTTTGGTTGGGAGACTTTTAATGACTGTTTCTATTTCATTAGGGGTTATTGGACTATTTAAATAGTTTATCTGGTCTTGATTTAACTTAGGTATGTGGTACCTATCCAGAAAGTTATCCATTTCTTTTAGGTTTTCCAGTTTTGTCGAATAGAGGTTTTTGAAGTATGACCTGATGATTCTCTGAATTTCCTCAATGTCTGTTGTTATGTCCCCCTTTTCATTTCTGATTTTGTTGATTTGGATGCTCTCTCTCTGTCTTTTGGTTAGTTTGGATAAGGGCTTGTCTATCTTGTTGATTTTCTCAAAGAACCAACTCTTTGTTTCATTAATTTTTTGTATTGTTCTCTTTGTTTCTATTTTATTGATTTCAGCTCTCACTTTGATAATTTCCTGGCGTCTATTTTTCCTGGAAGACTGTGCTTCTTCTTGTTCTAGAGCTTTCAGGTGTGCTGTTAAGTCACTAGTGTGAGATTTCTCCAACTTATTTATGTGGGCATTTAGTGCTATGAATTTCCCTCTTAGTTCTGCTTTCATAGTGTCCCATAAATTTGGATATGTGGTGTCTTCATTTTCATTGATCTCTAGGAAGTCTTTAATTTCTTTCTTTATTTCTTCCTTAACCCATTGGTGATTCAGTTGGGTATTATTCAGTTTCCATGAGATTGTAGGTTTTCTGTAGTTTTTGTTGTTGTTGAAATCCAACTTTAGACCATGGTGGTCTGATAGAACACAGGAGGTTATTCCAATTGTTTTGTATCTGTTTAGATTTTTTTTGTGGCCAAGTATGTGGTCGATTTTAGAGAAGGTTCCATGGGGTGCTGAGAAGAAGGTATATTCTTTTTTGTTAGGATGGAATGTTCTGTAGATATCGATTAAGTCCATTTGAGTCATGACATCAGTTAAGTCCTTTATTTCTCTGTTAAGTTTCAATTTGGGAGATCTGTCCAGTGGTGAAAGTGGGGTGTTGAGGTCTCCCACTATTAATGTGTGGGGTTTTATATGTGATTTAAGATTTAGTAATGTTTCTTTTACATATGTGGGTGCCCTTGTGTTTGGGGCATAAATTTTCAGAACTGAGACTTCATCTTGGTGAATCTTTCCTGTGATGAGTATGTAATGCCCTTCTTGATCTCTTTTGATTGATTTTAGTTTGAAGTCTATTTTGCTGCATATCAGGATGGCTACACCCGCTTGTTTCTTAAGACCGTTTGATTGGAAAGTCTTTTCCCAGTCTTTTATTTTTAGGTACTGTCTATCTTTGAATTTGAGATGTGTTTCTTGTATGCAGCAGAAAGATGTGTCCTGCTTTCGTATCTATTCTGTAAGCCTATGTCTTTTTATAGGTGAATTAAGTCCATTGATATTGAGGGAAATTAATGACCAGTGATTGTTCATTCCTGTTATTTTTTGGTGGTGATGTGTGTGTACTTCTATACGTTGGGGTTTACTGCTGTGGCTTTATCTGTTGCCTGTGTTATCGAGGGTGTATCTGACTTCCTTAGGTTGGAATTTTCCTTCTAGTGCTTTCTGTAGGGCTGGGTTTGTGGATAAGTATTGTTTAAGTCTGGCTTTGTCATGGACTGTCTTGTTCATTCCATCTATGGTGATTGAAAGTTTTGCTGGGTATATTAGTCTAGGCTGACATCCGTGGTCTCTTAGTGTCTGCATTACATCTGTCTAGGTCCTTCTGGCTTTCAAAGTCTCCATTGAGAAATCGGGTGTTATTCTGATGGGTTTGCCTTTATATGTCACTTGGCCTTTTTCCTTTGCTGCTCTTAATATTCTTTCTTTATTCAGTACATTTAGTTGTTTAACTATTATGTGGCGAGGGGACTTTTTTGGGGGGTCTAGTCTGTTTGGTGTTCTATAAGCTTCTTGTATCTTCATAGGCATTTCCTTCTTTAAGTTGGGAAAGTTTTCTTCTATGATCTTGTTGAATATATTTTCTGTGCTCTTGAGTTGGTATTCTTCTCCTTCTTCGACCCCTATTATTCTTAGGTTTGGTCTTTTCATGGTGTCCCAAATTTCTTGGACATTTTGGTTCATGACTTTGTTGGCTTTAGTGTTTTCTTTGACTGATGAATGTATTTCTTCTAGTGTATCTTCAACGCTAGAGATCCTCTCTTCCATCTCTTGCATTCTGTTGATTATACTTGCATCTGAAGTTCCCAATCGTTTACTCAGATTTTCTATTTCCAGCATTCCCTCTGTTTGTGTCTTCTTCATTTTTTCTATTTCCCTTTTCAGGTCTTGGACTGTTTCCTTCATTTGTTTCATTGATTTTTCTTGATTTTCTCTCAGTATTTTATTGTTTTCTTCCAGGACTTTATTGATTTCTTCTAATTTGTTTGCCCTTTCCTCTAGTTGTTTACAGCGTTCTTCACATTTTTTTGTCTTTTCCTCTACACAAGCCTCTAGCTTCTTCATGATGTCATTCGTAAGGCTGTTTTCTTCTGCTTCTTCCAATTTCTGATGTTCAGGTCTAGGTGTTGGAGGAGGGCTAGGGCCTGGTGATGCTGTATTGCTATTCATTTTGTTGTATATGTTTCTGCCTTGACGTCTGCCCATCTCCTTGTGGTTCATTCTTGGCCTTATCAGCACACTTGGTTCAGACAGACCTGACAGATTCAGGAAGTCTCTCTCTTTTGTCCAGATGGGAGCTCCCTTATCCAAATTGGAAGTCCGGGGCAGGATGGGAGCTCCTCTCTCCCTCTCTCTCCCTCTCTCTCACCCTCTCTCTCTCTGTCTCCCTCTCTCTCTCTCTCTCTCTCTCTCCAGAAGGGAAGTCCAGGGCAGGATGGGAGCTGGGGGCCGGCCTCTAAGTCTCAAGTAGAGGCTTGGGGCTCAGGCGGATTTGCGTGGGGGCAGGACGTGGAGACTGCAGGGTCTGCCAGGGGTTTTGGAGAAGGGGATCCTTCCCGGTGGGGCTAGCAGGGAACCTGCCCGGTGGCCAGAACCTGGGGCCTATTTGGGAGGTCTTCCCTGGAGTGGCTGGTGCCCAGGGATGGGGTCCGGGCAAGGAAGGGCACTCACCAGTCGACTTATTCTTCTAATTAGACTTAAGACCCAATTAATGAAGGGAATCCAATCCTGGTACTGTAGAACTAGAGAAACACCCATGGATGGAAAGGTCATAGAATGCAGAGGAGAACCTACCACTGCCATCTTCCTAAACCAATGTAATTTCTAACTGTATTCTAAATGTTTATCCTTTTGCCCACAGATGTATGTATCTCTCATTCCTTATAAAAGATGTAAGGGGATATGACAGAGATCTAGAAATGTTCAAAATGCAGGAGAAATGTTACTGTGAGATATCCAGCAACCTCTTTTCATAAAGCTCAGGTAATATCACAAAAGATGGGGTGGAAAGATTATAGGAGCCAGAGGACCAGGTCACCTGTTGCTAGCTACTATCTTTTGGACCTGACAAGGATGCTGTATCTATGAAATAGCAAAAATTTGGTTGCCTAAATAAGGTCTGAATAATGATAGTTTACATACAGAAGAGAACAGGGGAAATTTCACCTGGTCTAACCCATAGATAAAAAGTTTCATCAAATCAATGTTGTGAAAAGAATCAAAATGAATCTCCTCTATAGATGATCCCCTGCTAAGTTAGCTAATCTGTAGTGGTTATGTACACACATCAAAATGTACATTACAACAATAGTAATTAGAGGAGATGGGTTCATGGGCTTAACATTTCTAAGCTGTTGTCAGTAATAGAAACCACAGCATTTCCTTAATTTCAAAGGCATTGAAGTGATACTTTTTCAATAAGTTCATGTACATTTTAAAATAGTCTACTTTTAATTTTAATCTTAACTATCAGGGCCAGTTTAACACTAGACAACATGGTATAAACTACGTTTTTTTGTGGTGTTGGAGGTGAAAACCAAAGGCCTTGCTTTTCTAGTCAAGGATTCTTTTACCATTGATGTATGTTCTCAGCACCAAAATAAATTCTCAGCAGTACTGGAGGATTATATTCTTAGACATAATTCATAGAGACTGAATCTCCTAAATTCTAGGCAGGAATTATGGGAGAGAGTTCAAGTATTAGGCTCAAGCAAGAAGAAAAGGAAATGTGTCTATTTTGAACGCTAACAAACATTAACTTTGAAAATAATGAGCATCATAATGATGATGTCACTGGCTACAGTTTGCTTGCCACTGCTATGGCCTTGTTGGCCATGTTTCATTTTTGCATATAAAAGATGGACTAGCCAAGGAACCAGCCCTATATAAAGTTCCTATTATGCATTGTGTCATGTACTTAGATGTATTCATGTAGTGATGGTCTGTCTAATGGCATATAAACTAATGTTTCAGAAGAAATTTTCAAGCCTTATGCTTGAAAAACAATATCTCCTCATGTTTTTGACATTGGCTCAAACTTCAAGTCTACATAGGGAGTACTTTCATCCTACCATCCTCCAAAAAGTACATATCAATAGGGCAAGGCAGAAAGATAAGGTATCTATTAATCTTCCTTAACCTAATATACCATATTTGAATGGATATGTAATATGAAAACACAGCTCTTTATTGTATTTGCCACTGCATATTGGCGTCTGTTGTTGTAGAATCCCAATCAGTATCCTTTTGCGTACAAGGCCAGTAAATCCCCATGGGGACTATTAGTTTTCCTGCAAGGATTATTGAATTTCATATTATATTCAGATACTTTACAACTGGAGAGAAGCCAGTCAGTGAAATAAAAACCAGGAAACAGAACAAAACAACAAAAAGATGCTTTCAAGTGCGAGGTTCTTCATTGATGAGTAGCTTTGTCAAAACAGAGACCTTTGAAAAATCTTTTTATGTAAAAGCTTTGTGAATACTATTCATTTTAAAGAGTTTTTGATTAGTTTCAAAATACATTTGTAATATAAAAGCTACAAATGTATTGGCATCATAAATAGGCAAGAAGAAAGAATTAAGGGGAATGTATCCTTAATTTAATATAAATTCGAAGTTTGGAGGATATTGCTATTCATTCCTCAACACAATCAAGGGTGAGGAAGCTTGAGTAGATTGGATTGTTTATGAATTACTGAACTCCATAGGAAAGAAATTACAGAAAGAACTTTTCTTCCCTCTCTTCCTTTTCTTTCTTTCTTTCTTTCCTTCCTTCCTTCCTCTCTCTTTCTTCTTCCTCCCTTTCTTTATTCTTTCATTCTTTTCTTGTTCTTTCATTTTTTTCTTTTAAATGAAGGGTCACTGTGATTAAAATTAATAATCTGGTTAAAGAGAGAGACCCAGGTTTTGTTACTAGACTTCTGTTTCCTCTCGCTGACCTTCTTGGTGACTGGTATCACTGTGGTGTCAATCTTTCCTGATTTCTCAAATTAGACCAAGAAACAGAGATTTCTGCCTATATTTGTGATGAGAATGTGTTATGACATTGCACATACTAAAGCAAAGCTCTATATACACCACACACAGAGAAAACATATTGGCTTCTCTAAAAAAATATTTGCTTTGTTGTATGTGTATATGCATGCCTAAGTATGAATAAGTATGTGCACTCTTTGCATGCAAGAGACCCCAGATGTCAGAGGGTAGGTCAGGTGGTAATGGGTCACTCTGGGGGTGTTGGGAAGAGCACCAGTGTCCTCTGCTAGAGTAGTAAGTGCCTTTAACCACTGATCCATCTCATAAGCTTCTCACTTTGTTTTTTAATAATAAGATTTTTCAGCACCTGAAAGCTGAATGAAGAAGGATTGTGATTTTTTAAGGTCATTCTGTGCTATAGGGTGCTACATAATTTCAAAATAAATGGAATTTTTTTTTCAAGACAGGGTTTCTCTGTGTAGTTTTGATGCCTGTCCTGGATCTCACTCTGTAGACCAGGCTGGCTTGATCTCACAGAGATCCACCTTGGTCTGCCTCCCAAGTGCTGGGATTAAAGGCATGCACCACAACCACCTGGTAATAAATAGTATTTTTATGTCATAATTTTTTAAAGTTATTTAGTCACTAAAGTCTGTTTGGCTGTACATCTGATTTACCTGGATAACCTCAGAATAAATGCAGATTCCCAGGTCTCAACAGCATAACTTTTGATTCAGTGGCTCTGGCTTATGTCTGCTAAATTTATTATTTTTCCACATTCAAACTCTGAGTGTATGGTGGCTAGCCTTACTCCATCTAGAAATGGGGTGGCCATCTTGTTGTTGTTTCATTATTCATGTCAGAGTGTGAAAATCTAGACACCTAATTTTCAATATACTAATTAAATGATATTAGCATTTATTTATTTTTAAATTATAAATACAAAGGTATAAAAACATTTTATTCTGTATTTTACTCTTCTGTCATTCATAGAAATCTAAGAGTTGTCTGCTGGCTTGTTTACATGGCCATTACAGCTCAGTCTGTGTACCCCATAGTCACTTGTTTTAAACTGGGTGTCTTGGAGGGTTCTATTTCTAATGTCTTGTGTAAATACAAACTTTGTGTGAGCTCCACAGAGTCTTGGGTACTACATGTTATACAACACATTTTTTTGAACTTTGGTGATCACTCTTTGAGGTAAATTAACAGCAGATCATAGATGAAACACCACGCATGATTTATTCATTCATGTAGCTTATAAGCTATTAGTCTTCAAGTGTATTGTGTTTACAAATACATGCAATATTTAAGTATAGTTCTAAAACACATATAAACAAACAGAAACAGGCCAATTTAAGAACTTTCAATGACTTCTATTTTCCTTACACTAGTACAAATCCTGAACTTTCAAGGAACATAATTTGACATTTACATCTCATTAGTAATCATGAAAGTCAATGTAGAGTTATAATACCCAAGAATATCTTATGTGACCTTGAAATATAGAACATAGTGGGGATCTTTCTGTATCTACACCAGAAAGTTGTGGATGGTTCCTACACTTGCTATACCACAACATGTCAATTTTAGGGTCTCCTTACAATTTTTAGAGACTGCCAATCTGTAGCTGTTCCTTTTTCCCACCCAGTCCACAGCTGCTCAGACCCAATTAAACACACAAAGGCTTATATTAATTAAAAGTGCTTGGTTATGAGCTCAGGCTTGCTACTGACTAGCTCTTACATTTATACTCAGCCCATTTCTGTTAATCTATATGTTGCCATGCGTTCAGTGGTTTTACCTGTATACCATTACATTCTGCTCCCTGTAAGGTGGGCTGGCATCTACTGACTCAGTCTTCCTACCTCTTCCCAGAATTCTCCTTGTCTGCTTATCCTTCCTATACTTCCTGCCTGGCTACTGTCCAATTAGCATTTTATTTCTCAACCAATCAGAGCAACACATTCATAGCATACAGAACGACATCACCCATCACCAATATCTTGAGAGACTTTCCCTCAAAACAATGAGAAATTTGTTGATATTAGTTACTTTTCTTTTTGCTTTGAACCTAACACAAAAATGACTTAAGGAAGGAAGGTTTATTTTGGCTAATACTTGGGTGATACACATGAGCATGACAGGGAAAGTATGATGACTGGAACATAAGTTAGCTGGCCACAATGAATCTACAGTTAGGAAGCAGAAAGAGATGAATGCTGCATTCATTTACAATGCTTCTTGTTAACAATTTAGACCCCTATCCAATGGTTTAATGCAGCCATATTGGCGGTAGTTTTACCCTGTCTAAATATGCCAGGCGAGGTAGACATATCTAGAGGTATGTGTCCATAGACATTCTAAATCCTGTCAAGCTGACAATTAAGATTAATCATGATAAGGGGATAATTTGGAATATAGGACTTGAATACAGAAACAGAAACATCTTATTCTTCAGAAATGAAATGCCAAGGCTGGGATCACTGAAAGATTTGCCCTTCTACTTGCAAAAATACAGACCTCATAGGAACACAGCTATTACAACTCAATAGAATAGGCAATAAAAACTAAATGTTGCACCCCAAATTACTATGATGTTTCGTAGTAAACTCATCTAAGAAGACAAATTTAATTGGTAGTGTAGAACACCCCAGGGTTTACCTGTAGCTGTTCTTAATCAGTTGTAGCTGGAAAAAAATAACAGGGTATATAGTACTTTAGGAGTCTAAGACATCAAGGACTTTGGCAGGCTGGGCTCCTTTGAACACCAACTCCCCCATACTCCTTTACTCTACTATACATCTTTTCAAGCAGTGTCACCCTTTGCAAACTAATCTGTGTCTGTAAGCTTTGCTGACTTGCCTTTTAGTTCTTCCTTCTTCAGCACCTAAGCTTATCAGGTCCTAGTCTGCACTTTTCAGTGTGAATTCCAGGTTTTTTCTTGATCTATTAACTCCAAGTATGCAACCCTTTTAAGAAGGTGTACCTAGATAGAACATGAAGTTGACAGTCTCTAAGATCCATGCTGTAATTTTCTTTTCTTTATTTCAATTTTGTTTTAAATTTTATATATATATAATATAATTATAATTTTAATTATACATACATATATATACACGTGTGTGTGTGTGTGTGTGTGTGTGTGTGTGTGTGTGTGTGTGTGTATCAGTGTGTGGGTTTGTTCATGTGAGTACAGTGCCCATGGAGGCCAGAAAAGGGTGTTGGATCTCCTGGAGCTATGGGAGATTGTGAGCTGCCCAATGTGTGTACTGGGAATGAAACTTAGGTCCTCTTCAAGATCAGACTAAGCTCTTAGTTATTAAGCCATCTCTCCAGCATCTGTCCTGTAGTTTGGACTGAATCTGCAGTTGATGTTCTCATCAGCTTCCATTTTGTACTTCTTCCTGCCATCTTTATTTTGGCCAAATTATGTTTCATGTTTTTTTTCCTTCTGTTTTCTTTCTTTATTGTGCTTAAAAATAAGGATTTTATGAAAAATCTTAATGAGCATATCTGCCTAAAGTAAAGGTCAAGTCCAAATTTACCCTGTAGATGAATTTCTAAATGGGTTTATTAATAAAAACAAAAACAAACAAACAAACAAAAAAAACCCCACGGAGCCAGATATGAGGGTGAAACTAGAGAGAGACCAGAGGAATAGGAACAGCCACATGCTAAACTCACCTCACCAACTCTGCAGCTTCCAAAAGGTGAGATACTTCCTGTCTACCCATGCCTATATGCCTTGCTGTTCTGCCATCTGATTTGCTCTCTCTGTCCAACTACATCACTTCCTCTTCCTGCCCAGCTCTGTCACTTCCTGTCTGTCTGTACAGAGCTCCATGCCTCCATGGTTAACTAGTATTGGAATTTAAGACATATGCCACCACACCTGGCTCTGTTCCCAGTGTAGCCTTGAACTCACATAGATCCAGAAAGATCCCTGCCTCCCAAGTGATAAGATTAAAGGTATATGCGAACATTGCATAACTTTTGTGTTTGCTTAGAATGGCTGTTTTTTTCCTCTAATCTCTAGGCAAGCTTTATTTATTAGAGCACAAATAAAATATCACCACATTATCCTATATATAACCTCTTCTCAAAGATCCAAAATGTAGGTATCTGTTTGAAGTTCATTTTTAAACACTTATACAGAATCGAAGGCATGAAGAAAGTTATCATCATCTACTACAAGATAAAAAGAAAATCCACATTTTAATGAATTCTCTGGGTCTAGGGCATTTAGATTGACCTTAAAATCAATTTAGGAAGCATATACAATTATTGAACTACTCGTAATATTTTGAGTTTTATTCTGGATATTGCATATATCTAACCTTTTTAACCCTAAGTTTAATCTTTCTCTGCTGTATAACACAGGTATAATATGCCATTGAATGAGACCATCGATGAAATTAAATGAGCCGTAAAAAAGAAACACAAGTTCTATATTCTTCTTGTCTAATAGAAGCTTGTAGTCTTGGATGAGTCCTATCAGTTCCCTTCAATTATTCAGTAAGTACACTGAAATGTTTTATATCTTGTGTGTGTGTGTGTGTGTGTGTGTGTGTGTGTGTGTGTTTATATGTGTGTGTGGTGTGTATGTATACCCAGTTTTCTAGGTCAAAATAAAAATTGAAAGATTGAATTGGAAAAGAAGCATATTATGAGAAATAATTAAAATATTCTGGTAGAAATATATTCCCAAAACACCTATCTCTAGGTAATAAGAGCAGATATTTCTGTAGCAACAATCATTATAGCCTCACACACAGAACTGTGATTTGTAATAGGCCTTTTGATGGTTTGCATGAGAAATGTCTTCAATGGGCTTCAGTATTTGAACATTTGACCCCCACCTGGTGATGCTATTTGGGGGAAGGTATGGAACATTCAGGAGGCACATCATTGCTGGAGGAAGCATGTCACTGGGGTGGACTTTGTTGGTTTACAGCCTTGAATGATGGCTTGCTCTTTCCCTCTGCTTCTTGCATGAGGGAAAACAATGTAATCAGAAAGCTCCCTGCTCCTGTCACTGTCACCATGTCTTCTCACCATGATGGGCTCTATTTCTCTTGAACAGGAAGTCAAAAAGGTATTCTTTATTCCTTATTTTGTCAGAATATTCTATCACAGGAAGAAGTAACTGTACTATCCACTTTGCTGGTGAGGGTAACTGAGTATTCTTCTCTGGCTAGACCCCTGATCACTCTAAGCAATCCTTCTTGTGCCCTCATAAAAATGTGAGAAGTTCCTTGTGTCATCTTTACATACTCATAGCATCTGATATGCTGTGAGTCAGATTACAAAGTGAAGGTTATTCCTTGAGCGAATGTCCACAGGTGGTGGTGAGCTTTGAGCTTTCAAAAGATCAAGCCAAGCTTAGTGGCTTAGTCTTTCTCCCTCCAGCCTTTGGATCTGAATGTAGAACTCTTAGCTACCTCTCCATCATCATGCATGCCTCATAACATCATGTTTCCCACCAGAATGATAATGGACTAAAACCTCTGAACTATTAGTTAGCCCCAACTAAATGTTTTCTGTTATAAGAGTTGCTATGATTTTGGCATCTAAGAGCAATAAGACCCTAGGTAAGAAAACAAAACAAAAACAAACAAACAAAGAACAGCATTAAAAATTTGTCCCCCACTTCAAATTTCTTAATAAAAATGAAAAAAAATTGTCCCACCACATTATGGTATATTTTGCTATTTTATGTTATTCATTATTATATTTTACCATTTTAAAAACTTATTCTTATCTTATATAATACATTCCAACCACAGATTCCCTTCCCTTCCTTCTCCCAATTACCCAACCTCACACCCCCTCCCAGATCCATTCCTTCTTCATATCCCTTCAGAAATAAGCAAGGACTTCCAGGGATATCAACCAAATAAGGCATAACAAGTTACACTAAGGTCAGGAACAAACCTTTATATTAAGGCTGAAGAAGGCAACCCAGTAGGAGGGAAACATTCCTGAGAGCAAGAAAAAGAATCAGAGAAACTGCCCACTCCCACTTTTAGGAGTCCCACAAGAACCCCAAGCTACGTAGCCATAACATATATGCAGAGGACCTAGCACAGAACCAGGTAGGCTCTGTGACTGCATCTTCAGTCTCTGGAGCCCTATGCACCCTGTTTAATTGATTCTGTGGGTCATGTTCTATGGGTGTACTTGACCCCTCTGGCTCCAACATCTTCCCTCTTGTCTTAGTTAGGGTTTACTATTGCTGTGAAGAGACACCATGACCATGGCAACTCTCATAAAGAAAACATTTACAGCTGTTGGTCTAAAGTTCATGAGTTCCCACTAGCTTGGTTTGGTTGTCTCTGTAGGTTTCCCCATTGTAAAGTGAATTGCAAAACAGTCTTATTAAAACAACAACAACAACAACAACAAACAAACAAACAAAAAACAAAAAACCCAGAGCCAGATATTGGGATGAAAACTGAAAGGTCAGAGGAATAGGAGAAGCCACAGCCAATGTCACCTTATCAACTCCTCAGCCTCCAGAGAGAGTTATTTCCTGTGTACTCACACCTAGATCCTTTCTGTGTCCTGCCATCTCACTTCCTCTCTCTGTCCAGCTACATAACTTCCTCTTTCTGCCCAGCTCTATCACTTCCTGTCTGTCTGTAAAGACCTCCAGATCTCTATGGTTAACTAGGCTGGAAATTTAAAAGTGTGTGCCACCACATCTGGCTCTGTTCCTGGTGTGGCCTTGAACTCAGAGATCTAGATGAATTTCTGCCTCCCAAATGCTAGGATTAAAGGCATGTGCTACCATTGCCTGACTTCTATGTTTAATATAGTGGCTGGCTTTTTCCTCTGATCTCCAAGTAAGCTTTATTGGGGTGCACAAATAAAATATCACCACACCTAATCATGATCTTGATGCCCCTTGCTCATAGAATCCCTCTTCCCTGTCTTCAGCTGGACTCCTGGAGCTCAGCTTGGTGTTTGGCTGTGGATCTCTGCATCTGCTTCCATCACTTACTGGATGAAGGATCTATAATGACAGTTAGGGTATTTACCAATCTGATTACCAGGATAAGCCAGTTCAGGCACCCTCTCTACTATGACTAGTATTCTAAGCTGGGGTCATTCTTGTATATTCCCAGGAACTTCCCTAGCCCCAGGTTTCTCCCTATCCCCATGATGTCTCCCTCGATCAAGGTATCTCTTTCATTGCTCTCCCACTCCATCCTTGACTCCAGCTCGACCATCCCATTCCTTATGTTCTAATAAGCCATCCTCTACCCTCTATTGCTCCCCTTCAGCCCCAGTTCACTCTAGGCCCTCCGCATAAGTGAGACAGTTGTGTAGGTTTGTTTGCTTAAGGGTGCCCCTGGCAGTATGGTCAGGATCCATCCTTGTATATGTGCTGGCTTTTTGGAGCCCATTACCAATGATGGAACAGTCTTGGTGCAGAGGGAGGGGCTTGTTTCTGCCTCAAATGAATGTACCAGGCTTTACTGACTCCCCAAGGGAGGCCTTACCTTTTTGGAGAAGAGAATGGGGGATGGGTTGTGGGGGGAGGCTGTGGGGGGGGCAAGTGGGAGGAAGGAAAAGAGGGGAATCTGTGGTTGATATGTAAATAAATAAAAAAAAATTCTTAATTAAAAAAAAAGAATAGCCACAATCTGATCTTAAAAAAAAAAAAAGGAAAAGAAAAAAGAAAACATTTAATTGAGGCAGTTCACTTACAGTTTCAGAGGTTCAGTCAATTCTGATAATGAAGGGGAGCATAGCAGGTAGTAGGCACATGTGGTGCTGGAGCTGAGAGTGCTACATTTTGCAACAGGAAGCTGACTGACTGTCACACTGAGGGAAGCTTGAGAAAAAGAGGCCTCAAAGTCCATGACCATAGTGACACACTTCCTCAACAAGGCCACACCTCCTAATAGTGCCACTCCGGTCCAGGTCATTTTCTTTCAATCCACCACATACCTCTTCCTGGCCCCCAAAGGTTATAGTTATATCATAATGCAAAAAAATAAAATAAAATAAAATAAAAAATATAAGTAAATAAATAAATAAATAAATAAATAAATAATGTATTCACTTCAGCTTCTAAAGTCCCCATAGTCTATCCCAGTCTCAACAATGTTTAAAAGTCAATAGAGTCTTCTGAGACACACGGAAATCTCTTAACTACAATGCTCCTGTAAATATCAAAATCAAAAAGCAGATCACATACTTACAACATATAATGGCACAGGATATGCATTACCATTCCAAAACACAGGGAAGGAAGCATAATGAGGAAATGCTGGACCAAAGCAAGACTGAAAACCAGCAGGGCAAACTCCAAACTCTGTACCTCTTTCTTTGATGTCAAAATACTCTCCACTCCACGTGTCTCCAATTTCATTCAGCATTGCTGACTACAATACAATTCTTTTTTCTTGGGCTGGTTCCACTCCTCTTAGCAGCTCTGCTCAGCAGGTACCCCACAACTCTGGCATCTCTACCATCTTGGGTTCTCCAAGGCAATCCAGGCTGCAACTTCACAGCTTCACCCAATGGCCTCTCTACTAGGCCTCCATTCTGGGACACCCCTGACACATGCCTGTCCTCAGCAGCTGTCCTTAGGCATGGAGATAACTTCAAGCCAGACGCACATGGCTAAAGCTGCCAAGTTCTGCTGCTTACTGGGGCTGGAACATGGGCCCCTTGTTTAATTAATCTTCACCAGGTTTTTGTTTTCCTTTACTGCCTATGCTTGGCTGCCATTTAACTTCATCTTTCGAGCAGGCTGGCCTCAGACTCAGATATCCACCAGCCTCTGCCTTCACAGTGTTGGGATTAAAGGCATGCACCACCACACTGGGCTCTAAACTTTGGAAATTTAGCTGGGTGGGAACTTGTCCTGAAGTAACCACTCCCTTTATCCCATTTCTTATCTCTTTGAACAAAGAACTTTAGCTCCATTCTGCTTTCTGGTGCCCTTCTTCTCCTCAGATCATTATATATCTTCATTAGAGTGACCACTAATTTCCACATGACAGAGTCTATACTAGGCTGTAGTATAGATTTTTGAGATTTTTCTGCCAAAAGATTAATCCAAAATCCAAAACTCTTCACTTTAGCCTCAAGCAGACCCTTTGGACAAGGAGAAAATGAAAGATGTAGCAGTCTCAGCCCCAGCGCCTTGTCTGCCTGCTAGCTGCCATGCTCCCTTTCATGATCATAATTGACTGAACTCTGAAACTGTAAGTGAGCCACCCTCAGTTAAATGTTTTCTTCATGAGTTGCTGTGGTCATGGTGTCCCTTCATAGCAATAGTAAAGCCCAACCAAAACAGAAGTTGGTACCAAGGACTGGGGTATTGCTGTGATAGGCAATGCTATTCCTTCACCAAAATATTAGGCAACATACTAACATTCTTCACTGAAACCTATTGAGTGAGCCCTGGACAGTTAAAATAACTCTTAGCATCACTGTCTTCAATGCTTCTACTATTATGGTTGATTAAGCAGTACTTAAAGCATTCCACTGCTTTCCTAACCCAAAGTACCAAAGTCCGAATTCCTCCAAACCAAACATTGTCAGGCCTACCATAGCAATGCCTCAGTTTCTGGTACCAACTTCTATTTTATTTAGGGTTTACTATTACTGTGAAGAGACACCATGACCATGGCAAGTCTTATAAAGAAAACATTTAATTGAGTGTGGTTTGTTGGTTTATTGGCGGTGCTCTTACCCTGCGAAGAAATGTCACGAAATACAACAGAATCCACTAACAAGAGTTTTATTAAGATAAGGGAGAGAGACAGATGTGTGCAGGCCTGTGGAAAGACACATGAGTAAAGTGGGGCCGGGAATCACGGCTTATAAAGGCTGGGCCCCACCTGCGCACACAGACCCATGAGGCTATTCCACCATATGCGTAGATCACATGGTTGAGCTGCGAGCTTTATGCAACCACACAAAGCCATGGGGTCCTGGTCATACGAGACGTTTTGACCTGGAAATGACTAGGCGAAAGTGACTAGGTCCCGCCGGGCATGCGTGACCATGCCCAACCGTGGGGGAGTGTTGTGAATCCATATTATGGTTCACTTACAGTTTCAGAGGTTCAGTCAATTATGATCATGAAGGAGAGCAAGGCAGCATGCAGGCAGATATGGTGCTGGAGCTGAGAGTGCTACATCTTGCAGGCAACAGGAAGTAGACTGACTGTCACACTGAGGGGAGCTTGAGAAAAAGAGACCTCAAATCCGGCCCCTCACAGTGACACACTTCCTCCAACAAGGCCATATCTCCTATTAGCATTTAAATTATTACCTGGCTTGGTCCCTTGGGGACCTGGCCAAAAAGCAGACAGTACTTTGGCCTACTCAGGGTCCTGATAACGTCATACTATGTAGCCCATTTGTGCATTTGCTAAGCTCTCTTTAAGAGGTAGGCCCCACCTGCATTTCTCTCTCTCTCTCTCTCTCTCTCTCTCTCTCTCTCTCTCTCTCTCTCTCTCTCTCTCTCTCTCTCTCTCTCTCTCTCTCTATCTCTCTCTCTCTCTCTCTCTCCCTCTCTTCCCAAAAGACTGCTGGGTGCCCCTTTTCTCCCTTCCTTCCTTCCCCCAATAAAATCCTCTATGTGAGCACTATCTGCATGATGTGTCTCTTTCTCTCTCACCCTTTGTGGGGCCCCTTGGCTCCAACACACCAAGGCTGCTGCCCACTGTTTTTAAAACTCAGCACCTCCTAATAGTGCCACTCTCTTGGGAGCCATTTTCTTTCAAAGCATCACACCTCTCGCTCTTTCATGAGTTCTCTGAACCCCACCTAATGTTTGGCTGTGGGTCTGTGCATCTGCTTCCACCCGTTGCCGGATGAAGTGGGTGAGGCATCTCTCTTTGAGTATAGCAGACACCATTAGAAATCATTTCATTGATCTTCATTCTTTCTTCTTTATTTTTGGCCAGTTATGTTTGATTCCGTCCTAGGTCTCTAGGCTATGCAACCTCAAGTTTCTGGCTATCTAGGCAGTGTCAGGCATGGGCTCCCTTTCCTGGCCTTGGTTGCAAGTTACACTAGGCATTGGTTGGCCACTCTCACAAGTTCTGGGCTACCATTACCCCAGCACATTTTGCGGGCAGGAGAAATTGTAGGTCAAAGGTTTTGTGGGTGGGTTGATGTCCTAGTTATCACCGCTGGAAACCTTCCCCGGTTACTGAAGATGGCTGGCTCAAGCTCCACATCCCTGATTAATAGTTCTCACTTCTAGATTCCAGGAACTATCCTCTGCACTAAGTTTCCACATTGTCCCCTGATTTTACTACATTCTCCCAGTACTCTTCCTACACCTGATCCCTCCTGTTCCCTTCTACACCAGCCCTCAGTAAACCCACAAAACCTATTCTATATTCCCTTTCCAAGGAGATTAATGTGTCCCCTCGAGACCTCTTTGTTACTTAGTCTCTGTGGGTCTGTGGATTGTAGCATGATTATCATTTATTTAACAGTTAATATCTACTAGTAAGGGAATACATACCATGTTGGTCTTTTTGGGTCTGGATTCCCTAACTCATAATTTTTTTTGTAGTTCTATCCATTTGCTCTCAAATTTTATGATGCCATGTGTTTTAGCAGCTGAGTAATGTTACATTGTGTAAATGTACCACAGTTTCTTTATCCATTCTTCAGTTGAGACACATCTAAGTTGTTTATTGCTTCTGGATATTATGAATAAATCCATTATCAACATATGTGATCAAGTGTCTTTGTGGTAGGATGGGTCAAGAACAGCCCAAGAGTGGTATAGCTGGTTTGGAGGTAGATAGAGTACCAGTTTTCTAAAAAAACGCCATATTGATTTCCAAAGTGATTGTGCAAATTTGTACTTGCATCAGCAATGAAAGAATATTCCCCTTGCTCCCCATCTTTGCCATCATGAGCTGTCACTTGTGGGTGTTTTTTTTTATTATTTTATTTTTATTTTTATCTTAGCCATTCTGAGAGATGTAAGATAAAATCTCAAAGTAGGTTTTGATTTTCATTTCCCCGCTAGCTAAGAATACTGGACATTTCTTAAAGTTTATCTCACCTATTTAAGATTCTGCTATTGAGAATTCTCTGTTTAGAGGTGTACCCCATTTTTAAATTGGATTACTTGGTTTCTTGATATTCTCTATATATTTGAGTTCTTTATATGTTTTGGATGTTAGTCTTTTGTTGAATGTGGAGTTGGTAAAAATCTTTTCCTATTCTGTGGGCTGTCATTTTATCCTGCTGACAGTGTCCTTTGCCTTACAGAGGCTTGTCAGTTTCATGAGCTCCCATTTATTAATTTTTTGATCTTAGTATCTGAGCTATTGGTATTCTGTTCAGGAAATTGTCTCCTTTGCTGATAATAGCTACCCTGATAACTAAACCACACAAAGATTTAAAAAAGAAGAGAATTACAGTCAAATTTCCTCTATGAACATAGATGCAAAAATATACAATAATGCTGGGTGATGGTGGTACATGCCTTTAATCCCAGCATTCAGGAGACAGAGGTAGGAGGATCTCCGTGAGTTTGAGGCCAGCCTGGTCTACAGAATGAGATCCAGGACAGGCACCAAAACTACACAGAGAAACCCTGTCTCAAAAAAAAATAGATAAAATATTTGCAAACCGCCGGGCGGTGGTGGCGCACGCCTTTAATCCCAGCACTCGGGAGGCAGAGCCAGGCGGATCTCTGTGAGTTCGAGGCCAGCCTGGTCTCCAAAGCGAGTTCCAGGAAAGGCGCAAAGCTACACAGAGAAACCCTGTCTCGAAAAACCAAAAAAAAAAAAAAAAAAAAAAAATATTTGCAAACCAAATCCTAGAACACATCAAAAATATCATCCACCATGATAAAGTATGATTTCTTCCAGAGATGCAATGATTGTTCAACATATGAACATCAGTCAATATAATCTACCATATAAAGAAAATGAAAGAAAAAAAGAACATGATCATATCATTAGATGCTTTAAAAGCCTTAAAGAAAATTCAATATCTCATCATTATAAAAGTCTTGGCAAGATAAGGGACACAAGGGACATATCTCAATATAATAAAGGCAGCTTTAATTTATAATAAGCCTATGGCCAACATCAAATTATGTGGAGAAAAACTCAAAGAAATTCCACTTACATCAGTAACAATACAAGGCTTCCCAATTGCTCCATATCTATTCAATATAGTAATTGAAGCTCTAGCAGGAGCAATTAGACAATGAAGAACATCAAAGGGGTACAAATTGGAAAGGAAGAAGTGAAAGTATGGATATTTGTTGGTGATGTGATAGTATATTTAAGCTATCCCAAAAATTCTACAAGGGAACTTCTACAGATGATAAACACCTTTAGTGAAGTGACTGGATACAAGATTAATTAAAAACAGTATTCCCCTATACACAAATGACAAATGGTCCAAGAAAGAAATCAGGGAAACAAAACCCTTCACAATAACCACAAATAATGTAAAATATGGGTAAACTCTAAACAGGCAAGTGAAAGTCTTGTGTGACAAAAACTGAAAGTATTTGAGGAAAGAAATTGAGGAACATATCAAAAGCTAGAAAGATCTCCAATGTTTATGAATTGGTAGAATTAACACAGTAAAAATGGCCATCTTATCAAAACTTATTTATGGATTCAAAGCAATATCCATCAAAATTCCAAGAAAATTCTTTACAGACCTTGAAAGAATAATATCCAACTTCATAGGAGAAAAACAAAAATGTCAAGATGGTTAAAAAAATATATCCTCTATAGTAAGAGAACTTCCAGAAGTATCACTATCCCTTATTTCCAGCTATACTACAGAGCTATAGTAATAAAAACCACATGGTATTGGCAGAAAAACCAGACATGTTGGCCAATTGAATGGAAAAGAATACCCAAAGATAAATCCACACAACAATAGACACTTGATTTCTGATGAAGCTTGAAATGCACAATGGAATAAAGAAGCATCTGTAGCAAATGATGCTGATGTAACTGTCTGTCTGAATATAGAAGAATGCAAATTGATCCAATATATCAACCTGCAATCAAGTTGATTGATATACCAATATCAACTCAAGTCCAGGGGTATCAAAGACCTCAGCATAAAACCAGATACACTGAACCTGGTAGAAGAGAAAGTAAGGAATAGTTTTAAATACTAATTTACCTAAACAAACCAAGATTAATCCTTCACAAGGGTTCTAGGAGGGTATGTGTGTGGTGAAGAATAGGAACTAAGAGAAAATAAGTAAAAGCATAATTGTGAACAAACTTTAATTTTTAAAATCTCCTCTCACATTATCCATCGGTCTTTTTTTGTTTGTTTTCATTTATTAAGTTAATTACTGGCTTTCTAGCATAGTTACTTGACTTTGTGATAGTTACTTGTGATGCAAAGATGTAACTAAACATTAGAAATGAGTGATTTTACTTAACATTGTCAGGGTGTTTAAACAAAGGTGAGACTGTGAGATTTCACAGAATAGGGAAAAACACTGGAAAAAATACCATACATTTGTGTTTGTGAGTATCATGTGTTCTGAAGGACTCAGAGGCTACAATACAATGGTTTAGTGTAAGAGAGCTACTAAGAGTGAAAACACTGATTTTGTGAATTTTATGAAATAATTATGTCAGGTATAGTTCTGTATTACTTTAAATTATTTTAAAAAATTCAGCCATGTCTGAATGAGTTTGTTCTTAACAATAATTAAATTTGATTGCTTCAGATGGACATAGGTGAGATGATAATGGTATTACATACTTTGTTTAGATCATATTTATAAAAATACTTTGTTTTTAAACTTAAGTAGGCAATGCTTTATTTTTACCATCCAGAATGATACTATTTAATACAGATCACATCAATGACTAGAAAATATGCATGCTCCAAATAGCACATTACGTATGTCAAAGAGAGGAAGACTGTCATATGTATTTATTTGTGTGACATTTTTAATGGTGATACTCAAGAATAGAGGCACTGCATTGGGTCCTCAGTGCTTCATGAACCTGGACTGGGTGAACATGAGTGCAACTCACCAGACTATAGATCAGTCTCAAGATCTGATAGCAATTTTCTCAGGGTGCTCTTCCCCATATTAGGGTAAAAATTAAGTGAATTTGTGACCTGTCTGGGTCTTTTTCAAAGGTGACACACTGCAAGGCTACACTTCCAGCATCTTGGTTTTGGAAAAAAAGTGTTTGCTTCAAAATATTGGAAAAATAGTTAACCTGTGAGAAATATTCCAGGCAGTTTTGAAGAAGTATTTTCAAACTATTACCTGTTGGAGTGGGTTCCACATGGCACCTGGAGGCTAAGATCTGTACTATTTTAATAATGAAATTGACGCAAAGCTTCCCCAATATTTTCACGAAACAAGGCTATTCATTCAAGATTATAAAGTTTATAGATTAAAGTGCTGAAATTTCCACAAAATGCCAAACTCTGTATATCAGTAAATATTGATGCTAGATGATGATACACATTTGATTAATTATGTTCTAGTAATTATGTAATAGATATCAGTTTAAGTTGAAAACTATGGACTTTCAGAAGAGTAAATATTTTTGTGTTCCACTCTATTCTTTTCTGGTCAGGTTGAAATTTTAGAACTTATAACCTCTTGTAAGCCTAAATAAAGAAGATATAAAAGCTGCATTTTTCTGGCGACTCTTCCAGTCAATGACAAGAATCTCCTCCATAGACGACTTCTAGATTCCTGGAGTTGGCTATTATGGTCTGTATACCATCATGCCATTTACAACTGAGGTAGCACCAGTGACTTTGAAGGGTAGAATAAAGCATGTCAGTGTTCTTTTTTATCTCACTCTCCTCTGAAACCTGAAAGAGTTTCTTGCCCTAAGATCCTCTGTAGAAATATTGAGTACAAAAAGCACAGACTTTTTTCTCTTACTAGTAAGGTTTGTATTGAATAAAAAATATGGGATTTGAATTCTGTTGAGATTCATTATGCCCAGCAACAATTATAAAAATATTTGGCTCCTGAAAAAATTACATGTGGCTACAATACTGGCTGAGTCAAATGTCTTTGTGTGACAAATATGGAAGCCACGGTAAATACACTAAGCATAATGACTCAGGTTTCCAATGAAATATTTAGCACCTTCTGTGCACAAACACCACATTGTGTTGAGTGCAGGCTGCAAAGAAGCTTCATGTGTATCAGAAGAAGTTGGACAGCATCAACCCACATGAAGATTCATGCAAGCTATTTGAGAATATAATCTGTTGTTTATCAGCAGGGAGGTAGTCAGGGTAGAATTGGATGGATCTTGAAGGCTTTGTGGAGGTGGTCAACTAAGGGAACATATGGACAAACCCACTAAAAAGATAAGGGTCTTTGCAGGGCAACTGTTTTTTATCATAGACTTCAAGATATTTACAAGAATAATTTATAGAAACTTTCTTTTCCTCACTTATTTCATTCAATCAAGATTATACCCTTTCAGTTTACTGTCATATTTTTTTTCTATTTTATAATGTGAGTAAAGCATTGGCAGGCATGGAATTTAGGGAGACACTTACAATGTTGTTTTTAATCTTTCCATTTCATATACTTATAAATAGCATGGTAAACTGTGAACCCTTTTTCCTTTAGAAATGCTGATATCCCAAGGGCTTAGTCAGTTTCAAAGCTTTTGCAGGGAGCTGCATTACTTGGGTTTCTTTGAAATGAATACAGTTATTAAAATAGCAATGATTGTAGCTACTTGGTGGATTGGCTCTAAAATTGGTACAGCCTGGGAGCTTGTTTCTAAAATTCACATGTATATAAATGTGTCCAAAAAAAGATGTCAATACACTGCAGTTTGCAGAGGGGAAGGCTGCCCAGTTCATTCAATCTTCATGCTGCCTTGGCTTAGGTGGATCATCTTTTAACACACACATTACAAAACAAACAAACAAAAAATTAATGCTCTGCTTTTGTGGTAACATTAGTCAAAATAATTAAATTCTCATGTAATATCCCTTCTAAAGATATAACAGAGACAGTTCTTACATGGTACTTGCTGATGACTCTAATACTGTGCCCCTTTAGGCAGAATTTTGAGTTCTTTTGAGTAAAGACTGTTTTCTTGCACTGGAACTGTTTTTCTTCCACAGAAAGCCAAGGAATGGTATCTTAAGAATAGTTTTATTATTTCCAACACTTCCTACACACTGGGACAAAAATATGATTAGAAGAGTTCCAAACTCTGGTCTCATCCTTCCCCATTTGGCTACAGCTACAGAAGCAAAAACAGGCATGTGAAAGTGTCCCCACAGCCTTTCTTGGTGGCTAAGCCTTCCTCAGGCAGTTTTGGCAACAAGGGTCTTCATCTCAAGAGTGCACATGACCACAGCTCTCTGCCTTTCCTTGGCACACAGGCTGATGACTGTGCTTCTCATTCTTCTTAATCCATTTGCTGTCTTCCACTTCCTTGTTATTTGTTCTTCCTCTCCCCATGTCTCAATCTCCATTTTCACTTCCGGTCAATGTTTCTGCCTTCTGGCTTCCCAAAGGCAGTTTCACTCTTTTCTCAAACTTTTTTGTGAGCTCTTGGTTTTATTGTAAATTTCTTCATTTTCTTTTAACCTGATTTATTCAATCTATATTCTTGTTCCAATCAAAATCATATCAGAGAGCACATTATTTTCTTAGCTAACATATTCCAAAACAGTAATGTATCTCCTTTAGTATGTGGTAATATGCACTATACTTCTAATTCATTATTCACATTCAGTGGACATTCATTAATACCACAAACATGCCATTATAAGCAGATATTTGATTTTGTGAATCAAATTAAGGCATATGTACCATGCACTCAAAATAGCTAACATTTGATAATAATGCTGACTCTCCATTTGTGTTTTCTTTTGGCTTATGAAAAAGCTCCCTCTTAATGGCAATATACTTTTAGTATTTGAAATGAGTAGGTAAAATTCTTTTATGTGTATTTCAACATTGTGCTTGTCTAGACAAATGCTTCTTAAATTTTAAACATCACATAATCTGGTGGTATTTCTAAAACAAAAATACATGCTTGACTTTAACTTTTATATAGTCAGATTTTATGTCTGGACGTAACCCTTAATTTTAGGCATTTTATCAGTGATCAGTTATAGAGAAATATTCGTTGTCTGAGGTCTATACTCAGAGCAGATCTGAGCAGACTGCACACCAAACAGCAGTACCTTTTATTGGACCAGGTTCTGGTTTTATGTGCCAGATGTGATACTCCATGTGTCAGGAATGAAGAAAGTATCCACAGTTACTAATCTTATAAAACCCACATAAAGAATGAAAGGCTGCATAAACATTACTGATGGAGAAACAAGTCTATTTAGCATCCAGTCTATGGTATGTAACTTCAAGATAGGCAATCAAAGAAGAATGCACTGGGAGAGAGAAAGATCTGTTTTTTCTGGAGCACATGATCATCTCTCCCCAGTCATTCTTTGGTTAGAACAGAACCCTACAGTAAAGGGAAAGAATAGTACCATGTATTCTGCAAAGCCTAAGGAGGAAAGATCTTTATGGAAGAACTATAAACTATTTCAGCAATAAAAAAAAGAGTGACCCCTTCTCCAAATCCTCAGGGTTGAATGAGAAGAGCTTCACTTTCCTATGCTTGGTTTATCCTCTTGAAAGTAACTATTGGCTCCCATTGCTAGAAAAAGGATTGTAACAGAATAAGGCATTGAAGCCAGAAAACACTGAATAATGACAAATAATATTTGAATGAACAAGCAGTAGTAATACAATGAAAAATGTCTGATCAATATTCTATGCTGGTGATAATGTCCTTTGTCTCTATGAACTTGAGGTGATTACATTAAAATAACAATTCCCTGAAGTTTCTGGGAATATATTGTTGTTATTTTATATAATAAGGAAGGAACTCAACATTAGAAAGTTTAACTGCATAAGATGACAAAGGTGCCGGGCGGTGGTGGCGCACGCCTTTAATCCCAGCACTCGGAGGCAGAGCCAGGCGGATCTCTGTGAGTTCGAGGCCAGCCTGGTCTCCAAAGCGAGTTCCAGGAAAGGCACAAAGCTACACAGAGAAACCCTGTCTCGAAAAACCAAAAAAAAAAAAAAAAAACAAAAAACAAAAACAAAAACAAAACAAAAAAAAGATGACAAAGGCAATGATTACATTACTTTTTTTAAAAAAAGAAATCCTAACTTCCCACAGTAATCAACACTTTCCATTTCAAATCAAACCTGTTGGAGAATTTCATGCCTGTAAAGTCAAGAGGATGGGCTTGATCTACACTCTTCATGTGTGAAAAAGGAAGATATTTGCATGTACTCACTGATAAAAATTTATTATGTACTGTTGGTATTTTAATGTTTAGTCTAAAAACAAACAGACAAACAAAAGTATGTTGACGCCCTCCCAAGCCTAATATCTGGAATTTTTACATGCATGTTGCCATTATGTAAAAGAAGACTTGCATTAACTTAGTGTTGTCTGGTACATGTTAGAGTAATAGTTTTGAGCAGAGGTTATCAATCTTACGCAGTAGAAGACTTCATTACTATTACCAAGGTGGCATTGTTATGAAGATCATTCTTTCAGTTTTACTACCTCTTTCTCCATTTTGCTGGTTTTTCTGTATTAAAAAAAAAATCTCACAACTCCAAGTTACGAAATATTTCTCTGAAGTTAGAAATCAGTGTGTTTTTGCTATTTCATCCCCAGTGAGGCATCTCACAGATTATCCTGTTGCTTTTTATTTCCCTTTGGAGAATTTAGTCAAAGGATTAGCTTTGTAGCCATCAACTTTACTTCAGAGGAAAACCACTGACAGTCTGTGGTAGGAAGAAAACAAGAACAGTTCATGCCGACTAAGGACTCAGCTCAGGCCTCAGGAGAAGCAGGACCTACCTCGCCTGAGTAATCTAATGTAGTCATATGAATGCAGCAATGCTGTGTGTGTATTTTTCACCTTGGAGGTTGACATTAGGCCTGGTCAGGACGTGTTTGCATAGATGACTTGGCCAGTGTCCCTCAGAGGGCCAAGGTACAGCACGAGTTTTATTGTCCAGTAGACCATGAGCTTTGCACATGCTCTTTGTAGAACCTAATTCAGTCTATATTTTCATTATTTTCCACAGAACCCAGAAAAGAGATAGACTATCATTAATTCCAGAAATGCATTCTTGTTGAAGAAAATTATAACATTCTCAATCGCTTTGTCATCAGTGGTTTAGGAGTCAGGAGTAGGTTACTTAACTCTGCCTCAAGGCACATGAGAAAGGACTATAGAGGTAGAGTGATCAAGTATTCAGAAGAAATGAAATGACTGTAATAACAATAATCTGTGTTTTTTTAAACAACAGGATTATCTTATAATAATTAGGAGACTCAGCAAGAAAACCAATTGAAATACTGAAGAAGAGAGATGAAAGACATTTAAACAAAAATAGCCTTCAGTAATGCCATTGAGCCAATCTACCATTCCCAAATAGACCTAACCTGGTGAAATAAATCATGTCCATAGTGCTGAGACCATTCTGAATCAGATTTTCTGATATATACTGCTAAGTACAACCCTATTAATGGAAGATCTGAATAAGTCAATAATGGGTTCTGTTTCAGTAAGACATTTACAACTATATGGCAGTTCATGAGCAAAATGTATGGTCATTCCTGTTTACAGTACCCTCCCAGGGATAAGACATTCTTTCTCTGTCTTGTTTTTGTGTTATTTTCTTCACATCTCCAAAGTTTCTTTGTAACAGGAAGGAACTTGGAGGATTAGGCAAGATATTTTTAAGGGTTAGACCTAAGACCTATGTTCCTCTTACTAGTTATATATTGTCCAGGATTCAGCCATCTATGGCCAATATAATTATAAGAGAGGCTAGAAAAAAGGATCCTTCTGAATGCCCAGGCATAAAATGGATAAGCAGATGGCCCTGTATCTGCCATCCATAAGGAACAGAGACTGCTGTTGAAATAGAAAAAGGACAGAAAACATGATAGATTTGTTAAGAGTCCCCACATATGCACACACAAGGGGTGGGAGAGAGAGAGAGAGAGAGAGAGAGAGAGAGAGAGAGAGAGAGAGAGAGAGAAAGAGTTTACTTAGTTCAAGATCTACTAATATTAATGTTAGCACCACATACTAGTTTCAAAACACCTTTGCAGTGAAGTTTTAGACTGCTATTGGGCAAAATACTTGGGGACCTTGTCTGAACCAAATGCAGTCATTAAAATGACCATCACAAATGAACATTGCCTGAATGTGGTTTAAAACAGATACTTCAACCATCTTGGTGTTTAGTTGCCGTCTGACCTCCCTAATATCAGGTAGTTGTATTTCGTATTTTAAGGGAGCTATACTCTGATAATCTCAGGTCTGTCACTCAGCTAGGTCTGTCTGCAATGCACAGACCTGGAACAACAGATCTGGAAACTTAGTGTTTAGTTTTGCACCCCTTCTCCCTGATGTGTATGTGTGTGTGTGTGTGTGTGTGTGTGTGTGTGTGTGTGCGTGTGTGTGTGTGTGTGCGTGTGTGTGTGTGTGTGCGTATGTACAGAAACAAAAGGTTAGAGGCCACATTGTGTGTCTTCCTTAAATGTTCTCCACCTCTGACACAGGATCACTCACTGTGCTTGGCTGGCAAAACCCAGAGATCCCTCCTGTACCCAGGGATCCTCCTCTCCCCATACCCTGATATTGGTTTTACCAGTGCTTGTCACACTGCTGAGCTTTTTAATGGGCGTTGGGAATTAAACACTTCATCAACAACCAAATCTACACATTCTGCAGCTTTCATCAGAGTATCTTCTCATGAGAACTCAGCAGGGGCAGTTTAATAACCAAACATCTCTGCAAGGAGACTCATTAGACAAAACCAGGGAGACCTGCTTTCAAACTCCTCTTGCTTAATAAAAGACTCTGACAGAGTAAGGCCAGACATGGGACTGACAAGTTAAAGGAGTTAAAGTAGACTGGGAAATGATGTTAGCCCCAGCAGCCAGGGATTTTCGTGTCTGTGGCTGCACCCCTTCACCCCTGCTTTCAGGGATGTTCTGTGCCCATTCTCATCTCCTCACCACTTCCTCTCTTTCATAACTCCCAGTGATCAAATACCAGTAGCTTTTCTTGGATCCTATCCTTATGTCAACTTTCCTAATTTCAAAACATTTTCACAGTACAATATGGTTTCCCAGTTTGTACCCTTAAATTCTTTTTCCTGTGTGGGTATTATAGAAATACACATATGCTGTAATTTTATGTAAAAGCAGCACATGATGAACGAGCAATTGCTGTGCAGATTTATAGGAAAATTTAAAATAGATCATTCGAATGCATAAAAACTTTAAATGTTTACATATAATTATTATGCAAAGTCTGAAAATTTGCTTAGTCAATTTTTTTCAATAAATGGTTTAGAAGACTTGGTTTATTTTTCTCATAAATGTACTCCCTGCTAAATAGCAAGACTCAAGATGTTTTTCATTTCATTAGTATTTTTCTGTATTAAAAGTTTTAGAACAAAAAACCCAAGAATATAAGGCGTATTGACTTTACTCTCAGCATTGAAAAAATAAAAGGTCCCATTGTCTGAGAGACTTGGAAAGAAATTTATTCTGGACAATTTCTGCTTCCTGTTATTAAAATAGCTTGTCTAGGTATTTAAATAGTAATTATAATGAGGAATAATCATATGTTCTTTTGCATTACGATACCTAGCTGTGAATATTGCCTGTGTTATTCTTTAAGCACTTTAACTCCAGTTTACATAATCCATTAGTGCTGATGACATCTGGTATAGTCATTGGTTTGCACTATTGACCATGCAAATCTTTATTTTAAAATGGCAATTATAAGATAATAATATTTTCTTCTTCCTTTTATTGAGAACAGTTTTTTTCTTAAATAATATATTCTGATTACAGTTTCCCTCTCCTGTACTCTTTCCAGTTTCTTATCAGCCTCCCCTCCCATTCAGATCCACTTCTTTTCTATCTCTCATTAGAAAACAAACAAGGTTAGCTTGGGGTTTTTGTGGGACTCCTAATAGTGGGAGTGGGGTTGTCTCTGACTCATTTGCCTGCTCTTGGGGCCCTTTTCATCCTACTCAGTTGTGTTCAGACTTAATATGAGAGTTTGTGACTAGTCTTATTATATGTTGTTATGCCATGTTTGATTGGTATCCATGGGAGGCCTGCTCTCTTCTGAAGGGAAACAGAAGAACAATGGATAAAGGAAAGAGTGGAGGTGGGGGCAGCTAGGAAAAGTGGAGAGGGAGGAGGAACCACAGTCAGGATGTAATTTATGAAAGAAGAATAAATAAAAAGAAAAAGGGAAGAAAAGAAGCAGGCTTCTAAGTGATAATAATACAATAAAACAAGGCAAATAAAAAATATAAAAATAATGCAATATAATCAGAGACTCAGACTCACTCATTTACTCACTCAGGAATTCCATAAAAACAGTGAACTGAAAATCATATTATATAAGCAGAGGACCTGGTACAGACTCCTGTGGGCCCTGTGAATACTGCCTCAGTCTCTGTGAGTCTATATGAGCTTTGAAAATGTTTATTTAGAGGGCCTTGCTTTCTTGGAATCCTTGGAATCCTGCATTCTCTCTTACATTCTTTTTGCCTTCTCTTATTTAGAAATGCCTGAGCCCTGAGGTGGGGGGGATTTGATAAAGCCATCCCATTTATGGCTCAGTGTTCCAAGGTCTCTCTGTATGATGTCTGACTGTGGGTCTCTATATTTATTTCCATCTGCTGCAGGAGGAAGTTTCTCTGATAACGACTAGGCAAGGCACTGATCTTCTTCCCAGGGCAGAGTTCCCTGAGGATTTTGAGGGAATGTTTGCTGGAGTTGGGGTCTGGGATAAAGCAATGAAAAAGTTAGGGAGAGAAGATCTTTGTGGTCCCCTGAAGATAGGGGCAGGGGATGGGCCTCAGGAGGTGGTCTGCTGCAGCTCTAGGACTGGGGGATTAGATTTGAGGAGACGGGGAATAGGTGAAGATTCTACAATATTTTCATACAAAATTTTATCTGTGCTTTTACCTGTTCTTTGATGATATAATCTCATATATTACAAATGACTTTAACAGTCATTATTTCAGTTCAGTCCAACTGATTTCTACTAATGGTTTTGAAAATTATATTGCTTTCAACAGAAGTCATGCTTCTGTTATTGATGGATTGATTTAAAAAGATCCAGCTATCACCCCAGCAATGCCACTTTTCAATCATCTCATGAAGATCTAGAGACTCCTCCCCCAGTGTGGATATTTTCCAAGCCCAAAAGAATGGGGAAGAAATGATAGGATTTTCTATGGCTCGCTTTGGTCCTGCTCACTGCTCCTGTCTCTCATAAAATCTTGTCCCCCACCTTCTTCTGATAATAAACTCGAGCTTTGTTAGGAGATGATAAGAAATTCAGTAAACTCTCTCTTTACTTTTTCCAATAAATTGATTGTAGACTACCCCACTGTCAGTCATATCCAACCCAGAAAATAGCCCATAGGACCTGAGGTTATAGACTTTCTTCAGAACTGCCAAGGTAAGTATAGACTGTGCAAAACAATGTCTCCCACTGCAGTCTACTGAGCCTTCTGTGTCAACCTGATGGCTATCACTACACCAGTAATACATAGTATGTAACTTCCTACACACTCACATCTAGCAGATATTTTAAATGCTACCTTTGTTAAAAAAATCTTATTTTCCCAAGTGCCAAATGCCTAGTAGACAAATTTATAAAAATTTGAATTCCCAAGAATGACTAATGATTTCGAAATACTGAGAAAAACATACACCTATGAGGTGTATACTGAAAATTCTTTATTGTAAAAACCCATGTCAGGTACAATTCTTAGACAATACAGAACCTATAAAGAAGGCAAATTTACCTCTCATAAATCTACAAAGTATAAATATAACTCACCATTAATTCTTTGCATGTTTTTAAAAATATGTCACTTAGATAAGACAGAGACATTCATATGAAAACATATATATTCTATTTAGCATTTGGTAAAATTTCAGTTTACTGTCCTTTTGAGGATAACTTTGGATTTGGAAAATATCTTGATATTTTCTCCAAAATTTTCATAGTAATTCAACAAATAGCCTTTAAGGATTATTTTCCTTGGAAGGAGCTGAATATTAGCAAATAGTTTAAAGAGAAATATAGACAACATTTTTCGTCTGAACTTTTGTGTTGTAAGAATACAGAATGATGTAGCACCAAATGTGAGCACAAGATGTGTTAGTGTCTCTACTCAGGAATGTAACTAAAATAATGTCTGCTGTTTATTAATAGCATGCCAGCTGTGCTTAAAACAGCAAGGTAGAGATAGCAGTGCATAAGCTTGCTATTGTCAGGATGTATATTTTAAAAGTATCTGCTGTTTTTGCACTAAGGAATACAAATTAAACCATGTCTATGTCGCATGAGGGTACGTCTGTATATAGGAAAACCAGTGAATACATAAAATGGTCACAGAAAGTGAAACTCTGAACTTTAATTAATATTGTAGCATTGTAAACCAGAGCATGTTTAGTAGCCCCAGTATTCAGAAGAGAGTTCTAAAGGAGTTATTAAGGAAAATGGAGAATAGGCGAGAAAGTAGACTTTTAGAGCAATGTAGCTTGTGGCTTAAACACATTATGGCATTATGGGAAGTTTTATTCTGCTCATTATTCCTTTTTTTGTATCCTGACTTCATTGTTCTTGTGTTCCTAGAGTACTCTTCATAGGACTGTGAAAGCACTTCACACACAGTCCATTTATTTGCCTATCGTTTACAGTAGATAGTATACCTTTGAAGTGAGAAATAGTGAAATTTAAGACTGTAGTCTTAAACTGTATTGTCAATCCCTTACATAGACCTTGGTTCATAAGGAGGTTCTCACAAAATCTATTTTTAATGAAAGGCAGGTATTTAAGACGATAAATAGTAGTGAGCCTGGACCTGAAGACACCATGACACAACGAGGAGGAATGGAGATAAACTAGTGGTTAAAGAGCTTCTGGGTACTGAAGTTTAAGTAATTTGGATACCACCATGTTAATGAAGAATGAAAACAGGAAGTAGCAGCATTTAGGAAATACAGAGAGAGTGTTGATATAGTCAGTGACTGCAGTTAGAAATGCATGATCCATGGCTAAAGGGGTTGTTCGGATTGAAAACAACAAACAAACAAACAAACAAACAAATCTGCTTGTCTCCAAGCCTGAGGACATTCCTGAAACGTCCACAGTGGAAGGAGAGAACTGACTCCTGTAGGTTGCCTTCTGAATTACACATATATATTATGCCACATAGATAACAATGTACTTACCTATCTTCCTAAATAAATGAGAGAATGACTCAATCAATTCGATAAATATTAAACTAAAGAAATGCCTACTCCTTCTGGACATGATTACACATAATACTAAAGAGGCTGAGGCTAGAGGTTAAAAGATACATTGTTTGAGGCTGGCCTGGACTACAAACTGAGACAATGATACAAAGCAAAAACAGCAAGAGACAGAAAAGAAGGAAGGAAGGAAAGAAAGAAGAAAGGAAATCAGAAGATCAACTATATAGAAATTAGAATACAAATGTAATATATGATTCACATACTGTACAGGTTAAATATAAGTCATCCAAAGTAATACATATATTAATGCCCTTGTATCTAATTAAAAGTTTTTTCATTAATTTTATTGCAAAGTTACTTTAATAGCAGTCATTGATACCATATACTCATGATCAGTATTTAAAGAAGAGTGATACTTTCATTTCCTTAGTTTAGTACAAGGGCATATTATGAAATAACTTTTTTTAAGACTTTACAGGATGACAATAAGTCATTAGAAGCACAGCTACCTACATTGTCCTGAAATTTCTTTCAGCCATTCTAATGATAATGGTTCTTTTAAACAATATTCTCTTGGCTGCATGAAGCATACCAGTAATCTCAACACTAAAAATTATAATATAGTAAGATCATGAGTTCAAGGCCAGTCAGGACTATGTAGAAATTCTGTCTAAAATCAGGCAAACAAATAAAAGTTTAACTCTGGATGAATCTAATTCTGTTAAACTAAATTTTACAACTGAACAAAGCTTTGAACTCACAGAGACTGAAGCATCAGTCACAGGGCCTACATGGAGCTATACCAGTTCTTCTGCATTTATAGTATAGCTTTCAGTTTAGTATTTTATGGGACTCCTGAACGTGTGGATGAGTGGGTCTCAGGTTCTTCTGCCAGTGCTTGGGGTTTATTATTTTTCTGTTGCTTGTCTTGAACAACTTCCGTATGATGCTTTTGTTTTATCTGACTATTTTATTTTGTTCCATTTTGCTGTTATCTCTTTGAAGCCTGTTCTTTTCTAACAAGAGACAGAAAGGAATAGGAGAGGAGGGGGGGAACTGGGAGCAGGAGTAGATGGAGGGGAAAATATATTCAGATTATATTGTATGAGAAAAGAATTTATGTTTGACAAAAGGGGGGAAATAAACTGGGTTTTAGTTAAAAGAGGAGTTAAAAGAAAATACATGGATATCAATGTTGATTTCAAAAGTATTTACAATATGCAGCTTAAATAACTTGTGTATGTATCCTGAAACACAGGAATGGATAAATGAAATATAATATGTATAACAAATGAATGATGTTTTTCAGCCGTGAAGAAAAACAAAGTTCATATTTGCAGGAAAGCATGGATGAAACTGGAGATAAATCATGGTAAGTGAATTAACATAGTCTCAAAAGGACAAATCTTGTCTTTTTCCCTCTCTTTTGCGGCCTCTCAATTCTACACAGATACATGTAATAATATATGTTTATGTGATACATATGTAGAATCAACACAGTACAGTGGAACAATGAGGTCTAACTAAAGGGAGGAGGGGAGAAAGGAGGGGCTTGGTTTTCAGGGTAACCATGCTCAATGTATAATAAGTCACTGTATGGGTATAACCTTATACAACATAGTATAACATGCAGTTACTGCATGAAAAGAAACTTTAAAAGAGTAAAGTTGAGTTAAATTTTAGAGAATTAAAGTTTCAGGAAGAAGTTAGGAGCTTGAAGCCTAGGGACAGTGCCACATATTGTTCAGTTTAGGGATTTAGAAAAATATAAAGATGGCTACGGATTTGAAGGAAAGGAACAAAATTCACATAAGCAATTTCCAAAATAATATTCAGAGTCATATATATAATCAAGAGCTTTGGACTAATGGGTGTAAGGCTTACAAATAATTTTTCATCTTCTGCCAAACAATGAAGGATAAATTTGAAGGATATATGTCAAGTAATATCTAGTGATTCAGGCATTCATATAAGCAGAAAAAGAGACAAATGTAGGCAATCACAAAAATGTAAATTATTATACCAAATGTATGTACATACAATGATTTAATACATATATATATAATTTTAATAATCAGCTAATGAGGAATGACAAATCAATAGAAAACTGTACTGTGATCCTATATAGAAAATTAAAGAAAAAATACTAAGGATAATGATATATTTTAAAAGATTTTCAATATCTTCTTAAATAACATTGTGTCTGTACAGAAATTGGGCATTTTGTTTGCATCAAACATTATAAACACTGATAACTCTCCTGTGGACAAAGATTTGAGAATGGAGGCTCTTCATCCTGTAAATGAATTAACAGATCTTTCAAGTGATTATTCAGTAGCATTTTCTCAACCATTCCTATGCTGACTATGCTATTTTACATGACAGATACACCATTTCAATAAATAATAGGTTACTTATTTCTACCATAGAACTCACCACCACTAAAAATAAGTGATAAAATATTTAATTTTTTTCAGACTGACCTTGTCTTCTTCCTATAATGTTACCTTGGTACTCACATACTTTTTGGGGGGGGCGTTTCGAGACAGGGTTTCTCTGTGTAGTTTTCCGCCTTTGTTGGAACTTACTTTGTAGACCAGGCTGGCCTTGAACTCAGAGAGATGCTCCTGCCTCTGCCTCCCGAGTGCTGGGATTATAGGTGTGCGCCACCACTGCCCAGCCACATACTTTTATAATGTGCTTGTTTCACTGATATCTCAAGAATATCAACTCATGCTTGATAGTAGCAAACACAATATTTGCTGAATGAATGCCAAATGAGTTGGCGAATGGACAGAATCTCTAAATTCTCCCAAATTTAACCCATTAATTTTAGCAAGTATTACTGAGAAAATAATCAAATCAAGTTGCAAGAATACTAGAAGAATGTTTATTAGAATAACAAACAACTAAACAATATACTAAATATTCACTGATAATGAATTATACAACAATTGGTAATGCATACCAATAGCATTAAAAACCTTAAATGCCTCTACGCATATTACTACCGAAGCATATGACTAATATTTTGCTCAAAAAATAGGTTGAAAATAGGTTGCTTAAAAACTACTTTTTTATGCAAGTAGTTATTAAAATAAGAATCCAAGAGAATGATAAAAAATTGTATTAAGAAATCACTTTTTGACTGAGCACCAAATTTTATAGGCTCCCCCTCTATAAGTTCTCCCTTCCTTCCAGTCATAGTCTTTCAGCTGGAATGAGTAATATTCAGTGATGTGATTTCTTTCTACATTTATTTTCATTTTGATTATGTGTAAGAGAATGTCTTTTTGTGTGGGTGTGTGCCAATGAGCAGTGGTTCAGGAAAAGATAAGAATAACGCTTCAAATCTCTTGGAGCTGGAGTTATAGGCTGTTGTCAACTGCATGATATGAGGGCTGGCTACAAAATTCTGGTTCCCTGAAAGTGCTGCACATGCTCATAACCTGTGAGCCATTTCTCCAGTCCAGAGTGTTAAGGTTTTCTTACTTGAAAAATCATACACAGAACTGATTATTTCAGAAGTCTAAGAAAAGTTACTTTAGCTCAAGTACTAACTTAACAACAAATCTTTATGCCTCCTTGCATATCTTAGTTTGTTAAGGCAGTAGGGATCATAATTTCTGAGTAGTTTAAAGTTGAGTTAGGACACACAAACTTAAAATGGTATGTGATGTTGAGTGTAGGAAGGTATTTAATAGCATGATTCTGCCCTTCGAATGATTAATGAGAAGCCAGTTAGCAACTGAAACATAAAAACAGGCTGGGACTCATGAATCAGCTTCCAGGAACCCGGAATCCACTGGCGTACATTTGCTGCTTTTATCCATTATCAGCTCAATGCACTCTCAGGCCAATTTCATGGAGATAAAAGGCTGAATATCTTATTACCAGCTCCCTTGAGCCTTGTGGCCAAATCTTTTTGTGATTTGAGCTTAATTACCTTGAAAGAGGTGCATCAGTTTTATGAGGTTTCAAATAAAAAGAGGATTTTGGTAGCCCCTTGTGTGAAACTGTTCTATAGATTAAATTCTAAACAATTGTCACTGCTCCAGCTTTTGTAGGAGACAAGTGGTTCATTTCCTTATGTAAGGCAGTGCCAAGAAAACTGTCTTTCTGGGAACCTAATTAATTTCACCTAATATTAAAGCAAAAATAAAGTTCTTATTGATGAAATACTAGAGAATATCTACCATGACATGTGACGTTTACAGTACTTAAAATTTTTCCTATGTAAAAAAAATAAGTCTTTTTTTTGTCTTACAAACTTTAATGATTTTAGCTAGTGAGATGAACACATTGAAAAATTAAAACTTTAGAACATCTTATTTCAATGTGACAGTTGATCACGATGCTGAAATACTTTGAGGATCCTGGGACCCCATTGTTTTTATAATCACCTCTACCCACAGTTCATCAAATTTAAGAGCTAAAAAATGTGTGGCGTTTATTTGTCAGTTACTATGGAGTGATGGGTATGAGGTTCATGGAAGGCGTCAGGCTGGGTTACTGCTTCCTGAATGACTCCTTGTTCTTCATAAAAGGCATTTTCACTTTACACCTACTCACTGCGGAAGTATCAAATAAATCTTCTGATTGTTATGTTTATACAGATGGCTGTAAGATATTTAGCAGTTTCATTTCCTTAAAATCATGGAAGTGGTTTGGTAGAGAGAATTGCACATTTAGAATCCAAGTCGGAACAATAGCTAGTAATATTGTCCAAAGAACGACTCTGTTGCCTTCCAGGGTGTCTGAAACAGATCACTCAGACTCATAACTGACTCCTGGACTAGGCTTGTAACATGAAGCAAATGTGAGATCCTTTCCTTAAGAATTCATCAGTTAAGCCATTTTAGAAAATAAAGTGACTAATAGGTTTTTCTGTTCACTCCATTAGCTTGCCTGTATCACTGGAGTGCAAGACAGAGACGATCTTGTTAAGAACAAACTAGTGAGGATTTTAACCTTCACTGATGTCTTTGGTCTTAGATCTGCTTTGGTCCTTTGTAAGCACTTTGTATTTTCTTGAGTTGACTTGACACTTACCTGCCCACATCATAAAATCTGGTACTTTGTGATGTGTGCTTTTCTTCCCCAGAATTTTAGAACTCATATGTGTACATACTAAAAAGAAAATATTACATCTACTATATTTAAAAAATGAAAAGAAAAATAAAAAATTCTGAACACCTGTTCATAAAATAGGTTCAGTGAATTTGAGATTACTTAAATATTTTTCTAAAACTGCAGGACTCAACACAAAATGTAGCACTTTACAATTTTGTCATGCTGCTATTAAACATGACTCCACCCAATAGCTTCTTCATTACTCAAAATGAGGGATGCTGATTTTTAATTTTATATCCATTAAAATAACATAGAAGTAAATCATCATTATGTCCTTTCTAATAAAATGGAAAGTAAACTCAGGTTCTGAAAAGCAGTGGGGTATTCCTACACTTTTTTTAAAACTATACCTACTTATTTTAGGTGATATAAATGATTATGTACTCAATCCAGATAGAGCACCGACCCCAGACAAAAGAGATAATCCACCCAGTTCTGTCTTGGGAACCAATGGGTAGATTAGAGCTACATACGGGACAAGAATGACTCAAAAGTACCTGCATCGTGAAAAAAGCTCAGTCAGTCTAGATGTCTTAGTTACACGTCCAAAGTAATGTGGGGAGGAAATGGTTTATTTCATTCACACTTCCATATAAAAGTTATTCATCCAAGGCAGCGGGGCAGTGTAATTGTTAATGTTTTTTATTGCTCTGAAAAGACAAAATGACCACAGCAACTCTTATAAATGAAAACATTTAATTGTAGTGACTGCTTACAGTTTCAGAGGTTCAGTCCATTATCATCATGGTGGTGAGCATGGCAGCATGTAGGCAGATGTGGTACTGGAGCAGCTTAGTGCTACATCTTATAGGCAACAGGAAGTTGATTGAGACACTGGGCTATATCCTGAGCTTAGGAAACCTCAAAGTCTGCCCCCACAGTGACAGACTTCCTCCAACAAGACCATACTCACTCCAGCAAAGCCACACCTCCTAATAGTGCCACTCCCTATGAGGTTATGGGGACCATTATATTCAAATTACCACAGGCAGGAGCTCAAGCAGGATAGGAACCTGGAAGCAGGAGCTGATGCAGAGGCCATGGAGAAGTGCTTCTTCCTGGCTTGCTCAGCTTGCTTTCTTAAAGAACTAAGAAGCACCAGTCCAGGGATGACACTACCCAAAATGGGCTGGGCTTTCCTACATCAATTGCAAATTAAGAAAAGTCCCTGCAGGCTTGCCTAGAATCAGATCTCTCTCTCTCTCTCTCTCTCTCTCTCTCTCTCTCTCTCTCTCTCTCTCTCTCTCTCTCTCTCTCTCTCTTCTCTCTCTTTCTTCATCTCATGTGTGTGTGGGTATCTGTCTGTCTCATTCTCTCTTTCTCTCTCCAATTAAATTTATTCATTTATTTTACATCTCAAATGCAAATGCAGTTTTCCCTCCCCCCCTCCTCTCATTTTCTTCTCCACCTCCCATCGCCTCCACCCCCAATCCACTCCTCCTCTGTTTATTTCAGAAAAGGGCAGACTTCCCATGGATATCAACAAAACATGGCATATCAAGTTGTGTTAGGCCTAAGCACCTCCATTTGTATCCTGTATAATATCTCAGCCAGATCCTATGGAGGAATTTTCTCAATTGAGATTCACTCCTCTCTGATGACTTCAGCTTGTGTCAAGTTGATATAAAATTAGCTTTCACAGTGTGATATGATATAAAAATGTAGGATATAGATATGATAGGATAAAAGGGTGGATTGCTGAACCTACTTTTAAATACCAACTTGTAACCAACCCTCCTAAACAATGACAATTATCCCAAACCCAAAACCCATTGAAAGATCAAAAGCCACCCACCCATCCCACCTCTTAGGAATATGGGCATCATGTTCTTAAAATTAATTCCTGCTGTTTGTGGATAAAGACATCTTTAGGGGATCCTGAAAAGAAAAATTTTGGGTTAATTGTCAAGTTCCAGAGTGGCAGCTGTATCATTTGTTGTCCAGTCTCTGCATAACGCAAAAGTGCAGGGCTTATCTCAAGTCTTCCCTTGAATAGTTTGTGAGGCTGAATCATCTTAGCTAGCCATCTTGTAATCCTTCTGAGCAGTTTGTATTCCAAAGCTGATCTTTGGGTGATGTTTGTCAACTTATTGGTATTATTATTTTCCATGTGAAATTGTCATTGTGGGGTCTCATCATTTTTCTCAAGACTTCAGTTTTGCTGTTAGGCCTGATCATGATGCCCTGCAGAAAACTGATAGAGATTCCAACACAAAAACATGTATAGGCAGCTAAATGAAGCCTTTTTTCCCCTGGAATTAGTTAGTTCTCTATATGACCACTAATATCATAACAAAAACATATATAAATCTTATAAATTTTGTTATTGCTAGTGGTCAGGAAAAAGGCTAAACAAAGGAGATTAGACTTAAGGTTCTTGTTTGAAAAAAAAAAGAAAAAAGAGGATATAGATAAGAGGTAGATTATTGAATCTACTCTGAAAAAAAAAGATGTAGAAATGATAGAATAAAGGGTATATTATTGAATCTACTCTGAAAAGAAAAAAAGAGAGGATACAGGTATGATATACATTAAAAAGGTAGATTATTGAATCTACTTTTAAAAGACAACTACTAGTTTTAAATACTTTACATTGGATTGGAATTTTATATATTGTATATTAATTACATATATTGAGATTGATATTGTTAGAAAATGCAATATGTATATTTCTAATCTTGCTCAGGATATTGTACCTATACAGTTCATTTAATAATGTAATGCAATTTGCTAACCCTTGAATGTTATTATTACCAAGTATTAGGATATAAAGAAATAAAAGTTAGTAGTAGCTAGATATAATTAAACTTGTAGTCATATTAGGTATGTTTTCAAAGTCAAGCAGAGATATATTTTAGATAGACAGGTCATCTTCAAACCCTTCAGAGATATAACGAATATAGCATTTAAAATGTTTTAATAACTCAAATTATTTTTTCTTTTTTTTGACTATGAGACATGTCAGCTCCTGGCAGCACGAATCTACTTCAGAGAAGATATGGGCATTGAAGAAACTGCATATGGAGTTAAGTTTCACTGTGGCAAAAGTTAGCCACTGGGCAAAAAGTGCCCTTGCATTGACTGCTGATAGCATGCTATCCAAAATGAACAAACAGGACATAAAACAAAGGACCACCAATCCTTGCCAAGACAAGTGTGGTTGCAGCTTTGACAACAGGTGTCCTCTGAGGCCAGGACAATATGGCACCATTGCTGAAGTGGCTTTGCAATCTGGAAAGGAGTAACTAGGCTGATGGAGTCTAACCTCTCAATGGTAGACTGGCATTTAATCAAAGAGATGAAGCCACCCACAAGTCAAGAAGAATGGGAAGCTGAATTCCAAAAACACCAGCAATTTCCAGAATTAAAAATTCTGAATCATGACAAGATACTGGTGGAATTCAGGTTTATCTGGTACATGGAATACTCGAACTGAAAGTGAGATCAAGCTGTAGGCCTTGTGTACATCCTGCTTCACAAATGAGTCTGTCAGATACACTAAGCCTGTAAGCCAAAGATGATGCCCCAACATGCAGAGAAATCTTGGGTGATTGTCCAGGCAGCTGGCTGTTTCTGTCAACTATTTTTTTTTTCCCCTTGGAAGTCACTTGTTTGCACTTCCTTTTTTGCTAGGTTATATTATTTCCTTCTCAGATCTCTGAGGTAGTTGAAGATTAGATAGTTGTAGTAACAATTTTCCTTGTTAAGAAATTCAGAAAAGGCTGGGAGGTGGTGAGTCACCCCTTTAGTCCCAGCACTAGGGAGGCAGAGCCAGGCGGATCATTGTGAGTTTGAGGCCAACCTGGTCTACAGAGCAAGATCCAGGAATGGCACAAAGCTACACAGAGATACCCTGTCTTGAAAAAGCAAAAAAAAAAAAAAAAAAAAAAAGAAATTCAGAAAAGAAATTCACTAAGGAGGTATAAAGTGTATAAGTTTGAAAGATATTATAAGATAGTTTTCTGTTGGTAATATAAGACAGGATAAAAAGTGAATTAGGTACATTTTTGACTCACCAAAATAGGTAGATAATTCTCTGAATTTGTCAATGCAAATGGATTAGATATTGTTGATGTAGTTATTGCTTGTATATATTGTATATAGTTATTGTATTTATTGTATATAGTTTTTCTTATATTAGTTATAACTTTTTATTTTTATTTTTATTAGACAAAAAGGGGAAATGTGGTGATATTTTATTTGTATGTTAATAAATAAAGCTTGCCTGGAGATCAGGGGGGAAAAGGCCAGCTATTTTAAGTAAACAAGAATTCAGGTAGCACACTCCCTTAATCTCTTAGCAGGCAGGATCTCTGTGTGTTCAAGGCCACACTAGGGAACAGAGCCAAGGGTGGTGACACACACCTTTAGTCCCAGTACCAACCATAGAGGCCTAGAGGTCTGTACAGACAGACAGAAAGTGACAGAGCTGTGCAGGAAGAGGAAGTGAGGTAGCTGGGCTAAGATAGCCAATGAGAGCCCAGAACAGCAAGGCAACAAAGGCATGGGTAGAAAAGAAATAACTTACATTTGGAAGCTGCAGTGTTGGTGAGATAAGGTTGGCTGGTGGCTTTCCCTATTTCCCTGATCAATAAGGCTTTCAAACCTATATTTGGCTCCATGTTTTTTATTTAATAAGACCATTTAGAAATTTGACTACAACAATGGGAATCTGTTTTTCATTAGGCCCAACTTGCAGGCAGTTCCACTGAAAAGAATATCCTCTCCACAGCAATTGTTTCTTGTTTTATAATCTTAGGGAAGGGTCTTTTAAACTGTAACCTTCAGAACTTCCCCAGACTAGATTAGTGTATTTCTTTAGCTTCCTTAGTCTTATGAGTTGCCTTTCTCCTTCCAGAATGGAATGTTTCAGTTGAGATGAAATAGCTAAAAAACAATGAACAATGGCTTTAAACCTTTAGTTCAAGATGACATAGGAATTAAGGAAAGGCAGTTTGGATTTGAGAGAAGGATGTCCCAAAGACTAAGCCTTCTTCAAGTTATCAAAATCCTATTGCTGGAAAGCAGAAATTGTTAAAAGTTAATTTATTCATTCAAATAGCATTAACTGGGTAGCAGTTTAGGTGAGAAAAATACTTCATCAAATAAAATAAATAAGGTCTTGTTTTTTATCATGGCATTACAGATGCAGAAGGAACATAAAACTTCTCAGAAATAAACACTAAGTATGACTATAAGAGGGTCACATTACAAAACACTTTGTACAAGTAGGTTGCAGGGAGCCAGTTTAAACTGAGGGTGTAGACACTGTTTGGGTGGGAACTCCACCTCAACCCCTGGAACCCAAAGAGTCTTGAATGTTTGGAAGGAATCTGGTAGAAGATCCACCTGGGTTCACTTCCCCATCTCTTTCCCTAAACCTGACACTTCAAAGCCCACCAAACACAGCTCCTCCCAAAACCCACCCCTTCAAAGCCAGCCAAACACAGCTCCTCCCCCAGGGAGGCTCAGGAAGACTCGCACAGGGGATATATAAGTGGCATCCCTGAAAACAGACTAGTGGAAACAGACTCATGGTTTTTTCAGTCTTGTGTCACTGTCTTCTCTCTGTGGGGCCGGGAAATCACCCAGGAGTGCTTTACCCATTTAACCCAGGCTTTCCAATTTGGTCTGATTCAATTTGTTGTGATGGCAGAGAGGTCTTCAGGAGGCCTAAAACTTATCATCTGGAGGGTTCCACCAAGGCGAGGGGTTTATTTTTCTCCATGGGTCCAGGGCTGCTTAGTGGAAAACACCCCTCTCCCCCACACCTGCTCTCTGCCAGAATGAGATCCCCTCCCAGCTAGGTAAGTTTCCTTTTCAAGACCCTGCTTAGGAGGCCCAGGGCCTCTTAATTTTTCGGAGTGTCTTCCCAGAGACACAGCCCTGCCAGGTCCCCAACCCATTCCAGAGCACAGGGCTGCCTCTGCTCCACCTTAACCCATTCCAGTGCGAAGGGCTGCCTTTGTTCCATGTGTCCCCTTCTCTAGGAGACGTTCTGTTGAAGGTAATTTCCCACACCTCTCTGTTTTTTTGACCCAAGACTTACCACAGTGGACGCACTGTGCTAGGCTTCTGGTTCCTGGCATACACTTGAGAAACAGCACTTGCCATTCAAAGCCTGATCCCCAAATGCCCCTGTGGAGTCTTTTACAAAATTTTCAAATTGGGTCTACAGAACTACCCTATGTCCAAGGTTTTTGGGTTTTGCATTCCTGCCCTCCCTGCAGGGGCTAATGTCTCACAGCACCAATCCATTCACTACTGGAGACACTGACCCCTCCCCCACTTCCCCCAAACTCTACCTGCCCAACCTCCTCCTCAGGGGCCACAAATCTAAGACCAAATTCCTTCTCCTTACCCTCCTTCCTGTCCTCCCCTCCCCCCACTGTTTCCCCCTATCTCTCAATGCCCCCAAATCTTCTCTGGTTTCTTCTCCGGACACTGAAGTAGAACCATGAACTGTTCCCCTTCTCACATTCTGTTTCAGCTCAGTCTGGCTGAGTCCACAGGTTGAACTCATTGTCAGGAGAAGAAGCAATGCCACCAGTGGGGGCTGAGGCCACCCGATCTACTCCTTCCCCATCACTAGGCACAGTCTCCACCTTTTCCACATGAGCTAGGTTCCTTGAATCAAAGCAAGAATTGAACAGCAATCCCCCTCAGCACAGCTCCATGGTGGGGCTGAAAAAATTCTCTTCCCCCACGCTGTCCCTTAGAGCTCTCTGCAGCCGCTGCTGCTTCTGCTCCCTCTCTTGCTAGCAAGGCAGCACCTCGGGCCCCAACACTCCAAGCCCAAGCCCTAGCAGCTGCTCTGAGGCCACCAGGGCCCCCCACAAGGGGTACAAGAGAAGTTGGTCACTAGGCTCCATCCTGCCAGAGCTCAGCCCAAGTCAACTCCTCAAAAAATTTGTTTCAAATGCGGCAAGCAGGGCCACTGGTCACGGTATTGCCCTGACCCCCAGCCACCCAGGAGGCCATGCCCTGTCTGCTGACAGCCTGGGCACTGGAAATCAGAATGTCCCCCGTGCAGGCTCATCCTCTATGCCATGCTATGGAAATCCAGCCTCACCTACTCTGGCAACTGAGAACTCCTAAGCCTGGTGGAGAACTGACACACATTAAACCTACTGACTCCCATTGCCCTCTCCGAGACTAGGGTGACGCTGCAGGTAATGGGTAAATCCATTGACTTTCTTTTGGACATGGGAGCTACCTATTCTGTTTTGACATCTCACTCAAGTCCTATAGTTCCCTCACCAATTTCTGTCATGGAGGTGGACGAGATCCCTTCCTTCACACTTAAGACCCTGAAATTTCCCTGCATTCTTGCAGGGTGACTCTTCTCACACTCTTTTTTTTCTGGTCATACCTGTTTGCCCTGCACCCCTGCTTGGTTGCAATGTTCTCAGCCTTTTGGGGGCCACACTCTCCTGAGTATTTCACAGGTCCATTCACAAGGACCCTCCACATATGTCAGCCTCCGTACCAGCTTCAAGGATACCAACCAGGAGGTTGAGAAGGCCAAGGAACTCATCAAATGACCCTCAACAAGATCTTCATTGAACTCAGAAACAGATGTCTGAGGTCCCCAGGATGACAATTAACAAGATGCTCATCAGCTCACACCTTCTGCTGAATGTGAGCTCACCAATTCCCGACTCCTCTTCCCCATGTCACCCCATGCCTGCAGGAAGTAGTCAGACTTGAACTGGCATCCCTATAGCTAAAGAGTCTGGGATGTTTGGAAGGAATCTGGTAGAAGATCCACCTCGGTCCACTTCCCCATCTCTTTTGCTAAACCTGACACTTCAAAGCCCACCAAACACAGCTCCTCCCCCAGGGAGGCTCAGGAAGACTCCCATAGGGAATAAATAAGTGGCTTCCCTGAAAACAGACTTGTGGAAACAGACTCATGGTTCTTTCAGTCTTGTGTTCCTGTCTGCTCTCTGTTGGGCAGGGGATTCACCCAGGAGTGCTGAAGGGCCCCAGCATACTTGCTTAGCCTAACGCCATTTTTGAGCAGGGCCTGAAAAGTAACTAGAGGTCAGAAAAACAACTTGTACCCTGGATGAGAGCCAAGTCAGCAGGCGTGTCGAGCTCGGGGGAAAAACCACGAGCTGTCCTGAGTTTGAACCTGGCCTCATACGAATCGTCCAATCAGAACCCTGTAAACTATGCTTCCTGCTTCTGTACCCGCCCTTCCGCTGCCCAACCCTATAAAAACCCTCCACTCCAGCCCGTGGGCGCGCCAGTCTCTTCAGCCTCTGGAGGGACTGTATCGCCCCGGGTACCCGTGTTCCTGAATAAAGCCTCTTGCTGTTTGCATCTGACTTGTGGTCTCGGTGTGATCTCTGGGCGAGGGTCTCTCCAGAGGGAAGACTCCAGTCGGGGGTCTTTCATTTGGGGGCTCGTCCGGGATTTGAGACCCCCGCCTCGGGACCACCGACCCACTGTCAGGAGGTAAGCTGGCCGGCCACTGTCTGTCTGTATTGTCTCAGTCTGTTTACTTGTCTTTCGTTTTCGTCGGACGTCCTAAGTCAGGTCTGAGTCGGTGGGGGCTGAAGGAGCTGACGAGCTCGGACTTCGCCCACCGAAACCCTGGAAGACGTTCCACGGGTATCTGAAGTCCCCTCTGGGGCACGGAAAGTCCCCTCTGGGGCACGGGAAGTCCCCTCTGGGGCACGGGAAGTCCCCTCTGGGGCACGGTTTTTCGGGGCCACCCACGCATCAGAAGGATACGTGGTACTGGCAGGGGACGGAGAATTCAAACACTTCGCGTCCCCATCTGAGTTTTTGCTTTCGGTTTTACGCCGGAGCCGCGCAGCAAAAAATTCTGTGGTCTGTCTTGTTTGTTTGTTTCTCGTTGTGTGTTTAACCCTTCTTTATTTGGAGACCACCATGGGACAGGCTGTCGCCACCCCATTGAGCCTAACCAAGGACCACTGGTCCGATGTTAAGGCCCGAGGAAACAATGAAGGTGTCATTGTCAGGAAGAAGAAATGGATCACCTTCTGCGAGGCCGAATGGGTCATGATGAATGTCGGCTGGCCGCGAGAGGGATCTTTTAACCTCTCTCTTATTTCGCAGGTGGAGGGTAAGGTTTTCGCCCCTAGCCCTTATGGGCATCCCGACCAGGTCCCATATATCACCATCTGGAGATCACTGGTCGAGAACCCATTTCCATGGGTTAAGCCTTTCCTTCCGCAGCCCCCTCCAGTCTCTGGGCCTTCTGCGCCCCCCAACCCAGACTCCTCCCTTTACCCCGTGCTCCCTCACAAGGAGACTCCTAAGCCTCCAGTCCTTCCCCCAGACCCCAATACTCCCCTTATAGATCTCCTGACGGAGGACCCACCACCATATCGAGCCGGACCACCTGGAGAGCCGGCCAAAGCGGCCCCAGCCGCCGCCCCGGTGGCGGCGTCCCCGGCCGTGCCCGTGGCCAATCCGGAAGTCACCTCGACTCGCAGGACCCACGGGGCTGAAGAAGAGGACGCAGCCCCGTCCCCCATTGCCGGCCGCCTCCGCGGCCGCCGGGATGGCCCCCCTATTGAGTCCAGGGCCTTCCCGCTCAGAGAGGGGCCGAATCGCCAGTTGCAGTACTGGCCCTTTTCAGCCTCAGACCTCTATAACTGGAAACAACATAATCCCCCTTTCTCCAGGGATCCTGTTGCCTTAACCGGCCTAATTGAGTCCATCCTAGTGACTCACAGGCCGACTTGGGACGACTGTCAGCAGCTCCTGCAGACCCTCTTAACAGTAGAGGAGAAGCAGAGAGTTTTCCTGGAGGCCCGGAAGCAGGTTCTGGGCGACGATGGGAGGCCAACCCAACTCCCAAATATCATCGATGCAGTTTTTCCCTTGACCCGCCCAGACTGGGACTTCAATACACCTGAAGGTAGGGAGCATCTACGTCTCTATCGCCAGTTGCTCTTAGCGGGTCTCCGAGCGGCCGCCAGAAGGCCTACCAATTTGGCTCAGGTAAGGAATGTGATACAGGGAAAGGAAGAAACACCCGCTGCATTTTTAGAGAGGCTGAAGGAGGCTTATAGGATGTACACTCCGTATGATCCAGAAGACCCAGGGCAAGCACCAGGTGTCATCCTATCATTTATCTATCAGTCTAGCTCAGATATCAGAACCAAATTGCAGCGGCTGGAAGGTTTACAGGCGCTAGGTTTGCCAGACTTATTGAAGGAAGCAGAGAAAGTGTTCAATAAGAGAGAAACTCCTGAGGAGCGTGAGGAAAGGAGATGGCAGAAACAAGAGGAAAGGGACAAGAAACAGCATAGGGAGATAAAAAAGGTTTTGGCCGCCGTTGTGTCTCAGGGACAGCGGAGAGAGGGAGATAGGTCGGGAGAGCGAAGGAGGCCACCCCTTGATAAAGATCAATGTGCTTACTGCAAGGAGAAGGGACACTGGGCCCGAGAGTGCCCCAAGAAGCCACAAGGACCCCGCCGGCCCAAGCCCAAGACTGTAGACCTCCTTAGTCTGGAAGACTAGGGGAGTCGAGGCCAGGAGCCCCCCCCTGAGCCTAGGATAACCCTCAAGATCGGGGGGCAGCCCGTGACCTTCCTGGTTGATACTGGTGCCGAACATTCAGTCCTAACCCATGCCGGAGTGCCTCTTAGCCGGCATTCTGCACTGGTGCAGGGGGCAACTGGAAACAAGAGGTATTATTGGACTGCCGAGAGAAAAGTCCAACTGGCATCAGGGCAAGTAACTCACTCCTTTCTGCACATACCTGAATGCCCCCATCCGCTGTTAGGACGGGACCTATTAACCAAATTGAAGGCACAAATCTATTTTGATGAGAAGGGACCGAGGGTCACGGGTCCTAAAGGAGACTCTCTACAAATCCTTGCCCTCAGTTTAGAAGAAGAATACCGTTTGTTTGAACCAGAACCCCCGGAGAAATCTCCTGAGGAACTACAGAACTGGCTGAGAGAGTTTCCTCAGGCCTGGGCAGAGACTGGGGGCTTGGGGCTGGCACACGATCAGCCACCGCTGGTGATCTCACTAAAGGCCTCCGCAACTCCCGTTTCAATTAGACAATACCCAATGTCACGGGAAGCTCATGAGGGGATCAAGCCCCATATTCGAAGGCTCCTAGACCAAGGGGTGCTAAAGCCCTGCCAGTCCCCTTGGAACACCCCTCTCTTGCCTGTTAAGAAACCGGGGACAGGGGACTACAGGCCGGTCCAGGACTTGAGAGAGGTCAATAAGCGGGTGGAGGACATACACCCCACGGTGCCCAACCCCTATAACCTTCTGAGCACCCTCCCACCGACCCATGTCTGGTACACTGTGCTAGACCTGAAGGATGCCTTCTTTTGTTTGAGACTGCACCCTCAAAGTCAAATGCTATTCGCTTTTGAATGGAGGGACCCAGAAAAAGGGCTTTCGGGACAGTTAACCTGGACCCGGCTCCCTCAGGGCTTCAAAAATAGCCCAACCCTCTTTGATGAGGCCCTACATGCAGATCTGGCCGGATTCCGGGTTGAACACCCAACCCTGACTCTGCTCCAGTACGTGGATGATCTACTCCTGGCGGCCAGGAGTCGAACCGAGTGCCTGGAGGGCACTCGAGCCTTATTGGCCAGACTTGGACAAAAGGGCTATAGAGCCTCAGCCAGAAAGGCTCAAATATGCCGAGACAAGGTTACCTACCTGGGCTACACCCTGAGCGGGGGGCAAAGATGGTTAACAAGAGCGAGGAAGGAGACGATAATCTCCATCCCCCCTCCTCGGAACCCCCGCCAAGTTCGAGAGCTCCTGGGTACGGCTGGGTACTGCCGCCTTTGGATTCCTGGCTTTGCCGAACTGGCAGCCCCATTGTACCCCCTCACTAAACCAGGGGCCATGTTCCAATGGGAGGAGAAGCATCAGAAAGCGTTCCAACAGATCAAGAAGGCCTTACTCGAGGCCCCGGCTCTGGGTCTGCCAGATCTAACCAAGCCCTTTGAGCTGTTTGTGGATGAGAACTCAGGTTTTGCCAAAGGGGTACTGGTGCAAAGACTGGGACCTTGGAGGAGACCTGTAGCGTACTTGTCCAAGAAATTGGACCCGGTGGCTACAGGATGGCCATCATGCCTCCGCATGGTGGCAGCCATCGCCGTATTACTTAAGGATGCCGGGAAGCTGACTCTGGGACAGCCGTTGACTGTGCTGGCCTCCCATGCAGTGGAGGCCTTGGTCCGACAACCACCGGACAGATGGCTTTCTAACGCCAGAATGACTTACTATCAGGCCTTACTGCTGGACTCAGACCGGGTAAATTTTGGGCCGACAGTTTCCCTTAACCCTGCTACCTTGCTGCCACTGCCTAGCCCCTCCGAGGAGCATGACTGCCTCCAGATTCTAGCCGAAGCACATGGCACCCACCCTGATCTGACAGATCAGCCGCTTAAGAATCCAGACGCTGTCTGGTACACAGATGGGAGCAGTTTCCTGGAGGAGGGGAAACGCAGAGCCGGGGCAGCTATAACCACCAAATCGGAAGTAGTATGGGCATCGTCACTCCCGCCCGGGACATCGGCCCAGCGCGCAGAACTGATTGCGCTCACCCAAGCTCTCCGGATGGCAGAAGGTAAGAAGCTCACAGTTTATACTGACAGCAGATATGCCTTCGCCACTGCGCATGTCCACGGGGAAATCTACAGACGGAGAGGCCTGCTGACGTCCGCGGGTAAGGAAATCAAAAACAAAAAAGAGATCCTAGACCTCCTAAAGGCCCTGTTCCTCCCGCTCCAACTCAGTATTGTCCACTGCCCAGGGCATCAAAAGGATGACTCTGCGGTAGCCAGAGGGAATCGGCTGGCGGATCTGACTGCCCGAACAGTGGCTTCCCAGCCAGCAGGGAGCAGCCAGTTGATGGCCATACAAGAACCACAGCCTGAGAGAGACCCCGTGCCCTATAGCCCAGAAGACCATGAGCTAGCAAAGAAAATGGGGGCGGACTGGGAACAAGGAAGACAGGCATATATACTAGGGGACCGGATGGTCATGCCAACCTCCCATACCCGATACATGCTAAGATTCCTCCATGCTTTGACCCATTTGAGCAAAAACAAGATGAAGACCCTATTGGACAGAGAAAACACCTTTACAGTGCTGCTGAACCAGGATCAGGTACTTCAGCAGGTAACTTCTACCTGCCCAGCCTGTGCTCAAGTCAACGCAGGAAAGGTTCATCTAAACAAGGGGGCCCGCCAAAGAGGCCATCGTCCTGGTGTTCATTGGGAAATAGACTTTACAGAAGTAAAACCCGGACTCTATGGGTACCGGTACCTCCTGGTCTTCGTGGACACTTTTTCTGGATGGATCGAGGCATTTCCAACCAAGAATGAGACGGCTAATGTGGCAACAAAGAAACTGTTGGAAGAAATCTTCCCCAGGTATGGGATGCCTCAAATATTGGGGTCGGATAACGGGCCTGCCTTCGTCTCTCAGGTAAGTCAGAAGGTGGCCAAACTATTGGGGGTTGATTGGAAACTCCATTGTGCATACTGCCCCCAGAGCTCAGGACAGGTAGAACGAGCTAATAGGACAATCAAGGAGACTTTAACCAAATTAACGCTTGCAACTGGCACTAGAGATTGGGTGCTCCTACTTCCCTTGGCTCTCTACCGAGCCCGAAATACTCCTGGCCCACACGGCCTAACCCCTTTTGAGATCATGTATGGGGCCCCACCTCCTGTTGTAGACTTTCTCCATCCTGATATTTCCTCCTTTGCTACCACCCCTACTTTAGAGGCACATCTTCAAGCCCTCCAACTGGTGCAGAGGGAGATCTGGAAGCCCCTGGCCAAGGCCTACCAGGAGCAGCTAGACAAGCCGGTGGTGCCCCACCCCTTCCAGATCGGGGACTCCGTTTGGGTCCGACGACACCAGACCAAGAATCTGGAACCACGGTGGAAGGGGCCCTACACTGTCTTGCTGACCACCCCCACTGCACTCAAGGTCGACGGGATTGCTGCATGGATCCACGCCTCGCATGTGAAGGCTGCCAGGGAACCCGACCCAGCAGGATCCAGAAAGTCAACATGGACAGTGCGCCACACACGAAACCCCCTAAAAATAAGGTTGGCCCGCAGCTCCTCTTCCTCCCCCTCCTCTTAATCTCTGCCTACCCCCAGGGGACTAGGGCGGCAGAGAGCCCGCACCTAGTTAAGAGGCTCACTTGGCAGGTTATCTCACAAACTGGGGAGACGGTCTGGCAAACGACCGCCCTTCACACCCCCTTCACATGGTGGCCCAACTTGCATCCAGATCTCTGCCAACTAGTAGCAGGGTCAGGGGACTGGGACATCCCTACCACTGACCCCATGAACCCCAGAGCACCAGACGTCTGTCAGGATGGTAAGGGAACTTGCAAATGTAGTGACGGGAGATATGGATGTGGTCACCCTGAAACCAGAGCAGCCCTGTCACAACTATCCTTTTACGTCTGCCCCCGGGATGGTAGGGACAGAAAGATGATTAGACAATGTGGGGGTTATGAAAGTTACTTCTGTAAAGCATGGGGATGTGAAACAACTGGTAATACCTATTGGGAGCCTTCATCCACTTGGGACCTCGTTAGGGTAAAAAGGGCTACCCAAAGAGAAAGCCACTCATGGCGTCCTCTTACTCAAGGACGTTGTTGGGGAACTGTCACGTCAGGAAGAGATAACACTTACTGGAAAGGGGGGGGGCCCTGTGTAAATTTCACCTGCAACCCCCTGAATATATCCTTTACTCAAAAGGGAAGGGAGATAACACAAGACTGGATTAAAGGTAGAACATGGGGACTTAGACTTTACATGACGGGATGGGACCAGGGAGTCGTGTTTACGATTAGGCTTAAAATCACAGAGCCCTCCGCCTCTATAGGTCCCAACCAGGTTCTCTCTGACCAAAAGCGCCCCTCTTTACCCGCTCCGGCACCCCCGAGGGCTACCCCCCGACCCAATTCGGCCATTCGCCCAAGCACGGCTCCGAATGCCACTATAACCCCAGTCACCCTCCAGCCACCCAGGCCCGGTACGGGAGACCGGCTATTGAATCTTATAGAGGGCGCTTACTCAGCCCTCAATGTTACCAACCCAAATCAGACTCAGGAATGCTGGTTATGCCTAGTCTCCACACCCCCCTATTATGAGGGGGTGGCCGTAGTCGGAAGCTTCACCAATTCTTCTTCACCCCCGTCAGGATGTGCCTCGACACCTCAGCATAAGCTCACAATCTCCGAGGTGTCAGGACAAGGACTATGTCTGGGGATAGTACCCTATACCCACCAACACCTGTGTAATCGCACCCAGGCACTTGTTCCAGGACCCCACTATCTCGTGGCTCCCAACGGGACTTATTGGGCCTGTAGCACTGGACTTACACCATGCCTCTCCTCCTCAATACTAGCCAACACGGCCGATTATTGTGTGCTCATAGAACTGTACCCCAAGATAGTCTACCGTGCACCTGAAGATATCTATGCCCGATATGAGACAGGGGTCCCCCGTATAAAAAGGGAGCCAGTCTCGCTAACCTTGGCCCTGATACTAGGTGGGTTAACTATGGGAGGAGTCGCTGCCGGAATAGGCACAGGTACCACTGCCCTCATGGAAACCAACCAGTTCAGACAACTCCAGGTTGCCATGCATACCGATATCCAGGCACTGGAGGAATCCGTGAGTGCCTTGGAAAAGTCACTCACCTCCCTGTCTGAAGTAGTTCTGCAGAACCGGAGGGGATTAGACCTCCTCTTCCTGCAGGAGGGGGGGTTATGTGCCGCCCTTAAAGAAGAATGTTGCTTCTATGCGGATCATACTGGGGTGGTGAGAGATAGCATGGCTAGATTAAGAAAAAGATTAGAGCAAAGACAAAAACTCTTTGAAGAACAGCAGGGATGGTTTGAAGGATGGTTCAGAAGGTCCCCCTGGCTCACCACCCTCATCTCCACCCTTATAGGACCCCTTCTGATTTTATTGCTCCTTCTGACGCTCGGGCCCTGTATCCTAAACAGACTTGTCCAATTTATCAGGGAACGCGTTTCTACTATTCAGACCTTGGTATTGACCCAACAATACCAACGACTCAACCAGGTGGAAATGGAGCCACATCCCTATTCTTCCCCATGAATGGAGGATTCCATTCCCTGAGATAAGAAAATGGGGGAATGAAGGGCCCCAGCATACTTGCTTAGCCTAACGCCATTTTTGAGCAGGGCCTGAAAAGTAACTAGAGGTCAGAAAAACAACTTGTACCCTGGATGAGAGCCAAGTCAGCAGGCGTGTCGAGCTCGGGGGAAAAACCACGAGCTGTCCTGAGTTTGAACCTGGCCTCATACGAATCGTCCAATCAGAACCCTGTAAACTATGCTTCCTGCTTCTGTACCCGCCCTTCCGCTGCCCAACCCTATAAAAACCCTCCACTCCAGCCCGTGGGCGCGCCAGTCTCTTCAGCCTCTGGAGGGACTGTATCGCCCCGGGTACCCGTGTTCCTGAATAAAGCCTCTTGCTGTTTGCATCTGACTTGTGGTCTCGGTGTGATCTCTGGGCGAGGGTCTCTCCAGAGGGAAGACTCCAGTCGGGGGTCTTTCAGTGCTTTACCCATTAAACCCAGGCTTTCCAATTTGGTTTGATTCGGTTTGTTGTGACAGCAGAGAGGTCTTCAGGAGACCTAAAACTTATCAGACACTACTGTTCATAGTAAGTAGATTAAAAAAAAAAAAAACTTAACATGGCAAAGAAAATGATAGAGAACACATGACATAGGAATCATCCAGGCATATCTGAGGGATGCTTTAATCTGATTAAAGGATATGAAAGGTATAAAAATGTCTTAGACAGTTAAGAAAGTTCATATTTTAATGTTCATGTAATAATTGAACTGTAGAGCTGATGTAGTTACTTTTCTGAGGTAATGATAAGAATCACATTCTAAAAAATTGATCAGTTTCTGTGGGGAGTTGGTTCCAGAGAAGGGCAAGAGGAAGGACTCCAGTTAGAAAGCTGCTAAGGTCGCCTATTACAAGACTGATCTCACTAAGACATTTGTATTGCTGATGCAGAGGAAGCAACTCATTCAGATCCCCTCTGTATCAAAAATAGCATTGTTTATGCCACGGCAGTAATCATCAATCTATGGCAAGTAGAAGACTACATACAGCAAATCCATCCACCACCTTACTACTACCTTAATTCAAGTTCAAAGTCATTGTCATTTCTCATTGAAATGCTGGGACCTTAGTGCCTTAATAACCCTCTCAGCAGCGTCCCTTGCTCTTCCACATAGCGGTTAAAGTGACTCTGAAATGTATGCCTAGCTAAGTTTATTTTTATTATACAAAATTCTGAGATGGCTCCCCTCTTTATTTCATGCAGAGCAAAGTTCAAGTGCCTGTAAGAAAGCCTGAACATCACATGTAGTACATCACAAGCAATGCTCTCTTTGTTATCATCTATCTCCCTTTACTTCATAGTCTCCAGCTTCGGTGTCCTTCCTGCTCATTCTCAAACAGAAGTCTTCCCACATCAGTGTCTTTGTCTTGGCTTGGATATTTCCTCAATCTGGGACACTCTTCTGCTGATAACGCTAGAACACCTAAACCTTTTTCATTTCTAAAATGAAATGTGTATTAATAAGCTTGGCTTGACTGATCCTACTTGAAATTGGAAGTCGCCCTGTTGGAGCCAGCTAACGAGTAGACTAGGATAGTTGAGTAGGGAGTGAGGCTGAGGAAAAAAACAAAGAAAAGAATAGATGGAGACAGAAAATCAGTGTCGGGAGGGCTTCTGGTCAATATCAGAAAAGCCCTGAGTTTGTTTCACAGCCAACTTATATAAAAACTGAAAGGCTAGAGTGGAACAAAGCACAGCACAGGCGGTCTAGCCTGTCCTTGATTCAAGGAACAGGCAGTGTCGTTATCTCTAACATGTGCCACCTGCTGACGTCAGCAGCCTGCCTGGAATGGGACATTTGCTAAATAATTAATTCTGCCCCACAAGCTAATCAGGACTTTCTCACAGTCCCTGTACTTTTCCTAGGAGCCATATCAGAGCTTTCTCACAGCTTCTGAAGAGACTAGACCAAGCAAGCTTTGAACTCCTTTGGATCAGAAAGGACTCACCGTGGGAAACTGAGTCAAGGTGGGCTCCCTCATGCCAGTTTCTTTTCCTCATTTTCTGTAACTTCCTTAACTTTTTTATACCAATAAATTGTGTTGTGCATATCATATACTGATATATTGTACTCAGTTTATATATCAGAACAATTTTTGCACACAGCAAGAATTCACAAAATATTTTCTAAAAATAACATAAATAAATTGTGTAAAATGGAATATCAGTGCTCATATTAATGATGCAGCCATTTTCTATTATATAATTTTGTGAAATATGAGATTTAATATTTTATATTTACATACAATTTTTAAAAAAATAATTTAGCATGCAAAATAATGTGTTTTAGTGTGGCATTTTCATAAATATTTGTCACTTTAATCTCTTATTATTTATCCCCACCTGCTGCTTTCTCAAATGATCAATGCTTCCCTCCGTCTGGTCCCTTTCTTCCCTCAGGCAATCTCCCCTGATGTATATATATACTCACATACTCTCTGATACTCACTTTCTCCTATCACTTACGGTTTCTTCCTCTTCTGCTATCATCATTGTTCTTCTAATTTCATAGTTTATACACACGTACACAAAATACACACACACACACACACACACACACACACATAATTTTAAAACTATGTATACATAGGCACACAAAATATGCATGTTTGTATACATATATACATATATAGATACACAAACCTGTGTTTAAAAATGATGTGTTTGTCTTTTGAGTCTGACTTATGTCACTTAACTTCATAATTTCCTGGTCCTTGCATTCCCACCCAAATCTCACAATTTCTTTTTCTTTCTGTCTATATAAAATGACATCATTTGTATGCACCTTAATTTCTTATCTATTCTTTTGCTAATGGACATTGAGGCTTGTATCACCTAATTGTTATCATGGACCCCATAGCACAATAAAAATAACTGAGCAAGTATCTCTTTGTTATGTTGACATAGAGCCCTTCAGGTATGGAGTGGAGTCATATATTACTTCCATTTTTTTGTTTTGAGATAAATCTGTGTTGATTTCTATATTGGCTATTTCAGCTTGCAAGGGGTCCCCTTCCCCAATATACTTGCTAGCTTTTGTTTTCTTGATGATAGCCATTCTGAAGAGAGATTTTTTGAGAGGAAATCTCAAAGAATCTTTTCTTTCTTTCTTTCTTTCTTTCTTTCTTTCTTTCTTTCTTTCTTTCTTTCTTTCCTCTCTCTCTCCCTCCCTCCCTTCTTTCCTTCCTTCCTTCCTTCCTTCCTTCCTTCCTTCCTTCTTTCCTTCCTTCCTTCCTTTTTGTGATGGATAAGGATGCTGAACACTTTATTTAAGTATGTGCTGGCCATTTTTATTTTTCTTTTAAGAACTTTTGGTTCAGTTCGTTACACCCACTTATTGATTAGATGACTTGTATTTTATGTATTTAATTTTCACTGTTCTTTTAGTATTCTAATAAGAAAATTTGTCTACCTTCTTCATTTACAATTTTTCCCTATTGTATAAGTTGCTTTTTCATTCTGTTACTATTTTGTTGGCTGTGAAGAGCTTTTTTTTTTTTTTTTAATGTCTTGTAACCCAGCATTTCAATTCTTTTTTTTTTTTTTTTTTTTTTTTTTTTTTTTTTTTTTTTTTTTTTTGGTTTTTCGAGACAGGGTTTCTCTGTGTAGCTTTGTGCCTTTCCTGGAACTCACTTGGTAGACCAGGCTGGCCTCGAACTCACAGAGATCCGCCTGGCTCTGCCTCCCGAGTGCTGGGATTAAAGGCGTGCGCCACCACCGCCCGGCTTCAATTCTTGGGACCATTACCTATGCTACTAAATCTGCTTTACAAAGCCCTTGCCTATATTGAAGGTAATAAGGCATCAGAGGTTTTTGTTAGAGTCTTTATAGTCCTTCTATATGGAAAATTTGTCTTCTTCCTTTTTTATTTGTGTCTCCTTTGTCTCTTTCTCTTGTCTTATGGCTCTAGCTAAATCATTGAGTAGTGCATGGAATAAATCAACTTTAAGATAATTTGGCCTAATTTTACTATAGATTATTATCACAAGCTATGCACATATCAATTTTACATGTAATTTTATGGTAATATTTTTATTTAGTTCTCTCTCTCTCTTTGAAAAAGTCTCTAACAATGCTGCTGATTTCAATCCATTCATAAAAGGAAGAATAGAGTTAAAGCAGAGATTGTGATGAATCAACTATCCTTTCGATCACCTTTAAGACAATACCCTCTCAGGCAATAAAGCCTTCTAGCTCAATTTCCTGTAATAGAAGTAAGTTTTCCCCTGAATGAAATTCTCCTCATGCGTGGATGGAAGAAGACAGCCAATTTTAATAGATATTGTCCCTCCACGACTCTACAATGTTTGCAGATTGCTTAGGAAATATGAATTTCAGGCTGAAGACAGTCATTAGCAATAGAGGTATTTAGAAGAAGTAAAAGGGTAAAATGCACATTTAGCACAAAGAGGCAATCTCTTTCCTCACAGCACTGGGGTTATCAGGATGTCATTAGCAGCTCTTCACTACATAAATGTTTTCAAACAAAATAAGCCAAATGAGCAGCAAGGTGAATGTGCTTCATTTCCAAACCCTTACTTAGTGTTGCTTGAAAATTGCATGGGAAGAAATGGGCCCATTTCAATTCTTCCAAACATGGCAGACCTCAAATCTTCCATCTGCATCAAATCAAGTTGTGCTTTTACACAATTTAGCTTTCATAGTATTTGAGTCAAATACTGTTTTTAGAATCCTGCTGTTTAACACATGTTGTAATATATTTCTGTTCTGCTGTATTTCCACTGGTGAACCTCATGAATTTAAGTTTGGTGAAAGTCTTCTTTTTTACCCCTGAAGAGATAAACTATTATCCCATAAAGAAGATAAGAGAATATATAGAAAACCATCACTATTAACCTTCATTATTTCAAAGGAATGAGAAGTTCCTCAGTAATGTAATCACTTGCACAATGTGTATTTACTAAATACCAGTCAGATGTAGACTATCAGAGAAGTCCTGGAATATGATTCAAATGCTGCATTTATAATTTTCTCAATTTTCTGGAGAGAACTTTGGTTTACCTATAGCCTGGCCACTAGTGATAAGTAAATCAATAACAAAAAATTAACAATGATCTCATGGTAATTTTTGATAGTATACAAATATTATACTATATGTATGCCATGTATAAGTACATATATTTTATGTTATATAATATTTAGTATACATTATATACACACATATATAATTACATGTTATATATTGTATTAAGTGTATATACTTAAATATCTATTTGGTTATATAGTATGGTGATATTTTATTTGTACTGAAATGTGATTTTATTTGTATGTTAGTAAATAAAGTTGCCTGGGTGTCAGAGCTAATAGCAAGCCATACCTGAGCTGGGCATTCGTGGCGCACGCCTTTAATCCCAGCACTTGGTAGGCAGAGCTAGATAGATCTCTGTGTGGTCAAAGATACAGTCAGCATTGGAGACACATGCCTTTAATCTCAATACCAACCATAGAAGATCTGGAGGTCTATACAAACAGGCAGTGACGAGGCGGTCATTTGGTTGGGTTTACAACCAATGAGAAGGCAGAACAGAAAGTCTATATAAAGACAAACACTCAGAAAGTAGGTCTTTCTTGGCTGAAGTGGCTAGCTGCAGCAGACGGGTAAGGCTCTTAGCTCTGATCTCTTGGCTTTCTTCTTTGCATTGGTTCTGTGTTTCTTATTTTAATAAGATAGTTGGTTACATCTACAATATAGGTACTATTTTCTCCAAATGGAAATTTATAATAGTATACAAAATATATTCTAGTTTATTTAACTGGTAGCCAATTTGGGATTTCCAGCTCTCAAGTTGTAGAGACCTATATAAATATATAAATATGTGTAATATATTAAACATTTTTATAATGTTAGCTATTTTCATGTTTTTGAATTTTTGTTATTATAAAAGATAATTCTGGATATTGCATTATGTATTTTGCACTACATTTAATATTTTGTTCAAGTTAAAATCTCAGATGTATAATGTCTGGAACAATTGTTAGCATGGTTTTACAGACTTAGAAATAGACAAATTTCATTTTGATGTTCGTGATTGACATGAAAACAATTTACATTTTTCTACTTTTGTTACTGTTAATTTTAAATGTTTATCCTGATTTACTTTTAAAGATTTAATTTATTTCTCTATATTTCATCTATCATTGATAGTTTATTCATATTTAAGCTCACATTTATCCTAAAATATTTCTCATTTTTTATTTTAAATGTATCATCACAGAGGTTCATACACGGCACAGAGAGAGCTTCGTGACAGTAGAGGTAAAGTACCACTTTGCCTGAGTCCACTGAAGCATTTGGGCTCTGTGTTTTATAACCTAGATGACTGAGCTCATAATCATACCCTAGGCCAGATTTTTGCAGTGAGGTTATAGAGATGCTGGTGGTGCTTTGACTTCATCCTTTGAGGCTTTTATAGGAGTAGTTGGTCAAGACTAGGCAGATATATTCTGTACATGTTCAAGAAATCCTACATCATTTCTTAGGTTAGTTATTTTATTAAATGTAAATAACTCATATTTCATCAAATACTCTTGAAGCATCATTTTTAAGAGTCTTTATATCATTTATACTACTGTGATATATTTGTACAATTACTATATCATTTTCCAATTTGCAATTTATTAAACCAGTTTTGAATATCATACATTATCTTTTTCACACATTAGTTGGTATTTGAGTCCAGAGTTTTGTATGTTTTACAAGTGATATGCTATGTATTTTTTCCTCTTATTTTCTGCTATGGTTATTATAAGTTATATTTCAGGAATATGTATAAATCATGTATAAAATGGGGAAACATTCCATCTCCTTCTTAATGTCATGTAAATTATTTGTTCTTACCTACTGGGGAAAAATTGACTTACTTATAAAATCATTTGGACTGGAAACTGTTATACAGTAACTCTTTAAAACTTTTTTGTATTATCTGTCACGTTTATTTGTTTATTTACAACAAAAGGCCAGGTTAGATGTGTACACAGGGTTGTGTACATAAATCAGAAGGAAAGAAGATGAGTGATTCAGAGGGGAGGTAAAGCTAGTGTTGTGACATTGTGACAACCCGGAGGACACAGCTGGGCAAAAACACAAGAAAGACAATTTCACAAAAAGAGATTAATGTTTAGAACCTTGGACATAAGTAGAAGCATATTGCCTAACCCACACTTGTGCTCTCATATCTGCTTTCTCCTTCCCTCCAAAACTATCAGATACATTTTATTGTCCCATATAAAATACAGGAAAAGTGAACTTCAAGACCACATGACTTCATAACACCAGTAGTAAGTGAAAAAAAAAAGTAAGCTTCATTCTACCTACTTTCCAAATGACTGTGTTTTTTTTTTCTAGTTCAATGGGTTGATAATATAAATATAATGAAGTTTAAAAGGAAGCAATGGATAGTCGAGAGGTTTGAAAACACAAGAATATGCTGCTAATTTCGTTGATTTCTATTCTACTTCTAGTTGAAAATAATTTTGACTGATATAGTTTTAAATAATCTCTTAATTAATAACAATGCTGACATTTGTTCAAAATTCAGTAATACTTTCCTCTCGATTCTCTCCTGAAAAATCTGTAAGCCAGCCACATCATCCACATTCTACACTAGTGAAAACATGGTCACAGCTTAATTACATTTTCTTTGTTATTGGTTTTGTTGGAGACAGAGTTTCTCTGAAATGTACTTTGTAGAACAGGCTGTCATCAAATTCACAGAGATCCACTTGCCTCTGCCTTCCAAGTGCTGGCATTACAGTTGTGCTCCCCCCCCACCCCCCCGCTCCCGCCCCCCAACCCATGTCCAGCTAACTCCATTTTCTTGAACTGATGGCCACTGATCTCACATTTCTTAGAGAATATCCTGTAGACAACTGTCAATTGTAAATTATTTCTCTGACCTTGGAATGCATAAACTGTCTACCATTTAAGGGCTGTGTCTTCAGATCCTAGCATCTATCTGTCTTTTTGAACTACAATAGATGGAAATGTTAGTCTTCTATCTTCACAATGAATGAGAAATAAATTCATACCAAAATGTTTCTTCCTGCAGGGACAATTAAGTTCTTTGCCTCCTTGGATTAAGTATCCTCTTCATAAGGTAAAATCACGATAATGACTATTCCTTCCTAACCTATCTGTGTAACTTACTGCTACAGTTTAAAAGCACTTTGATGGAACATTCCTGCATATGCAAATTCATAGACATCATGAAATAAATTACAATTTTTATGGGTTTAAGTAAAAACTGAAGTCCCAATTCTAAGTAGACATTCATATTTAACATAAAAAGCATTTGAAAAAACAAAAAGGGGCAGTACTATGAATTGAACCCAGAGCCTGCTAGGACCAGGGAAATATCCAAATACTGTGTTATAACCCCAGAATTTTTTTGTACTTTTTAAACTTTGAGACAGAATCTCATTCAGTTGTTCATGCTGGCCTTGAACTTGAGATTTTCTGGTTAACCTTGAGTACCTAGAATTAGAGGAATGTGCTAGTAAGCCTGGCTTCATTTATTCTTTAAACATACACAATTTGTATACCTGTGCAGATCAATTTCCTACCACAGCTCAAATATATGAAGCAACATTAGTTGTATTTGTGTGTACGTTGTATTTAAGAGTGTAAGTCTTTCTGCAACAGCTGTTTAGGAGACTGAACAGAGTTTGAATGACTACATTCTATCACAGCCTTACAGAAGTCAATGAAAGTCTTATTTTAAAAGAGGAAACCTGATTATGCAAATTTTGTACATTTTAAAGCTGTTAAAGTACATGGTTACTATGTGAAGACTCATTTACAGACAAATGAAAAACACTGGTTCAACTAGCTAAAAGTCAAAAGGGTGCACTAAGCAAGTTTAAATATATATAATATATTTAACATGTATATATAGGTAGAATAGATCCTTAGTCATCAGATACAGTAATACCAAGTGTTTGTGTGTAGGACATAGAATATCTTGGGTGTCATCCACTTGGAATATAAATTAAGAGATACATAATGGTATGTACTTACCTCCAGTTACAAATGGTTAGCATTTTTTTCTGATTCAAAATTACATTTTTTTGTCTAGAAAAATATAATTTAAAATATCCTATGGTGTCTCTTTCCTTTTATCTTCATGCTATTTTTGAAAACCTACTCCATCACTTCCAATAGTGAATACTCATCACACCTACTTCAGAAGACCCTAGCATTCAACACACAGGGAAGAACATGAGATCTAAACTTTTAGGAAATACACACCCCTTGGTTTCATAAAATTACAAAAAAGTAAATAAATATATGTCTTGATTGACTAAAGACATGTCCCTAGTATTTTTTTCCTTTTCCTCTCAATCATATCCTCATTTTTTTTAAGGTGATCTATATTAGATTGTTTCTTCATACCAGTAACTATTGCGGAAAGTATATGCCCTGCCAACAAATTCCCAGTTACATGTAACTGAGATGCCAATATGTATATCCTAGTACACACCCAAAAGCAGTGGTTCTCAACCTTCCTTGTGCTAGGGCCCTTTAATACAGTTTCTCATGTCGCGGTGACCCTCAACCATAAAACTATTTTCATTGCTACTCATTTTGCTACTGTTGTGAATTTTGCTACTGTTATGAATTGTAGTGTAAGCATCTGTGTTTTTTGATGCTCTTAGATGATACCTGTGGAAGGATCCTTAGACCCCGACGGAGTCAGGACTCAAAGGGTAAGAACCAGTGCTCCAAAGAGATCACAATGAGCCAGTCTCATTTTTCTTCTCTTTCTATGAATTTGCCTCAGGCCTCCCCTCCACCCCATGAAGTTCACTTGTTAATGTAATTATGAGCAGGAGAATGGCTTGCACAGCTTAGTTTGACTTGGCATGGATTTTCTCTGGCACCTTGAAAACTTCTGCTCCTTGTTGCTGTCACCATTTGCAGTTGACATCTGGTCCATAACAGCTGGCCAGAGCTGGCTACCGTAAGCATTTGAGTACCTGAGTTCCTGAAGTAGTTCTGTGTTGCACAGAGAATTTATTTGACTAAAGACAGTTGCCTTTCCAGGTAAACATAAAGTATGTTTCTTTTCTTGGCCTGCATAATATATCCTGGTATCTGTCACTATGCTGCTTTGCTCTCAATTTTTAACAATATTTTAAAATTAAGCAGTAAATTTTGACTTGAAAATTCACACACTTAAAGCCCAATCCAGATTAGTCAATCTATAGTTAGAGTTTAAAACATCAAGAAATTATTTTAGGGATACTGCAAGGACTATATACTGTATTGTAAAAACTCTTACGAGCTTTTATTATAGTTACTAGAATATTTACTTACAGGGAAAATCACCAAAAGCACAGTTTGTACTCCATTGCTGTCTAAATAGGAATAGTTCTTAGTATATTAAGTGTGGTTTTCCCTATAATACTCTTTGTCTGTTTTTGTTTGTTTGTTTTGTTTTTTTACCTGAACTCAAAACATTGATATGGGGCTGTAATATGTGAGAATTTTATCTCCTCCCACATTTATCCCCATATTCTTATGAAAAGCTCTATTCCTGTTTTTCAGATTATGACTATGTTTAGATAGAATTCCTACAGTGACAAGTCAAAATGAAGTGTTATAATTTGAATAGGAAATTTCCCCAAGAGGCTCATGTGGAGAAGATTTGGTCCCTAATTGATGGCATTAATTTGAGCAATAGCTGGAACTTTAGACCTTAGTGAGTAGGTTGTAGCTAGACGCAACAGGTCACAGAGAGCATGTCTTGTCCTTAGAGGCTCCCTTGCAATGGCTGATCCCTTTTATTCCCCCACCACTTTTCAGTCCACCAGGAAGTAAACAGCTGTCTATCTCCATGCTCCTGTAACAAGAATCTCCTACTGTTCCTCAGGCTCAAAGCAATTATCCAAACTTAAACTGAAATCTCTAAAACTAGGAGCTAAGATGATTTTTTTTCTCTTGCAAGTCACTTTGTTCTTCTGACACAATAGCAAAATAATGTTAAATAATATCAATATAGGAGGTCATTAGAATAAGAACCAGTTTAGTCTATTTGATGCTATGGGTAGAGGGAATTAGGACAGAGACACACAGAATGAGGAACATGTGGGGTAATTGGGAATAATATCCTAGAAAGCTAATTAGATAATCCCCAGAAGAAACAAACCTTGCTAGCATCTTGACCTTAGATGTTCATTCTCCAGATTACTAAATGAATAAATTAACTTCAGCTACTTTTTATGACAGCCATAACAATCTAGTACATGATTCTTATCCTTTTGTAACTTATCTATCTGTAGGATAATGTGTCTAAGTCTACATCCTTAATCTAATTCCTGGGTGAAAATAAGAAAACTGTGTGTGTGTGTGTGTGTGTGTGTGTGTGTGTGTGTGTGTGTGAAAGAGAGAGAGAGAGAGAGAGAGAGAGAGAGAGAGAGAGAGAGAGAGAGAGAAAGAGAGAGAGAGTACATTTTATGAATATTTGAAAACACAGTCAGAAGATGTATTGAATTTTGCACCATTATTTTGTTAGATATTTTAATTTGGGTACTTCACGTCTGGAAGCTACTATAAATCTCTGAACACAGTGCCTAAACAGCAACAGCAGGGGCATCGGCAACACAGGCCAGACTAAGGTTTGAGACCCAGGATCATACCCGACACCTACTGCATCATAACTTTGAAGGTATAGTCTACTTAAGGCAAGACCTCCTGATAGGCTCTGACACAAATCAGGTTTGTGAAACACTGACTATAATGGGGAAACCATTTCAAAAAGCTTAAATGTAATCTTGTAATAAAAATATAAAGCTTTGGTGAAGTCTACAGTCTCCTCAAAGCCATTAAACTTTATCCCCTGTCTCTTCTCTGCTTGCTTTATATTTTCAATGCCTTTGGAGCTAGTGCAAAACAATCTAACATTCTATACAATTTGGGTAAATATTACTCTTTATTTCATTTGAGAGTTATTGTTTCAACTTGTTTGAAATTTTGTTACTGTTTTTTTCCTCCATCATCTCTACATTAGCAAATGTATGATTTGTAATTGTGCTTTTAAACCCTAGGATGAAATATTAAAAACTCTTCTTTCAGGCCGGGCGGTGGTGGCACTCTCCTTTAATCCCAGCACTCGGGAGGCAGAGCCAAGCGGATCTTTTTGAGTTCAAGGTCAGCCTGGTCTACAAAGTGAGATCCAGGAAAGGCACAACACTACACAGGGAAGCCCTGTCTCAAAAAAACAAAACAAAAACAAAAAACCCTTTTCTTTCATTCAAATTTAGTATGTTACTATAGCAGAATTAATTTGCTTTTTTGTATTAAAAATGTATTTACTTAGAAGTATTCAGAATGTCAACAAAACAGCTGCAATTTTTTTTGCAGTTACACAGTGGTATTTAGTTAACGAAACAACAATTATATTCCTATAAGCTGCATCAGCGATGATTGAAGATGAAATAACAACAACAAAAACCACAACAGCAACAAACTACCATTCTCATATATAACTAATTTGTGCTGTTTATCAACAAGAACCTGTTTTAAATTCCCATGTCAATTTGCAACCCCTAGACTATACCAGGCAATTTTAGTGGCTGTTGAAAATACCGCCAGGACAGAGTCTATCTAAAGACCCATTTGGTACTGTGTTAATTATACAAAACAAGACACTGTACAGTTTAAAAACAAATCTTACACAGCCTTACCGTTTGATATTTTTTTCCTTAAAAGGAGTGAGTTGTATACAGGGGGATTAAATGCTTTATAGACCGGGGGGGGGGGGGGGGCGACTGTGTTAGAACCAATTTATCATCATTTTCCTCATCTTTGCTCCTTCTCTTCCTCATCCTTTTCATTCTCCTCATCTTTCTCTTCCTTCTTTTTCTTGCTCTTTTCAGCCTTGACCACCTCCTTTTTCACTTCATTGGGTTTTCCTTTAGCTCTGTAGGCATCAATATCTTCTTTGTATTTTTTCTTCAGCTTGGCTGCCTTCTTTTCGTTGGGCTGTTATCACCTGCAGTAGTGTTGTTCCACCTCTCTCCTAGCTTCTTTGAATCATCACCAGTGGATAAGCCAGGATGTTCTACTTTGATGTTTGGGCAATACTAAGAACAGAACAAGAAGGCTGAAGGAGGCTTATTGGATGCATTGGGGTCCTTGAACTTCTTTTTGGTCTCCCCTTTGTGAAGGAATGTGGGTTTTCATTTCTCTTTTATAACAAGCTTTCTCAATCTTTGCCATGTCTTCAAATTTCCCCTTGGCTTTAGCAGACATGGCCTTCCAACTGTCTGAGCAGAATCATCTGGGTACTTTTTGTGTTCCTCCCCCTAAGCTTACACAAAGAATGAATATGAGGACATTTACCTCTCGACTTCTTAGGATCTCCTTTGCCCATGTTTAGTTGATTTCTATCTGCAAGGCACAGAGTCACCCAGTGCCCGTCCGGATCCTGCTTGTCCTGCTGTCTCCATAGGCAGAATGATGAGGAAACTTACAGATACAACCGAACCGAGCTAGTGAGAACTCAAGAACTTTGGACCGAAAGCTGCTGTAGAGCCTGCATAGGACTGGACTGGACCCTCTGCATGTTGTGTAGCTTGGTCTGTTTGAGGGGCCTCTGACAGTGGGAATAGGATCTACTCCTGGTACATGAACTGGCTTTTGGAGCCCATTGCCTATGGTGGGACACCTAGCATAGCCTTGATGCAGAGTGAGCGGCTTGGACCTGCCTCAGTTGAATGTTCAGGGCTTTGCTCACTCCCCATGGGAGGCCATACCTTTTCAGAGGAATGAATGGGGGGTGGTCTGTGGGGAAGGCTGGGGGAGGGAGAGGGAGGAAGGATGACAGGGGATCTGTGATTGGTATGTGAAATGAATAAAAAAAGTCTTAATAAAAAATAATTATAATTTGATGTGGTCTGGAATGCATTTGTTTATGTACATCATTCAATGAAGCATTGCTTTTCTGGTGCTATTAAGTGGACTGAGACTTTTCAAAAAATTAAAAGCAGTAATTAGAGCATTGTTTCCACATTATCAATATCTTACATTTTGTCTAAATCCTATCAATAATTTTCTTACAACTTTACTAGGATATACAGGTTTTTACTTGCATTCTGAAGGCTGACTTTTCTTTAGGAGAATGCCAACATAAGCAATCTCATATTCTTGTGTATAAGTATATACTCTGGTAGTTTATGTATAGGGTAAGTGGATTCCACATTTATATGTTCTCATAAGCTTATTTAAAACCCTAACATGCTCATAGCTACAACTAACCTAATGGTCACTTTTGCGTTTGAATTAAATTTGCAGTTGGGTCTGAAGAGAAAGCCTGTCTCAATTTTCTTTATGGTTCCTTATTCAGGGCAGAGTCTTCTGCATGCAGTGGGCTTATAAACCTTAGACCAGGCTACTTGGATCAATGATGTCTATAATTAACACAGAAAAGGTCATATGAGTGCCCAGGAGCTGCCCATAGCACATGCTTAAACTAATCGTTATTGAATTCAATCACTATTAATCATTGAAGTTTCATTGGGGTTTTATAAGTGTTGAGAAGAAACAGGAAGTTTTTGTATACAGCCCATTGAAGTCATTCTTTCTTTCTTTTAACTTGTACAAGGACCTTCATGCTAATGCAATCCGACGAGGACCATGTATCTTTCTTTCTATGCTCCATATGCTTATGAGTTTTCCCAGGCTTGCTTGGATTACAGCCTGCATTAGTAAACCTCATTCTTCACTGATGAAACATTCCCATTTAATATAAGAGCAAAATTTATGGCCATTCCAGCAGCAGGGGATTTAAATATCCAGTTCAGTTTGAGTGAGCAGCTTACCTGTCTTTCCAGGGTAATGGATTCAAAATATTAACAAATTTGGATGAAGCCATGAAGATTTTTCTCTCTTTCCCTTGTTTAGATTTAACAAAAGAGCTAGTTAAAATAATGGTTGAGCTTTTTATATCCCTTAAGGTAATGAGTATGTTAGTTTGTTCCCATTAAATGTATATGAAAGAATCATCATACAAAAATTGAAGAATTGAGGCTATTTTAATTACTGGTTTAGGTCCAAAAATTGTGCATGATTGAAGAGAGGTAATATTTGAGTCTCAATTTGCCTTAACTGGATTTTGAATTAGATAAATATTGACCAAAAAAATATACAATGGCTGTACTGAGCTCATTTTTTTTCTCTGTAAGTACAATCTAACCAAGCATATATATTCAATCAATACCTTATTGGCTATCAACTTATAAGCCAACACCTTTATTCTCTATATGACTTCTACTATGGTTATGCAGGCCAAGTCAACTGAGCAAAAATTTAAAGACTACCAATAAGTTGCAAGCCAATATTGAGGATGCTCATGACAAAAAAATTAAACACAGAAGGAAATAAAACTATTTTGTGTTCAAAAATCTAAAAAAAAAATAGAGGACAATAAACCTAAGAATGGGAAAAAGCATTATAGGAAAGATTTATTAAATATGATAAAGTAAGTTATAAGAAAATTGCTGTTCCAGCATGATGAGTGTTTTTCACATGCACTAAACAGTTCAATGCTTTAGTAGGACATTCAAAAGCACTGTAATTTGTATTTCAGTTGCTTAGGATTTGTCTCAAATAGTTTTATCTTTATATACTTAGAAATCTTCTATTTCTTATTTGAGTATATAAACTATTTTTGAAGATCAGTTAGCACCAGTTAGCACATAATATGTGATGTAATATGTAATATAATATTGAATGAATGTTAGGAAGAGGACCAAAGACTTTTGTTGTTGTTGTTGTTTGTTTGAGTTCTGTGAGACAGTGTCTCTCTATGTTGTCCTCAATGTCCTGTAACTCACTATCTAGACTATCTTGGCCTTGAACTCATAAATATCTGCCTGCCTCTTCCTGCTGAGTGCTGGAATTAAAGGTGTCCTCCAATATGCCATGGCAAGACATTCTTAATGATATCCTTAATAATAAATGATGAAAGTAAATGAAGGAAACAAACAACACATGGATTTTAGTATAGGAGAGGCAATAATAGCAACTATTGACACGTCATCTTTCATTCAATGAAAAATATATGTGAATTAAAAAGATATGTCTAGTTCAGCAGGAGAAATTTTGATCTGAAATTTTTGAAATGAAGATTATTTTTCTTGACCCAGCAGAGTGTTATAACTTTAGGAGTATCAAAAAAAAAAAAAACCCAGAAATCTATAAAGAATGCCTGCACAACCTCATCTGCAAACCTCAAGGAAGAAAGTGACATAAAGAGGATAAAGAACTGTATCAACTACTTGAGAGAAGATAATTATCAATCAGTGGGAAAAGGGGCCTAGTGCTTCTGTAAAGGTTATTTACACTCTCAATCAAGGACATTCAGCATAAAGTAAGGAGAAAAAGCAACAACTGCAAGGCATTGGGATTGAGTTGATGGCTGTCTTAGTTCCTTTTCTGTTGTGAAAATCTATTCTGACAGCAGCAACTTAAGGGAAAACTGGTCTTCTTGGTACAAACTCAAGGTTGTCCTCTATTGTGGTAGGGAAGTGACAATGGCAGGGGTGTGGGCAAACTGATCACATAGCATCTGCTGTCTAGAGCAGAGAGCAGTGAACTGGTACATTCTGGGGCTCAGCTCACTCTCTCCAATCTTACAGAACCCTCCATTCCCTGCAAGAGAGTGGTGCACCCCACCATGGGTGAACTTTCTCATCTCAGTTAACATGGCAGATAAAACGTCCCCCCTGAGACATATCCAAATGCCAAGTTGATAGAGGCAATCGGTTACTGAGACTCCCTTTCAGGTGATTCTAGAATGTGTCAAGTTGATAGTTAAAACTATCCATCACAGAAATAAAATACAACATTCAAAAGATTCAGGCAAAAGGTAGGAGAACCTCAATGACAGGTCACTTTTGCTGTGTTTCTTGTCTGTAAATTGTGCTTATTGTAGCCAGGAGAGAGAATCTAGCATCCTATGTAATTGTAAGTAATTTTCACCTGTTTTCTAGTTACCAAATTCACTCTTCTGTCTGTTGTTGGTTATCAACCATTTCTTTTGCTCTTTTGGAGCCTCGCTTCTTCTATCAGGGGGCCAGCTCAGCCAGATGCTACTAAGCCTGCTAGACTACAGTGGGTCCATTGGCTCCTCAGTTACTAGTGAGCGTTTGTTTTGAGATCCTGACTCTTCAAGTGGACAGTGCTCACATGATTAAAATGTGTATGTACAACTTTCAACAACTTCATTTTTAAGAGGTATTGGAATTCATTCTAATAATGGATCTTCTGACTTAATCCTCTGTGTATTGGAACTGGGTTCTTTGCATATAAAAAGGGAAGCATCACCCACCAGGTGATGCAGGTTGCAAAAATTTTTCTTTCCACTTCCATGGAGTACTGTTTTTGAGAAGAGAGACTAGATTGCTGGGTACCAGTTTTTAAGTCTAGAAGCTTGGTTCCCAAGCTCTTGCATACCCGGATGCAGACCAACCATTCCACTTAAAGTGATACTTACTTTATTTGGAATCACAAATCTTTTTGTTGTTACTTTAGCATGAATTGTTTTTTCATCTGGAGGTTCCTCATTCCCTCAGTTGAACTGAAAATGAAACCCTCCACTAATGTCTTCTCAGAAACTATCAAACAATTTGAATTTCAGCCAAATTTAGAACCAGATGTTCTCCGACATTCCCTAAGTAAAGTCCTCCTTCCTCTATTTGGAGACAAGTCTTTGTGATTTTTTTCATAATTCTGCACATTGTAGTCAAGGACTGTCCTTTGTTACCAAATACTCATTAAAAATGCCTATATAATAACCACCTTAGAAGATCATGAATTCTTATTCTTTGAAATCTGCAAGACAGAATGTCTTTCTATTTTTCTCCAGGTTTTAGAAGTTAACTAACTCCTTTGGTTGGTGGCCAATTTTCTCCCATTCTTTAAGCCAGAAAAAGGACATTTTCTGAGGTTCCATCATCCACATGCATGAGTAATTCCCTCTTTATGATTACATCAAGCCCATCTAGTTGATCTATAGGAAGGTCCCCATCTAAAATCTTCCAATTTATCATATCTATAAAAGCTGTTTTGTCACATAAGTATTTCACAGTTTCTGGGAATACACGAATGGCTATTTTTGAAGGGAAGTTATTTTTCTCCCTTGGGAATTTTGTGTGTGTGTGTGTGTGTGTGTGTGTGTGTGTGTGTGTGTGTGTGAGAGAGAGAGAGAGAGAGAGAGAGAGAGAGAGAGAGAGAGAGAGAGAGAGAGAGAGAGAGGCAGAGGCAGAGATGTACCTCCCATGACAGTGGATCATCCTTTACTTCCACTTGTTAAATGTCAGTCAGCTGCTCAAGCCAAGACCCTTCCAGTGTTCCCCATATTCAATAGGGTAGTTATGCTGCCCATAGACTAGTATATTTCCTCAGTCTCTAAGTTCCAGTATGAACTGTGTTAATTTGTGCGTCTTCACTACAACTACTGAGAATAAGTTTTAAAGAATGATCTCACTAGTTTCTTCTAGCATTATGGTATGCTTATATTTCCCAGAATCCATGGAGTGTAGGAAGTCACATACTGAGCAAAACCATCTCTTTTATTATGAAGGAAAAAAATCCAACAAGAATATTTTTGTAGTTACATTTTGACAGTGACATGTATGTATTACATTATCCCATTTATTTTTTTTGACAATTTTACTTATTTCTGTAATGAATTTAGTCATTTCACTCCTGTCCCTTCCTTTAGGCCCTGTCTCCCTTTCCTACTTGTATATTTTTTCTGAATGCAGTTCCCCTCCTGCTTTCATGTCTTCTTCCTGTATGTGCCCCACAGAGTTTAATTAGAACTATTTGCTCAAGCATAGATTAGGACTGTTTTCTGTAGATGTAATTCTAAGAAAACTTCAGCTACAGTTGACTTTTAACAATTTTCAAATGTCTATCTAGAGCTCACTTTTCCAATGACTATCTAGAACTCACTTGCTGTTTGTTACTTTCTAATTTGCTGCCCTTTGGAGGTGAGTATAATATTGAATGCACTAGGTATCTCTACAGCATCAGTGATGTGGATATGATGGCCTGTAATTGAGAATGAAATCACTGTAGCAAACTTGGAAGAAAACTTAAGCATGTAATCTATTTTAGTTATCTTCTAGACATCATTCATCAACCCTTTTCTTGTATTGTGTGGGATACAGCTCTACTGCCTTTTCAGTCTTTCCTGAGGGTTGTAAGCAGTATGGTGGTGAGATATCTTTAGATGATCCATTTTCATTGCCATCACCATATGGGGTTTGTCATCCAAGAGTGGGCTGGAACGTGTGGGAAGGGAAAAATCAATTACTCTTTCAATTTAATCTGCAAAGATCCTGATAAAATGTGTCTTTTCCTTACTACTTTAATTTTCCTGACTTGTTTTGAACACATGGTAAACTTGATTATATGATGATGGAGCAAGCTAGCTAGTGGTTTGAAGAAAAAGTGTGGCAATGAGATTGCTTTCTACTTCCATTATTATTTGGTTTACTTGAGCCAGAGATTTATAATAAGCAAGATAGAGGAGCAGAAATATTCTTTGAATTAAAATGTAGCAAGATCCTCAAATTATTTTCTTTCATGACGTGAGAGAAATAAACAGTTTAAACATGTTAGTGTTATAGAAATGACTTCCAAAGATGAAAAAGAAAGAAATCTTTTCACCTACATCCTTACCCATACTAAATAGTTCAAATGCATGTAAATTATCATTGTTGGTATTCAAACATTATCGACATAGCACATGCAAATGAAATGAAAGTGCTGAAAAAGTAGACCATAAGACTATCATTTTAATGAGTACCTTGACTTTGTTCAGTTTCCTAACTTTAATGTTACTGATACTTGAATTAAACAGTACTCCATTGTGTGGAACTATTCTGCTAAGTACAGGGTTTCAGTAAAATCTTTGCTCTCTTCCAGCTAGATATAAGTAGGAACCTCCTCCTCCCATGGTGACCACTAAAAATATACTCAGACATGATGAAATGTCCTTTGAAGGATAAAATAACAAACACTTGAGCACCATTGTTTTAGGGTTTGATGATTTCTGAAGCATTTCCCTATATTTTGTCTAATTATAAAGTCATAGAAGTCTATAGAGGAGTTAAAAGAGGTTACAAATGACGACTATGAATCATAGGAAAAAAGAAACTTATTCACATAACAATTATTTAGTAGTATAATTAGAACTGTGACATCCATTTTTTATCTTTGAAATAGTTTTTCCTCTTTCTCAGTAGTTTTCAAACTTTCTGTGCATCAGCCCCAACATTATATATCACAAAATCCCATGACCCATGCAAGTGTCTAATTCCAAAGGTTTAGATTAAAGCTCAAAGATATGGTCTCTCTAGCAAACTCCTTGGAGCTATTGCTGCCCTAGAGAAAGCATATGATACATACAAGTAAAAACAGAACCATATTTTGTTATCATTTGAAATTTGTATAATCCATTTAAAATAACACAACCTTTCCATGGTTCTGAATAAGTTCCATAATTAAATTTTACTTTGAGATTCCTGTTAAACAGACAATGACTTTGTGATTGAAAGTGGTGACAATGGGTTTAGAAGATAAACTATGGAGATCCAGACTTCTTTAATCACTCCATCAAAGTGCTCCTTTGCAATATCTTTATAATGAAAAAAAATAATTTAAAAAAGTCTCTTTGGTCACTAGCATGCATTCTATTAATGTGCTATATCTCATTCATGGCATAAGGTTAGAATTTTAAATGTCACATCTATGACATAAAGTATTTTTTAAAAGAGTTGTTCATCTCCAATGGTCTATCTTCTACTATCACGGAAACATTTTAATGTATTTAAATTCAGATGACAATGGCACTGACATTTCATATAGTTTTCTTCTCAGATGCCTAAGTAGCTGTGAATTAATGTAACATGACCTGTCAGTAAACATCAGTCACTTCTGCTGGGATCTCATGCTCTTGGGCTTTGCCTCATTGTCAAGTTGGGAAGCTGAACTTCTCATCTTTTCAACTAGTATGGTCAGATGAAATAATCCCTCATTCATCATCAATAGTAAGTGGTATCAGACAACATTTTAAAGCTTTTGGTATTGCATGTCAGACCATAGCCTGCTTCACCCATTTAATAACTGGTCAACCAACCAAAAAGTCCAAACTTTGATTATGTACCTTTTTGATAAACACTAACAGATTTCCTTCCTTTCCTTAGCTCACATAAATGAATGAAGAGTTAAAGAAAGCAGCTTCATTCTTTGCCCATATAAAAACATAATTCTTTCGATCTTTTCCCCTGGAGAACATTTCGTTTTTCACCTGTGTATAACATTAGAAACAATTTCTGTGGTTATGCAAATCTCCCACAGATTTTGTGAGTCACTTATCCATAGCAACGGGAGATCTCATCATTTAACAGATGAAGAGATTCTCCTGGATTTATGTTTGCCCTTCTCTGTGACTCATAATGTGTAATTTGTTTCAAGCAAACGCTGTATATGAAAAAGTGGTCTCAGAGTAATGATGTGACAGAAATTGTGTGAAGACCACTGATATAATTTTCCAAAAGATAAATGCAAATAGCTACTTATCCAAATTGCTCTTTATCTCTCTCATGTATACATGCCACAATTAGCCACAATGCACCTCAATTTCAGGAAGACATTACCTGGGAAAAATGGCAGATAGCACAGTGAGAAAACAGAAAACAACTACAAAATTCTCTCTTGTGTTCTTTCAGTCATCAGAACTATGTTCATTGAAAAGCTCATGAAGTTAATATTGAATTAAAAACAATATGGGTACTTCAAAGAACAGTGGAGTGTAGTACTTACTATTAGGCCAGCTATGTCCCCAGAAGAGTCCTGGTATTACCATACATAGCTTGCCTGACAGAACAAACAATATTTTTACTCTCCCATCCTACTTTTCTCATCTGTAAGCTGTAGACAAGAGATGTATTTGCCTCTCAGTAAATGTGTTATGTATAAGGAAGCGTTATATCATGTATATCAGCTTTACATATGTATAGAACACATTCTGTTTCTGAATAAATACATGTTACCTTTGTGTATGCAACAATCCGTGACAATTCATCTTACCCTGTTCTCCTTGTATAGGATTCATATGTAATCAATAGCATATGATATATTAATGGTGCCATACATTTATCACCTTCCAGCTAGGGTTTTTCCTTTACTTGGATTTGATTTATTTAATTAAGTCTGTTTTTGGTGCACTCTACATGCCTACCATAAAACTGTGTTTTAAGACAAAAGAAAAGAATCTGTGGATATTTTGTAAAAAATAAAAATGGTAAATTTTTCAGTTTTAAAGTAATATTCTCAGGCTTAAAGTAGTAATTATGAAATCTACATTTTCTGTTTTACAAGCAGAGGCAGTTATACAAGGATATGGCTTTATTAATTTATTTAAGATAAATTTTTTAGTGTCTAAATATTGGGTATGGTTGTACTATATAATATGAAGTACAAAGATTAAATATAAATGAATATGAAGGAGTATATGCCTAATTTACCTCAGAGAAAATAGCACTGAAGATTTTTTATTCTGTCTCAGGCAATATGTGGATGCTACTTCAAGCATGTTCAATGTTGTCAATGAATTGTCAGCTTTGATTGAGTATTTTACTAATGTTCTGATGACAGACATATATTCATAAGAGAGAATTCAGTTATAACAATGTTTAATTGGGCTATAGAGATAACTATGTGGTTAAAAGCATGTGCTGCTCTTCTGTTAGACCCGTGTTCCATTCCCAGATTCCACGTGACCTCTTACAAATACCTGTAACTCCAGTTCCATGGGATACAGATGAAACCCTTTTCTGGAGTCTGTAGGTACCAGACAAGGATGTATTGCACATATATGTAGGCATTCATATGTACATAATATTAAATAAATATTTTTTAAAAGATTGTTTAGCTGATTAGGTAATATAGCTCAGACATAGACGTTCCTCATTGTGTAACTGATGTTCATTTTCTATCTAAGTACTTAGAGTGTTCAAACTTCACTCCTATACAGGCAAAGACTGAGATGTAATGGTTTGTCAAAATATAAATGAGAGAGGGAGAAAATTCTTTAGAATTGATCCAGTTTAAAATCCTTTAGTACTATTTGGAGGTGTTTAACAAAATGCTTTTAGTATCCAACTGAACCCAGATTTGAAAGTTCATAAATATCAGGATTAAAAATCCTTACATGTACCTATAATAGAAAAGAATGTATGCAGATAAAGACCTTTTAAGACACACAAGATCCATTAGATTCTATGCTGCTTTCATTACTAAGGGCTTACAATTGACTCTACTATATAAATATGCCATCTACTGCAGAAGTGGAATGTGAAATTCCACATATTCTGAGCTAACACTAATTTCTAAGGATTAAAGAGAACCATATTCATATTTTTGGTTTTGAGCCTAGCCTTTAATAACCGAGCCATGGTATGTACTCACTTACATTGTGTATTAGTTGTTAAGTAAGGAATAATCATGATACCATCCACAGACCCAGAAAGGCTAAGTAACACTAAGCACTCAAGGAGGATGCACGAATCTCCCTAGGAAGGGAAAATAGAATAGATTCAGCAGGTGAACTGGGGGCAGGTGGGAATGGGAACAGGAGAGATCAGGTGGATCAGAGGAGGAATGGAGAAAGACAGCAGGAATTGGAGGGCTTTTGGGGGGGAGATATGAAAACCTAGTGCAGTAGCACTTCCCAGGATTCTATGAGAATGGCCCCAACAAGGACTTCTAGTAATGGAATATACAGATCCTGAACCAGCCATGCCCTGTAACCAGGTAAGGCTTCCAGTGGTGGGACAGGGACACCAACCTAATCACAGAACCTTCAACCTCCAATCTATCCTGCCTGCAAGATGAGCTGAGACAAGGAAGGCATAGAACTTCTGGGAGTGGCCAACCAATAATTGGTCTAACTTGAGGCCTATATCACAGAGAAAGCCCATGCACGACACTGCCAGGAAGATCAGGAACTGGTGGCTGGAGAGCTCACAGAGACAGGATAGACAAAAAAGTTCAATAGAATGATTCGTAAACATACTATGCTATGCTCATAGATCAGTGAATAGTCATCAGAGAGGCTTCCTCTGATACCAGATGGGAGCAGATGCAGAGTCCCAAAGGGAATCATTAGACTGAGAGATAGCCCAAATTGGACATCTCCATCTGGTCCTTCACCTTGGAGCTTAGGGAATACCTCTGAAGAGGGAAAGGAAGAATTCTAGGAGCCAGAGGGGTTGAGGACACCAGCAGAATATGGCCCACAGAACCAGCTAAGCAGGAATCACAGGGGCTCACAGAAACTGAAGTGACAATCACGGAGCCTGCATTGGTCTGCATTAGGTCCTCGTCCTCGGCAAATAGGCTATGGTTGTTAGCTTGGTGTTTTTGTGGGACTCTTAACAGTAGGGTGAAGATATCTCTGAATCTTTTGTCTGCTCTCAGAGTCTTTTTTCCTCCTATTGGGTTGCTTTGTGTAGCCTTGATACAAAGGTTTTGCCTAGTCGTATGGTTTCTTATTATGCAATGTTCAGTTGTTATCCCTGGGAGAGCTACACTTTTCTTAAGGGAAATGGAAGAAGAGTAGATCTTGGAGAGAGGAGAGGTGAGTGGGGATTGGAAGGGTAGAGAGAGGGAAAACTGTGGTCTGGATGTATTGAAAAGAAAAGATAAAAACAAACAAACAACAACAACAACAAAGTGAACCATATTTGAGCAAGCATAGGATGCTTTTTCAAGAGCTGAGGAATACACAATCAGTATGATGTTCTTTACTTGTAGTTTTGTTTTGTTTTCTGCTACTGATAATATAAAGTTTTAAAAGTACGATGGAGAAAAGTGACCAAGGTGGTCATCTTTCAAGCTATTATACTACATTTTTTTTGTAATTAAGAAATTTTGTATTCATTTTACATGCCAACCACAGATGCCCCTCTCATCCCTCCTCCCCCTGCCCAGTCTTCTCCCCCAGCCCACTCCCTTTCCCTCCTCTGACAAGGTAAGGCCTTCCATGGGGAGTCAGTAGAGCCTGGTACATTCAGTTGAGGCAGGTCCAAGGCCCTCCCCCTGCATCAAGGCTGTGCAAGGTGTCCCACCATAGGTATTGGTCTCCAAAAAGTCAGCTCATGCACTAGGGATGAATCCTGAACCTTCTGCCAGGGGGCCCCTTAAGCAGATCAAGCTGCACAACTGTCTTGCTTATGCAGAGGGCCTAGTCCTGTCCCATGGAGGCTTCATAGATGTTGATCTAAATTTCGTGAGTTCCCACTAGTTTGGATTGTTTGTCTCTGTAGATTTTCTCATCATGATCTTGATGCCCCTTGCTCATAGAATCCATATTCTTTCTCTTAAAAAAATCAAACTTTTTAAATGACAGCTCTAGAAATTATGATCTTGAGTAATAGACCTTAATTTAATTTGGGAGATGTCCTCTGATGGTGTCCTAGCTGAAAGCTGAGAGGACTCTGAAAAGAGAGAAGAAAAGTTCTCATGCAAGGTTGATTTGAGGTTGGCTTTCAAGGCTAGCAATTGAAATCTGTTAAGGAAAGAAAAGAGAAATGTGAATCTGCTAAAAAAAAAAAAAAAGAGGAAATGTAATGACAGTTATTTGAATATTAAACCTCAATTGCTGTAAAAGAGTGGTTAAACATATTCTAGAAAGTGAATGCTTTACTCACATAATGTCCACATCCAGTATTTATAACAGTAATGAATGGGCTGCTTTGGTGGAAGCTGAAACAGGAAGCTATGTCTGTGGGCTTCTGCACTTCTTCCCTGTTCCCAGTGGGCAGCTAGACAAGTGTATCATAGCACCCAAGTCCACTGCCTGCTCTTGAAATTTATGTGATGGCAGGTGAGAGTTGGAGACAGGAAGTGGGGAGAAAACTCCTGTCACTTATTTTGGGCTGGTCTAGATAGTTTACATTACTATTTTTTCCACTTTTTACCACTGACTGTTTATCCTCATGAGCTACTTTAAGCACACAGAATTTCAAAGCTGCCAGTCTGAGTAAACCACCATTTTGGCACATTTACATCCTCCCTAGGAGTTTCATTCTGTTCTCTTTCATTCACTGCTACTAGTCAAAATTTCCAAAATAAAAATATTCATGGATCATGTTAAGAAGAAACTGCAGAAATAAAGTTGAGTATAGAAGAATTAACAGGGTTAAATTTATTTGTGATTATAAGCGAATAATGGTAGTGCCTTTTTATAGGAAAACTGTGTGTTCTTGTGTGTGCTTGCACCCCTGTGCATGAAGTTTGGACATTTGATTAATGCCTCCTATTAGAACATACACATTCATGACAGGGGGGCTAAATTATTTGTCTATTCTCATAGTCCTTGTAACTCAAAATATAGTAAATTTTCAGTACTTCTGAGTTAAATAATTAACTAATTTGTATCAAATTCAGTGTTTCCATTTTAGCAGACAAATCTGGAAGGGACTAACTACATTTTACTTGGCTTTGCCTTACTAACATATTAATTAAATATTTTTGTGTTATATTATTATCGAATTAATTAAAGTGTTCATTCATTTTTGTGCATATATGTAAGTTAAGATGTGAGTTAACTTCAGTGTGGGGGCAGAGAATGGAATTTATAAATTGGGACTCACACAGACTTTTTATGAGATAATAGTACTTTGGATGAGCTTTGTGCAAATTTATTGCATTCTTTTCATGATAACACTTAATGTGTGAGTTCTAAAAGATGCTGAAATTATAGAGCCATCCTTCATTTTAGAAGAGTGAATCAACAAATAAATGGTCAGTGATCTATTTTATTCATGCTATTTGAGAATGACAACTATTCATAATATTTCAGCACTGATATTTATGGACAGGCATGAATACCTGAGCACATGCCTCTGTGGTAGTGATGAGGTATTGGTGATATATTCAAGTTGCTTTTATTTGGAAATAAAATAATTGTTAGGTATCACTTCTGAAGTCAAATTTGCTTCATCATAATATAAAAATATGGATATTTAAGAGATCACAATATCAACTTTAATGGACTGAGAGATCTATGTACTTTAAGGACTACAATTGATAACAGCTATATTCAGAAATTATTCAACTCCAAAAATAAAACCTAAGAAAATTTCATTACTCTCCCAGATGATCAGGCAATCTAATATTTTAATGGATTTTCCAAGCACCACCAACATAATATTTAAGTACCATATCTATTTAGACTCAAATGGAATGAATTAATTTTATGGACAATATAAGTCTTAGATTCATTCAATTCTGAGAAATACTTTTCTTTGTATGTTTTTTTTAGGAATATCTGCATTTAAAAAATAATAAAAACCTATTATTGCTGTATGTCACCAAACAAATGATTGTCAGTTTAATTTTTCCAGATATTCATTTGCTCATCAGCATAACTAAGAAAGAAACATATCAGCATGTGGAGACCATGTTATACTAACATAATCTGAAGGGGTTCCCTCATCATAGTGATGACATGTATTTTCCTAATGCTGTCTTAAAACACAACCTAATTGCTTGTAAAATAGTTATCTAAGGGCATATTGATTCAACTAGCTTTTCTCCTTTAGCTCAAGTGTCTGGTGTTCCTTCAAAGCCAATGTTGTGTGAAATTTCTAATATAGTTATGTATCTATTATTTGCTGCTATATATATTTAAGCAACTCTACTCACAACCAAGGAGGCAGGAAATGTAAAATAAAATATTTTATTGAATGGTCAAAGCACACAGCTATTCTTTGTTCTTGATTTGTTCATGTCTCTATTTTACCTGACCTAAAATGGTTGGTTGGTAACAATTGCTTTCATAAATGAATGGGTTATTAGAAGAATGTAAATGTAACATCTAGCAAAACAAGGGAATTTAGCATAAGCAGTAAAGACCATGTGTGTGATATGTGCTAAACTGATAGGACATTTCTGTTTTATTTACTAAGAAATGTATTTTTAATTGTCATAAATGGATTACATTCTTGCCACAATTTTATGAGGTTTTTTTTTATTTAGCACAGACCACATTTGAAGGCCAATAGCATATACAAGAATAAGATCTAGTGTTTTCCTCAAGGGTGTAAATATTGATGATAAATATAAATACTGAAGATATTCTCTGATGACAGTTATTCTGACAGAGGAATGTACACTGGATGTTCAATACCAGTATGACATTCTACATTTCTAATTACCTTGGTGATAGATAGAGTTGAAGATGTGATATATAAGTGATTTCCACTTAACAAAATACTAGGATCAGAAAAGATTGGAACCATCCCTGTTGATTACATCTTTCTCTTATTGTAAACAGCCTTATTGTTACCATTGAACTACTGTATCCTTTGTAAACTAACCTTTGTACAGGTAGAAAAACTGTTCTGTTGACTCAAAATTGCATGAATTTCAATACAATAGCAACAAAAGAGATGCCTGATAAATGCTTGTTCATTGACTGACTAAAGAGATAAAGCCCAAAGAGCACAGCATACATAGAATTTCATGAAGTAAAGGTGTTATAAAACTGATATGAAAAATCCAGAGAAAAGTGTTTGCTTTTCTCAAATAATCAAAGATTGACTGCTTTAATTAGTTATTTTTGTCTGCTGGCAGTGGTCTTATGGCTCCTGTAAGTTGGAAGGGCTCAGTACTGAAGCAGTGAACTGTTGAAATAGATAAAATTGGCACATACATGAGCAGACTCCTTTTGCCATAATCACTGTGCTCATACACTTGGAGAATTTGAGCGTTTGATTATTAATAAAGTTCCTCTGTTAATTATGTAGTTCTCTGTCTGTGCCTTCCTCTTGAAGTAAAGTTCTAATTTTATCTCTTGAAACAATACCCCAGAGCTTAATTTCCAAGATGTGTCTGCAGGTGATAAATGATAAATATTTGTCAGCAACCTATGTATATTGCTATTATGTCTGACTAAATGTGCTGATAAATACCTTGTTGCTCTATTTAATAGACATCTCAACATGCAATTGAAATTCAGAAGCCAACTCTGAATGGCATTAGAATGGCCAAGCGATGATATTCTCATTGCCAAAGCCTGGCAAAACATTTCTTTAGCCTGTGTTTTCTGGGGTCAGTTAACTTCACATAGAGTTAGATATTTAATGCCTTTGCTATTCTATCATAATTCCAGTTTAAAATGAGCTCAAATGAGAACAAGTGAAGTTGTGTATATTTTAAAGTTGTTAAAAATTTGCTTCCAGCTGTAATGCTTTCAAATATTATCATTCCATAGGATGATGTTGGAAATAATTTTTCAGCATTTACAAATGTAACTAAAGAAATGGAATATATTGAAAATCCAGTTTAAGCTGAGGCTAGCTAGGGACTTCTAATGTCATTTGGGAGGCCGGACATGACATTTAGCAACCTCTAAGGGGATTTTGAGAACTTCCTTGATTGATTCATCATGAAATTTCCTGGGAATCTTAGGTTTCATGTCCTGTGAATTAAGAAAACTAGAAGACTGTCTCCATAACATAAGACCACATGTCTTGTGCAACATTTTAGACCTAGAAACTCAGTTTTTAAGCACTATTTGTGAACAAGTATGTGTGCAGTGTATATTCTCAGCCTATCACCATCTTATTTCTTTTATACAAGTTTGTTTTTTACTGAATAGTTCAGTGTGTAGAATGGAACACTCAAGCACAATGTATATTAATTTCCATCTTTGATCATGAATGGCCAAAGTATATGATCCAGGATGGTTAGTTGGCTTATTTCTCAGAGTAATAAGACCCTAAGTTATTTTTTTTCATTTTGAAGTGTTGCAAGTTCACTTTACAACTTCCACAGTCACTCTGCTCACTTTCTTTAAGACAACATAGGGAGGGAAGTGCTTCAAAATTCTCACCAGCAAGTTTTTTAATGGGCTAAAGGTGAAAATGGTTTGTTTGGCTTCTCTCTCCATCCCACTGTCAGGAATCCAGTCATGCAGTTTGGTATATTGAACTGTGCTATTCCAAATGGCTGTCAAGATCTTAACATCCTTATCTCATAATATGAATTCCATATGTAGAAAACTTTCCAGTGATGTCATTAAAGTAGATCATAATCCACAGGTGCAATAGAGCAAAGATAAAACACAGACACATACAGAGGAGTGTTATCCATAAGCTCTCCAGAGAGATATGGTATGTGACCTTCAACTCCAAATACACCAAATTAACCACGATGATGATTTGATATTTAAGATCTCAATAATTTGTAGTGTTAAATCATCCTGTACATAATGCTTTATTATGGCTAATTTTACATTCTGAAGTTATTTAAATACATATCCATGTTTGTATCTATGTCTATGTATTATCTATATTTAGTCACACATTTCACTTGTGTCTCCATTAGTTAGCTGGGCTTCATTTGGCAAGCATCTGGTGCATTTCTAGGATTTCTATATGCTCAATCTTTTAATTGAACACACACACACACACACACACACACACTCACTCACATGACTAAATTCCCTGATTATGAAATGTTCACTTGCATAGACTTTCAGTTGTTTTATATCTAACCAAAATGTTTTTTATCAATAACCAATTATTGTCACTGAATAAATAACTGCCCCAAGGTAACAGAAAATACATTTATTACATAGGGAAGACAGCACAGGCTAAAGATTGACAACTTTACCTTTACTATGTTGTTAGATAAACTGTATAAACTTTCAGGTTACAGGGGTTGTATTTCTGAAACAAAAGATAGAATAATTTTTGAGAACACCAATAATATTATTATTACTTGATTAAGTAGTTTTCAGGTGTCTGCTGATTTACTAACCTGCTTTTGTAGATACACTCCACTCGTTGCTGCATACACATTTGACTTAGCATGTCTGTGTCTTATAATCTTATAAGCTTGTATATTACCTTGACATCCCCATAAAACCCTCACAGGCTCTTTCTTTCCTTCACTTTTCATTTGGGTTAATATTAACATTATCTGCTTTCTACACCTGGAAACTTAACATTCTTTCCTGACTATCCCTTTGTTGTTTACTACAGAACTGATTCGTTACTAAATCTGATGATTTTTTTCTCATTAATGTCAGTTAAACACCTTCATATGTCTTGTGTTTACCATCATTAGATGCTGCCAATCACCTTCTTTCTAATTTGACTCAATCTTAGTTCATCTTACATGTCTGGGAACAGAGATGTGGCTGTGTGTTCGCTTGTTTTACCCTCCTTCTGTGGATATAAACACCAAATAAAAGCAACATTTCTGACCAACAAAATGTGCAGGAGAAACATAAGTAAGGTTGGCTTTAAAGCACATTTGACCTTGCACTCATATCCCCTTGTCTGATTTTGGAAAATTTCTAGAGGCAAAGAAAAATGTTGGAAAGAACTCAGACCACAACAGCCTATTCCACATGGCTTAGTTAGATTTCCAGTATAGGATCATGCACATGATTGTTAGCTAACAATTTCCCATTACCAGTAAGATAAAAACCAAATTCCTTGTTTTAAAATCTGAACTGCTTTAAAATTTTGACACCAATTTACATTTATATTCTCTTATTTCTTACTTTAAAATGCTGTGACCCACAGATTTCTGTCATTTCTTAATGAAGTACATGTTTTCATCATATTTTATTCTTTTGACCTAAAATGCTCTTGTATTTTTTATCTTATCATTAATAAGATAGCTCAAATGCAATTGTGTATTCTAGGCATAGTTATATGCTCTTTTACTTGGGGTAGACATCATCTAACTTTACTTCTCTTCAGAAATCAGGAACTTGGTGCATTGATTGACTGCTAGTTGACATTTGATAAATATTTGCTAAATGAATGTTGAATGAGTAAGAGGTTAGACTAATACAAACAGTCCTGAAGGGGATGTTTGGAGAAAAAAAAAATTGATGAACTTAGAATGCATATTTTGAGGGCTTATCCAATATTATTTCTTGTCAAAGTAACCAACTGGTTTATGTATATTAATTAACTGTTAGCTCCTTTGGTATATTCAGAAGTGACCAATTACTTTGATAAATACCTTATTATAGATCACCCATGTCTTTTTAGTCCAACTCCCAAGTTAAATTGTTTAGTCAAATACAAGAAGACATCCATCCTTTGGCAATGATAGAAAATGTGTGATATCAAGGGCACCTCCTGATTCTTTGCATTTTCATGCTCCTTCAGACAATGACCTCTGATTAAATTTTCAACTACACTTCTCAAATCCAAGCCAATGGTCACTGGACACTTCTCTTACTTGTTTTTTTAGTTGTCCCATTAGAACGCTTACATTCCTGCAGACAGGGAAATTGTTTATCAAAAAAAAGAACAGGAATATAAAGACTACGGTGTCATTCACAAGTATTTACTGTCCCAGGACAGCCCCGAAGTCATCAAAGGTTAGAACTAAAGCTGACAGCTGTAAAAGATTATCCTGCCTGGAGAGGTAAAGGCACCGAGGTCATAAAGAAAACGAGAGCTGAAAATATTTTTATTTGACACAAAATAATAGAGCAGCAAATGTGGTGGAGTAGAAGGAAGGGTTTTTATTATTATTTTTGTAGACTGAAGTCGGCTTGTATGAGATATTAACATCCCTCAACTGTAAAAGATTCTTGAGTAGCTCTGGGAATTGGGAAGTCTGCAATTTACAACTTCTTTCCACTGTTCTTATAAGCAATTTAGCTGAGCTCCAGATAGCAAGAGACACTTAAGCAACAGAAATCCTGAAGGAGACTTTTTAAGCCCATAGTAAAGACAATACAATCCTCATGCATAAAAACAAAGTATTATGAATGCTGTGCTTCTGGTGGAGTCTCATTTCACAACTGATGTAACTTTCCGTATTAAATCAGCCCCACCAGCACTGGGAAGAACCAGGCTTGGGCAACATTTATCATTAGCCACTTTGGCTCACCAAGCATGCAGCTAGCCCTCTATTTGACCCTTCGAAGGGCTTGCCCCCAGTGTGTGTGTGTGTGGAGATTTTATATGTGGGCAGGCTGCTCTTTTCAGGATTCAAATTTATTTTCTTGACATGGTTCATGGCTCCTGTCTCTAGGTGCTTGTCCTCTGAAGTGAGAGCTTGCTACGGCAATGCACTGCCCACAACTGATCATATCTCTTTGGCAATTTGAAGCACTGGCTCCTTTTCATCTCTTAAATCTTAGCTTATAACCTATTTACCTGAATATTTAATAATTAATTGAGTTGCTGGATTTTTCTGTTGCTGAAACACTGAGTGATCTATGTCATGAAAAGATGATAGTGTATTGGATGGCAGTTTACTGGTTGATAGATATGGGTTTGGCTTTATTTTGTTTTTATAGTTGTTTTTACAAATCTGAGGACAATATAACCCCTTTTATCTCTCATATGAATGCCTATATCAAAATAGACACCATTATAGGATTTCTTTCTCTTTTCTTTTTCTCCCTCTCTATCTACTCCTTGATTTTGCTTTAAAAAAAAATCACTTTGTAGAAAGTAGACTACTGGAGGCTGAGAAGCAACATTTTTGTTCATATCAGAACAGATAGTTTACCAAAGTTTCTTACGATCATGATAATTTTCTATTTTAGGTAATGAATTCATACAAATGTATGAGATCACCCATTTTGACTCTATGTGTCAACACAGTTTTCTCAAATTTATCCATTTCTTCTCCATGTTTATTGAGTGACCACTACCACTATGTGTTTGGAGGTACCTACTTATAGGGCTGAGAATACAGAATAAACAATATATAACTTTATAAATTAATTTCATTTATTGTAAAGCACATTACAAATAAAAATAGTCATAGGAATTTGGTTTTGTTAAAATGTGCAACATTTGAAGTCAATATCAACTTAAATCTGTCCATATCTGTGGTAGCTCGAATATAATTGGTCCCATAACCTCATAAGGAATGTAACTATTAGGAAGTGTGACTTTGTTGGAATAGGTGTGGCCTTGTTGGAGAAAGTGTGTCACTGTGGGAGTGGGCTTTGAGGTCTCATATATGCTCAAACCACTCCCAGTGAGTCAGTTCACTCATGATGTCTTCTGATCAAGATATAGCCAGCACCATGTCTGTCTGCACACTGCCAAGCTCCCCAACATGATGATAATTTACTGAACCTCTGAAACTGTAAGCCACCACCAAAGTTAAACGTTTTTCTTTATAATAGTTGCAGTAGTCATGGTATCTCTTCACAGCAGTAGAAACCCTAACTAAGAAATTGTCTTTGTTACTTTTCTGTTGCTGTCATAAAATACCATAACCAAGGAAACTCTTAAAAGTATTTATTGGAGGCTCGCTCACAGTTTCAGAGGGTTAGTTCATGATCAACAGAGCAGGAAATAGACAGGTATGGAGCTGGAGCAGTAGATGAGATTTTTATATCCTAATCTACAGGCAGCAGGCAGAGAGAGAGACTGGGCCAGAGATGGGCTTTTGAATCCTTAAAATACACCTCAGTGATAAACCTCCAACAACAAGGCCATATCTATTCCAACAAAGCTTCACCTAGAGTTCCACTAACTGGAGATGAAGCATTCAAAAATATGAACCTAAGGTGGGGGGGCAGTTCCCATTCAAACCACTATACCTCAAATATTAGCAGTTTGTTGTTTTTAAAAACAATAAAGTAATAGTTCTCACATGCCTTTTGATTCCATACTACTTTTTGTTTCTGTATTTACAATGTCACTTAAGCGATGTAATTACCATAAGTATCCTCTTTTCCTGTCTGAAAGGAGAGTAGGTATGATTATAGGATGACATAGATGGAGGGTACCATTGAGCTGGTAAGATGGCTTAATCAGGTAGAGTTTGTTATATAAGAATGAGGTCACAAGTTTTTTTTTTTTTCTAGTACAAAAATAAAGACCCCTGTGTGGTGATGGTGGTGTGTGTATGTGGTTTTGTTGTTGTTTTATTTTGTTTTCTTTTTTTTATTATTATTGAGAAATTTTCTGTTCATGTTATATACCAACCACAGTGCCCCTCTCCTCCCTCCACCTGGCCCCCTAGTCTTCCCTCCCCCAACCCATCCCCCATTCTCACCTCCTCCAAGTCAAGGACTTCTATGGGAAGTCAGCAGAACTTGGTACTTTAAGTTGAGGCAGGTCCAAGCCCCTCTGCTTGCACCAAGGCTATGTATGGTGTCCCATCATAGGCACTGGGCTCCAAAAAGCCCACTCATGTGGCAGGGACAGCTCTTGATCCCACAGCCAGGGGCCCCTTAAGCAGGTCAAGCTAAACAACTATCTCCCCTATGCAGAGGGCTTAGTCCAGTCCCATGGAAGGGCCACAGCTATTGGTCCACAGTTCCTTTGTACCCACTAGTTTGGTTTGATTGTCTCTGTACGTTTCCCCATCATGATCTTGATCCTCTTTGCTCATATAATCCCTCTTCTATCTCTTCAACTGGACTCTTGGAGCTTGGCCTTGTGCTTGGCTGTGAACTGCTTCCATCAGCTACTGGATGGAGGTTCTATGATGACAATTAGGTTATTCACCAATCTGATTACCAGAGCAGGCCAGTTCAGGTACCTTCTTTACTGTTGCTAATAGTCTAAGCTAGGATCATCTTTGTGGATTCCTGGGAACTTCCTTAGCATCCGTTTTCTCCCTATCCCCATGATGTCTTCCTCTATCATGATATCTCTTCCATTGCTCTCCCACTCTGTCTCTGTTCCAGCTCTACCATCCCATAACACGTGTTCTCATTCCCTATCCTGTAACTCCATTGCCCCCCCTCCCCCGCATGCACCCAGTTTGCTTATGATGATCTCATCTATTTCCCCTTCTCAGGGCAATTCATGCATCCTTCTTAGGGTTCTCCTTGTTATCTAGCTTCTCTGGAGCTGGAGCTGAGGGTTGTAGACTGGTTATCCTTTGCATTACATCTAGTATCCACTTATAAGTGAGTACATACCATGTTTGTCCTTCTGAGCCTGGGTTACTTCACTCAGGATGATGTTTTCTAGTTCCATTCATTTGCCGGCAAATTTCATAATGTCATTTTTTTTTTTTTTACTGCTGAGTAGTATTCCATCGTGTATATGTGCCACATTTTCTTTATCTATTTTTTGTTTGAGGGGCATCTAGGTTTTTTCCAGGATCTGGATATTATGAATAATGTTGCTATGAACATAGTTGAGCATGTGTGTGTTTATAATCTTTAGGGACAAGTTGACTGTTAGAGCTCTGTGGCCAGCCCATCTTTTCTAATTTGTGAGTCTTAGGTCACACTGAAAAACTGTCTCAAAACACAAGGTGGGTAGCTCCTGAAGAACAACACCCAGAGTGGACTTCTGACCTCTACACATATTTTCACACATGCTAACAAATCTGCATTGTGAACATTCACATACCCATGAATACATATACATATACACATATTTGTACAGTTTATCATAAAATGTATACAAGTACATGAAAGTTATGTACCAAGTTCACATACTGAATGCTTACCTTTTATTTTTATTATGATATCATTATAGTTAACTCAAATTCAAAGTCAAGACTTAAAATTTAATTTTTAAATTTTCTGCACAGAGAGTTAGTTTTGTGTAGTCTAAAGACTCTGCATTTCTTCCTTTCCTTCTGTCAGCTGCTTGCTACAGGATAATTCATATATACTCAGGTGAAAAACTCAAGGTCATATAAACTCTAGTGTCATCTCTACCAACCCTATATCAGAAGAGTTTCATCCTCATCAACCCTAAAACGATAGCAGTCTTATTTGCTTATAGTTAACAACTCAGTGTCTGGTGTATAAAAATATCTTAAAAGATGTTTTGGTGTTTGAGGAAATAAGAATTTATACTGATTTACCTATTCCACAGAGTATACATATGCCAGCATATAAACTTGGGGTCCCATTAATGTGTACTATTTTCATGATTTTTATGTATGAATGAAAAATCAGATGTCTGTTTCAGAGTGAGTGCTAATGCCAGGGGAATCAGTAGACTTAAACTCAATGGATCAGCTGTGAGACTTTGCTGATATTTATTAAAAAAATGAAATAAATCTCTACTTTTGGCAATATATTTTGTGGCTAGAGACAGATAGCTTTCCTCTGAGAACAGGAGGAAGACATCACTGTTTTTACATCAAGTGTCAAACTCCATGAAATTACTCATCTTTTGATTTTAATTTCATGCCTTCACAGAGGTGCACTCACAAGAAAACTAGTTTATTCCACTTATCAAAATGAGATGAATGGCTGAGATTTAACAGTAACTTGGTGAATGAATGAACAGATCTGTATTGCATTAACATACATAAAACTCATTCTTTTTCCTCATGATCTGTCACATCTCCTGATGGTTATTGGCATATTACAAGTCATATTTTAACCCTTAGCATGATCACTCAGATGCCAAATAAAGTGTACTTAAAGGGTAAATGTATAATATTAAATAAGCAACACACAGAGAATGAGAGATCTGTGTACCAAAAGCAACTATCAAAGTGAGAAACGTGGCAAACATAATGTGATTTTTCTGTAAAATTGTTAAGAGTTAGAGAATTGTAGCAATTATTAAAATCAAACATCACAGTGTTGCTCTTGTCTCTTTTCTCTCTTTGCCTCTTCTTTCCTCTTTGCCTTTTCGTGTCCCCACCCCACGTGGCCTTTCACTCTTTTGCTCTCCCCTCTCCCCCAGTAAACCTCTTACACAAACAAAAGAATCACAATGTCAATGTAGTAAGTGAAAGAAGATAAAGTAGCCACATTGGGAAGGAATATATCTTCCTTTAACTTCAGGCAACATGATATCCTTTGTATAAAATTTGAAGGAACACCTTCCTAACACAGACACAAATGTGTATTTCTTTCAAATCCAATAGACAAATTAGTTCAGCAATGTCCTATAGGATCAAACAGTGTCCTATGGAACAAAGTTTCTATACAACTGAGACAAATATCAAAGATGAAATTGAGAAGATCTTCCATATAACACTAACATAAAAAATAAGGTGTTTTAAAACACATTTAACTGAAGTCTAAGACATTCTCTGCTGCTTAAGAACACTGCCATGCAAGTTATCTAGAATGTCTTATAAGGGGCAGGCATTACATGAGCGACAGCCTCACTTTCATGACACAGTTATCCCCCAAAGGGCAATTCCATTTACTAAGCTAAACCAACCACAGGCATTATGATTTCAATATATGAATTTTGGAAGATGTGTTTCCAGTCCTTACCTGAAGTGACATTTTTCTAAAGAAAACATTTAACTGGCCAGTAATCACATGACACAATGCACACCACTATTTATTAGTGAATGTAAACTAAGCTAAAATGATATAATTCTTTTTACTCACTGGGGTAGGTATAATAAAAATGGAGGCAATAGTATTTGCTAATGATGTTAAGGACCAACTAAAGTCTTCTTGAGTTGTAAGAAGGTATGCAAATTACATAGCCAGTTTGTGGAGAAACTTGACAATTTTGCATAAAGTTTAAGAAATAAATTTATTACATGGCCTGTTAATTCCAATCCTAACAGTCATCCAAGAGAAATTTATCCACAAATCTATTGTATTTAAATGCACAGTGAGGATTTTCATGATAGATTTAAACTGGAAATAACTGAAATATCCATTAACTGATGAGTGGAAAGGCAAGTGTGGTTGATTCTTTCAATGTAATGATAAGCATTTCAAATTGTATACCTCAAGATGGATGACTCTCCAGCATCTGCTACATGGGAAAGTTCAGTCATAAGCCACTACATACTTTAGAATCTCAATGTTATAAAATGCTCAGGAAACAATAGCTTATAAAGAAAGAAAGTTAGTGATTGACAATGCCATACCATGAAGAAAAACTGACTATTCAAGGACACAAGGAGCTTTTTAGAATAAGAAAATTATTCTAAATGATGTTTGTGAGTATAGTGGTACTGTTCTTTGTGTTCTAATAACCATAGAATGTACTAATACTAATACTAATGTAATTATACTAATAATAAACAAGTTCAAATAATTTCAATTAATCCCCCCAACTTCTAAAGCAATTGTTAGACTGAGGTAGAATACTTGCTTTAAGCCTTCTAGATAACAACATGACTTTATGACTTTACTTTCTACATTGTCAAACATTTATCTCTATTCAGTTTTGTTATTAGTGTTTACTCCTTCAAGGTGAAGTATAATGGCAGATATTACATGGGCTGCTTATCTTGAGGAAAGTGTGTGAATCTAGATTTCTGTAGCTTTAATATCTGTATTTTTATGACTTCGGTTCACCGAGTTCCCATGAATGAGCACTGAATGATGTGGCCTGTTATATCAGCCTGAAGGTGAAATCACCTCAGATGACCCAGGTAAATTTAACTTCCACTCCTTACCACTCTCTCCAGCAAATTCATATTTACATCAGACTGCTCTCATCTTCATGCTGTTTCCCCACAGCCCTTCCATATGATGTTCTATCAATGTGTATCACTGTAACTCTAAAAGATTAATTATTGGAGTTCTTTGCACTTTAATCTCTTCTTAGAAAAAAAAAAGGAAGAAGGAAAAACACACTTTACTTTGATATTAAAAAGAGTGTCTGTGCCGGGCGGTGGTGGCGCACGCCTTTAATCCCAGCACTCGGGAGGCAGAGGCAGGCGGATCTCTGTGAGTTCGAGGCCAGCCTGGTCTACAGCGCGAGTTCCAGGAGAGGCGCAAAGCTACACAGAGAAACCCTGTCTCGAAAAACCAAAAAAAAAAAAAAAAAAAAAAAATCGCCGGGCGGTGGTGGCGCACGCCTTTAATCCCAGCACTCGGGAGGCAGAGCCAGGCGGATCTCTGTGAGTTCGAGGCCAGCCTGGGCTACCAAGTGAGTCCCAGGAAAGGCGCAAAGCTACACAGAGAAACCCTGTCTCGAAAAACCAAAAAAAAAAAAAAAAAAAAAAAAAAAAAAAAAAAAAGAGTGTCTGTGTACAAAAGGATAAAAAATACCCATGACATGTACTAGTTGTAGAGAAGTTATGTTTCCCTTTGTTCGCTTACTAGAAAAATATTCTTGTGAATCTTTTACTGGCTTTTCTTTAATTACCATCAAACTCTCCATGCTGTAAGGCTATTTAAGTTCATTTATCATCACAGATTCAGTATATCTACTGCCTATAACACTTCTCTAGATTCCAGATTGTTCTCTCTCAACTTGGCAAAGGAGATTCTTAGCTAAAGGATCTGTGGGCACTTTAAAGAAACACATGACTAACCCCCAGTCCTCCCTTGGTAGTCTAAGCACTGAACATAGTTTCAAAAAATTTCATGCCATGTCGTTTACCAGAAATTCCAAATTTTAATTAATATTGCCTCTGTTCAAGCACTGATCAAGAACTTCTAATAAAACATGGATAGTAATTAAGGCTTGTATATATTTTGAATAGTATAAAATTCACAAATATAAATTATATTGGAAAGCAAGCTATCTGTGGTAAATTTTACTTTCTATTAGTCATTGCAACTTTTCCCTTCCTCACTTTCAAATGCTAACCTCTTTTTCTTTAGCATGTGCTATACGGTAGAGAGGAATGAAATATTCTTATGGGGATTTATGTGTTTTCCACTTGGAAACTCTGCTTAATTCCTGAATTATACTTTCCATCATTCATAACTGGCCATTTTTACCAGGCTTATCACTCTCTTGGTGTAAAATAATGTAAAATAACCTTCTTATTTCTCTCTCTCTCTCTCTCTCTCTCTCTCTCTCTCTCTCTCTCTCTCTCTTTCTGTTTGACTTCCATGCTTGTTGCTCTACAATCTTTCTTTATTGTTTTGGCTGCTATTATTTTGAAATGATCTATTTTTAAATTATTTGATAGTTTAATCCATGTACATACTGGATTTTAGTCATCTCACTGCCTACCACCCAGTTTCATTCCCACTCCTTCTCCCACTGAAACCTTCTTTCCAAAAAATCCCATCTTCTACTTTCATGACGTGTGTGTGTGTGTGTGTGTGTGTGCGCGCGCACACGTGCGTGCGTGCGTGCGCGTGCATGTGTAAGTTTCATAAAGTCTAACTAGGGATCCTGTCTAAAGACAGGTGGAAGGTTGTCCAACAGAGCAAAGGAACTTATTATCAGTAGTTCCTCCACGGAAGAAATTGGTACCTGTTCCTCCAGTTATAATTATCTGTCAATAGATCTTTAGGGAGGGATGTGGCTTTATGAATCTGGCCTCCTTATGTGAAGAAATGTTGACAGACTCAATCTTATGCAGGACTTCTGCAGATAACTACCACTGCAATGAGTTCGTGAGTTTCATGTCCAGATAAGATAGCATTTGCCTCAGTACTCTCCAACATCTGTCTCTTAACAGTGTTCTGTTCTCTTACTCTTCATATTCCCTGAGACCTGCTGAGAAGGAAAAGTATGTAGGTGTCCCATTTAAGACTCAGTACTCCATAGTCATTTGTTCTCAGTACTATGACCTGTTGTGAGACTCTATATTAGTCATTGTCCACTAAAATAACAATCTTTTTTTATGAGAGATGAGAACTACCTAGTATATGGATATAAAAATTTATAAGCCTGCTTTATACTGCAGCTATTTAACAACATAATAGTAGATTTTCTACTCAGGCTCTTGATCTTCCCAGCCATGTATTCTTGGTCAGCTGCATGAACTATAAGCATTAGTGAATAAGTCTGAGTTACCAATAATGTATTAGTGCTAAGGAAAAAAAAATAAAAGTGCTTTTCCTTGGAATCATTTACCCAAGATCAAGTCTTGATTTGAATTCTCTACTTCATGCTCTCCATGTCTTCTTTCTCCTTGTGTATGTTGCATGAGCCTGAATCTATGCCTACTGGAAGGCTGTCCCTGTCCCTGTGCATGTCTCTTTGTATGTCTGTCCTTCACAAAGGGTTTTGCTCTGTCTTTATTGAACAGCACAGAAAACATCACATGGTGAAAGAATGGAATACTTTACAGAAATCTTTAACAGAGTTCCACAAGGGATTATGCCACTGGCTCCAAATGATCCCAACTGACACAGATAACAAACATCATTGTTTATCAACCAATATTCTCAAATGTTGCTTTCAACCTTTATGAAAAATTTTAGAAAATTACTTTCATCTTTTCTATTTGATGCTTTCAGCAAGGATCCACATTCATTGTTCTGATTCAGGGGCATGGAAGAGTACACGATTTAAGGTCACAGCTATGTATTATCTTAGGTTATAAAAGTTGGTTATGTGAGAAGTCCAAGACAATTAAGGTTGGTTGTTACATTGTTCTCTTAAAGGTAGGTTAAACAGTTTGAGTACACAGTAGGACAGAAGCCTTAAGTCTTAGGTAACCTCAATGTGTATGTAAGGTACAGTAAAAGTTCTAGTTTCTTAGGATGTAAGAGATATTTTCAGAATGTTGTATTATCACAGCCAGGTTTGTTATATCAGACATGAATCCCTTTCTTTGAAGGGAGTTTAAAACCTATCCAGAAAGCAATCACTTATACCTAGACCATAGACTGGCATGAAGCTCATGCCACTGTTGTACCAGTAGTCACATATGGCTATGTAGGTCATTATTGTACCTTACAGGGTTCACAGGTAAGTAAAACTATTGGTGACTGTTGATGACTTTCTTCTTCCTGCAGCTTGCTTATTATATCTGGAACTCTAAAGGGCAGCCAGGGTAAAAAATCAGTGGAACAACTATTTATTGCAGTAATCCTAATGTCAGGTATATATTTAAAAGATTTATAATTGGTACATTAAAGAAACATCAGTATTCTTATATTTGTTGAAACATTAATAATTCCTATATTCATCTTGTAGATCTGGTTAATTATCAACATTACTGGGTCATTAAATGATAAAAAGGGACAGACACCCTTATTAATATAATAAGTGCAATATATACATACATAACAACAAAAATTAAATTTATTCATGCAATATATATATATATATATATATATATATATATATATATATATATATATATGTTATACAGGCATATATTTACAATGATATTTAGCCAAAAAGAAAGAAAGAAAATGAGAGAGATAGACTGACAAAGACAAGAAGGAGCAAAGAAAAGAGTAAGGGAGAAAGTTGACAGGATTATTTTTTCACTTATAGTATCATGATAAAATCGGAGAAAATTACATTAAATGAAACAAGTCAAGCATAGATAAACAAAGTGCATAATCTCAGAAGCAAAATGTAAAAAATGTTACTTTAAGTGAACTAGAAAACAGAATTATGATTAATTAATTGTTACTGGGTAGCTGATGGTATGAATAAGGCTTGGGGTGATATTGGTCAAAGGATACAACATGCTAACTAAAATAACACATAGGAATAAGTTCAGGAAACTTCATGGACAAATTGTTGTCTATAACTAATAAACATATACATTTGGAAACATTCTGAGAGTGTTTTTCTTCTCAAAACAAAAAATGATAATTATGTGAAGAAATGCATAGTAATCTACATAGTCTAGAACTATCTTGTACACAATGAGTACATTTTCTCTGTCATTTAAAAAGATAAGATGATTTGAAAAATTAAAAAAAAATAATGATTGCTTCAAATGTAGTGATTCTGACAGCACCCAAAACATTTGGCAAAGAGGCTATTGAAGTTCCATTATGAAGGATTTTAGTCTTCAAAATCAAACAGGTGGTAAAAGGATGATTCCAAACAGTGCTTCAATGTATTACAAATAGTTCTACTTGGAAGATATTTCTCCAGGTATAAATCTTCAGCTACTCAGAATAAATAAATTCTAAGCCTAGAGTGTAGTAAGTCTATCTCTGTCTGGTCTGCCAGCTAACAAATATCCACATGGAGTCTTCTTATTAATTATGAAAGCTTGGTGCGAGCTTAGGCTTGTTCCTAACTAGTTCTTATATCTCAAATAACTCATTTTTATTAAGAATTTTTAATTTATTTTACATACCAATCACAGATCCCCCTCTTCCCTCCTCCCACACCTCCAACCTTCCTCCACCCAACTACCTCCTATTCCCTCCTACAAGAAGATAAGCCCTCCCATGGGGAGTCACCAGAGCCTGGTGCATTCAAGAGAGGCAGGTCCAAGCCCCTCCCCTCTACCTAAAGATTGTGTGGGGTGTCCAGCCATAAGTAGTGGGATCCAAAAAGCCAGCTCATGTATCAGCAGTGAATCTGGATCCTACTACCAGGGGTCCCCTTGAGCAGATCAAGCTACACAACTGTCTGGCTTATGCAGAGGGCCTAGTCCAGTTCCTTGGAGGCTCTACAAGTATTGGTCTAAATTTCATGAATTCTCACTAGCTTGGTTTGTGTGTCTCTATAGGTTTCCCCAATATGATCTTGATGTTCCTTGCTCATATAATCCCTCTTTTCTCTCTTCAACTGGACTCCTGGAGCTTGGCCTGGTGTTTAGCTGTGGATCTCTGCATCTGCTTCCATTAGTTATTGGAGAAAGGCACTATAATGACTGTTCGGGTATTCACTGATCTGATTACTGGGGTAAGCCAGTTCAGGCACCCTCCTCACTATTGCTAGTAGTCTAAGCTGTGGTCATCCTTGTGGATTCCTGGGAACATCCTTAGCATCCAGTTTCTCCCTATCCCCATAATGTCTCCCTCTATCATGGTATCTCTTTCATTGCTCTCCTACTCTATCCCTGTTCCAGCTCGATCATCCCATTCCCTTATGCTCTCATCCCCCACCCCCAACCCTCCATTGGCCCCCTCATCCGCATTTTACTCATGGAGATCTCCATCTATTCCCCTTCCCAGGGCAATCCATGTGTCCCTCTTTGGGTCCTCCTTGTTAGCTAGCTCTTCTGGAGTTGTGGATTATAGTCTGGTTATCTTTTTTTTTTCATCTAGTATCAACTTATGAGTGAGTACATACTATATTTGTCCTTCTGAGTCCAGATTACCTCACCCAGGATGATGTTTTCTAGTTTCATCCATTTGCCTGAAAACTTCATGATGTCACTGTTTTTTTTTTCTGTTGTTGTTGTTTTGTTTTTTTTTCTCCTGAGTAGTACTCCATTGTATATATGTACCATATTTTCTTAATCCATTCTTTGGATGAGGGGCATCTAAGTGGTTTCCAGGATCTGGCTATTATGAATAATGCTGCTATGAACATAGTTGAGCATGTGTCCTTGTGGTATGATTGAGCATTCTTTGAGTATATGCCCAAGAGTGATATAGCTGGGTCTTGAAAAATATTGACTCCCAATTTTCTGAGAAACCACCATACTGATTTCCAAAGTGGCTGTACATGTTTGCACTCCCACCAAAAGTGGAGGAGTGTTCCCCTTGCTCCACATCCTCTCCAACATAAGCTGTCTTTGATGTTTTTGATCTTAGCCATTCTGACAGGTGTAAGATGGAATTTCAGAGTCACTTTGATTTGCATTTCCCTGCTGACTAAGGATGTTGACCAATCCCTTAGATGTCTTTTGCCCATTTGAGATTCTTCTGTTGAGAATTCTCTGTTTAGTTCTGTAGCCCATTTTTTAATTGGATTGTTTGGTTCTTTGATGTCTAGTTTCTTGAATTCTTTGTATATTTTGGAGATCAGTCCCCTGTCAGATGTGGGGTTGGTGAAGATCTTTTCCCATTCTGTAGGTTGTTGTTTTGTCTTATTGACCATGTCCTTTGCCTTACAGAAGCTTCTCAGTTTCAGGAGGACCCATTTATTAATTGTTGCTCTCAGTGTCTGTGCTACTGGTATTATATTTAGGAAGTAGTCTCCTATGCCAGTGTGTTCAAGGCTACTTCCTACGTTTTCTTCTATCAGGTACAATGTAACTGAAATAACCCATATGTTTAAATCTACATTCTGTTATATGGTTTAGTTACCTTTACTCTATACTGCCCATCTTTTTTCCTCTGCATCTGGCTGGTAACTCTGTCTTTCTTCATCTCTGAGTCCTCTCTGTCCATAGAAGTTCCCCCTAACCTCTTCCTGCCTAGCTATCAGCCATTCAGTTCTTTACTAAACCGTTCACAGTGACACATCTTCACACAGTGTAAAGGAATATTCTGCAACATTTCTCCCTTTTTGTCTTAATAAAAAGGAAAAGTCTTAACTCTAACTTAATAAAACTATTAAAAAAAGCAATTATCAAGTAAGATTTACATTCAGAATATCCAGTCTATTTGTATTGGCATAGCTGAAGAAGGAAATACTCTAATCTATCTCATCTTGATGAATTTAAAGTTTTATACCTAAACCATTTTCTATCTTAAATTGTATTACCATCATAAAACTATCTTTTTAGACTTCAAAACGTTTTCTTAGATAAACAATTTAAACATTTATATCTCTCAACTTTATAAACTTTATATTTCTTATGCAAGTTCCTTTTTTGATGTTGGCCACAAGAAAACCCATAAAACTATAATTATCTAGTCTTCAATTCCCCTCAGAAACACAAGAAGAATAAAATATTATTTGAGTAAACAGAAAGTACAATGAAAGCAACTTCTGAAACTATAGAAATGACAGAAATAGCTGTCTGTCTGGACACTCACCCTAGGTTCCTCTGAAATGGTGGAACATCCATTTTAGCCTATAGGCCTAGAATATCTGACAGACCTTTTTGTGAAGCAGGGATTTTTGAAGGACTGTCCTACCCTATCTTGGTAAAGTTTGGTAGTTATTTTTTGTGTGTTTTACTTGTCCAGTTTGGACAGCATACTCTTGCTAGTTGAGGCAAGGGTAGTTTCTTGCCAAAATGGCTAGTTTTGCCACAAAGAAAGAAAATTTCATATGGAGGTTCTTTCATGCCCATCATTATTTTTTAATTGAATTGATGCTGTCAGGAGCAGAAGTGTCTCACTGTCATAAAAAGTCTTATGTTATTAAACATTTTAAATGCTATATTTTGCATGTCTTGAAGTGTTTGAAGATCATGGATCTATTAAAAATATATCCCTATATGCTCTTGAAAACAAACCTAACATGACTATAAGTTTGATTGTTATAGATGTCTAACTATTAACTTGTATTTTTTATTATCCTAAATCTCTTTCAAGGACTAAAACTTTACATTATTTTTTTAAATGAGCTGCATAGGTACAACATCTTAAACAAGAATAGAAACATATACAGTATAACAAAAATCCATACCAATGTAAAATATCTGAGACTAATGGCTATTCAAAAGTAGACTCAACAATCCACCTTTTTATACCATTATTTTTATACTCTATCCCCATTTTTCCCCTTCAGAAATAGATCCCTTAATCTATTATCCTTTGTTCAGCTTTTTCCTGACCATGACCAATAACAATTTGTAACCAATCTCTCTAAAGGATGACAAGCATCCATAACCCATTGAGTGACCAAAACCCACCGACTCCATTTCTTGGGAATGTGGGTGTAGTGTTCTCTCAGTTGCTTCTTGTTGTCTTGGGTTGATGGAATCTTTAGGGATCCTGAGAAAATGGTCATATCCTGGGAAAACTATCCATAACACTTGTTTTCCAGTCTCTGTGCAATGAGAAAGCACAGGGCTTATCTATAGTCTTAGTTAGAGTAGCCCATGAGACTGAACAATCTCAGTCAGCAGCCTTGAAGCTGTTCTGGTTGTAGAAGTCTGAGGAAACTGCAGTAAAGGCACTCTAAGAGGGTGGATAACCTGGGCCATCCATTTTCATTGCTGTCTGGTCCCATTGCTCTGAAAACACAAGCTTTTAAAGGTAACATATATATCTGCATTAACACAAGTATGGACTCTGCACTGTACACAACCCAATGACTTTTTTTTTTGCTTTATGTTTAAGGAGATGAAATATAAGACCCCTATTGTAGTTTTTCTAGGTTTTTTTTTTATGTCTATAGCCAGGATTTTCAGGGGGTCTTCCCAGAGCAAACCTGACCTCTATCAACCTTGAAGGAATCCGAAGCATTTTGTTTTCTGTGAAAACAAAAGGATAACCTCTTCCCAACAACAATACATTTTCTGACTTCTATTTTGAAGCCAAGACATCCCTAAAGTATATAGGATGATTTAATTCAGCAGTCCCTTCCACAATCCAATGTCTCTCAGCAGCTGTGGTTCTCTTTTCATTAGCATTCAAACATTCAAAATTAAAAATTGCCATGTAAGGTCAAAATTCCCTGTGTTATAATATTTTCCATTCTTATGTGGCTTATCTTTTTATATTACATTGTTTTTTTAAAGATTTTATTGCTTTTGAACTATTTACTTTTTTCTGTGACTGTCTATACACCCATATTCTTTTCCTTTTTTAAGCCTACGCACATTTTTTAAACACATTATAACCAGTGTATTTTTTTCCATCTAGATCTGTCTTTACTGAACACTGGAAGCATTCTCTCACCATGTGAGACAAATTCTAAGCTGCCATGTCAGTCACCATGTGGCTCAGTTTAACGTATGGTGCTAGCATATAGCATTGGCACCTGTCTCTAGCCCACAATCAGCAGCTGGTAGCCATACCTCTGTATGCTGTCAAGCACCAGCAAGCCTGTGAGACTGCTGGACTAGGAAACTATATCCAACTCCTTGTCCAGAACTTTTGTTAGCTTTCTCATGCTCTATGTTTGGATATTTGTGCTCCCATGTTGGATGCCATATGAACCAAACTTTCTGTCTCACTTGCAAACTCCCAAATAACCACACAGAGACTTCCTATTAATTATAACAACTTGTCCTTGGTTTATAGTTGTTCTTAACTAGTTCTTTTAACATTTTTATATATATATACACATATATATATACACATATGTATATATATGTATATATATGTATATATACATATATATATGTATATATATATATATATATATATATATATATATATATATATATAAATGCTTTTTTGTTTGTTTGTTTTTCAAGACAGGGTTTCTCTGTGCAGTTTTGGTGCCTGTCCTGGATCTCACTCTGTAGACCAGGCTGGCCTTGAACTCACAGAGATCCACTTGGCTCTGCCTCCAGAGTGCCAGAATTAAAGATATGTACCACCACCACCCAGCTAACCCATATTTTTTAATCTATGTTCTTTTATATGGTTCAGTTACCTTTACTCTGTACTGCCCATCTTGTTTCCACTGTATTTGACTGGTAACTCTGCCTTTCTTCCTCTCTCAGTCCTCTCTGTCCTTAGAAGTTCTGCCTAACCTCTTCCTGCCTAGCTAATGGCCATTCAGCTCTTTATTAAACCAAGCATAGTGACACATCTTCACACAGTGTAAATGAATATTCTGTAACACCAAAGTACACCATTCTGTTTGTAGTTCAAAGTACTCTATGCAATTTAAAATTTGCTGGGAGGGCTAATTTTCTGCTACATATACTTGCAAATAATAAACTAATAAATACATAGGTAAATAAAGAAATTTGTTAATAAACTTTAATGTTTCTTGCTTTTCTTTTTATAATCTGGGCAAACAAAAAAGAGAGTAGTGTTTTCAGTGTAAAGACTATTTCTTTTAGATTCTTGAGTGACATCAGGGGTAACTGACTCAGTATTTTAGCTGCCCATGGAGGCATTGCTAATTACACATGAAGGGAGACAATTTTCCAGTGTCAAGATTTACACACTTTAGCTGATTTCTACATACCCTGGCAGGTCAACTTTCTAACTAAACTTAATTGAGCCACCCACTAGCAGAAATTGTGTTTCTTTAGAATGTAAAGGTATTTTTGAAGATTTAAAAACAGAAAAAAGGTATATTTGAAAAGAAAAGAAAGTCTGGCCATAGGATCATGAAATAAAATTAGAGAAATTATTTTCAGTGGAATCTTTTGCACTAATAACACTCTTGACATAATAGTAAGCCTGACATGCTTTATTGAACCTAAATTGATACCTTAATGTCATTGATATGTGCTTATAGATTTTCCAGAATCAAAGAATATTTCATAATATGTGACAGGTCTCAGTTCTCAGCACAGGCTATGAAATGCTTTCATAGTACAATGTGAGAGAACTCTAGACATAGATATAACCAGATTTAAATTATCTTAATGTGAATTACATTATCATTTTAAGCTTGTTTCTTAATATATATTACAAACATTGCCCTCAAGACATAAATATCCATAAGTTGTGCCAAATTTGGTTACTCAAAAAGGTTTACTCAAAATGATTTTGTTTAAGCAGAGGCAGAAATAAATAACAGATAAGGAATTCTTTTGTGATTAAGAGTATCATCTATAATGAGTTGCAAAATTAATTCTTTTATTTCAACTTTTGAAAAATGCAGAGTAAATATACTAACAGAACAAAAAGACAAATACATAAAACAAATATAAACAATAGTCATATTGACTGTCATTTTAAGCACAATAAAATAGAAAGTTGGAAATTGAAATTAGACAAAATTGTGTCTAAATTTACTTTTGTTCAGAATGATAGTTACTAAGTTCTCTTTGCATTAATTATTCTGCTGATAAAATATAATTAATTATATCTATGACAACTGCTGTGAAGAATAACAAATACATTTTCATTTGTAGTTATATTTATTGAGAAAATATATATCATTATGAAAACAAAAATAAAAAATCTAAATCCTAATATTTTAGTATATATAGAATTATAAATAGTGTAAGTATTACATTATCAAACTCTATTTTCGTTCAGTGGCAGGGTCTCACTGACTCTGGCTGGTTTAGAAACAGTATGTAAGCTAGTCGGGCCTCGAACTCATAGCAATCCACCTTGCTTTGCATCTCGGGTGCTTAAATAAAAGATGTAGACCACCATAGTTGGCCACAAGGTACTAATGTCTTAATATTCCATTTTTTTGTAGTTAAAAACCAAAAAAAAAAAAAAGCCTCACAAGTCTATGAGAGATTAGGTAACTAATCAATTTTCCCCACAGTAATTTTCTAAATGATGACTTCGTGTATTTATTCAACAAATATTCTGTGATTTCCATGCAAAAAAAAACAAGGAAGGAAGGCCACACTGCCCCACCTCGTTCCCAGCCTCATGGCTGAGCCCTCCTCCCAACCCCAGATGACTCCTGACAAGCAGGCACAGGCCACACTAGCCAGTAGTGGTGAGTGACTCACCTAGCAGCAGAAACTGCATCCCCCTCCATTCTGTGCACTGTGACCCTTCCCAAGCACAATTTTATCCCAGCTTGTCCCTGTCCCTCCTACAACTGGTTCCCCACCCCCTTTTCCAGGAGAGTTTTACCGTTTAGGCACAGGACACATCAACCAGAATGGGTGAGTGTTCTGCCTAGCAGCAGAAATGTACTTCTCCCTGGATTCTATCCACTGCACTGTAACCTTTTCCCAGGCCAATGACATCCCAGCTTGTCCCTGGCCTTGCTACTGCTGAGTCCCCACCTCCAATCTCAGCAGGCTTCTGCCACTGAGACACAGACCACACCAGCCAAAATGGGCTCAGACCACACAAGCCTGAATAGAACTCCAACAGACTCCATAGACCCAGATACAGTTCACACCATTTGGAAGAACATGTGCCATAGGCCCACATACAATCCACAGGAGCTAAAAGAACATCCCAGCCACTCTACTATAGGCCAGGCTGGTCCTAGGCTCTCCAAAAGAAGGCTTACACATTACTGGAGGCCAGGCTGGATCTAGAGACTCAAGAAGACTTTGGCTTTACTGATGGCCAGACCAGAACAAGGGACTTAAGGTCCCCAAACCACAGTGGAGACAGCCTACTGGAACTGAAGACTCCTCAGTCACCAGAACCCATAGCCACTTAGGCCAGAAGACCAGAGAGGAAACGGAAACCAAGGAGGTAAAGAGATATTCAACAAAGACAAACACAGGAATAAATACCCAGATCTATAATCACCCTAAATCCAGATGCCAAATACTAGTGTAAGAGCACAATAAACAACAGAAAGGGCAATATGTGTCCACCAGAAAACGTAGCTAACCTATGACAACAAGACCTGAACATTCCAACACAGCCAAAACACAAGAAAGTGATCTTGAAAAATAACTGTATGAAGAAGATAGAGGTCCTTAAAGAGTAAAGGAAAAGAATCCCTCTGACAGTAGGATCAGGATCCATCTCTGGTGCATGAGTTGGATTTTGGATCCCATTACCTATTGTGGGATACCTTGCACAGCCTTGATGCAGGGGGAAGGGCTTGGACCTGCTTCAGCTGAGTGTACCAGATTGACTCCCCATGGGAGGCCTTACCTTTTTAGAAGAGGGGATGAGGGATGAGTTGGAGGGGAAGGTGAGGGGGCAGGAGGAGGGAAGAGAGGAGAATCTGTGGTTGGTATGTAAAATGAATAGAAAATTTCTTAATAAAGAAAAAAATAAGAAGAGAAAAGGAAAAAAAAAGAAATGGAGGAAAAGGCAACCAAAACTGGAAGAAATCAATAAATCTCTTAAAGAATGCTAAGAAAACCAAGAAAAATAAACAAACAGCTGACCAAAACTAATAAAACTGTTCAAGACCTAAAAATGGGAAGAGAAGCAATGGAAAAAAACACAAACTGATGGAATCTGGAAATAGAAAACCTGTGTAAGTGAACATGAACTACAAAATCAAGTATCAGGAACAGAATGCAAGAGATGGAAGAGATAATCTCAGGCGTTGAAAATAGGATAGAGGAAACAGATTCACCAGTCAAAGAAAACATTATATCTAAAAAATTCATAACAAAAACATCTAGGAAATCTGGGACATTATGAAAAAAAACAAACCTAAGAATAATAAGAATAGAAGAATGAAAAGAAGCCCAGCTCAAAAGATCCAGAAAATATATTAAACAAAGTCATAGAAGAAAAATTTCCCAACCTAAAGAAGGACATGCCCATAAAGATACAGAACACCAAATAGACTGTACCTGTGATGATATATTGTGTATCTTTATAAACTTACTTGAGGATCAGAGTAGAGAGTCAGCCACTAGATTAGACATAGAAGTCAGCAGTGGTGGCACACAACTTTAATCCCAACACTTGAGATTTCATGCCTTTGCTTGGGAATACCACATACCTTTAATCCCAGGAAGTAATATGGCAAGGCAGGGAAAGGTATATAAGGCATGAGGAAACAGGAACTTTCTCTCTATAGGCTGAGGATTTTGTAGAGGTAAGAACTAGTGGCTGACTGCTTTGCTTCTGTCTCTGGAATTTTTATTAAAAGTCCATCTAAGATTCAAACAACATGGATGAGAAAAAAATTCCCTCAGCACATAATAATCAAAACACTAAACATGCAGAATAAGAATGATGCAAAGGAAAAAGACCAAGTGACATATAAAGGTAGAATTATGAGAATTACCCAACTTCTCATTGAAGATTCTAAAAGCCAGAAGGTCCTGAACAGAGTCTTACAGACACTAAGAGATCATGGAAGTTAGTCTAAACTGCTATATCCAGCAAAATTTCTATTACCAAAGATGGAGAAAACAAAATATTTCATGACAAAGTCAAATTCAATCAATATCTATCCACAATTCCAGCTCTACACAAGGTACTAAAAGGAAAACATAAACCCAAGGAAGTTAGCTGCACCCATGAAAACAGGGACAATAGATAATACCACACCAGAGGGAAACACACACACACATATACACACACCACCACCACCACCATTACCAACACAACCACCACCAACAACAAAAATAACAGAAATTAACAATCACTGGTCATTAATATCTCTCAATATCACTGTACTCAATTCACCAATAAAAAGACACAGGCTAACAGAATGGATAATAAAACAGGATCCATCCTCCTGCTGCATACAAGAAACACACCTCAACATCAAAGACAGACATTACCTCAGAGTAAAGGGTTGGAAAAAGATTTTCAAATCAAATGGACATAAGAAGCAAGCAGGTGTAATAATCCTAATATCTAAAAATATCGACTTCAAACCAAAATTAATTAAAAGAGATGGAAAAGTATATTTCATATTCATGAAATGAAAAATTTACCAAGATGATATCTGAATTCTGAACATCTATAAACCAAGTAAAAGGGCACCCATGTTTGTGAAAGAAACATTACTAAAGCTAAATCACATATTGAATCCCATACACAAATTGTGGGAGATTTCAATACCCTACTCTCACCAATGGACAGGTCATCCAGACAGAAACTAAACAGAAAAATATCAGAACTAACAGATGTTATGACTCAAAAGGACCTAACAGATATCTACAGAATATACACCCAAACACCAAAGAGTATACTTTTTTCTCAGTACTTCATGGGACCTTTTGCAAAATTGACCACATATTCCATCACAAAATAAGTCTTAACAGATACAAAAGGTTGGTATAATTCCCTGTATCTTATCAGATCATGATAGACTAAATTTGGAGTTCAACAACAACACAAACTACAGAAAGTCTACAAACTTACAGAAACTGAGCAACTCTCAACTGAATTACCACTGGGTCACATAAGAAATAAAGAAAGAAATTGAAGACTTCCTAGACTTCAGTGAATATAAATGCACAACATGTCCAAACTTAAGGGGCACAATGTCAGCAGTGCTAAGAGGAGAGTTCATAGCAATATAACAGAACACATCAAAGCCATAGACCAAAAAGAAGCAAACACACTCAAGAAGAATAGACAGCAGAAAATAAACTGAGGACTCAAATCAATGAAATACAAAGAGAACAATACAGAGAATCAATGAAACAAAGAATTGGGTCTTTGAGAAAATCAACAAGGTAGACAAACCCATATTCAAACTAACCAAAAGGCAAATAGAGAATACCCAATTTAACAACATCAGAAACAGAAAGAGGGACATAACAAGAGACACTGAGGAAATCCAGACAATCATTAGGTCATACTTCAAAAACCTATATTTCACAAAGTTGTAAAATCTAAAAGGAATGAACAAATTTCTTAAATATACCACATACCAAAATTAAGCCAAGATTAGATATACAATTTAATAGACCTATTACCTCTAGAAATAGCAGCAGCCATTAAAAGTCTCCCCAAAACTAAAAACCCAGGGCCGGATTATTTCAGTGCAGAATTCTACCAGACTTTCAAAGAAGAGCCAATATCATTACTCCTAAAATTATTCCATAAAATAAAATTAGAGGAAACATTTTTATGAGGCCACAGTTACCTTGATACACAAACCACACAAAGCCCCAACAAAGAAAGAGAAATACAGACCAATTTCCCTCACGAACATTGATGCAAGAATACTCAATAAAGTACTGGCAAACTGAATCCAAGAAAACATCAAGTAGGACATCCACCATTATCTCTTGGGCTTCCTCCTAGAGATGCAGGGATGGTTCAACATAGGAGGATCTGTCAATGTAATCCACCATGCAAACAAACTGAAAGAAAAAATAAAAGATCATTTCATTAAATGCTGAAAAAATCCTTTGACAAAATCCAAACCACTCTTTATGATAAAAGTCTTGGAGAGATCAGGGATAAAAGGAACATACCTAAATGTAATAAAAAGCAATATACAGCAAGCTGACAGCCAACATCAAATTAAATGGAGAGAACTCCAAGCAATTCCACTAAAATCAGGAATGAGACAAGGCTGTCCACTTTTTCCAAATCTACTAAATATAGTAGCCCAAGTTCAAGCAATAACACAACAAAAGTTGATCAAGTGGATACAAATTGGAAAAGATTTCAAAGTACTGCTATTTTCAGATGACATAATAGTATATATAAGGGACTTCAAAAATTCTACCAGGGAACTTCTATAGCTGATAAAAACCTTCAGCAAAGTAGGTGGATACAAGATTAAAAAAAAATCAGAGCTCCGGACGTCCCTTTTGGAACAATCGTGAGTACCCTTCCTTGCCCCAGACCCCATCCCTGGGCACCAGCCACTCCAGGGAAGACCTGCCCAACTCGGCCCCAGGTTCTGGCCACCGGGCAGGTTCCCTGCTAGCCCCACCGGGAAGGATCCCCTTCTCCAAGACCCCTGGCAGACCCTGCAGTCTCCACGCCCTGCCCCCACGCCCATCCGCCTGAGCCCCAAGCCTCTTCCTGAGACTCAGAGGCCGGCCCCCAGCTCCCATCTTGCTCCGGACGTCCCTTTTGGAATACTGGTGAGTACCCTTCCTTGCCCCAGGCCCCATCCCTGGGCACCAGCCACTCCAGGGAAGACCTGCCCAACTCGGCCCCAGGTTCTGGCCACCGGGCAGGTTCCCTGCTAGCCCCACCGGGAAGGATCCCCTTCTCCAAGACCCCTGGCAGACCCTGCAGTCTCCACGCCCTGCCCCCACGCCCATCCGCCTGAGCCCCAAGCCTCTTCCTGAGACTTAGAGGCCGGCCCCCAGCTCCCATCTTGCTCCATACTTCCCTTTTACAACACTGGTGAGTGCCCGTCCTTGCCCCAGGCCCCATCCCTGGGCACCAGCCACTCCAGGAAAGACCTGCCCAACTCGGCCCCAGGTTCTGGCCACCGGACAGGTTCCCTGCTAGCCCCACCGGGAAGGATCCCCTTCTCCAAGACCCCTGGCAGACCCTGCAGTCTCCACGCCCTGCCCCCACGCCCATCCGCCTGAGCCCCAAGCCTCTTCCTGAGACTTAGAGGCTGGCCCCCAGCTCCCATCTTGCTCCGGACGTCCCTTTTGGAACAGTCGTGAGTACCCTTCCTTGCCCCAGACCCCATCCCTGGGCACCAGCCACTCCAGGGAAGACCTGCCCAACTCGGCCCCAGGTTCTGGCCACCGGGCAGGTTCCCTGCTAGCCCCACCGGGAAGGATCCCCTTCTCCAAGACCCCTGGCAGACCCTGCAGTCTCCACGCCCTGCCCCCACACCCATCCGCCTGAGCCCCAAGCCTCTTCCTGAGACTTAGAGGCCGGCCCCCAGCTCCCATCTTGCTCCGGACGTCCCTTTTGGAACAATCGTGAGTACCCTTCCTTGCCCCAGACCCCATCCCTGGGCACCAGCCACTCCAGGGAAGACCTGCCCAACTCGGCCCCAGGTTCTGGCCACCGGGCAGGTTCCCTGCTAGCCCCACCGGGAAGGATCCCCTTCTCCAAGACCCCTGGCAGACCCTGCAGTCTCCACGCCCTGCCACCACGCCCATCCGCCTGAGCCCCAAGCCTCTTCCTGAGACTTAGAGGCCGGCCCCCAGCTCCCATCTTGCTCCAGACTTCCCTTTTGGAACACTGACTTCCCTTTTGGAACACTGGTCTGTCTGAACCAAGTGTGCGGATAAGGCCAAGAACGAACCACAAGGAGATGGGCAGACGTCAAGGCAGAAACATATACAACAAAATGAATAGCAATACAGCATCACCAGGCCCTAGCCCTCCTCCAACACCTAGACCTGAACATCAGAAATTGGAAGAAGCAGAAGAAAACAGCCTTATGAATGACATCATAAAGAAGCTAGAGGCTTGCGTAGAGGAAAAGACAAAAAAATGTGAAGAACGCTGTAAACAACTAGAGGAAAGGGCAAACAAATTAGAAGAAATCAATAAAGTCCTGGAAGAAAACAATAAAATACTGAGAGAAAATCAAGAAAAATCAATGAAACAAATGAAGGAAACAGTCCAAGACCTGAAAAGGGAAATAGAAAAAATGAAGAAGACACAAACAGAGGGAATGCTGGAAATAGAAAATCTGAGAAAACGATTGGGAACTTCAGATGCAAGTATAATCAACAGAATGCAAGAGATGGAAGAGAGGATCTCTAGCGTTGAAGATACAGTAGAAGAAATACATTCATCAGTCAAAGAAAACACTAAAACCAACAAAGTCATGAACCAAAATGTCCAAGAAATTTGGGACACCATGAAAAGACCAAACCTAAGAATAATAGGGGTCGAAGAAGGAGAAGAATACCAACTCAAGGGCACAGAAAATATATTCAACAAGATCATAGAAGAAAACTTTCCCAACTTAAAGAAGGAAATGCCTATGAAGATACAAGAAGCTTATAGAACACCAAACAGACTAGACCCCCAAAAAAAGTCCCCTCGCCACATAATAGTTAAACAACTAAACGCACAGAATAAAGAAAGAATATTAAGAGCAGCAAAGGAAAAAGGCCAAGTGACATATAAAGGCAAACCCATCAGAATAACACCCGATTTCTCAATGGAGACTTTGAAAGCCAGAAGAACCTGGACAGATGTAATGCAGACACTAAGAGACCATGGATGTCAACCTAGACTAATATACCCAGCAAAACTTTCAATCACCATAGATGGAGTAAACAAGACATTCCATGACAAAGCCAGATTTAAACAATACTTATCCACAAACCCAGCCCTACAGAAAGCACTAGAAGGAAAATTCCAACCTAAGGAAGTCAGATACACCCTCGAAAACACAGGCAACAGATAAAGCCACAGCAGTAAACCCCAACGTATAGAAGTACCCACACATCACCACCAAAAAATAACAGGAATGAACAATCACTGGTCATTAATTTCCCTCAATATCAATGGACTTAATTCACCTATAAAAAGACATAGGCTTACAGAATGGATACGAAAGCAGGACCCATCTTTCTGCTGCATACAAGAAACACATCTCAAATTCGAAGATAGACACTACCTAAAAATAAAAGGCTGGGAAAAGACTTTCCAATCAAACGGTCTTAAGAAACAAGCGGGTGTAGCCATCCTGATATCCAGCAAAATAGACTTCAAACTAAAATCAATCAAAAGAGATCAAGAAGGGCATTACATACTCATCACAGGAAAGATCCACCAAGATGAAGTCTGAATTCTGAATATTTATGCCCCAAACACAAGGGCACCCACATATGTAAAAGAAACATTACTAAAGCTTAAATCACATATAAAACCCCACACGTTAATAGTGGGAGACCTCAACACCCCACTTTCACCACTGGACAGATCTCCCAAATTGAAACTTAACAGAGAAATAAAGGACTTAACTGATGTCATGACTCAAATGGACTTAATCGATATATACAGAACATTCCATCCTAACAAAAAAGAATATACCTTCTTCTCAGCACCCCATGGAACCTTCTCTAAAATTGACCACATACTTGGCCACAAAACAAATCTAAACAGATACAAAACAATTGGAATAACCTCCTGTGTTCTATCAGACCACCATGGTCTAAAGTTGGATTTCAACAACAACAAAAACTACAGAAAACCTGCAATCTCATGGAAACTGAATAATACCCTACTGAATCACCAATGGGTTAAGGAAGAAATAAAGAAAGAAATTAAAGACTTCCTAGAGATCAATGAAAATGAAGACACCACATATCCAAATTTATGGGACACTATGAAAGCAGTACTAAGAGGGAAATTCATAGCACTAAATGCCCACATAAATAAGTTGGAGAAATCTCACACTAGAGACTTAACAGCATACCTGAAAGCTCTAGAACAAGAAGAAGCACAGTCTCCCAGGAAAAATAGACGCCAGGAAATTATCAAAGTGAGAGCTGAAATCAATAAAATAGAAACAAAGAGAACAATACAAAAAATTAATGAAACAAAGAGTTGGTTCTTTGAGAAAATCAACAAGATAGACAAGCCCTTATCCAAACTAACCAAAAGACAGAGAGAGAGCATCCAAATCAACAAAATCAGAAATGAAAAGGGGGACATAACAACAGACATTGAGGAAATCCAGAGAATCATCAGGTCATACTTCAAAAACCTCTATTCGACAAAACTGGAAAACCTAAAAGAAATGGATAACTTTCTGGATAGGTACCACATACCTAAGTTAAATCAAGACCAGATAAACTATTTAAATAGTCCAATAACCCCTAACGAAATAGAAACAGTCATTAAAAGTCTCCCAACCAAAAAAAGCCCAGGACCAGATGGTTTCAGCGCAGAATTCTACCAGATCTTCAAAGAAGAGTTAATACCAATACTCTCTAAATTGTTCCACACAATAGAAACAGAAGGAACATTACCAAACTCCTTCTACGAGGCTACAATTACCCTAATTCCTAAACCAAACAAGGATACAACAAAGAAAGAGAACTACAGACCGATCTCCCTCATGAACATTGATGCAAAAATACTCAATAAAATACTGGCAAACAGACTCCAAGAACACATCAAAGCAATTATCCACCATGATCAAGTAGGATTCATTCCAGGGATGCAAGGGTGGTTCAACATACGAAAGTCCGTCAATGTAATACACCATATAAACAAACTCAAAGAAAAAAACCATATGATCATCTCACTGGATGCAGAAAAGGCATTTGACAAAATCCAACACCCCTTCATGATAAAGGTATTGGAGCGATCAGGAATACAGGGAACATACCTAAACATAATAAAGGCAATTTACAGCAAGCCAACAGCCAACATCAAATTAAATGGAGAGAAACTCAAAGCAATTCCACTAAAATCAGGAACGAGGCAAGGCTGTCCACTCTCCCCATACTTATTCAATATAGTACTTGAAGTTCTAGCCAGAGCAATAAGACAACATAAGGAGATTAAGGGGATACAAATTGGAAAGGAAGAAGTCAAGCTTTCCCTATTTGCAGATGACATGATAGTATACTTGAGCGACCCCAAAGATTCCACCAAGGAACTGATACAGCTTATAAACACCTTCAGCAACATAGCAGGATACAAGATCAACTCAAAAAAATCAGTAGCCCTCCTATATACAATGGACAAAGAAGCGGAGAAGGAAATCAGAGATACATCACCCTTTACTATAGCCACAAACGACATAAAATACCTTGGGGTAACACTAACCAAGCAAGTGAAGGACCTATATGACAAGAACTTTAAGTCCCTGAAAAAAGAAATTGAAGAAGATGTCAGAAAATGGAAAGATCTCCCATGCTCATGGATAGGCAGGACTAACATAGTAAAAATGGCAATCTTACCAAAAGCAATCTACAGATTCAATGCAATCCCCATCAAAATACCAACACAATTCTTCACAGACCTGGAAAAAATAATACTCAACTTCATATGGAAAAACAAAAAACCCAGGATAGCCAAAGGAATCCTGTACAATAACACAACTTCTGGAGGCATCACGATCCCTGACTTCAAGCTCTACTATAGAGCTACAGTAATAAAAACAGCTTGGTACTGGCATAAAAACCGACATGTGGACCAATGGAATCGAATTGAAGACCCTGACATTAATCCGCACACCTATGAACATATAATTTTTGACAAAGAAGCCAAAAGCGCACAATGGAAAAAAGAAAGCATCTTCAACAAATGGTGCTGGCAAAACTGGATATCAACATGTAGAAGGCTGCAAATAGATCCATATCTATCACCGTGCACAAAACTTAAGTCCAAGTGGATCAAGGACCTCAACATAAATCCAGCTACTCTGAACCTGCTAGAAGAGAAAGTAGGAAGTAGTCTTGAACGCATTGGCATAGGAGACTACTTCCTAAATAGAACACCAGTAGCACAGACTCTGAGACAAACAATCAATCAATGGGACCTCTTGAAACTGAGAAGCTTTTGTAGAGCAAAGGATACGGTCAACAAGGCAAAGCGACAGCCTACAGAATGGGAAAAGATCTTCACCAACCCCACATCTGACAGAGGACTGATATCCAGAATATATAGGGAACTCAAGAAATTAGACATCAAAATGCCCAACAGTCCAATTAAGAAATGGGCTATAGAACTAAACAGAGAATTCTCAACAGAGGAAACTCAAATGGCCGAAAGACATTTAAGGAACTGCTCAACATCCCTAATCATCAGGGAAATGCAAATCAAAACAACTCTGAGATACCACCTTACGCCTGTCAGAATGGCTAAGATCAAAAACACTGAAGACACCTTATGCTGGAGAGGATGTGGAGCTAGGGGAACTCTCCTCCACTGCTGGTGGGAATGCAAGCTTGTACAACCACTTTGGAAATCAATATGGCGCTTTCTTAGAAAATTGGGAATCAATCTCCCCCAAGATCCAGCTATACCACTCTTGGGCATATACCCAAGAAATGCTCAACCACACCATAAGAGCACTTGTTCAGTTATGTTCATATCAGCATTGTTTGTAATAGCCAGAACATGGAAACAACCCAGATGCCCTTCAACTGAAGAATGGATAAACAAAATGTGGTACATATACACAATGGAATACTACTCAGCAGAGAAAAACAATGGCATCATGAGGTTTGCAGACAAATGGATGGATCTAGAAAAAATCATCCTGAGTGAGGTAACCCAGACTCAGAAAGACAAACATGGTATGTACTCACTCATAGCAGGATACTAGACATGAAACAAGGATGACTTGTCTGCTACTCACATCACCAGGGAGGCTACCTGGAAAACAGGACCCCAAGAAAGACACAGGGATCACCCAATGACAGAGAAATGGAATGAGATCTACATGAACAGCCTGGACATGAGTGGGGGTAATGAAAGGCGAGGGTTGAGGGAAAGAGAGCTTGGGGGAGCGGGAGATCCCAGCTGGATCAACAACAGAGAGGGAGAACAAGGAATAGGAGACCATGGTAAATAAAGACCACATGAGAATAGGAAGAAGCAAAGTGCTAGAGAGGCCCACAGAAATCCACAAAGATACCCACACAACAGACTGCTGGCAGAGGTCGAGAGACAGCCTGAACTGACCTACTCTGGTGATGGGATGGCCAAACACCCTAATTGTTGTGCTAGAAACCCCATCCAACTACTGAGGGATCTGGATGCAGAGATCCATGACTAGGCCCCGGGTGGATCTCTGGGAGTCCAATTAGCGAGAATGAGGAGGGTTTATATGAGCGAGAGTTGTTGAGACCAAGGTTGGATAAAGCACAGGGACAAATGGCCAAATGAATGGAAACACATGAACTATGAACCAATGGCTGAGGGGTCCCCACTGGATCAGGCCCTCTGAATGGATGAGACAGTTGATTGGCTTGATCTGTTTGGGAGGCACCCAGGCAGTGGGACCAGATCTTGTGCCCATTGCATGAGTTGGCTGTTTGAAACCTGGGGCCTATGCAGGATTGTTTGGCTCGGCCTGGGAGGAGGGGACTAGACCTACCTGGACTGAGTCTACCAGGTTGACCTCAGTCTGTGGGGAAGGCTTTGCCCTGGAGGAGATGGGAATGGGGGGGGGGGTGTTGAGGGGAAGGTGAGGGGGACGGGAGGGGGGAGAACAAGGGAATCCGTGGCTGATATGTAGAACTGAATTGTATTGCAAAATAAATTAATAAAAAAAAAAAAAAAAGAAATGAAAGTTAGTAGTTAGACATTACAATAGAAGTTGTAGTCATATTAGATATGTCTTAAAAATTGAGCAGATATATTTTAGACAGGTCATCTTCAAACCCTTCAGAGATCTACAGAATATGGCATTTAAAATGTTTTAATAACTTAGAAAATTTTTCTTTTTTGTTATGATTATGAGACATGTCGGCTCCTGGCAGTACCAATCTACTTCAGAGAAAATATGGGCATTGAAGAAACTGCATATGGAGTTAACTTTCATTGTGGCAAAAGTTAGCCACTGGACAACAAAGTATCCTTGAATCAACTGCTGACAAAATGGACAGACAGGACATGAAACAAAGGACTACTGATTCTTGCCAAAACGAGTGTGGTTATGGCTTTATCAAAAGGCATCTTCTGAGGCCAGGACAATATGGCACCATCCCTGAAGTGGCCTTCGCAATTTGGAAAAGGTACAGTGCCCTTTTCTTCGAAGGCAGCTGAATAGGCAGTGGGCCGATGGCTTCTGATGTGCAATGGAACAGCAGCTGAAACAGTTATTCTTGAAGAGTAACTAAGCTCACGCCTCGCAATAGTAAACTGGCATTTGACAGAGGGATGTGGAGAAGAACGGGATGTTAAGATGAAGCCATATATACACAGCCAAGAATGGACAGCTGAATTAAAAAATCAACAACAATTTCCAGAATTTAAAATCCTGAATCATGACATGACACTAGTGGAATTCAGGTGTTTCTGGTACATGGACTGCTCTCACCCAATGTGAGGTTGAACTGTCGACCTTGTGTACATCCTACTTCACAAATGAGTCTGTCAGATATGCTAAGCCTATAGGCTGAAGATGATGCCCCAACACTGTGGAGAAACCTCAGGTGACTGTCCAGGCAGCTGGCTGTTTCTGTCAACTCACAAATTTTTTGGAAGTTGCTTGCATGCACTTTCTGTTTTTATTTTTGTTAGCTAATATTATTTCCTTCTTGGGTCTCTGAGGGAGTTGAAGATTAGTTAGTTATAGTTGAAGGTTAGTTAGTTATAGTTGAAGATTAATTAGGATAGAAAGTGAATTAGATACATTTTGGACTTAACAAAATAGGATAGATAATGAAATTATTTTCTCTGAATTTGTCAAATACAAATGGACTAGACATTGTTTAGACATTTATTACTTGTATATATTGTATATAGTCATTGTACTTTTGTATATAGTTTTTCTTTTGTTAGTTATAACCTTTTTCTTTTTTTTCCTTTTTATTAAAATAGAAAAGGGGAAAAAAAAAAAAAAAAAAAAAGAAACAACACAAATGGGGGGGGGGGCGTTGGGGGGAAGGTGAGGGGGACGGGAGGGGGGAGAACAAGGGAATCCGTGACCAATATGTAGAACTGAATTGTATTGCAAAATAAATTAAAATAAATTAAAAAAAAAAAAAAATCAGAAGCCCTCTTATATACAAATGATAAAAGGATTAAGAATGAAATCATGGAAATAACACCCTTCACAATAGCCATAAACAATATAAAATACATGGGAGTAACTCTAATCAAGTAAGTTCTGTATGACAAGAAGTTCAAGTCTTTGAAAAAAGAAATTGGAGAAGATATCAGAAGATGGAAATGATATCCCATGATCATGGGTTGGTAGGATTAACATAGTAAAAATGGCCATCTTACCAAAAGCAATCCACAGATTCCATGCAATCCCCATCAAAATTCCAACACAATTCTTCTCAGACCTTGAAAGAACAATACTCAACTTCATATGGAAAAACAAAAACCCAGGATAGGTAAAACTGTCCTGTACAACAACAGAACTGCTGGAAGAATCACTATCCCTGATCTCAAGCTCTACTACAGAGTTATAGGAATAAAAACAGCATGGTGCTGGCATAAAATGAGACAGGTGGAACAATGGAATTGAATCAAAGACCCAGACATAAATACACACAACTATTGTCACTTGATTTTTTGACAAAGAAGCCAAAACTATACAATAGAGAAATGAATACATCTTCAATAAATAGTGCTAGAATAACTGGATGTCTGTATGTAGAATAATGCAAATAGATCCATATCTATCACCCTGCATAAAGTTCAAATGGATCAAAGACCTCAACATAAATCTAGTTCACTGAATCTTATAGGAGAAAAAGTGGAGAACAACCTTGAATGCAAGGATTAGGAGACAACTTCCTGAACAGAACATTAGTATCACAGACACTAAGATTGACAATTAATAAATGAGACCTCAAGAAACTGAAATGCTTATGTAAGGCAAAGGGCACTGTCAGCAGGCCAAATGGCAGCCTACATAATGGAAAACATCTTGACGAACCTCACATCCAAAAGAGGGCTGATCTCTAAAATATATAAAGAATTCAAGAAACTAGACATCCAAAAAATCAAAGAATCCAATTTAAAAAATGGGTTTCTGACCTCAACAGAGAATTCTCAACAGAAGACTTTCAAATGGCAGATTAACACCTAAAGATATGTTTATCATCCTTAGACATCAGGGAAATGCAAATCAAAAGGACTCTGAAATTCCCTCTTACACTTGTCAGATTGGCTAAGATCAAAACCACAAATGACAGTTTATGCTGGAGAGGATGTGGAGCAAGGGGAACACTACTCCATTGCTGGTGGGAGTGCAAACTTGTATAGCCACCTTGGAAATCAATATGGTGATTTCTCAGAAAATTGGGAGTCAATCACCTCAAGATCTGGGGATACCTCTCTTGGGCATATACCCAAAGGATACTCAGTTGTACTACTAGGATACTTTCTCAACTATGTTCATAGCAGCTTTATTTGTAATAGACAGAACCTGGAAAGAATTTACATGTCCCTCAATTGAAGAATGGATAAAGAAAATGTGGTTCATTAACACAATGGAGTATTACTTAGCTGTTAGAAAGAATGACATCAGGCTATTTGAAGGCAAATGAAACTAGAAAAAAATAATCCTGAGTGAGGTAACCCAGACCCATGAAAACAAACATGGTATTTTGCTGTTGTATGTCCTGTATGTTGTGAATATATGTTGATATGATTTATTGATAAATAAAACACTGATTGGGACCACTGAACTTTGCTTGGTGAAATGGTCCTTTAGGTTCCTGCTTTGCAGAAGAAACTGCCAGACATTCTACAGCACACAGAGAGAAGTGACTGAGAGACTCTAGGCCTGTGGGCTGAATACAGATGCCCCAACTTTACAAAGAAACTCTAGATGACTGTCCAGGCTGCCAGCTGTCTCTGTCTATTGTTGAAAGACTCCCAAAAGTTGCTTGTGTCCTTTTCCCATTTCTCAGATAACAGTATATCCTTCGGAGGCCTTTGATGTAGTTGAAGACTAGATAGTTATAATTTTCCTTAGTTATGATAAAAGATAAGTTAGATATGAAAACTTAAACTCACAAATATAGGATAGAAAAATATTTTCTTTAATTTTGCCAAATACAAATAGACTAGATATTATACATAGATATTGTAACTGTAATTCGTGCTTGATAATTATTTTGTTATATGTAATTTTACTATGTTAAAGTTAAAATCTTCCTTTAAAAAAAAACAGAAAAGGGGAAGTGCTGTGGGATGTCCTGTATGTTGTGAATATATGTTGCTATGATTTATTGATAAATAAAACACTGATTGGTCAGTAGCCAGGTAGGAAGTATAGGCAGGACTAGCAGAGAGAAGAATTCTGGGAACAGGAAGGCTGGGTGAGAGACACTGCCAGCCACCTCCAGGAAAGATGTTAAGATACTGGTAAGCCACGAGCCATGTGGAAACTTACAGATTATTAGAAATGGGTTGATTTAAGATATAAGAATAGTTATCAAGAAGCCTGCCACGGCAATACCGTTTGTAAATAATATAAGTGTCTGTGTGTTTATTTTATAAGTGGGCTGTTGGACTGCCGGGACTTGGTGGGACCCAGAGAAAAAACTCTAGCTACAGTATTTACTCACTCATAATTGGATGCTAACTGTAAAATAAATAATAACCATGTTACAATCCACAGACCCAGAAAGACTAGGTAACAAGCAGGGCCCAAGGGTGGGGGTAGTGCATGGGATGATGAAATAGAGGAGATCTCCTGGTTGGAATTGGGGTGGATGGTCATGGGAACTTGAGTGATCAGGTTGTGGGGGTGGACAGAGGGGGAAAGTGCTGAGAGAGAGAGAACTGGAAAGGGCACTTTACCGAGTCTGGTAGAAACCTGATGCTAGGGAAACTTCCATGAGTCTACAATGATGGCCCCAGCTATGCATCTCAGCATCAGTGAATAAATAGCCTGAACTGATAGAAAACAACTATTCATGTTTTCATCAGAGACCTTCACCCAGTGAAGAGTGGAGACAGATTCAGAGACCAGGAGTCTTACTGAGGAGAGGGATTATAGGAAACAGGGTGGGGGGTCAGGATATCACATGGAAACCCACAAAAAACACTAGCCTGGTGCCATGGTCCACCCTCTGCTTGGCTTCAGGTCCTGAGATGGGGAATTGTTGTTGGTGCAAGGAAAAAATCTGACCATCAGATGGGTTGCACTCAAGTGGCCCTGAATACCTTGAGCTGTATTTATTTATACTTAAACAGAGGGTTTTTTTTTTTTTTCTACCAGGCTTACATAAACAGCTTTGGTATTAGCTCCTATTTTTGACTTTTAAGAAATACATAATACTTTAAAAATACATCATAACCATTACAAAATCTCCCATTCCCACTCCCTACATAACCTTATTCTAACTTAGAGTTCAGCATTTTTGAAGGCTTAAGTAAATATTGAACCAGACACATCCTGCTCTCACAGTACTTATGTCAGCTGGCAGCTACTGTGGTTACAAAGTTAAAAACTAATAGACATGGGTCCAGTGCTTTAAGAACAACAATATTCAAACCCAAACAATTATTTTGTGTCTGCAAGATATAGTTTCTTTTTTTTTTCTTTTTTTAATAAGAGAATCCCCAGTCTGAATCTCTCTGTAAATGGCAGACTTTAATAAGGCACTTTTTCCCCATCCCACTATACCATACTTCTACCAACATAAGCTCCTGTGCATGCGTGGTAAAGATGGATCTATCCATCCCATAGTTTACATTGCATTTCCACCATTGGATCATACTAGATCCTATCATTGATTCTATATACTTGGTGTCCCGGGGAACTTACTCTGAACAGTTGGCACTATGTGTATTCCTGAAGCTTTTCCCTATTCTATGTATGCATGCCTTACTCTCCTTTCCAGAACTGTGAGACATGGTTAATGTTCCAAGTGTTGTTTCCTCATACATACCCAACCGTCTGTATTGAATCAGAAAAGTTCCCAGGATTAGGAGCTGCAGTTAAAAATTCCAGGTTAGAGATTTGAGAAGAATTAGCCCCCTGCTGATTCTTAGGGGAAAATGTTCAAAAAAGAACAGAACTTCCAGGTAAAATTACAGCTGTTGCACATGTGACTGACAAATTAAAACTAAACAGTGCTGAAAGAATCAACAATATAATGAGAGAGGAAAGATCCTGAAAGCTGCTTGAATTTTGCAAATTTCTACATTGTCCCATGGTATACTGGTCCTTGCCCAGTGAGAATCCATCTCCATCGGTGCCTTGCCCCAAAGAAACCCATTGGACAAGTAGTCATATGCTGACCTGAGACTAGGACACCTGGCACCTGACAGCCTGGCTCATGGGAACTCACAGAGTCTGAACCAACAACAAAGGAGCATATGCGAGACCAACCTAGGCCCTCTGCATATATGTGACAGGTGTGTATATTGATCTATACGTGGGACTCTCGACAATGGGAGCAGGGGCTGTCCCTGGCACTTTGGTTGCCTCTTGGAGACATGTTCCTCATTCTGGATTGCCTTGCCCAGCCTGAATAGAGGGGGAGGTGCTTTGTCTTACGGCAGGTCGATATGCCATGCATTGCTGAAGCCCATGGGATACCTGCCCCTTTCTGAGAATTTACCAAGGAGGGGTAGGTTTGGGGGTGGCGATGGAGGGGAAAAGTGGGGAATGAGTTGGGGGAGAGGCAAGAGGGAAGGGTATGGTCAGGATGTAAAACAAATAACTTTTTTTTGAAAAGGGGACTCTTGTAGAATATTATTTCAAGATGTGTTACTTTTGTTTATGCTCTGGAATGTTTATTGAATGATGCAAAGATGTGTTTGATTAAATAAAATTCACCTTCAGTCAGGAGGCTGCCTCAGCAACTCGCTGACAGGAAGTGGTAGGGAGAAGCCAGGTGAGAAAGGGTTTATAAGGAGAGGTGAGGAGACACACAAGGGCTTTTTGGAGAATGCCAAGGAGAGGAGGTGAGCTACTTGCTACTCCGCCTCTGAGGCGCAGTATTCCACCTTAACCTTTGAATCTTGAGTTCCTTAGAGGGAGAGAGGTTTAGTTAAGCTCCCTTCCTAGCTTTGTGAGAGTTGGAGCCCAAGGGAACAGATTTCCCTCTGGCTATGGCTCTTGCAGCCTAACTGCCGCTGGTAGCAGGCAGAGTTGCAGTTGCTGATTCAGACAGCTGTGACTTAAAAGGCTGCAACCATTTAAAAAAGGGACAACAGAGCACAAAGTTCATCACTTGCCAAACCACACTGCTGAACTGCATTCTTCTGCTCCCTCCTTCACTGTGCACTTCGACAGTAGTTCTAAAAACTCACACAGGGCACACATTTTTTTTTTCACACTGCTTTTACCCATGTCCTAACATGTTCTTTCTACTCCTGTCAGGAGCTTGCCCTTCCAGCTTTCTTCTAGCCTGCTGTACATTTCCCCTGGCCCTTGAATTTATGTCGAACATGAAAGGAGGGTGGTTTCACCTCATTTTCTATGCTCTCATAGTTTTCTCTATATGTCTTTTCCACAATCTCTATGTCTGTACCATACTTAGAAAGAAAAATGTCTCGATCTGGAAACTGAGATTTCAGTATTTTTAAATGTTGCCTCGTTTAAGTCTCATGATAACTTTCTCAGTTAGTTGTAATTTTTCCAGTTTTCCAGACCCTCCACTTGAATCAGAATGTAATAAAATACCCCATTAAGCTTATGGGCCTCAAATGTCATGTGTTTAAGTTTGTCACTTATAGAGTTTGTCACTTATGTTGAGTTTGCCTTGTGCAAACATACTTTCCATCTCTTTTTCTCTAATATTCATTTAAAAAACAGCAACAAAACAAATCGCTCTTAGTCTTGTGGTGACTGTATTTTATGAAGAAAAAAATAAATCAGACTCTTAGCACAGAAACTGGACAACCAGGAAAGAGCTCACAAAGGAGAACACTTACATTGCCACTCTGGAAAAGTTGAATGAAAAAGACTGTGTGTTCATGGCAGTGTCAGACCCAGGAAGGGAATAGCATGGGCAAAGTTCCAAACATCAGACCATAGTAATGATGTGGTATAGGAGAGAGTCTGTTATCTAACTTTATACACAATTTTTTAAAATCACTGTATCCTATTTGGACAGTTGAATATAGATGTGTATTTAGCAAAATCAGTCTCATACATATCATACCTCTCAACATAACCATAACTAATGAATCAGATTTGAAGATGTTTGTTAAGTAAGAGTCATCACCTCCTGTTTAAAGATGTGATCTGGGAAAACACCAATGCTAAGCACTGAAAAACTGGTGGAATGCCAGGAGATATAGATTTGATGGGGGGAGATAACCATTGCACTTTTATGTAGTTGTTCTCCCTCTGTTTACAAAGATCTGTGCATTCTATTCAATATCATTTCCATTTAGTAACGGGGTACCACTGATGTATAGACCTATTAGATTTACTGCAGAGATGTTGTCAGGATTCCTATGGTTCATGTTTTGGCTACCCTCTGAGGAGGGTGAAAATGATGGTAGCCTGTGCTATGGCAAAGATGTGAGCAATTGTTTTTAAAAAAAAGAAAGAAGAAAGAAAAAAACCTCAGCCTTTTCCATTTTCTCTGAACTCTTGTAGTGTCGAGTTATGAATATAGAATGATACCTCACTAGAATAAGGAAATAGCAATGCAGTATGTACTGGGATAGAAATAGATACTAACACGATGTAAGATGAATAGTGTTTTTTATGTTCCTATAAAGCACCATCAACATATGCATTTATGAAATTCTATAAATGGTGTCAATACAAACTGCTCTTCTCTTTGAGGCTCAGGTTGACCAGGTTTTCACATTAGGGGAAAGTCATATCAATGGAAAACACTTTGTCAGGGCTGTACCACACTACAAATCATAGTGCTGAAGAGATAGGTAGATAGGTCTTTCCTATGAAAAAAGTAAAATATGAAAAGTATTGAATTGTACCAGAGGCTTGATGGACCATAACAAATTTCAGTGGCTGAAAGCTGATTCAAAATAAATGGAGGTAATTAACAGATTGGAGATCTGCAAGCAACAGTAATTGGATTATCAATGGATAATTTGTTTCCATGGAAGTTTTTGCTATCTGCACATCTGTAATATTTCATTCTTATCATTTTGTTTTCTAAAAGAATGTCCTCAAAACTCAGTTAATCCCCCATATGATCTTTATAATTAAGTTATTTTGAAGAGATGGATACTGCATTTTTATCCTGAAACAACATCCAAAGCCCTCATTTTAATTACAAATGACACTTTATTTCCGCTGCCTTTGTAATGGTTCGTTGAGGAGAATATTGTTTTCTAGATCTCCAGAGAGCTTAAGCCCAAGTTTAACAACATTGATATCTTCAAATATTGACCAATATTCTAGATATTGCTATGAGTGACAGCAAATAAACATTTCACATTTCTGGTAGTTCTTCATCAGATTCTAACTTTTTATCAACTCTGAAATCAGAATTAGGTAGCTCATTCTTATGTGTTGTTTTGCTCTCTATACTGCATGTTAAACACTGGACACTTATTACTGTTTCCTCAATCAACAGGAGGAGTGTAGAATATGTAAAAATGTAGTCAAATTAAATTATGAAAGTCACCTAGAATTCAATCAGGTATTATTAAGAGTGGATTGCTAAGTATTATGCTCCTACTTGACTAATATAGATAAGAAAAAATTTATTAAGTTCCAGAGCTATTAAGGGCAAACAAAAAATATTTACATGTAAGAATAGTTGGGGTGATGGTATAGACCTGTCATCCCAGAAGTATAGGGACTGAACCGTAAGTATTACAAGTTCTGTGAGAAAGTTATTCAATTTCATTTATGGATCCAAGATTTTAAATAGATCATAAAACCATATAGGACATGAACGAGAAGGGACACTATGGGAAGGAATAGAACCAGCAGGCACAGGAGGGGAAGAAAGAGATTGAATTTGACCCAAGTACATGGTGTACTTGTATGAAAAAAATAGATGCCAATTACAGAAAAATCAACAACACATGACAGAGAGGCTAGAAGGACACATACACATATAGGGCCATGGGAAGGAGAGAGAGAGAGAGAGAGAGAGAGAGAGAGAGAGAGAGAGAGAGAGAGAGAGACAGACAGAGAGACAGGAACAGACAGAGAGATAGAAACAGACAGAGAGACAAAGATAAAGAGACACAGAGGCACACACACACACACACACACACACACACACACACACACACACACAGAATCTGTCACTTCACCATGAGCCATAGAGCTTGGTATAGGTATTGTTGGTTTATAATATTTAATTAAAGCCTTGATAATAACATGTCCCAGAAGAGACTCTACTAAACAATAAGATAACATACTAGTAAATTACACAGCTCCATGTGGCTTATAATTGACCCAAAATATGTTTGTAATATGTAGTTTTTGCACAATGCATGAGACATTCAAAGATAATGGGAAAAAACAGATAATTCAAAGAGACTCATAAGAGTTTGGTCTTATTTATTTATTTTTTTAAAAACACATCAGTCTTTTCAATAGAAGATTCGTTGAATGGTAATATAATATGTGTATTTTGATCATATTTAAGGAAACTATCAACATCAAGTAATTTTAAGTATCATCAGTATCTCTCAAATTTCTTTCAAGCTGTGATTGTTTTTGTTGTTGTTGTAAATTATGCCAGATGTCATTTAAAGGTCAGGTCACTGTATCTGGGAAATCTGAATGTGAAGAAAAATATGTCTGGTTTATTTTTGGTAGTGTGTGTGTGTGTGTGTGTGTGTGTGTGTGTGTGTGTGTGTGTATGTGTGTGTGTGTGTCTACATAGACATGATGATGGGTTTGTAGAGTCCAAGGGGTAAAATATGTGTCATTCTCAAGCACTGTCCACTTGACAATTCATTTGCCTGACTTGCTCCTGCATCCTAGGGATCTCTCCATTTCTGACTCCCTGGCCAAGAGAATACAAGTGAGGTGTGCCCACCACACCTCAATTTTTGTTTTATCCTGTCAATTCTAGAGGTCAAACTCAGGTCTTCTTCCCTGTAAAGCAAACATTTTACTAACTGAGATATCTCTCTAGCTTAGAAGACATTTTTGTTTTTGAAAGAAGGAATAATATTAATGAGAGTAGGTGATAGAACCTGGGTTAGGCATCATTAAAGATGGAAATTTTGAAAACAAGCAGTTCTGATTCTTGTCCACAGCCAGAAATTGGGAGTATCCTTTGTTCTGTCCTGGCCAGAGTCAAGAAATATCAGAAGCATTTGTTGCTGTGATTCCTGTGGTTTTTTGTTTGTTTGTTTGTTTTCTTTTCTTTTCTTTTTAAAGAGGCTTCTGCCTAGAAATTGTGCATGGTGGTGTGTAATTGGGTAGCATAGGCAAAAAAGATGAATTGCCAAATGGTCTTATTAACAAAAAACTTGGAGCCAGATATTGGGGCAAAAACTGAGAGATCAGAAGAATAGAACAAGCCACAGTCAACCTCACCTTACCAAATCCTCAGCCTCCAGAGAGAGCTACTTCCTGTACACTCATGTCTATGTACCTTTTTGTGCCCTGCCATCTTCTTCTCTCTGCCCAGCTACACCACTTTCTATTTCCACCCAGCTTTATCATTTCCTGTTTGTCTGTACAGACCTCCAGACCTTTATGGTTAACTAGCAGTGGGATTAAAGACATGTGCCACCATGTCTGGCTCTGTTCCCAGTGTGGCCTTGAACTCATAAAAATCCAGATGAATGCACAAATAAAATATCACCACACTCAGGGGCCTCAATCTAGTAAAACTTTCTGTTTCCTAGATAAGGACCTTTACTGGTAACCCATTGTTGGGATCTACTTTTGCTTTACAAGATCTCTGTCTCTGTCTCTGTCTGTCTCTCTGTCTCTCTCTCTCCCTCATGTCCCTATACTAAACTTCTTTCTAGAAACACACTCTGTCTTTTTCTGGGTACTTCATTATTCATTCTCTGGATTCTCAGTCAGAGGGCCCAGAAGCTACTGACTCTGGGAGGTCTTGATATCCACTGATTTTTTTCCCAGGTAGTCACCCTCTTCTGCCCACAGCTATTATTACTCACCTGAGGCAAGAAATTCCTTATCACTTCATGGACACCTACATGTCACTCCTACCAATACCAATATTTGAATCATCCTCTGGAATCTAGAGAAAATTTATTTAACTTACATTTTATTTTTCATCAACACGATAATAATTGTGCATATTTTTGGAATAGAACATAATTATTTAATATGTAGATACCATGTATATTGTTCAGATTAGGGTATTCAGCATTTCCTTCACCTTAACTATTGATTTTTTTCTTATTGTTTAAATATTAAAAAGATTCTCTAACACAAATGTTGTTTCTGTAGCTCCAGATTTTCATCATGCCAGGAGCCTTTGTTAGGACAGAGACCAGAGATGCATGGGGCCAGTTGAGGTTAATTCTACACTGAATTTAAAGAAAAGTAATTACATTCAAATGAGGACATTTGGAAGCCAGGTGGTGGTGGCGCATGCCTTTAATCCCGGCAGAGCCAGGTGCAAGTGAGTTCCAGGAAAGGCGCAAAGCTACATGGAGAAACCCTGTCTGGGAAAAAAAAAAAAAAGACAACATTTGGATGTTGGATGTTGCTAATTGTTCTACCAATTCTGTTTGGATTTTCAAGTCAAATGCTTTCTTCATCTTTTTTTTTTTTTTTTTTTTAAGAATATGTTTTTTGTTGAGCTGGAGCTGAAGTGATGTACAGCAATTTAGAACACTTGCTGCTCTTTCAGAGAACCTGTGTCCTACTCCTAGAACCCACAGAAAGGTTCTCAACCACCTGTTATTCTGTTTCCAGGAAACCTAATGCTCTCCTTTGCATTAAGCTGGCACCAGACATGCACTTAGTATGCATACATATATGCAGGCACTCACACATACACATAACATAAATCTTAAGGAGAGTCTTAACATTTTATGTTAACATTTTCCCTTAATTTTCTTCTTACTTTCTAAATTTTAGTGAAATAAATATGTAGTTACAACTCTAAGGATGTTTCACACCAGATATTGGAATGGTGGATGGAACCAAGCATGAATTTTCCCTCTATACTAAGAGAATCATTTGAATGGAGTCACTGACTGCAATTGTTTGAATGCGATGACCAGAAGGGACAGAGCTATCAGTCTTAAGGAACAGACAAAATAGCAGGCCCAGCATCTGCCATTGTCTTCTCAGTCACAGCTATCCCTGATTCAATGATAGTTAAGAATATGGGATTGTCCAGGGCAAGGACTCCCCTGTGGATTCAGTCGAGGCAGGTCCTCTTCCCTTGTCCTGGAGGAGATGGGAATGGGGGGTGGATTGGGGAGAGGGCGGGGGGGGGGGGGGGGAGGGGGGGTGCCCCGGGAGAAGGGAGGACAGGGAATCCGTAGCTGATATGTAAAATTAAATTAAATTATAAAATTAATAATAATAATAATAATATAAAAAAACAGCTTTGGAAAAAAAATATGGGATTGTGAGTAAGGTCACAAAGTAGTCAGTGTCTAAACCAGGTCAGGGGCCAGATTCATTCTTGCTGATCATTGAGTAAGGACACAAAAATCAAAATCAAAAGTTGGATTTACTCTCTGGAAAGATCCCCAAACAAAAAACAAAACAAAACAAAATTATCTTAGTTTGTTTTTTTTATTGCTATGAAGAAACACCATGACCACAGCAACTCTTATAAAGGAAATATTTAATTGTGGTGGCTGGCTTACAGTTCAGAGGGTCAGTCCATCATGGTGAGGAGCATGGTAGCGTGCAGGTAGGCATGGTCCTGGTGAAATACCCGAGTATCCTACATCTTTCAGGCAAAAGAAGTCAACTGGCATACTGGGCACTCTCCTGAGTATATAAAAACTCAAAGCCCATCCCCACAGTGACACACTTCCTCCAACAAGGTCACTCCCCTTGGGAGCCATTTTCTTTCAAACCACCATAAAAACAAAACAAAACAAAACAAAACAAAAAAACCCTTTATGTGGCCTGTATGATTGCATTTATCATGACAAAGCTATTCATAGATCCTTTGAATGTGTATTATTATATTCTAGGACTATTTCACTCATTTACAGGAGATATTTTTTACTCCATTTTTTCCCAATGTAATACATTATTTTACAATTCATTTTTGCTATGTGGTGTTAAATAGGATAAGAACTTTCCTTAATCATTTACAGAAATATGCAAAAATCAATGCTCAGGGCTAAATTTATTTGCTTTCACAGAAAGAATAATTTTAATGTCAAGTGTAAGTGTTTTCCCCTTAGGATCTGTTTTAATGACCCTATCTTTAGGTAATCCACAACATTTAAATGCAAATTAAAGTAAGAATCCACACATCTAAGAGAGGCCAATAGGAAAATCCAGATTAAAAAAGGTCGAGTTTAATAAAAGAAATACTTTTAGATATAAAACCAAAGATCGACATCAATATAGTGATAGTAGGTGGCTTCAATATCCCATCATCACCAGTTGACAGGTAAGCCAGGAAAAAACAAACAAACATGTAAACTCTAGTTAAATGTCATAAATCAAATGGATCTACAAAACATTACAGGCAAACACTGGAGAATGCACTTCCTTCTTAGCAGCACCTGAAACATTCTCAAATACTGACCGCATATTAGGACACAAATCAAGTATCCATGAAAACAAGAAAACTGAAATAACATCTTGCATCCTAACTGACCACTATGGACATCAACAATAAAAGCAGGAGAATGAACACAAACTCAAAGTAGCTGGACAACATACTGGGTAAAAACTGAGTCATGGAAGAAATCAAGAAGCGAAAGTGAAACTTTCTAGAACTGAATGAAAGTACATCATATCAAAATCTATGGGATACAGTGAAGGCAGCTTTGACAGGAAAGTTTGTAGCACCAAGCGCCTGCATCAAAAAAACTGGACCAAGGCTAGAGAGATATCTCCGAGATTGAGAGCAGTTCGTTCTCTTGCAGAGAACTCCTGCTCAGTTCCCTGTGTTTGGTATATAAATGTTGATAATTATAATACCCTCTTGGTGGATTTTTTTTTCTGTATTAAAAGAGTGTGCTGTGTCCTTGTCTTTCTCTTCTGCCTAGGTTCAGCCTCAAGCCTACTTTGTCAGCTAGTAGAACGCCTACCTCTACTTGGAATATCTTTTTCTGTCCTTTTACCCTAAGATGGTGTCTGTTCTTGGAGTGAGGTATGCTTCTTGGAGGAAACAGAAAGATAGAACCTGTTTTGTAATTTAATCTGTTAGTTAATGTTCTTTTGGGGGTGGCTCTGGACTTTTATTAATATCTGGAGTTATTATTAGACAGTGTGTGTGGCATTTGTTGGTATCTAACCACAGCTATTATTCTCACCAGCTATTACCCCACCTGGCCAGGTTGTGGACCATCTAAAGGATGGTGTCCTGTTTAGTCTTTTTGACAACATGAGGCAGGCTAGAGTTACCTGTAAAGAGAGACCCTCAACTGAGAAAATGCCCCCACTATACTGGTTTGTAGGCAACCATGCAGGGCATTTTCTTGATTAATGATTTATATGGAAGAACCCAGCTCTGTAGGCAGTGCCATCCCTGGGCAGTTAATCCTGACTGCTATAAGAAAGCGGTCTGAAATAACCTTGAAGAACAAAGCCAGTAAGCAGGGTTGCTCCATGGTTTCTTCTTCAGTTCTTGCCTCCAAATTTGTATCTTGAGTTCCTGATCCAATTTCCCTAAGTGATAGAGTTTGACCTGAGAGTTGAGAGCTAAAACACAAACCCTTCCAAAAAAAAAAAAGATGGCTGCATTTATTGAGAGTGACTCTAAATCTCTAAATTACTTCATGGAGAGGACTACTCTTTTTCAAATAGTTTTCCTACTGGCATTTAAGAAGCAGTACAGCTCCTTTCTCAATTTATTAATAGTTGTTTCAGTGAAAAGGAAACTAATACCTGCTTCTGCGATTACTTGGTGCAAGTCTTGTTAAACGTAACCCATGCCATTTTTGTCTCAATAAAATATACACTTTAAGTAGTGCCTTTTATTTATTTCTTCACTCATATCTGTTGCTATCATAAAAAAATTTCTTCTGTAATTATTGTTAGATATATGTCTAAGTGCAAAAAAGAGGGGTTTTAAACAAAATGACTTTATTCCCATTACGATTTTTTTCATGAGATTCCTGATTTAAACAAACACAGATTTAGGTAGAAGGTAGTGGAGTCCTCTTTGGCACACAGAGCTTAAGTAGCACTTGGATATTTCAGGGAATTTTGAGCTTAAAATTTGTCCATATATTGCTGCTTCTTGAAGGCAGCTTTCATGAAATGCAACTATGAATGCCATAAGAAATCCACAGACACACAGTTGAGAGGGAGAGACATAGAATTCTTCTGCAACAGTCCCTATCCTTCCCACCAAAAAAGGGATAATAGCCTAGACGGTCACCTACCAAAGAGAACTCTTAGGAAGCATGATAAAGATGCCAAGGTTAGCTCACAATTGATGGCTTCTGGAGGGGATGTGGGAGGGCAATGATTCAGGTCTATTTAAGTGGAAGGCCACTGAGATATTGACCATGCTCCAGTAAGTGGATGGATAACACATATTGGACTTGTCCTTATTATTATCATCATCATCTTTGTTATATTTTGTTTTTAATTTTTGAGGGGATCACAAAGGAGAGGGAGAGACATAGAGGGACTGGGAAATAAGAGTGATTGGGGTGCAAGATGTGCAATTTGCCAAGAATCAATGAAGTGAAATGAAATAAAAAACAGGAAATCCAAGAATACTATCAGATGCTGTAGCATTGAAAGAACTTTAAAAGTCTTGACAAAGAATGGCCACTGACTAATTGCAACCTGAATCAGAGAGTGTACTCAAGATAATGGGATACTTTGTCCATTTGTTGCCAGGTAGACTGAAACTGGGAGGGGCTTGAGAGGAGAAGCAACACTTAAGTGATTAAGGCTGATTGACTGATTCTGAGACACAATAGAAAGACAGGGAAAAAATTACAGGTATGTGTGAGTAGATACTTCTCACCCTGGAGTCCTCAAAGAGAGAAAAGAATTCCAACACAACGAAATTCAACTCTTCCACATGGGAACATGCTATTTAGAGTAACCTGAATCTGTGTTTGCATACTCTGGCCACTCAGATTCTATCTGCACATATTCCTTCCTTCTATTTGAGAGTAGCATTTTGTTTCTACACTCCCCTTCACAGTCATGGTCACAGTTATGATACGGGTCATTGAGCTAGCTCCTTGGGATGGTTGATTCTCCTCATTTTGGAGGGACTTTTCCCTCCCTACAGCTTGTATCTTGTTCTGGGAGATTATTATTTTTAATTGAACATCATTTTATATTGTAACTACCATATGTCAACTGCACTAGAATATTTGTACAATTCTCATCTTATTAGAGTTAATTTTTCTTGTGTTTCTTTTGACACAATGTCAATTATAAAACATTTTTATTTCTAAGTCTATGCTGTAAAGATGTTCGTTACACTATTGAAAAATAAGCTGTATTTTTGTCTAAGAAGCAGAAATTCCAACTTTTGTTAAGGCTTAATGATGGTTTCAGATGACATCTAAATCAGTAAAGAGCTTGCCATGCAAACAGGAGTAGCTATGTTGGAGTCCCAGAAAGGTGAGCATTTTATTATGAGTTCTCAATCTCAGCACTGAGGAGATAGGGACAGAAGATCCCTGAGGTTCCTTGGGCAACCAATTTAGCATATTCATCAAGTTCCAGACCAGTGAGAGACTGTTTCTAAAAAAAAAAAAAAAAAAAAAAAAAAAATGAAAGGCAGATGGTACCTCACCAGAAGAACAAGGATCAAAATTATCCTCACATACCTGCACTCACATGAATACACACACACACACACACACACACACTCACACACACACACACACAAACACACACACACACACACACACACACACACGATGCTCAGTTAACGAAAATACATAAATACTATCTGTAGGTCATACCAGGAGAATTGTATTGATGGATAAAGAGATCCTTTATGAGTTGACATAATAGTTTAAATTCTAGTAAGGTGGTGAGGTGATGTGAACGCCTTCATTCTTAAAATGACTCCAGTTGTTCTGCTCTGTATCCATTATGAAGGCAGATATCTTCAAGGCTGTGAAGCTCTAGTGTAGCCATAATGGCTAGACACAGGGCCTAGGGCTGTCAAATCTAGTATCGTTCTGAATGATTTTTTTCTACAGACTTGGAAACTTTATTACTCAAAAAAACTATATGACCCACCCAGCTTAAGCACTCCCCTCATACAGGTAATATGCATCCTTTGAATGCATGCTTAATAAGGCAGTTGAATATCTATCTGTCTTTCAGTGTGTCCATATGTTTAGGACTTTATATTTAGCTATTCCTTGTGGACTAGTGGAGATTAAGTATAAAATATATTATGAATACATAAACAGAAATAATTGTTTGCCAATTTGGAGAAAATGATCATTTCAACAAGTAAACCCCTTAATTAGTGCTTTGAAGGAGATTCATAGCAAGAGTAGCTTTATAATGTTGCCCTTGCTTTATTTAAAGAACAAAGATAATGTAAAGGGGAGCCCTCTATTTCCTTCCTCATGATATCACAGGTTATTTTCCTGTGAAACTCCAGGGTCCTCTAATCACATAGTCACATAGGGAGCACTCATGTATTCATTCTCTCTCTCTCTCTCTCTCTCTCTCTCTCTCTCTCTCTCTCTCTCTCTCTCTCTCTGTAACAGAGTTTTCATCATTTTAGCCCACTCACTGGGGATAGTAAAGAGCCACATATCATATGGTTTACACATACATTCAGAGTGATACTGCTAGGGGAGAACAATTTTTCTGCGTATAAATAATCTGTGGACTCTGAGAGCATAGCATGTGGGAACAAAGTTCTGCTTTAATGCTCATTCTCCAAAAGCAGGGAAGATACAGGACTCCAGTAAGATAGTGTTTGGAGAGACAGGCTGTGACCACCCACTAGGTCTTTGTAGAGTACATCTTCATTTTCTTTGTGGCTCTTCAGCTCCTAAACTTGTTGATGGTGAGCAGTTCCATGTGACAGTAAATTGACAGGAAGTTGTTTGCAAAATTGATAGATAGTTCTCATATTGCCATGTCGTCCATATCTCCCTTGTGGGGAACAAATCTTCAACTTCTAGATCTTACATTGACAAACCTAATCCAAACTATAGCAGACATTCCACAGTTACCCAAATTCCAACACACCACTAGGAGCATGCTTCAAGTTTGGAGAATGCCTCTGAACTCTTAAGTGATAACAGGGTTTGATAGACACACAAATTCCCTAAGAGAGAAAAAATACTGTTGCAGTTTTCTCTGCTACCTTTTTATGTTGTTTGTGCCAAAAGAATGGGGGATGGAAATACAGCTGAACATACTGAAAACAGTTAACTGCTAGATGAGGAATAAGAAGAAATTTTCTCTTTTTAGTGGAAGTCCTCTGGTGTTGTCAAGTCATTTTGTATTTGAGGTTTGAGAGAGAAAATAGGTCTGCTCTCTTTGAAGGTTCAGGAGGATCAAAAGAAAACAAAAACAAAAACTAAATAAAACCAATTTTCAGCACCAAAAGAAAATAGGTAGAATGTAAGAATAAAAAGATTTACATTGATATTATGATTTCCTTTATCTGTTATTATAATAAAAAACTTGGGGACAAATATAAAGATAAAAACCTTTGATGATCACCACAGCCATGACACAGCAACTACCTTTGATTCCTGGCTCCAAAGGGCAAGCACAACATTTCAGCCCCACCTATCATTCTCCAGGGACAACTCTTTCTTGAGTCTTGAGAAACTATGATCCATCCCAACCAGCTGTATGTAAACACCCTGTTGAACTTATGCTTGACTCTAATTGAACATCGGGCTACAGCATAGATAAGATTTTCTCCCATTTTGTCTAAAGAGTTAAAAAGGAAGTTTCTAACTCCAACGTAGTAAAACTCTATACAATAGCAATGATTATCAGGTATTGCCTAAATAGAAAGAAAAAGTAATAACCTTAACAAGAATGAAACTACATACAACAATAACAAGTATCAAATAAGAAATACATTCTCAATGTCCAGTGTATGTGTAATTGGCAAATTTAGAGAGATTACTACATTAACTATCCTCTCCTGAAAAGTACAATGTTTTGTACTTAATTTATTTTCTACCATGATTAAGGAAAATTGTACCTGTAACTATCTGGTCTTTAACTCCATCATAGACTTGAGAAGGATATACTATACCAGAATAAAAAGGAAGTGCAGAGCAAACAACTTCCAAAACTAAGAAATGACAGAAACAGCTGGCTTCCTGAAAACTTACCCAAGATTCCTCTGTAATGTTGGGGCATCTATTTTTACCTACAGGCCTAGAATATCTGATAGACATTTCTGAGAAGTTGGAAATTTTGAAGGACTGTCCTACCCTGTCATGGCAAAGTTTGGCAGTCACTTTTCTTGTGTCTTCCTTATCCAGTTTGGACAGCATATCATCAGTAGTCAAGGCAAGGGTAGTTTCTTGCCCAAATGGCTAGCTTTTGCCACAAAGAATATAGAGTCCAACATGGAGGTTCTTCAACACCCAACATCCTTTTTAGAAGTAGATCAGTGTTTCTGGGAGCAGATGTGTCTCAATGTCAAGAAAAGCTTATGTTATTAAGAAATTTTGAATGCCTTATTCTTTAAGTTTGAAGTGTTCAAAGATTACCTATCTATCTAAAATATATCTCTGTATGACCTTGAAAACATACCTAACATGACTCTAAGTTTGATACTTATGCATGACTATTAACCTGTATTTCTTTATTATACTAAATATCTCTTAAGGACTAAAACTTTCCATTGCATAATTAAATGATTTACATAAGTACAAAAGTAGAAATGTGTATAGTATAACAAAAATAACCTTAAATTTGTGTCAATATACAAAAAGTCATACCAATGTAGAATTTTTTGAGATCAATAATTGCTTTTAGAATGAAAGTAGCTACAATAATATACGCTCTTTTCCTATCATTCCTATATCTCATTTTTTTTCTTTTCAGAAAGAAATCCTCAAAATCTAACCTCCTTTGAATAGTATTTTATTGACCATGACCAGTAACAACTTGAAAACAACCCCCAGGAACAATGACAACAATCTATAATCCACTGAACAACCAAAATCTGTCCACCTCATCTCTTGGGTGGACAGAGTTGTGTTTCCTAGAATATTGCCTATTGACATTGGTGCTTGCATATTTACGGGACCCTGAGAAAACAGAAAATAGTCAAGTCCCAGGGAATCCAGGTGTTGTCCAATCTTGGTGAGACAGGCAATTCCAGGCTATTTGAAGTCCTGGTTGGAGTAGTCTAACAGTCTGGACTATTTTAACTAACTGTCTTGCAATTGTCCTGAGTACTTTGTAGTCCTAAGCTGGTTTTTGGATGGTATTTGTCAGCTTAGTGGCATAACCACAATCCAGGTGGAATCATTGTTGTGGGGCCTCATCTACCTTTGAAGACTTCAGGGTTAAGAATGGTCATTGTTCCCTGCCAAAAACTTAAATGTATTAAATGTCATCTGCAGCAAATCTGGAGGAGGTTAAAATGCCACAATCTCTTAAGTACATCTATGATATGCAGACTTAATTCCTAAATACCTGCTTCAGACTCAAACCTGAAATCATGCACAGGAAGCTACATGAAGCCTAAGGTTAGAATTAGTACTCTTTAAGACCATTAATATCAAAACAAAAGGTATGGCTGCATTCCTGCTGAGCTATTCCTGGCCTACCTCCGAAGAGTTGCACCTAGTCCTAACCCATCTTTTGTTTAACGGATATCTTTTGTTTCTCTTGTTGCCCTCCTTTCAGGTTGTTTTGAGCATATGGAAATCAACTTGCTAAAGTATAAATATTGAGAAAAATAAAGATGCCTTGGGAGAAGGGGAAGTTTTTCATTCCTTAGAGGCTGGATACTCGTGCAGCTGAGAAAGGCTGAATTCATTCTTAAGGTGCCTCTGAGTCTTCTTTCCATGGATCTGCATGAACCCACATACCATGCTGTGACAATTCTCAACAAAAAGGTTTAAATTTTGAGAAAATATTTATACCTTAAGAAAAGATTTAAAGAGTCAAAATAAATCTGAGGGATATGAGATTACTGACAAAAGCATACTTGGGTTTAGAGAAGGAGAGAGCCATGTTCTAATTCCAAAGCCAGCCCTGTATAATTTTAATAAATGACTCAGTTGTCTTTCCAACTCCTTAAACTCTATCCAAGCATTCCAAGCTGCTGTGCAGCATAGAGTCAAGGTGTGTTAATTATATACAGACTGTCTTTGCACATCAGTATAATTGCCCTCAGCAAGATATTTTCATGGGAAATTCCAACACCACTAACCCTACTTCATTGTTTGATGACCCTAGCCTCATTTCCCCACCAAGTCCTCTCTTGTAACTGAGGACCAGCTTCCAGTACTGCTGTAACCAAACCTTTCCAGTCTTGTGGAATAATTCTGTTACTAGTTGCACATGGATTTAACATCTGCCTCACAAAAGTGAATGCACACCATATGAAACTATTAGTTCATTAAATCTCCTTAAATCTAATATTTTGACAGGAGTCCAATAAGAGCTTTGATATCCCTGGGGATACCTGTCATTTGGTGGTTGTTCCTTTATAGTGACTGGATAAATTAAGGTTGGTTTTCTGATAACCTTAGGCTGCTTCTCTTCAATTTCATAATGTGTGGTAAGGTAGGTTCTGTTCAAATTCCTCTGTCTGCATCTGAATATTTTTATTTTCTGTAATAGTAAGTTCTTCTAAGGCTTGTATCTTATCAGCCAAGTTTTTACTATTTTCATTAGTATTTCTAAAGCTTATGATTTATTAGTCAAAATTTTATTATTTTCTTTAGGAAGTATTTGGAGGGCTTATATATTATCAGTAGTAACCTTTTCTAAAGCTTGTATCTTATGACTAGTAAGTTTTTCTAAGGTTTGCATCCTATCAGTCAATTTCACATATTTGGCATAGTCGTCAAACCATTTTTAAGGATATAATGTGAATTACCAAGCAATAATAATTATGTCCAACATTATATCAATCCCAACTATGTTGTTTATCTCCTCGTTTATCTTTTCTGTTTGCATCCCATCCATAGTAGCAGTAAACAGGGTCTTAATTCCTTGTATTGTGATATTTCCAATTTTTAACATGGAAAAGGTTTTAAGATTGTCCTTCCTTCCCTTTTCTATTTTCTTTTTTTATTATTCTATTTTACTTTAGTTTTTATATTTAATTAATCTATCATCTATCTATCTACCTACCTACCTATCATCTATCTATTAGCCTAGCTTGCTGTTCGAAAATTTCCAGTGTTTTACCAGCTATGGGATGCTGGATGGACTGGGTTGTATGGAGGTATCAGATACAGTGACCATGTTTGAACAGAGGGTAGCACATGTGTGGCACCAAATTAGGAGGGGAAGATCCGGCCCAAGAGAAGTCTGTGCTCTGACTCAGGGCTGAGGCCAGGTCAGCGGTCACTACATTTGTGAAGGGTGGCCAGGAAGCTGAGTTAGCCTTCCCCCTGGTGCTTGTGAGTACTAGGCTGTATTGGCCCTAGAAGGCTGGCTTTGTTACAGGGGCCTAGCTGGAAGCAACTGCAGCTCTTTGGGACATGACTTCCTTGCTAGTCACTAGAGGCAGTGGGATGGCTAACCTTTTTAGTTTGTTGACAGCACCTGTAAAGGTCTGAGGTCCAAGTGGATTTTAAGGCATGGCCACCTGGAAAGGGGTTTGGAAAACCCTCAATGCAGGAAAACAGACTAGGAGAACCTGGAGAAAGGGTAGGTCAATGCTCCCCTGTGGTGGGGCAGTGCTTGATATGGTGGAATTATGCTGCCTTTGTGTGGTTTAATAATGCCACACATTTAACACCAGATAGTCCAATTTCTTTTACCATTTTTATAATAAAAAACTTGGGGACAAGTATAAAGGTAAGAACCTGAGACAATTACCATGGCCTTGACACATCCTCCACTGTTCATTTCCCAGCTCCAAAGGTCCTGCACAACCTTCCAGCCCTATCTCCCGTTCTTTGGGGGCCACTCTTTCTGGAATCTGGGGAAAATCATCCTTCCTAGATGAATGTAAACGTGACCCCTTGAACAAACATCTGATTCTAATTGGAGATCAATCCACAGCATAGGTAATATTCCTGTAACACATTAATTCTCAAAGAGAAATTTGAAAGTATTTATCTCTCTGAAAAATTCAATCTTATTAACAGGTTGACAGAATCATTAGTGTTTTTATTCCATTTCTTCTTAAAACGTGGGAAAAATGATATCTAAGTAGTCAAGATCATCAAGTTTTGGATTTTACAATCCTTTTATGTGTCCATATGTTTTCAAATCTAACTCATGGAAAAGCTTTAACAATTTACCTCTCTCTGATATACAGGTGCAGATCATTAACCGTAGATATTTAGACACTGCAGGATTTATTTATGAAGAAGGGCATTTTCCATCTTAATAAGATGCCCTTAGACATTCATCTACAGAAGCATGTGCATTACAACCTCTTTCCCACAGTTCCAGAGAAAATTATTTGACCTTGTGTGGTCTTTTAGTAAAACACACACACACACATACACACACACACACACACACACACACACACACACACACATTGACTCATACTTGCTAAATGATGTTTTCAGCAAATGATAAATATTACACATTTTATAAGAGAATACATTAAGCTAATGAAATCAAATTAATTATTAATAAAAGAATAGATAAAATGTGACAATCTGAGGGACTGGTTAGTAGACACTGTCCTTGCATAGGACAGGAATTTGGTTCCCAGTACTCATGACAAGAAGAAGCTTTCAAGTATGTGCAACTCTCATTTCTTGGGATTTAATACATCTAGTCTCTGAGGGTGCCTGTATTCACATGCATATACCTCACTTCCTCCTATATACAAACTATAAAATAAAATAATTATTTA